>NC_052158.1:90548127-91148127 GCF_902713615.1 Scyliorhinus canicula
CCCCCCCCCCCCAAAATGCCGGGAACACAAACCCCCCCCCCCCCCCCCCCCCCACCCCCCCCCCCAAAATAGCCGCGGAACACACCCCCCCCCCAAAATGCCGGAGGGACGGAACACCCCCCCCAAAATGCCGGAACACACCCCCCCCCCAAAATGCCGGAAACACCCCCCCCCAAAATGCCGGAACACACCCCCCCCAAAATGCCGGAACACACCCCCCCCCAAAATGCCCGGAACACACCCCCCCCACCCCCCCTAAAAATGCCCGGAACACACCCCCCCCCCAAAATGCCGGAACACACCCCCCCCCAAAATGCCGGAAACACACCCCCCCCCCCCCAAAATGCCGGAACACACCCACCCCCCAAAATCGCAGGAACACACCCCCCCCCCCAAAAATGCCGGAACACACCCCCCCCCCAAAATGCCGGGAACACACCCCCCCCCCAAAATGCCGGAACACACACCCCCCCCCCAAAATGCCGGAACACCCCCCCCCCCCCAAATGCCGGAACACATCCACCAACCCCCCCAAAATGCCGGAACACCCCCCCCCCCCCCCCCCCCCCCCCCCCCAACTGCCGGGTCTGTCTCTCTCCTCCTCCTCACTCCAAATACGCCGGGTCTCACCACTTCTGCAGCTGGAGAAACTGACGCGTATCGGTCAGTCAGCTGCTAGCCCCTCCGGGAACGGAGAATAGCGGCCTTAAAGAAGGCCCCAACGCCGGAGTGATTAACACCGATTTTTTTCGCAGGCAACCCGCGTTACGAAGGGCTACGGAGAATCCCGCCACTTATTTCTATTTTAATCAACTTCCTTTCTGAACTTCTCTGCCTTTCCACCTCTCTCCAGTTTACAAACATTTTCACAGTTCATGCTTTTGAATGATCTTTCAGCCTCCTCTCAATTTCCACCATGGTTCTTTTGATCTGTTCCTTCAGTTTACTTATTCATCCCACCTCCCACCTCAGTTAAGTGCCTTGGGATATTTTCTGCATTAAAGGCGCTGTATAAGAGCAAATTATTGCTGAAAGTCGATTATTGTTTTATCAAGGTAACATGTTTTTATTTTGACCTCCAGATGTGGAGCCAGCTGTGGTGCTGAAACAATTTGGAGAGTATTTTTTTGAGTTTTGCAAAAGATCTGGATATGATCACATGCTCCGTACTCTGGGTGGTAACCTGATGGAGTTCATTGAGAACCTTGATGCATTGCACAGTTACCTTTCATTATCATATCAGGCAAGTATAAAGGACTTATCTGGGGTTCTTTGGCTTCAGTTGAGCATAATACACATGGCTTGTTGGTACAAAACTTGAATATTGCTGAATAGAGAGAAACAAATTGCCGCAGCAATTGGTGCAATGCCTTGATCAATCAGAATTGACTTGCCAACCAAACAGCACCTTTTTCTCCTGTAGCATAAACTACTGTGACTGTTTGGAATTTGGCCGTCTTGTGTTTGTCCAGATGAGTGTAAGTGAAAGTTTCCCTTTTCAGCAACCTACAATCTAAGTTTGTACAATTATTAAATACAGAATTTATGGCAGCACGGTGGTGCAGTGGTTGACACTGCTGCCTCATGGCGCTGAGTACCCTATGTGGAGTTTGCACATTCTCTCCATGTTTGCGTGGGTCTCACCCCCACAACCCAAAAAGATGTGCAGAGTAAGTGGATTGGCCATGCTAAATTGCCCCTTAATTGGAAAAAAAACATTGGGTACTCTGAATTTATAAAAAACAATAGAGAATTTACCATAATTTTAACAACCAGTATAATTCTGCTGATCTAACTTTCTGTTTTAGGATAATAATAAACATTAGGACTGCTTTAGTTCAGTGCAAACAAACACTGAATGAGCAATAACACATTAAAATTGTAAATACAATTTATATTCCTATTATTTACTTTACAATGCCACATAAAAGTATTGAATATTTGTCATACTTGTAATTACCATATTACAACCATGCTATTTTCCCTCAAAAGATTTGGGCAAGAAAATAGTTATGTTCCTTGAGAATAAGTGGGTTCCAACATGATATGCTGGAATCAGAGGGTGATTACAGCAACAAAGGATGTCAATTCTTCAAGTAAATCTCTGCTTGTTCTCTACAAGAGCAATTGATGATAGCCAATAGAAGATTGGAATCAAATAAATACTGTATTTCCGACTCAATGATTCTATACTTTTTTTTAAAGTTTAGAGAACCCAATTATTTTTTTTTCCAATTAAGGGGCAATTTAGCGTGGACAATCCACCTAACCTGCACATCTTTAGGTTGTGGGGGGTGAAACCCACGCAGACATGGGGAGAATGTGCAAACTCCACACGGACAGTGACCCAGGGCCGGGAATTGAACCTGGATCCTCAGCACTGCAGTCCCAGTGCTATCCAATGCACCACATGCCGCCCTTCAATGATTCTATACTTGAGCTGGGTAGGCTCTGTGTAGTTTGAAGCACTGATACTGATGAACATGTTTGGATTACTAACAGGATTTGAAAGGAAAATCCTACAATAAGAGGCTGGAATTCTGCGCCCTTGGCCGCAGATAATCTTCTAATCCAGAACTGTAATGAATAGGCTGATACTGGCTGAGGAAACAATGTGAAACTAAAATAAAAACTGAACAAGCTGGAAATACCCAGCAGGTCTGCGATCATCTGTCACAAGAGAAAGGGAACATTTCAGGTTGATTTCCTTCCATCAGAACTGGGAAAAGTTAGAAATGGTTTGAGGCAAGGGTGGGTGGGAAAACAAACAAAAGGAATGTTTGTGATAGGGTGGTAAACAGGAGAGATTGAATGACAGAGGAGCCGGTCTTACAGGGACAAAGGAAATCTTGATGGGTCCGGAACAGAAACAAATAAAAAGATGTGCTTAGAGCAGGGCCGGGATTCTCCCCTACCCAGCGGGGCGGGGGGTCCCGGCGGAGCGGAGTGGCGTCAACCACTCTGGCGTCGGGCCTCCCTAAAGGTGTGGAATTCTCCGCACTTTTAGGGGCTAGGACCACGCCAAAGTGGTTTCCACTATGCCGATGGCGCCAAAACCGGTGCCAACGGCCTTTGGCGCTACGCCGCCCGGCGTTGGAGCTGGCCGAAAGGCCTTCGCTGGTCCGCGCATGCGCCGGTGCATCAGCGGCCGCTGACATCACCACCGGCGCATGCGCGATGGGGGGGTCTCTTCCGCCTCTGCCATGGTGGAGGCCGTGGCGGCGGCGGAAGAAAAAAAGTGCCCCCACCGCACTGGACCGCCTGCCGATCGGTGGGCCCTGATTGCGGGCCAGGCCACAGTGGGGGCACCCCCCGGGGTTGCGATCGCCCCCCCCAGGACCCAGGGGGCCCGCTCACGCCGCCAATCCTGTCGGCACCAGAGGTGGTTTAAACCACGGTGGCGGGAGAGGCCTGTCAGCGGCGGGACTTCGTCCCATTGCGGGCCGGAGAATCACCACTAGGGGGCCGCCGATCGGCGGGGCGTGATTCCCGCCCCCGCCGATTCCCGGGTGGCGGAGAAATCCGGCCCCGGGTGATTCCCCAACCCTGCGGGGGGTTGGAGAATTCCGCCCCAGTGTCTGAAAATGGAAATAAGAGAAAAGCAAACATGCAAAAAAATAATCTAAAAGCAGATATTAGGGTCTGAAAACGTTGAACTGTGTGTTGAGTACAGAAAGTTACAATGTGCCCAATCGAATGATAAAGTACTGCTCCTTGAGCTTATGTTGAAGCTGGGCCGAAAGGCCTGTTTCCATGCTGTAAACATCTATGACTCTAATTTCACTGGACCAGTGTAGTAGTCTGAAAACAGCGATGTCAGTGTAAGAGCCAATTGGAGAATTAAAATGTGAGGTCACCAGAAGATCGGGGTCATGCTTGCAGACTGAATGGAGGTGCTCTGCAAAGCAGGCACCTGATCTGTATTTGGTTTCTCCAATGTGGAGGCAATAGCACTGTGAGTATTGATGCAACACATTACATTGAAAGAAGTATACATGTGACATATGCTTGTTTCAATGTAGTACAATGTATTCACTGCTCACCATGCTCAAAATTTATTCTGTTTCTTAATATTCCCAATTCTGATGAAACGCCAGATGTTAACTCTGTTTTTTCTCTCCACAGATGCTGCCTGGCCTGCTGAGTATTTCTGGCATTATCTGCTTTTATTTCAGATTTCTAGATGTCAAACTGTATGGTTTTATTGTTAAAATTAATTACAGTAGTGTCTCTTTGAAAACTTGATGGTTCCTAAACCTCAGCTCCTTGCAACCAACATCTCAGGCTCTAGATGTAGGCATCAGGGGTATGTCCCGATTGGAAAAGTCTATGCATCACATCCAGATTTGGGTAATGAAAATGATGTGGGTGTTTGCTCAGTAGCTTGGCTTGAAGACTCTGAAGCATGACAATGCACGTGCCTTTGCTGACTGATCAAACGTATGATTGTCACACATACCCAGCCAACTTGTAGAGTATAACACAATTTTTCTTTTCATTTACTGAGTTCAAGCAGAAAACATTTGAAGCATCCCTCCTTTTCTGTGCACTGGAAGTGCATATAATATTCCAAGTGCACAACTTTCCAACTTTTAATTAAAAGGAGCAGTGGATGAGAATTTTTCCCCAAAATGACAACACCACCATATTTTTGATAAAGGCTTAATTGCTAAGCCAAACAAAAGCTAATTCAAAAGGCAAATTGTTATTATCCTTCGTGAGTTGATGTACTGATCACGAATTACATGAATCAATGCAATCCCAAATTTAGTATTTTGTTCACATTATGCAGGAGATGAATGCACCATCGTTCAGGGTGGAAAAAAACGAAGACAGTTCAATGCTACTGCATTATTACTCTGACAGGAGAGGATTGTGTCACATTGTCCCTGGTAAGAATGCTCAGATAAGATTACATTTATAGCTTTTATACTTTTGTATACTTTTATATACTCCAAACAGAGTGAGAGAATATATGAACAGGTTTCGCATTTTTGAAAGTGGATATATAACCAGGCTCGGACAAAGTGTATCCCAGGCTACTAAAAGAACCAAAGGAGGAGTTGGTGGAGGCTCTGCCCATTATCTCGGCATCCTTCCTGTTCTGGCGCTGGAGGACTGGAAAACTGCTATAATTGTACCATTGTTTCAAAAGGGACATATGGGTAGACTGTATTATTACAGGTTGTCAATCTAACATCGGTTGTGGACAAATTAACGGGGGATAGAAATATGGAACCTACAGCAGTAAGAGGCTATTTGACCCTTCAAGCCTGTGCCGTCATTCATTATGATCATTGCTGATCATCCAACTCAGTAGCCTGATCCCGCCTTCCCCCCATATCCTTTGATCCCCTTCTCCCCTATCTGCTTCTTGAAAACATACAGGGCGGGATTCTCTGTCCAGTGACGCTGGAATCGCGAAACGCAATTGGGCGGAGAATTGCGTGTGAGCTGAAAACCAAGGTCAGCGCCAGGTGCCCAATGGAATGCCATGCTCTGGTGCCTTGACAGCGGCATGAATACCTTCTAAGCCATATGCCGGCATGGGCATGCACATTGTACAGTAAAGGCCATTGGAATATCATTAACGGGAATGACCCGGCATCCTTCATGCCTTCCATGATGCTCTGCCTCAGCTAGGCGGAAGTACCGACAGTGTGGTTCACTTGTGGCATTTAAAATTGGGAAAAGGCGCCTTGGTTGCTGAGAGAGAGAGAGAGCAGGTAAGACATGTTCCAAAAGGCGCACCTGTGGGCTGCCAGTCCTGCAATTGTCTGGGGGTGGGGGTGGGGGCGGGTGGGAGTTAGCCAGGGCCAGGGGGAATGGTGGGGGGCAATCAATGGTTGGATCGTGGGGTGGAGTGTGCCCCTGGGACTAGGGTGCCAGCCATGAATCGCCATTGCCATAGCTGCGTGCTCACTGACTGCCCACTGTGCCCCCCCCCCACCACAACTGGCCGCCACCCTGCTGGTGGGGCATCATGCAGCCCACGTACACTGGGCGCCCACAGTAGATCCCACAGAAGATCGCAGGACAGGGGCTGTAGAGAATTTCTCTGACATGGCAGGGAGTTGGAGTCAGAGGCCCCCCTTCCCAGCCCCAGGCACCACCTGTGCGAGGGGTGCAGCACGGTGGCCAATGTGTCAAGGGGAACAGCCGGAAGTTGGGGTGGGGATGGGAGGGTTCATGCATGGGCATGTCCTGAAATGCAGGCCGAGGCCGCTGTCAGCCTAGTGAACCTGGTTGGGCACGGGGGTAACTGCCATGTCCTCCTTTAACCCACGGCAGGCAATGTAATTCAACATCCAACCAGGAGTTGCTGGCATCTTCCCAGTTGCTGCAGCCTTGGTGGACGCTCAGGGAGGGCCCCGCAGCAGAGCCTGCCTACAGGAGCCAGACCGTGCCCTCTCACTCATTTGCGGTATTGGGACTCTTGGGAATTCTGCATGCACCATCTCCAAACTCTCGCTCTCCACAGAGTCCATTGGAGCCGTCTCCAGAACTTGCGGCGGGACATCACATATCTCCGAGGCCTATTCTCCCAAGATCGGTTCGATTTCTTGCACCTCTGGTTCCCTCAATAGCCGATCGTCAGTAGTATCAGCAGCCTTGAATTCTGCATGCGCCATCTCCAAACTCCTGCTCTCCACAGAGTCCGGGCGTCCCCCGTGACCACCTCGTGATTGCTTGCAGACCATCGGAGGCATATCTCTGGAGCCTCATGTGTGTTGCCAGAGAAGAGCTGTACAATCAGCTCACGGTGTTCATCATCCGTCTCACCTTTATCATTGTCAGTAACCTCCAACAGCTTTTCATGGTATTTGCCCTTGGATTCAGCATGATTGTGAGTCTTTTCACCTACAAAATGTAACTCAGCACACGGAATTACATGTTTTAGAAATAGTGCACCAAATTCAAAATCAACCTTTTATTTGGTCACCAAAGCTGAGCTTAAAATTTCACTCTGTGGAACTTAAATGGGACTGAAAAAGTTAAAGAGTGATTCCTTGGATGTGGCTCTTGCTGCTGTTTTTTGATTGCTTCGACCCCTGTGGTTTGCTTTTGTCCGAGTTGCTTGGACTGTTACATTTTTGCCTTCCCTCCAGTTGATTGTGCAGCCTGTGGAGTCGATGATCTACTCCTCATCTACGCACAGCGGCTGTGAGTCTACCTGATACACTTTAATAATCACCTCATTCGTGAAATACTCATTAGGCCCGAATGTTAACTCCCGAGTGAAGCTCTACAGCTTTTCATTCTCTGTCCATTTAACACTCACATCTCGCAGATGCTCTAATACGGGTTCATCATCTCCTCGTATCATGCCATTGAGTCTATGCATGTTCTTCAAGACTGTTACCCAGGATTGCGAATGCCCATAGTCAGTTCTGTCCCTATGCCTGGTTTGTCGTCTTCCACTAGGATTTCTTCTAAATCCTCATACACCGTGAACACACTGTAATGCCTTGCAGTGATTCACGGTGTTCAGGTGACCAGTTATGTCCTCGGAGATTAGGCCGCTCGACTAGATTCAAGGATTCACATGATTTTATACTAATTACTGAGTCCACATCCAAATCTACAATATGAAAGAGTATTGTGTGCTTAATGGCTGCTACTGAGAGCACTAATTCTCAAACATCAAAAGTCTCTAATGCCGAAGTCTATCATGAAAAAAGTTTCGCCTCACATTTACCTTCTACAAAACATGCCGATTTATTAGGTTGGTTGTCGTTTTAGGATCAAAGTCACACCAAATGAAAGTATCATTGAGCATTACCTTTGATTTGAGTACGGAAATGAAATTGTTTAGAACATTCTGATTGTCTTCATGCTTTGTTCAATTTGTGCTTCCATCTTTGTTTCTGTTAGTCATGTGGTTTCTTGGCGCGTTGAGATCAACGTAAAATTCATCTTCTGTGTTGATCTCATCTACAGCCTGCACCACTCGTGCATGATCTATGGTGGAACGCGCAAAGCATTGCTTTGCAAAATGACCAACAGGCCACACCTGGGCATAGCTTTTCCGTAGGCTGGCAATTGCCGTGGCAGATGTCGAGTGCCACATTTCTGGCACAAGATGGTGGCAGCGGCTACTATCGGCCACATAAAATGGCCACCCGCACTGGGACCATGTTTCTTTATGACGTGCGTCACAGCACTAATGGCGCTGGCTTCTTCATCCTTTTTGGCACCAAAATTCTTTGAGCAGAGTGCGCCTATACTTAACGCAGCAATCTCGCTCGTCTAGCAAATCTTCACTGCCTTTTCGAGCACCAAATCGTCCTCTTGCAACAACATCGCCCGGAGCTTATCATCAAGCACACCAAAGACAATCTGATCGTGGATTAATGAAAATTTTAAGTCACCAAAGTTGCATAATCCCCTCACATTCAAAGACAAATGATATAGCCTATAGGCATATCACCACATTCCTCTCCTAATTTATAGTCATTCACATAATAACCTGCCTTCCAGTTTTTGAGACCAAAGTCTATAATATCACATTTGCGTCTGCCATTCATGTCCCCACTCACTCAACTTGTCCAAATCACACTGAAGGATCTCTGCATCCTCCTCACAGTTCACCCTCCCACCCAGCTTTGTGCCATTTGCACATTTGGAGTATTACATTTTGTTCCCTCATTGAAATCATTATTATATATTGTGAATAGCTGTGGTCCTAGCACCGATCCCTGTGGTACCCCACTAGTTACTGCCTGCCATTTGGAAAAAGATCCGTTTATTCCTACACTTTGTGTCCTCTCTGCCAACCAGTTTTCTATCCATCTCAATCCATTGCCCTTAATGTCATGCGCTTTAATTTTCACACTAATGTCTTGTGTGGGACTTTGTTGATAGGCCTTCTGAAATTCCAAATGAACCACAACCACTAGCTCGTCTTCACACACACCCCTCCCCTCCTCCCAAACCCCAATGCATACAGGAAGAGCTACTGCAATCACATGGTCCAACACTCTCTCATGTAGTTAGTATCCAACCACACCAAAAGTTAATCTCAATGAATGCCCACTATGCGAGTGACAGTCCAACGTATTGACCACCTTTGCACCTGCAAGATGCAACGCAGGATGGCTGCTCAGTGACAGGCACTACCTGCTCCTTATATGCCTTATAATTCCATTCCAGCAGGTGGCACAGTGGTTAGAACTACTGCCTCACGGCGCCAAGGTCCCGGGTTCAATCTTGGCCCCGGGTCACTGTCCATGTGGAGTTTGCACATTCTCCCCAAGTCTGCGTGTGCCTCACCCTCACAACCCAAAGATGTGCAGGGTAGGTGAATTTAGCCATGCTAAAATTGCCTCTTAATTGGAAAAACATAATTTTGCACTTTAAATTTATTTTTAAAAAAATGATAATTTCATTCCATCATCCTACCTCTTGAGCTCAGGAAGTCTTCGATGAAAGCTATGACATCACTGGCAAAACCGTGGAATAAACCACAGCAAAGATTTTGCTGCAGAGATCGCTCAGAGATATCTCTGAAATTAATGGCAAGAGAATATCTGTGTCTATGTCCCCCACAGCTTTGCAATTATGAGGGTCAAGCCACTATTTCTTAGGATTCAGATGTCAACCCAGGAGGAGGAGGGAGAAAATACAGTGGATGTGGAAGGTAGGATACCACATCCACCACATGCAACTGGACAGAGTAAAAGGACCTCATTTTGAGGCTTTGCTTATGATGAACATTCCCACCTCGTACCATGACCCTACTAGTCCCTAAACTGCATCATTTTAAGAACATCACAAAGATTTCTTAGTCATCATTGTTCAATAAAGGTCAACTGCAGAAACTGTCACTCAATAACTTTCTCTAACAACATATCAGTAATACAAAAAATCTATTCACTCTTGTGCATCCCTTTAGTGCCTGACTTGTGGGTATCTTTGTCAATCTCCTATGGTGCAGCAAGACTGGTGGAAACTGCTGACCTGACCTTCCGTGAGGAAGTCTGCAGATGGCCTGAGAGAATGTCTTTGACCAGGTCTGCGCCTAGAAGGCCTGGTTTTGGACAGCACCACTACTAAATGCATGGCAACAGTTTCAGCTGGCTGAGAGGCAGCAGTAACAGCACTGGTTGAGCAGGAGTGACGGGAGGATGAAAGCTGTCATCCTGAAAAAGGACAACAGGTTAATGCTCCATGGAGCCACTGCCACTCACAGGATGGCACCTCAGTAATCCTCATAGCTTGCTGGATTGCAGGTGCCATCCTGTGAGTGGCATTGGAACACTGAGATCTGTATCATGTTGGCCACTGCCCTCTGCCTGCATGGCAGCGACCAGGGCTCTAATGACTTCATGCCTTATTTCCACTGATTTTGCTCATTGAGCGGCATGGTAGCACAGTGGTTAGCACAGTTGCTTCACAGCTTCAGAGTCCCAGGTTCGATTTCGGCCTCTGGTCACTGTCTGTGCCGAGTCTGCAAGTTCGCCCATATCTGCGTGGGTTTCCTCCGGGTGCTCCAGTTTCCTCCCACAGTCCAAAGATGCGCAGGTTAGGTGGATTGGCCATGCTAAATTGGCCCTCGTGTCCAAAAAGGTAAGGTGGGCTTATTGAGTTATGGGGATAGGGTGGAGGCGTTGGCTTAAGTAGGGTGCTCTTTCCAACGGCCGGGGGCAGATTCGATGGGCTGAATGGCCTCCTTCTGCATTGTAAATTCTATGATTCTATGACATTCCCTAGGGCCAAAAACTAGGAAAATTAATCCTTTTCTTCTTTGTTCTTAAAGCAATTAACAAATATTCAAATAAATTAAGCTGCAAATTATTTGTAGTAACATCAGTTTATAATGATTATTTCAGTTTTTTCTAAATGTCAAACATAATTAATGAACGCCAGCTGAGATGCGGTGAACTCGATTGAGTCACTTTCCTTGTCCATTGGCAACTCATATTGGGAATTTGGAAGGTTGTGCATGATTTTCTGAATATTAATTGAAATTAAAGAATCGTGCCTGCATTTCAAATGTGCATTTGAAGCATGTGAATGTTCTTTGCAGTGCACAAATTCAGAAAATTTACCTGAATAATTGCACTTTTAGTAAAACAAGAAAAAGTCTGTGGATACTTTGAATAATTAGGTGGAATTAATTTGATCAAAGTGATGTCAAATGAGTTTCAGTTAATCTTTTTTGTGGGTAATTAATATTTGGAAATGGAAAAGAAACTTTAACCTTCATCATAGTGTCAGTCATTAAGCATAATCCTGTGATACAGAGTTAAACCTGCTCTACTTTTCGACAATAATGTATCTTGACCTTAAGTTTGGCGGTGTGGGGGTGGGGTGTAACAACGCAGCTTTTTCCATTTCACATATATTGATTGTTATCGCTGATGTAGAAAATAATGTGCAAATGAGATAAGGTAATTTAGTGTATTTAGCCTCCACAACTTACATTTAAGTCAAACATAATTTATACCCTTGCTCTGCCAGTACATCTATATCCATCTATTTCCCTCTGAATCAGAAATGTGTCTATTTCCAAAATCAATGTATTACTTCAGTCAGAATAATCTGGGCCAGAATTTCATGCTCCACCAGCCCCCTGTTGGCGAGGGGGGGCAGCATAGAATTGAAGGAATGGGCTTCCCTCTGGGTATCTGTCTGTCTCAACCTTGCAGAGATTTTATGTTGGAGTAGACAAGGCCTCGAAGGTGCTGCTCACCCTTGACCCAATTGAAGCCCTCCACTTAAGGGCTTTCCAACCTGTTCAAGTTGTATTGCATTTCACCACCCCTCCCCACCCCCCCTCCCCCCCACTCTCCTCCAACACCCCAATCACCCACTTTACACCCTTCCAGGACTTCCCTACACTCACTACCCTGAAAACCTATCTTGTGTTTCAGTCCTGGGGCTTAAGAGCTGTTGGCCAATCTGATTGGCTTGAAGTCCTCTAAGGTGGGACTTCCTCCCGAGTGAGGGATGGAAGCCCTGCTTGCGACAATTGATGTTCATTAAAGCGTGTAAAAGTTGTCAGCCAGCCAGAGCTGGAAGGAACATTCTTCAGATGGGTTTAGGGCAGGGGGGGGGGGGGGGGGGGGGGGGGGAGAGGGGGGAAGGGAAACCCTGCCATCCAAAATGTTCTAGCCCTAGGTTAGATGGTGTTTTATTCCCTACTGTAGCATCTTGAAGATAAACACCAAGTGCTGTCTTCTCAGGAACTCTGGTTAGTGTCCCTGGACTTGATGGTATCGGCTCCCTTTCAGAAGTCATCAAATCATCATTTGTGTCTCTGGATTGTAAACTCTCAGCTTGCTGTCAGGAACTCTGGAGTCTCCAGTTCTTGGTACAGGTGCCTTTTTGTTGAAATGTTGGTTAGGCCAGAAATTTTGAACCACTCCTCGATGCTAAGCTGCTATTTGCTGCTCCATTGTCTACTCATCAAGGCCTGAAATTAGATTTACCTCGGACTCTGGATTCTGCATCACAACACTACGATGACACTAATATTTTTGACGTGATGTATTTATGTTACTCTGTATTTCTTCTGGTGGCCAGATAGTCACCCTATTTCCAGACTTGGAGATGACAGTAAGATTCTGGGAGAAAGACTGTGTTCCAGCTTGCTTGGAGTCTTGTATCTAACCAACATTTCATTGCCTAGCATCACATTAGACTATGGCATTCCTTCTTTGATCCACGTAAAACTTCAAAGCTTCCTCCTCAGCATCATCATCTCAAACCTTCTGATGATCAGTGATGTCTCTGATCTCCAGCATCTTAGTGCAGATTTTTGCATCTGAAGAGCAACTCCGCTGGGCCCTTTCCTATCATGTTCCTCCTGAAAAAGCAATATATAACTGAAGTGTCTGCCTCCAGCCTTTGTCAGCTTCTCTAAAGGTTGGCTCTTAGGTACCACTTCTCCATTTAGAATGTAGCCACTTTGATGACACTGCGGGATGAATCCCTATGACTTGCAATGAATCAGGAAACATCTGTGAGATAGATTAACAATTGAATAATTTTTAAAACAATCTTTATTGTCACAAGCAGGCTTACATTAGCACTGTAGACTCAGTGCAGATAGTGACCCAAGCTGGGAATTGAACCTGGGACCCTGGCGCTGTGAAACGTGTGCTAACCACTGTGCTACCATGCTACCCCTTACAGCCCCTTATCTGAGTAGAAGATACAGGCAGAACACGCTTCACAAATATTTCACAATTTTGTCACTTTAATCTCTGTTGTTGCCGACTTCGACGCAACATACTTACAGGAATAGTCATTCACAACCAGAATTGACTCTGCTAATGGAGAGAGATCTTCAAAATAAAACCTAAATCTTCCCATGGTCCAGCTGGCAGTAATGTGCAGCATATTGGTTCATGTAGGTTTGGTTAACTAACAATTTGGTATCCATGACAAGATTAAAATATATATATATTTATTCAGTTTTTAAAGATTATACATAAACATAAACAATAACAATAACAAATTATTTCCTATGACAAATATAAAACCCCCTTCCTTTATACGCTAATGGTGATCAAATCATTAAAATATAAAATGAACGGCTGCCAACTCAAGTAGAATCCATCAATTGAGCCTTTCATGGGGTACTTAACATTTTCAAGATATAGAAAGTCCATAAGACCTGCAAACCATATTGAGGCACTGGGTGGTGAAGATGATCTTCACCTGATTAGTATCAACCTATGAACAATTAGTGAGGCGAAGGAGATTCGGCGGGGGCGGGAGTTGCGCCGGTCCCGCGCCGCTCGCAGCGATTCTCTGGCCCGCGATGGGCTGAAGTCCCGCTGGCTCTTTGCCAGTCCAGGCGGCGTAGGTTAGACTAGGTCCCTTACCGGCAGGACCTGGTGGCGCGGGTGGGCTCCGGGGTCCGGGGGGGGGGGGGGGGGGGGGGAGGTCTGGCCCCGGGAGGTGCCCCCACGGTGGCCTGGCCCGTGATCGGGGCCCACCGATCCATGGACGGGCCTGTGACGTGGGGGCACTCTTTTCCTATGCGTCGGCCTTGTCAGCCTCTGTGATGGCCGACGCGTAGGTGAACACCCCCCTGCGCATGCGCGTGGATGTCGTCAGCAGCTGATGACGCTCCCGCGCATGCGCGGACTTGCGTAGGCCGGAGGAGTCCCTACGGCCCCGGCTGGCGTGGACCTTGCTGTCCCATGGTGTGGTGGAATCTGAGTCATTAAATGGTTTCAAGAATGAGATAAATATATTTTGATTTAACAAAAGGATAACAGGTGGGGAGGTGGACTTGAGATCAGAAAGAGATCAGCCATGATCTGATTGAATGGCGGAGCAGGCTCGAAGGGCTGAATTGCCTACTTCTCCTGATTCTTCTGTTCCTATAACTGAACGTACCTTCTTGAATTCCTTGCTAATTTTCCCTTGTTCCGCTGTGTAGCTCTTCTCCGATTTCAATGTATATTTTTATTGACTACAAAGGAAATAAAACATTCATTCATCAATACTGTAAGTGTACTTAAACTCAGACTATGTATTATATACTGAAAGTACATGCATTAATTCTATTGGGTCGTGCATTATATGGTATAACTTCTGAGTCATCCCATGACTGATATTTAGGTTTTTCCCCCATTTAAGATCTAATTTTATTTGTTTTGTCAGTTTTGATAACCTCCTTATCTTTGATAGGCATACTTGGAGCAGTGGCTATGGACTTCTTTAATAGCGAAATTACAATGGAAATTGTGAGCCAGATGGAAGAGGAGGAACGAACGGGTAAAAAGGAGCATGTAGTTTTTCTGGTAACTCAGAAGCCAGCATATTCACAAAAACGACGCAGCAGATTGTCTGCAAAGCCGCAGTATCTGTCTGATACACGCAAACAAAGTGAAAAACAGTTAAATAAATTGGTATGTTGCAAAGTTCAAATGTTCTTGCTATTAGAGTAATAGTCAGAATTGATGAGTCATTCAGGGCTCCACTGTGAACCCTTCACTGCCACATATATATGAGGCCTACAGGCAACATGATCCATATGGTGCCTGTTTCCACATGCACCCAGCTCTATTTTTCAACCATCTCTCTGATGACATAGATAGGGTGGAGAGCAAGGTACCTTTCCCCTTAATGGAGGGGTGAATAACCAGTGTGCATTGATTTAAGGTAATAGCAAGGAGGTTTAGAGGAGATGTGAGGAAAAACTTTTCCACCCAGAGGGTGGTTGGAATCTGGAACTCTGAAAGGGTGGTAGAGGCTTTTAAGAAGTATTTAGATGAGCACTTGAAATACCATGGCATGCAAGTCTACGGACCAAGTGCTGGGATTAGAATGGTTAGGTGCATGATGGTTGGCGCAGGCGCAATAGGCCATAGGGCCTATTTTCGTGCTGTAATACTCTATGACTCTCTGACCCCTCATTATCCCTTCACTGCCATGTGCTGTTCGGCTGTTTGTCCTACATCCCATTTTGAATGAGCTACAATTTTCTCCAATTGGGGAGATCAAAGCCATCAGCTTCGGTCCCACCACAAAGCCTGCTTTCCAACTATAACTCTGGTTACTACAATTATCCTTTTGACTTAGAACACTTTGATTACTCTTCCTTGAATTTTTCTGTACAATACCTTGGCCTCTATTCTCTTAACTTCTGTCTTTTAAGACATTCTATCTGTCCCAATTCCCCGGTTATCTATGCAGTAACTGTTTTTTGGGGTAGCTTCTCTATTTGCAGCTCCCATCCTATACAGTCTTTCTCCTGCAGTATATCCAGCTAAAACTGAAACTTAAAAGCCTTATATGGCTCCCAGTTGCTAAGTAACCACTGCTATTTTATTTACTCTTCATAATGTATTCCTCTCTAAGCACAATAGAAACACAGTTGGAACTGAACCAACCCCCACACATACAAACACCTTTGTCCAGCATGAATCTAACTATAGATTTTACCCATCCTTCCACAAAAACATTAAATTAAATCCACTTAAATCTAAACCTTATTTCTAATGTTCAACAATACAACACAATGGGCTGAATGGCCTCTTTCTGTGCCCTAATTTTTCTAGAATTCTTTATATATAAATATAAATCCCTTAAAATAACATTTTTTTCCTAACAGCACCTTGGCACAAAGCTCAGGAACTCTCTCCTCAAAATACTCGACCTTCTCATTTCCTTTTCCTACTTTGAAGCTTACATTAAAATCTATCTATTTGAGCAACGTTTTAGCCACCACTCCAAATACATCTTCCTCTGACTCAGCATCCATTTTTCCTATGCTTCCATAAAACACATTGTATTGTTTACATTGTTTTGGCCACAAGATTAACTTTAGAAGTACAGCATAGGTTAACATACATAAGTAGACAAAGAGTGAATAAAATATTTTAAAATGCACATAACAGAAAATCCTATGTTTCAGGATTTGGAAAGAGCAATGAACAGGATTAGAAACAGAGCTTCTGAATCCCCCGTCAGGAAAAACCACTGGGAAACAATTCGTGGGATTGTAAAATTGGGAAAAGGTAATCATTGCAACATTTCAAAATTGGTACAAATTATGTTAAACTAACAAAAGGACACAAAGTCTTTACTTTTATGGCACCTTGGTTTTCCATTCGTCAAAAAGCTTTGTTGCAAATATGAACCCATGAGATGCAGTAACTCTATTTGGGTGGGAAACAAGCACCTCTCAGTCCTGTGCATACATTTTTCAGCATGGTGAATCTGTAAAGTGCCCAGACAATTTAGATAGTTTTGTAACCCTGTAATTGTAAATTCAAATGTCTGCACATCATCAGTCATCAACATAAAGGTATGGAATTGCATGTTATATTTTGTTTTTCTTCATAGGCAAATTATTAAGAGGGTTTGAACCAGTTTACCCTGAGAGACTGTGGGTTGATATAAAGACATTTTGTAATTCTTTTCCTTTCCACATTGTCTTCAATGAAGAGGTGGGTCTTCAGCCTATCTGTTCTTTTAAAGTGTTATTGATATATGAGTGCCTGTGTAAATGCCTATTGAAATGTATTTTTCACTCAGTTCTTGCCTTACTCTCCTGAAGACGTTGACTTCTAGATGAGATAGGTTCCACATGTGTTGAGCACCAGAATGCAACTTCCCTGATGGTCCATTATTCAGGCCTTGATATCCAATGTTGACAGCCTATTTGATTATCACACCAGAACTCAAACCTTTACTCATGTCTGAATCACTGGACAGCGATTTTGTTTTTGACTAACCCAAGGGTTTTGAGGAAAACCTTAGGGATGAACTGAGGACCTTCTTTTTAAAAAATAAATTTATAGTACCCAATTCACTTTTTCCTATTAAGGGGTAATTTAGCATGTCCAATCCAGCTACCTTGCATATCTTTGTGCTGTGGGGTTGAAACTCACGCAAACACAGGGAGAATGTGCAAACTCCACACGGACAGTGACCCAGAGCTGGATCGAACCTGGGACCTCGGCACCGTGAGACTGCAGTGCTAACCACTGCACCACTGTGCTACCCCTAGGACCTTCTTTCTTATATATAAATGATCTGGCCGAAGCTTTGGGGGATGCAATTTCAAAATTGTGCATTTCTGACAGATACCATTTTCATCAGGACGGGGTAGGGGTATGGGGTGGGGAAGCTGAACTCAGCAGGACCATTTAAACGCAGAGCTTAAAAAATTTTTTTTTAGAGTACCCAATTCTTTTTTTTCCAATTAAGGGGCAATTTAGTCTGGCCAATCCACCTAACCAGCACATCTTTGGGTTGTGGGGGTGAAACCCACGCAGACACAGGGAGAATGTGCAAACTCCACACGGATAGTGACCCAGGGCCAGGATTCGAACCCAGGTCCTCAGTGCCGTTGGCAACAGTGCTAACCATTGTGCCGCCGTGCTGCCCTAAACGCAGAGCTGAGTTTAAATAGATAGATAGATAGAACTTAGATAGATAGATAGATAGATTTTCACACGGATGATCCCAGGAATGGTAGGCCTAACATACGATGAACGTCTGAGGATCGTGGGATTATATTCATTGGAGTTTAGGAGGTTGAGGGGAGATCTAATAGAAACGTACAAGATAATGAATGGCTTGGATAGGATGGACGTAGGGAAGTTGTTTCCATTAGCAGGGGAGACTAGGACGCGGGGGCACAGCCTTAGAATAAAAGGGAGTCACTTTAGAACAGAGATGAGGAGAAATTTCTTCAGCCAGAGAGTGGTAGGTCTGTGGAATTCATTGCCACAGAGGGCGGTGGAGGCCGGGACATTGAGTGTCTTTAAGACAGAAATTGATAAATTCTTGATTTCTCGAGGAATTAAGGGCTATGGGGAGAGAGCGGGTAAATGGAGTTGAAATCAACCATGATTGAATGGTGGAGTGGACTCGATGGGCCGAATGGCCTTACTTCCACTCCTATGTCTTATGGTCTTATAGTACAGCACAGAACAGGCCCTTCGGCCCTCGATGTTGTGCCGAGCCATGATCACCCTACTCAAACCCACGTATCCACCCTATACCTGTAACCCAACAACCCCCCCCCCCCCCTCCCCCTTAACCTTACTTTTTAGGACACTATGGGCAATTTAGCATGGCCAATCCACCTAACCCGCACATCTTTGGACTGTGGGAGGAAACCGGAGCACCCGGAGGAAACCCACGTACACACGGGGAGGACGTGCAGACTCCGCACAGACAGTGACCCAGCCGGGAATCGAACCTGGGACCCTGGAGCTGTGAAGCATTTATGCTAACCACCATGCTACCGTGCTGCCCACTGGGGCAAATATATCCCCTTTTCACTGGATCATGGGACTTAACCTGATTTTGGGAATTATGAATCTATATCGAGGTCATGGCATGTGATTAAGGTCTGTCAACCTGTTAAGTTGTCAAGTTACTTAAACGCAAGCCTTTTAAAAATTGAATGAAAAACTGCTGCCTCAGTCTGAGAGAGTGTAAAAACACTGTTCCAGCAATTTTAATAGCTGTTTGTTGATGTTATAGCATTTTCATTATAGCCTTATTAATGCTTGGATGCTTTCCACAACCTAACATTATCAAAGTGGGAGGCTGTAAGTTCACTGTTTGACTGATGTCTGAAAGAGGCTATTAAAGGATTAGCTGTCTTGATTGGGGTTATGAATACAAATGTTTACGGCAGCATGGTGGTGCAGTGGGTTAGCCCTGCTGCCTCATGGCACCGGGGTCCCAGTTTCAATCCAAGCTCTGGGTCACTGAATGTGTGGAGTTTGCACATTCTCTCTGAGTTTGCATGGCTTTCACCCCCACAGCCCAAAAATGAGCAGGCTAGGTGGATTGGCCATGCCAAAATTGCCCCTTAATTGGAAAAAATGAATTGGGTACACTAAATTAAAAAAAATGAATACAAATGTTTGTTTTGATAACGGATTAAATACTTGAGGATGTTTGAATCTATTGAATGGGCTTTCATGAATGGGCGTGTTTTTTATGTTGTGTGGTCTGTAAAAGCTATTTAGAGCTTTAACTTATTTCATCTCAGTACGGCTCCTGAGGTTTGCCCATGGTAGAAACTGGGTAAGTTGGCATGGAGGATGTAAGGGAAAAGGTTTCTCAGTGTGGGAGGATGAGTTGGCATGAATTTGCACTAAATTGGCATTAGGGCTATAAGGGCCCCTTGAGGGTGGGTAGCTACCGAGGAAAATGAGAAGGATTAATGCCACTTCTGAATCCTGGGTAACCAAACTACTGACCATACCAAAATCATTCTTCCATGTTTATAAATGAATTTGTTATTGATGCTTCATTCTGAGCCAAAAATCAATGTTTTGCTAATTTTAATCTTTTGTTTTGTGACTCCAACCAGTTTATATTTTAGGCAAATTTCTTAAAAAAGGTTCTTCAGGTAAAAATAAAGATTGTTGACCTCCTAAGATAGATAAATTGTAAATTTAAATCTGAGATTAATAGATTTTTGTTGTCCATATATTTTAAGGGGCAAGGGGGAAAGGGCAAATATATGGAATGAGACCCCCGATCAACTATAATCTCTTTGAGTGGTGGCTCTGGGGTGCTAAATGACTTATTCCTGTTCTGAAATTCTTATAATTTATAATCTTCTCACAAAAAATAAATCAATATTCGGAACTCTGATCTTATACTGGAATGTATTTACTTCACCTGCTTCATCAGTATTTTATTACCATGTACAACTGGTTATGCACGCTCTCCAAATTGGATACTTTTAATCATTTTGAATTACAAAGTTGTATTTGCATATATTGAAAAAGCAGATACAGCATCACAAAAACACACTTGTCTTGTAATTGGATCAATTAGTTCAGTTACTGCCAATGCATTTCCTTAAAGTATCATCTACAATTAAGTCCTTAAATTGTGATTAGAAACTTTAATTGAGGGTGCATTTATACCTCAACAATAATTCTGGGCAAAACAGACTAATTTCATAATAGTATAAACACAATCTAAATCTGGAGCCATGATTTAGCCTGACACAGGAATGAATTGGAAACTACCACATATGAATACTAAACATGTAGTGTAAGTAAGGGTCTAACAGAGATGAATGGTATATCTGGATTGAAAGCTGATTAAATACTTTCCAAAAGGTAATAATTATCAATTCTATATAACTGAACATAAGAAGATGTTTTATCTTTTAATATTGTGCATTGCAAGCTGCTGATTCAATTAAATTCTTGGGAAAATGTTGATCATTGTATTGTTTTATGCTAACCACTTGTTCTTGGCCTTTTAAGCTTAGGGTAAAACAAGCAGGGATAAATATACAGAAGGTAGTCCCAGGACTTCAGACAATGGACATCCGACTTGATGAATACTTCACCATTGTTCACCCGGAAGTAACATTCAAAATATCAAGCGTGCGGAAATTCATTAATAGTCAATTTGTGTTAAGAACAAAACGGGAAATGATGCCAGAATCATGGAAACATCGTCCAATGCTGGAACTAAGAGGTGTGATAGAAAATGAAACAACTTCTAAAATATATTTATCTATATTGAAAGATGGGTTGCAATGCAAAAATAATCCAAAAAGGTCTGAATTTGAAATCATACTTTGCAACAACATTATTTCTTCCATTGTTCAGCTTCCTGGGAAGTCTAGTGAAAAATTCCATATTACCAATTCAAACAGTCAAAGCACCTCCATGCAATGGAGTCCTAAGCTATCACCAAGCTTTCTTATTTTTCTTTTTAAAAAAGTTGTGAATAATTAACACTTAATTTACTGTATGATATTTTTACTTTATTTAATCAGTGCTAATGACCTCATCAAGATAATAGCTCCAAGGAGCCTTTGAGACCCAAAAATGAGAACAAATTGTATTTGCATTCAAAGAGTTAGTTCTAAATTCATGAGTGATTGAGTATCAGTTCATAAATTCAGTGGTCCTGAGCAATGAGTTCCATATCCTTTCTAGCCAGTGACATCATATGACTCAACCAAGATAGCGCAAAAATTAACCACACAGGAAGAACAAAAGAAAAACAACTCTTCTGTCCAACTGCATTTTTTTAAAGGCTCACTAACTTGAAATCAGAATGTAAGATCCCAGAAACTCCCCTGAAAAGTTAAATACGTATCATATTCTAAATCTGAAAAGGGAAAAAAATATCAGTTCTTTCTTTGTACCGATAATATACAACTCCATCTATGCTCTCTTGATGCTTATCGCCATCATCCTATAATCAAAACTTTAATGAGTTACATCTTGCTCAAACACAATGTCAAGAAGACCAAAGCTTTGATCTCTGCTATAAATTAACTATGACCCCAAGCTGACTCAGATAGCCCATGAATCTAGCTTAAAATCTCACATCCTATTGATTATCAAAATCATTTATGACCACCTCGGCGACATTGCCTGCCTCCATCCTTATCTCAGTCTTCCACCACAGAAAACTGAACCCTTCGTGACTCAATTATTGTCATACACTCCTTGTTGGTTCTCCATCTAACACATTCACACTTGTCCATGGTAGTGTTGGACATATCCTTTCTTGCACCAAGCCCGACCTATCCATCCCCCGTTATTGCTGGCTATGTGGCCTTCTGATTTAATGTCTCAATTCAAAATATTTGTCCATTGATCTTCCCATGACCTTCCTAGGAGCATTCAGCTAAGCAATGGGGTCTGTAAGTCAGGTGCTAAGGGAATATATCCTGTGATGATTAATTGACTTTTGTATGGAATATTGGATTGTTTATTTGATAAAGTTGGTTTGGAATGGGTGTATTGGATTTTATTTCAGCAATGTGGCCAAGAGGATGGTGTACTGGTCAGTGACAGGACAGTAAGGTGGGTGATTGTTGTTGAATGCATATTTGGGGTTGTGTAGTTGGATGAAACATTCATGGACAGACAGGCCAGAAAGCGGATTTATTAGTTTCCTTTCTTCTTTCCTTGCTACTCTTCATTCTTCTCTTCCTCGTTCTGTTCCTGGGCTGCTCAGTGTATCCCTGGTGGCAAAGGCTGTTCCCTCATGAGAGCAGGATTATGCAGGATATAGGAGACCGTGACAAATTGGGACAACTCTCTGGCCAGTACTGATGTCTCCAGAGAAGTCCAAGCAGTGGAACAGTTTCTTGAACACCGCAATTTAGTCTATTCTACGCAATTTTGTGTGACAATATGGCTGTCATTGTAAACATCCTGGCCATGTGTGGTTGGTTTGTGCCCTGGAGTCATGAGCCATCTGTTAAGCAGATAGTCATTGTTATTCAGCAGCCCCTCTTTGGTTGACATGGTGGCGTGAATACTGAGGGAATACCAAACTGGTGCAGCATAAAGGCATCTTACCTTTTGCCAACATATTGAATATTCTCTTGCATGATAAGCTGACCATGGGTGCACACAAACCAGACATTCAGGGAGTGGAACCCTTTCCAGATGCAGTACATCTCGGCATTTAAATGTGGTGCTTGCAAAGCCAAGTTTACACAATTGCTGGCACACTGCACAATAGGGAAGCCCACTATCTTTGCAAAGCACCACCCTCATCTCTTTAAAAAGAGAGACCAACAAGCATCTGCCCTCTGCAAGCATAAAGAACGTCCCATTATGCAGCACTGCACATAAAACTAGGAATATTGTGGATGATGCCTGGTCTAGCTTGGAAGAACCCTGACACAAAAGTATCATCTACATTGGCACCTTCACATCCACAGATAGAGCTGTTCTTGCCCTGCTCAGAGGTTGCAGATCTGCCTGCAAGTGGTGGTAGATTTCTCTGAGTATCTCCTTTGTTAAACTGAGATGACCCGCTCACTGTTCCTGGTTTAGGCCGAGGGAAAATAAGTGCTCCTGGTAGACGGTGGGTAAGCACTCATTATTCTCCCCCCTCCCCCCAATGTACACACCCTTCATACACCCTCCTCCCGTTTATATGCTGCCTTTTCACAATTTATCTCTCATACAGCAGGCCAAGTGCGATGGCAGGGGTAAGGGGAGAGTGGGTAACTATAGCACCCATAACTGGGAGCAAGTTCTCTGAGCAGAAGCCTTGAAATTGCAATCAATCTAGATGCAGCACCACTCCTTGTCAAATCACCAACTTTAAGTAACTCTGGAAATCAATAAGCACCTCTATAACCTCACATAGAGCTAATAGAAATTAATCAGCAACTTACCTAACTGTGGTCAATGGTTCTTTTTGATAACGCTGTTGGTGATCCTTCCTGTTGCTGAAGCTATGTTTTGTTGTGTGAATTAACAGAAAACATTAACTGGAGTAGCATGGTTAAAAATGGCAGCACACGGATTGAACAAGCATTTCATGCTTACTGATGCACACACTGTCTACTCTGCATACTTCCAAGTGCATTCCTAATCCATAAAACCCCTGACCTATCAAAATTGGCATCTGGTCTGGATCGCTCCACAGATGTTCAGGAAGCATGTAAATGGTACTAATTTTACCAAAACTACAAGTGCTGTGGAGTTACATTTTGAGGTCTGAATTCCTCTAACAGCCCTTTCTTGTTTGCTCCTGTCCCTTTACTCCACCATTGTGGCAGATCCATCAGCTCGCTGGGAACTTTTTAGAACTTTTAACCTCAGCCTCACAATCTCTTTTTACATTTCAAAAACTCTTTAGATCCATCTCTTTGAACAAGGTTTTGATTGTTTCTCTTATTTCTCCCTTCCTGCCTTGTCATCCATTTTTTTACATTTATTTGTGAAATGGGACTTCTTTTTATTTAAGGTGTCATGTAAATTCAATGTGTATGAACAAATCAGAAGATTTGTTATGCGATGCACTTTATGACATGAACAAAACAGTGAAGTTAACAAATTGGATCTCCGGTATGCTTATGTTTAGTGTGCTTTGCTTCAAATTCAATATTTTTAACATGTATTAACGTTTTTTTGCATTATTAACAAGTCAGCAGAGAAAAATGAATGACCTCTGAAAATATATTGCCAATCTGATAGATGAGAATAATAAAGCTTTCACAATAAACTCTACCATCATTTAACTATAAATTAATGTTAACAATTATTCCCTTTTTAGACTTGCATGCAGCATATGTATTTGCATCTATATTCAAATGCATATGCCCAGTTTAAATAATGTTTTAATATTTCAGTTGGCTTCTCATTTGAGATTTGGAATATTTTATTCTTAACTTAACTAGAAAAGTAATTCAGGCAGAGGCAGGAAATTGGATAGGGACATGTCCCACTGTGTTTCTGGTTATTTCTGGCCAAGTAGCAATCTTCTAATCTCACTTCTAGCTGCCTCATAAGGGGTAGACATAAGCAAATAAAACAGTAATGATAGAGTCAAATTGAAAGCCACATTTTTTGTCATTATCATCATAGATGTGGTATCGGGGTCAGTTTAGCTCAGTTGGCTGGATAGCTGATTTGTGATACAGAGCAAGGCCAACAGCACAGGTTCAATTCCTGTACCAGCTGAGATTATTCATGAAGGCCCACCTTGTCAGCCTTGCATCTCCCCTGAGGTGTGCTGATCCTCAGGTTAAATCACCACCAGTCAGCTCGCCCCCTCAAAGGGGAAAGCGGCATTTGGTACTGGGCGACTACTTTCAATACTAGACTAATGAAATTCAACATCCCACTTTAGGCAGAGGGGTCGATTACCAAGTGAATGATTCACATTCCCTGGCTGGAGTGTTACACTTGATCTAACAGAGGCCAGAAATTGGTTTTAACCTGTTTAGAATTTCCTAACCTCGCCTGAAGTCATTGTGCTCCATTTGGAGTTTCGAACAATATGTGAATGAGATTGACTGACAAAATTCCTCGGATCAGCAAGATGACCATCAGGTGGGCAGATCTGCTGCCCAGTTACACATACTATTCAGAGCGAATGAAAAGCAAAATCTCAGCAATTTCTAAGGGGGATGAGTTGTCAAAGATAACTGACTGAAGTATTTTGTAGAAGAGTGCAAAAGTTAGGTTAAGGCAAAAAATGTGGAGACAGTTACTAAAGTGTTATTCTTGCAGCGGAATGTACTAAGTGCTTCTCACAATTGTCATCATCTTCTTCCAGGTCAAATGGTGTGGATGGGATATTTACAATGCATGTTGTATCTGTGCTCTCCTCTGCTGCGTAGTTTACATGAGCTTGAAGAAAGGCACATGCACATTTCCGATATCGCTTCTCATGATGTGACCAGGGACCTTATTCTTCTGAATCAGCAGAGACTTGCTGAGATGGAATTATCCAATCAGCTTGAAAGAAAGAAAGAAGAACTGAGAATCCTGTCCAAGCATTTAGAGGAAGAAAAGAAGAAAACAGAAGCATTACTCTATGCAATGCTACCAAAACATGTGGCAAACCAGCTCAAAGAAGGCAAAAAAGTTGAGGCAGGTGAATGGGCTTAAAGTAATTTATATTAATATTATATAAACTGTGGATGTTTGATCAATTGCCAGTTAAAACTCAAAAATGAAAATTGGATATTTGAGATAATGAACTGTTGACAAATGTTGAAGTATGTTCCCAGGCGTTCATTCTTTGGTAGGAATAATATAATTACTTGGACATTTACTGTCCAGTACAACCAATATTCACTCCATTTTTGAATGGATCTATATAAAAATGGACAGCGAGTGCTCCTGTCCAAAACAGGCTTGAACTTCAGTAAACTGTTTAACCTGAGGAACCAATGTAGTTTTTTGATGCTCCACTGGGTGGAGTGTGTGAAATCCAGCAAAGTTTAAAATAGATTACTCGCTCGTTATCATTGATTAAAGTTTAAATTATCTCTATTGACAGCTCTACAGTCAAATTAGAATAAAGCCTGACTCCAAAAATGGTTTGAGCCTCCCGTTGATAATCACTTTCTTCACTGCCCCATGGCCTGTATTATATATGAAAATCACCCTCATATCATTCTCTGCTTCAACTATGCCCCTTAGAAAGGTATTCCTTGAATGAATAACTATGCTTATGGAAACTAATAAATCTTTTGCCTATTTTCTTAGTAACAATTTTAAAATGAGCAAATTCTTCTTATTTTTAGTATAAATAGAACTGTCAAACTGACAAGTGCCAATAGATCAATTGTAGTAACATTGATTTCCACAAGTTAGTTAAATCAGCACTGAAATTATTTTTTCTGCTCCAGGCGAATTTAAGGAGTGCACCATACTGTTCAGTGATGTTGTCACATTTACTAGTATCTGTGCCCAGTGTGAACCTATTCAAATAGTGGTTATGCTCAATACCATGTACCTGAAGTTTGACAGACTAACCACAGTCCATGATGTCTATAAGGTAACAATTTTCTTTACACAATGGCTGTGCAGGAAGTCAGTATTAATTGTATTTTATTGGCTTGAGTAACCACAAGATGAATGCTCTAAAGTAACAAGATAAGACTGATTGACATGCACATTGCCATAGAAAAACAGTTGCTGCTAATAAATACTTGCAAAACAGTAATGATTTAATCTCACAAATATAATTCCATCTACTTTGAGAAGATGATATTTTAACGGTATATCTTTATTACAAATTGTGAAGGTGGAGACAATAGGAGATGCCTACATGGTGGTCGGAGGAGTTCCTGTACCAGTATCTTCACATGCTGAGCGGGTAGCAAATTTTAGCTTGGGAATGATCATAGCTGCTAAAGGTGTAACAAATCCTGTAACTGGAAAACCTATCCAGGTACATTATTATTTTTAATAGTATTAAAATTTAAAGTGTACTCACTGATTCATGCAAACCGGTTGATGCAAAAGTAATAAATTGCAGAAACGTGCTTGTAGTTTTAACGATTGTTAGCATTGAGAATACAGTAGCCTCTATCTCTTCTTTATAAAGATAAGAGTTGGAGTAACCACTGGCCCGGTCCTGGCTGGAGTCGTTGGTGAAAAGATGCCTCGGTATTGTCTTTTTGGAGATACGGTCAACACAGCTTCTAGAATGGAAAGCCATGGCATACCAAACAAGATCCACCTCAGTCCCAGTGCTTTCCGGTAAAAGATGCAGTTCAATCGTTTTGTGGCATAACCGCAATGTTATACATACACTTTATTGGAAAAATGTAACCGAATATTAAAAATGTAAGAGTAGGGCCAGCTGAAAAATGTATTTCCATCAAAGCCACAAAAGGAGGACATGTTTATTCCTTCCCTGCTACGATGAAATTGAAATTCACTTATTTTGTATTTCAGAGCACTTAAGGATAAAAACTTTGAAATACATGAAAGAGGTGAAATTGAAGTTAAAGGGAAAGGAAAGATGTGCACTTACTTCCTCATTAGAAATCTAGTTGCATCAGAAAATGAAATCCTGGGCAGGCCATTCAGGGAGTCCGATTCTGGCCGAGAATCTCTGCAGTCCCTACCTGAATCTAAAGCTGAGTATGTCAACAAAAAAGGTAAGGTTTAACTCAAAAACCCACAAATGATAAAATGCAAGTTAAATGCTCTGCATCGGGAGGATAAAGTTGGGGAAGAGTCAATTCTTTGGAAAAATATAGCAATTATAAAAGCTTTGGTGATAATTAACAAAGCCAGTTCTGGGTATGACTTTGGATTTATTTTTATAATCAAAAGTTTATGAACAGTAGCTTAAGTCAAGGTCAAAAAGCTCTCTTGTGGTATTGCAAATAGGGGGCTTGAATTTTTACTCTCAGATCTAGAGTGCAAAGTAAGGACAATTCCAGGCTTCACACTCATGACTCAAGAAAAAATGCCCTGGAAGGTGAAAGTCATGGATGTGCTTATTGATGAATTGACTATTTAAAAAAAATTCTCTGATAAAGACCTTTTCACTATGTTCAAATTCCTCTAAACCCTCATGAAAATAAGCAATTGCATTAATGATCCCACTCCAGGGTCCCACATCAGAGAAAATTAATCCCTTTCTAACCACTTGGAGTGGTCATTCAAACTGTGCACTGACAGGCACCCCACTATGATAATGAAAGGTTGTGAAATCATTCATGCAACACAAATCCTGTGATGACAAACCTCAGGCTTATGTCAACAGAGAGAGTGAAATAAAAAAAAACACTGATTTTTCTTTTAACACTGCCGATTGTATTTTTAAAATCAGGGGCAGCACGGTAGTATGGTGGTTAGCATAAATGCTTCACAGCTCCAGGGTCCCAGGTTCAGTTCCCGACTGGGTCACTGTCTGTGCGGAGTCTGCACGTCCTCCCCGTGTGTGCGTGGGTTTCCTCCGGGTGCTCTGGTTTCCTCCCACAGTCCAAAGATGTGCGGGTTAGGTGGATTGGCCATGCTAAATTGCCCGGTGTCCTAAAAGTAAGGTTAGGGGGGGGGGGGGGGGTTGTTGGGTTACGGGTATAGGGTGGATACGTGGGTTTGAGTAGGGTGATCATTGCTCGGCACAACATCGAGGGCCGAAGGGCCTGTTCTGTGCTGTTATGTTCTATGTTCTATGTAAATTTTTTGACAGTTTGACAGCTATTCTGACAGTTCTCTTTGCAGCCATATTGATAGCTATCTTTACAATTCTCATCACAGTTTTCATGACCGTTCCAATGAGCTTGACAGTTCCAAATGTGTCTAGGCACTTTTTGCACACATTCTTGTCCACTTTTAACAATCCGAAAAAGCATCTTACCTCTCCAAAGGGCACCTTACTGCTCTCAAAGGGAACCTTGCCTCTTCTAAAGGGCATCTTACCTTGCCCAAGGTGGTCCAGGACCACATCGCGAAGGGAAACAAACTCACCAAAAAGGTATCCTACCTCTTTAAATAATCTTTGCTGCTTTAGATCTTCAACCTGATCTAAAGTGCACAGGTTGGACTTTAGACATGTCACGAATCAAGACCAGATCTGATTGCGGTAGCTGTATGTTAGCATGTGCAATTGCCTCTGTAAACCATGATTGTGTAAATCAGAACCTGCCAAATCCCAAGCCCCACACTCCCCACCTTGACCTCCACCACCAAAATAGTGGGGGCCGTGTTCAAGGATGGGTCTTCTGGATCCTGGCCTCCAACAGACATTTTCACACAGATGATGAGCTGCTTCGTCCGCACAAAAATCCAAGCCTAAGTGAAGTCTTCATGTGAAAAGGGGTAAGAGACTGAAAGATAACGGCCGGGATTCTCCCGTACCCGGCGGGACGGAGTGGCGTGAACCACTCCGGCGTCGGGCCTCCCCAAAGGTGTGGAATTCTCCGCACCTTTAGGGGCTAGGCCCGCGCCGGAGTGGTTCCCGCTCCGCCAGCCAGCACGAACGGCCTTTGGCGTCCCGCCAGCTGGGGCCGAAAGGCCTTCGCCGGCCGGCGGAAGTCCGCCCATGCGCTGGAGCGTCAGCGTCTGCTGATGTCAAACCGGCGAATGCGCAGGGGAGGGTGTCTCTTCCGCCCCCGCCATGGTGAAGGCCATGGCGGGGCGGAAGAAAAAGAGTGCCCTCACGGCACAGGCCCGCCCGCCAATCGGTGGGCCCCGATCGCGGGCTAGGCCACCGTGGGGTCACCTCCTGGGGTCAGATTGCCGCACCTCCCCCAGGACCCCGGAGACCGCCCGCTCCGCCAATCCTGCCGGTACCAGAGGTGGTTTAAACCACGCCGGCGGGAAAGGCCTGTCAGCGGCGGGACTTCGGCCCATCGCGGGCCGGAGAATCTCCGCGGGGGGCCCGGCGTGGCGCTATTCCCCTCCCCGCCAAATCTCGGGAGGTGGAGAATTCGGGACACGGCGGGCGCGGGCGCGGGATTGACGCCAGCCCCGGGCAATTCTCCGACCCCCCGGGGGGGTCGGAGAATTCCGCCCCAGGGTCTCGGACATGTTGAGGTAGCTGAATCACTTCCTGTACACTCAGGCAGCAAGATAGTAGCATCATCTGCATTGCTTGTCACTATGTTCTTCCTGTTGGACTTGCACCCCCCAGTACCTGCATCTCTCCTCCTACAAGTCTCTCCCTGAGATGCAACCTGGAGACACCTGGCCTTCTCTCCCTTCTGTCCCTATATTCTTCCTAAGAGGAGGAATCCCTAGTAGAGTTCACAATCCCCATCTGCTGAAATTTAGATGGCACTGGCTGGCCGCTGAAGGCTGCAATGGCAGAAATGCTCCAACAGAGTTAACAAATAAAGGTGCCCTCAGAACAAGGCTAATAATTCAAATACTTCAGATGAAACCAGAGGAAAGGGTCTAAAATCTCAAGACAAAAGCAACAGGGCTTGCAACCGACTCCTGCGTAGGACCACTGACCGTAACCTCGCACGAGTGCCTGATGACGTTGGGACATGCACCTGAAAATAAAACGTAACATTCTGTCCATAAGGTCTCTGTCCTGCTTGGTAAGCACGTTCACATTATTTGGCAGGTGGGAGAATCGCCAGGGCGCCGCGCGAGTCCCGCCACGCCGCCCCGACACCCGCACGCGATTCTCCCACCTCTCCCAAACCGGCGCGGCGAGATTTACGGCTGGCCGCTGGCCGCTCGCCGTTTGTAATGGGCGAGCAGTGATTCTCCGGCCCGGATGTGCCGAGCGGCCTGCCCAATAGAATGGGTTCCCGCCGTCGTCGTCCACACCTGGTCACTGCTGGCGGGAACAGCGCGGGAATGCTGGGGGGGGGGGGGGGCAGCCTGTGGGGGGAGGGGGGATCCGGCACCGGGGGAGGGGGGGGGCCTCAAAAGGGGTCTGGCCCGTGATCGGTGCCCACCGATCGGCGGGCCGGCCTCTCTGAAGGAGGAACTCCTTTCCTCCGCCGCCCCGCAAGATCCATCCGACATTTCTTGCGGGGCGGCTGTGGGGAGGACGGCAACCGCGCTTTTACGCGGCGCCAAGGGCCGGCGCGTGTAAATGACGCGGCGCCGCTCCTAGCCCCCCGGGGTGGGAGAATAGGGAGCGAGGAGCGGCCTCCGACACCGGAGTGAAACACTCCGGTTTTCACTCCGGCGTCAGGACTCCCGATGGGAGAATTCCGCCCCAGGTGTCTGCAGAACCCAGTTTCAGAACAATGGAGTGAAGAGACACAAAATTGATTCTCTCTGGTGCCAGCGCTGACAGGGAAGGATATAATTACAGTGTGAGGAATTAACATAGGCACTTTCCATTGTAAACACCAAATAAGGTTTGATCAATGGGAAGTGTCTTAAATTACTTGTCAATTTCCTGTCAATTCGCCTCTTGTTCTTTAGTGCACATTTTGTGATGAGAAAATTGGGTGGTGGCCAAAAATACAGGCTCCTTTCTCAGTTCTATGGGCAATCTGACCTTCTGGTATAATTTCTGCCAGATACCCCCCCATACATACATACAGGCAGGTATATTTAAATGAGGCAGTGCCAATGGAGTGGTATCGTGTTTTCTATTATTCAGTAGCTCTAGAGTTTACTTCTGCTTGCATTCCACAGACATCCATCATTTCTCAGCTGTGTATAACATTTGAAATAGATGAAAAGGATGCAGCAGGCAATTAATTAGATATGAAATCATCACATGCCTTACTTGACAATTTTCAATAGAGGATTAATCGTGCTTTTATTTTGAGATGCTTCTCGTCCTGTCCTGCAATGGCTATTCACTATCCCCCAATTCAATAGTAAGCTCCCAAGTGGCAATACAGCCTAGACTCCAACAAAAATATGTGATACAGTCTTGGCTTATTGACAACACTCTGAGTCAGAACGATTCAAGCCGATCCCACTTCTGATGCAGTACTCAATGAATTATTCAAAATCTAGTACTGAGTGAAATGTCTCTTTATCAAATGGGATATTAAATCAAGGCTCTGTGAGCCCTTTGAAGTAGGCATAAAGATTCCATGGCTCCATTTGAAGAAGAGCAGGGGAGCACTTTCATTTTATTTGGCAATAGCCAACATCTCTCAACCAACATCACTAAAACAAACAATCTGGTCATTTATTTCCTTAACGTTTGCACAAGCTTGGCTTCTGCAATTGGAATGTATTCCATGCCCAGCACTACCATCACCCACATTGGTCAGCAAAAAATATTTTAAATGTCTTTTCAAACCTTTTCCAAGCTTCTGTAACGTTTGACGTACCGTTTTGTAATTATTTTTAATCTTTCCCTGCACCATTTGTAAAACCTCCCTTATACCATTCCTAAAGTCAGTGACATGACAGCTGACATCACACTGCTTAATTTGTCTTAATTCCAAGTCCAACTATATCCCATCCAAACCTGTGACCTTTGTGACTGATCAACACTCAGGGGTCACAGAGAGGCAGGGACACTGGTTAGGGGAGCTAAGGAGCTCCACATTTCATTCAACTGTTTATTTGGTCACACTTGACAAAGTTGTCAGCTGGAAATTATCCCATTTTACAAAACCCTCCATTATCTATGTCGCATGTACATAATTATCGTGTTTTTTATTGGAATAATTTAAGTATACTTCCACACTACTTCCAGAATCTTTTACAGGAGCATCCAGATATGTTTTTAAAAATGTTTCACTGGCTAGGTCAGCATTTATTGCTCTTCCCGAATTAATCTTGAAAAGGTGTTAGTGAGTCATTTTCTCTAATTTCATAAATCGGGTGGTGAATATATAGCAACAGCGTTGTTAGGTAGGGAATTTCAGAATTTTGACCCAGCAATGATGAAGGAATGGAGATATAGCCCCAAGTCAGGATGGTGTGTGCCTTGGAAAGGGACTTGCAGGTGATGCTGCCCTTGTTCTGCTAGGTGGCAAAGGTCACAGGTTTGGAAGATGTTGTCGAAGGAGCCATAGTGAGTAGCTCTAATTCAAATTGGTACATACTGCTGACATGGTGTACCGATGGTGGAGAGAGTGAATGGTTAAGCTGTTAGACGGAGTGCCAATCAAGCCTGTTGCTTTGTCCTGGATTGTCTTAAGCTTTTTTTGGAGCTGTATTCACTCAGGCAAGTGAAGAGGATTCCATCACACTACCGACTTGTGCCTAGTACATGGTAGAGTCACAAAGTGCGTTGCACACTACAGTATACCTAGCCTCTGATCTGTTCTTGTAGCCACAGTACATCTAGTGAAGCTTCTGGTCAATGGTGAATGCCTAGATATCGATAGCAAGATGGTGCAAAGCCAAAGGGAGTAATAATGGGAGATGTAAAGAAACAAAATGTGTGTCTAGAGAAGGTGTGAATGGCAGAATGCTGAACTGCTATTGTCCGAAAGCAAAAACAAAAGAAAACAAGAGTGTGAAACCAAAACTTGCAAAGACAATGGAAATAACATGAGGGCAGAGATGACAGTTTGAAATTGTTAAGGTCAGTGTTGAGTCTGGAAGGTTCGAAAGTATCTTGTCAAAGAAGAGGTGCTGTCCCTTCAGCAACATTAGAACACTGCAAGAGGGCAAGGACAGAGAGATTGGCATTGCAGAAAGGTGAAGAATTAAATTTGCTAGGTTTCGGAGCACTGCTCCTTCCTCAGGATCTGTAGATTTAATTACCTGCAAAGACTTGCATTCAAAGTATTGAATTGCATCTTTGACTTTGTCTACATAAATGTTTCTGGAACATCCCTCTTCATTCACCTGAGGAAGGAGTAGTGCTCCGAAAGTTAGTGTTTGAAACAAACCTGTTGGACTTTAACCTGGTGTTGCAAGACTTCTTACTGTGCTGACCCCAGTCCAACGCCGTAATCACCACATCAAGAATTAAAATGACAGCGACCAGAAACTCGGGGCGGGATGTTCCGCTTCCATCAGAGGTGACCTTCCGTGATGGGTTCCCTGGGTACAGGGTGGGTGAACCATGTAAAACACCGTAGACTTTGGCAGGACTGGAAGATCCCACAAGCAGCCAATGGCGAGCCACCTCCGCCGAGGGAAAACGCACCATGGTGCGGGGAGCGGGTCAGGTGGAAAATCCACACTTGCAGGCTGAAGAGAGGTGCTCCGCAAAGCAGTCTTCCATTCTGCATTTGGTCTCTGCAGTGTAGATTATTACAATTATTAAATTGAAAGACTTACAGGCAAATCACAGAAGAATTGCTTGGGGCCTTTGATGGCGAGGAGAGAAGAGTTGAAAGGGCATGGAAAGGTGCCTTGGAAGGAGAGTCTGTTAGGGGCAATTACAGAGTAGAAATGAGTGTTGCAGAGAAAATGGTCCCTATGGAATGCTAAAAGGAGGAAGATGTATTTGGTGATGGTGTCATGCTGGAGGTGGCAGAAATAGCAGCTGCTGATCCACTGAATACAGAGGCTACGATGGTGGAAGGTGAGGTCAAGTGAAACCCTTTCATGGATCTGGCAGGGGAAGGGATGAGAGCAGAAGTGCATGAAATGTGAAGTGCACAGTTCAGGCCCTTTGGACTGCGGTTGGGGAGTGTTAATGAGGTGAATCCTCGGTTGACCAAAAAGGAAGACATTTCAGACGGACTCGAATGGGAGGTTGCATCATGAGAACAGAAGCAAAGGAGATGAACAAACTATAAAAGCAGATTGTTCGAGGTTGGAGACCATGAAGGGAAGATCTCCAGAGAAGGTGAGGTCAGTGGCCAACTTGGAGGCAACGATGGTGTCATGTTCCAGGAAGAGGTGGGAGGCATTTTCTGCAAAGTAGGCTTTTGCACACCAGCCAACAACAGCACCCACTCCTATCAGCAGGTTTGATGATAATGTTTAAGGTTGGGTCTCATAAAACTTATGCTGCAAATTCAGAGAGAGACAGGTTAGAGTGAGTGAGGGTAGCAGGGAATTTGAGGTAGTTAATTTCACGCCAACATTTGACGATGAGAAGATCAAGAGATGACAAGAGATCAGAGGAAGAGGTCCAGGTGCAGTGGGAATGCTGGAAATGGTTGGCTGTGCAGGGATGGAGGGAGCACTTCTGGCCAAGAGATAGGCAGGAAAATGAAAATGATGGAATAAAAGCTCAGTGTCGTGTCAAGATCAAAATTCATGAAGGTGGAGACGCAATGGGATGAAGATGAGGCCTTTGCTAAAAAGAGATCATTCAGGGTCAGAAAGCAGAAAATCAGACAGTATCATAGTTACACAGGCAGGAGTAACATTAGTAGAAGGAATGGGATCAGAATGAAGTGAATTGGAAGAAAGATCTTGAGTGGCTACGATACTTCATGAGTTGTTTATTTTCTCCAGTTATCCACCGATCAAAGTCCCTCCTTTTTCTTGTTTCTCCCAAACCCCTTTAACTTGCTTAAAACCCATTTGGTTATCAAGCTGAAATATTAACTCTGATCTTCTCTCACAGATGCTTCCTGGCCTGCTGAGCATTTCCAGAATTTTGTGTTTTTATTTCAGATTTCCAGTATCAAGAGTATTTTTTCTATAATGTTAATGGGTGACTTTGGATGTGGGTTGCAAGGTATAGTTCTGTGAGCCAGCCTTGATTAGTCTATGGGCCAGCTCTCCAATTTTTTGCATGAGTCACCAGACGTTACCCAGAAGAAATCGCTGAAAGCACTGGATACTGCAAAGACAATGGGGCCTGACAATATCCAGCAACAGTACTGAAGATTTGTGCTCCAGACTAATTGTACTCATGGCCGAAATGTTCCAGTGCAGCTATAACACTGGCATCTACCTAGCAATTTGGAAAATTGCCCAGGTATATCCTGTGCAATAAAATCAGGACAAATCCAACCTGGTCAATTGTCATTCAACCAGTCAACATTTGATCGTCAGTGATGTAAAAGGTAATCGACAGTGCTATCAAATGGCACTTACTGAGTAATAACATGCTCACGGATGCTCAGTTTGGGTTGCACCAGAGCCACTCATCTCCAGACCTTATTACAGCCTTAGTTCAAACATGGACAAAAGAGCTGAATTCCAGGAGTGAGGTGAGAGTGACTGCCCTTAACATCAATGCAGCATTTGGCCAAGTATAGCATCAAGGAGCACTAGCAAAACTGGAGTCAATGGGAACCAGGGGAAAAACTCTCCATTGGTTGAAGTCATACCTGGCACAAAGGAAGATAGCTGTGGTTATGGAGGTCAATCATTTCAGTCCTGGAACCTCACTGCAGTAGTTCCTCAGAGCGGTGTCCGCGGCCCAACCACCTTCAGCTGCTTCATCAATGACCTTCCTCCCAACATAAGTTCAGATGTGTAGATGTTCGCTAATGATTGCACAATGTTGCACAATCATTCACGATTCCTCATAACCTGAAGCAGTCCACATGCAAATGCAGCAAGATCAGGCTTGACAAATGCAAGTAACATTCCCACCACACAAGTGCCTGGTCCTGACCATCTTCAACAAGAGATGGAACAACTGTCTTCCCTGGCCCTTAATGACATTGCCATTACTGATGGTAATAATAGTAATAGACATTACCACTTATCAACCTGGGGGTCACAAGGGGTTGACCAGAAACTGAACTGGAACAATCATATAATTACTATTGTTGCAAGAGTTGTGAATTTTGCAGCGAGCAACTCACTTTCAGACTCCCCAAATTCAATCCACACTGCATAGGTTAGGACTGTGATGGAATACTTTACACTTTCCTGAATGAGTGCGGCTTCAACAGTACTCAAGAAGATCAATACCAACCTGGACAAAGCAACCCGCTCATTCGGCACTCTATTCACCAACGTAAGCATTCACTCCCTCCATCTCCAATGCAACGTGGGAAGCACGGTGGCACAGTGGGTAGAACTGTTGCTTCACAGCTCCAGGGTCCCAGGTTCAATTCCCGGCTTGGGTCACTCTCTGTGTGGCGTCTGCACGTTTTTTCTGTGTCTGCATGGGTTTCCTCTGGGTGCTCCGGTTTCCTCCCACAAGTCCTGAAAGACGTGCTGTTAGGTCATTTGGACATTCTAAATTCTCCCTCGGTGTACCCGAATAGGCGCTGGAATGTGGCGACTGGGGGCTTTTCACAGTAACTTAATTGCAGTGTAAGCTTACTTGTGACAATAAAGATTATTATTATTAAGTGGTAGCAGCATGCACGTCTACAAGATCCATTTGATTTCTTGATTTCCCTTACAAACACTACAGTATTAAAGCATTATCACAATTTCCAAATATTTGAACCAATTGTATTTTCTACCTAAAATGCTCCCCGTGTGGTTTCTTACACAGATGACGGATGCAATACCCATCAGGATCGGCGACCCACGGTTGCAATGAAGTACACCGAAAAGCCCAGTTTTGTCCCAGAAAACATTTGTGCAAAAATAAAGGAGACAGCAGGTTTGCTTCATTTTTCGAACAAATAAATTAAGTGGTTGGGAAATCGCAGTGGAAATAATGTGGGATTTCCCCCCCCCCCCCCCCCCCACAGGAAAAACACGTGACTCAGAAAGTTATGGAAGCTTGAAGAGTGCCCATAGCCCTGAGCAATCAGATGACGCTCCCCATCAGCTTCCAAAGGACCATGATGAACAAGGAATGGGGAAACGCAGTCGGAAAAGCATCAAATCTAACTTATGCACTTTATTATAAATATTCTAAATAAAAACAAAGCAATTATCAGTTCAGCTTTCACGTGTTTTTCTGTTTAATGAACATCCAAATTCCCTGGATATAATTACTTCAACAATGCAATAAATTTATATTGAAAGCAGAAATGTGGCAGTATATATACGTCTCAAGTACAGCTTTATTAAAATAATGTATAATACAATTTGGAGTGAACACCACATTCTGACAATATATGTAAATCTATTTAATGTACAGTACCACATTTACGCTTCTGCATCCTGCAGGATATTTGTAATATTTGACACTGTCAGTGGGCACTATGATTTACTACTTTGCTTGAATGAATACTGATTAATGTTCACTGAGGAGTTATATAAAATAAACATTCGGGTTTATGCTTTAAGAATATGCCAATTTTTAACATGGCTTTGTTAAATCTTCAGTCAAACCTGCTGAACGATTTCCTGTACTCAGAGCATATCTGGAGTTCATTCAGCCCATTGTGATTTTGCCACCTCTTTCAAAGGGCTATGCAATTAGAGCCATTTCCCTGCGCTTTCCCCAGACCTTTACAAATGTGTCCTCCTCAAATATTTATCCAGTTTCCTTTTAAAAGTTATTACTGTAGTTATTTCCACCACTCTTTCAGACAGTGCATTCCAGATCATAATTCCCTGAAATAAACAAATACTTTTCTCCCTCATCTTCACATTCCTGTAATCTAAAACTCTAGTCATCAATAAATACATTCAGGCATCAGTGTTTCAGAAGGAAATAAAAAGAAATTAAGCGAAATGCATGCAACATTTAATTATTCAGTGTTATAAATTGGATGTGAGAGAAAATATTTTCATAGTGCATATGTTAAACATTTGTCCAATTCATTTGTCCAAGTGAATATTTTCTTTAATGTGTCTGGGCGGTAAAAGAGGAGGAAATGTAAAATCGCTAAAATTCTAGCTGATTGCACGGAACAATTATATTTTGGACACATTTATCTCCTGTTTCACTGGGAGATGCACAGCAAGATGCGCATGCACATAATTATATGCACACACAGAGTTCCCAATGAAATAAAAATTAAAGTCAGCATATAAGCATTAGTTGAATGTCTTCAGCCATTGTTATATGTATACATCTGAACCACATAGATACATGGAATTGTAGTTATTGACTTCTGGTTGCGGCTATGCGGAGCTATGCCGCACGTTCGGCAGCTCCCACTTTAATGGGACTTGTGGGCTCTTTTAAGGGCCCCAAACGGCGCTGATTCGACGATTTCCGGTGGATAAAGGGGTCTGGAGCAAAACCCCCCGGGATTTATGGTGCGGACTCGGAGTGGGGCGAGGAGAAAAACGGCAGCAGCTCCCCTGGAAAAGCGGGGGAAGGTGGACAAAATGGCGGCCGGTGGAGCCCCTGCGGAGTGGAGGCAGTGGGCGGAGGAGCAGCAGGCGGCCCTTCTGCGCTATTTTACGGAGCTGAAAGGGGAGTTGTTGGAATCCCTGAAGGTAACGACTAGTAAGCTGCTGGAGACCCAGACAATTCAGGGTGCAGCGATACTTGAGTTGCAGCAGCAGGCCTCTGAGCGCGAGGATGAGGTTTCGGCCCTCATGGGGAAGGTGGAGATGCACGAGGCACTTCGCAAAAAGTGGCAAGATCGGTTCGAGGAGATGGAGTTTCGATCACGGAGGAAGAACTTGCGGATCCTGGGCCTCGAGGAGGGGCTGGAGGTGTCGGACCTGCCGGCCTATGTGGCCGTGATGCTGAACTCGCTGGTGGGGGCAGGATCCTTCCATCTGCCCCTGGAGCTGGAGGGGGCCCACAGAGTACTGGCCAGGCGGCCTAAGGTGAATGAACCCCCGCGGGGGGCGGTGCTGGTGCGGTTCCATCGGTTCAGTGACCGGGAGTGTGTGCTGCGATGGGCCAAGAAGGTGAGGAGCAGCAAGTGGGAGAATTTGGTAGTGCGTATCTACCAGGACTGGAGTGCAGAGGTGGCTAAGCGGAGGGCCGGGTTCAACCGGACGAAGGCGGTGCTCCATGGAAAGCAGGTGAGTTCGGCATGCTGCCGCCTGCGCGCCTGTGGGTCACCTACAAGGACCGGCATTACTATTTTGAGTCCCCAGAGGAGGCGTGGGCCTTTGTGCAGGCTGAAAAGTTGGACTCGAACTAGGGATTGGGGACTGTGGGGGTTTTTTTAAATTTCTGTATCACTGTTTATGCTGTTGCTGGTTATTCTGCTTGCTTCTGTTTTTTCTCTCGCTTTCGGATGATGTTGGTTATGGTTTTGTGTTTTGAGGGGGGTGTTGGGGTCTGTGGTTGATCTGTTTTTGTTTGTACGGGGTTGGTGGATGGGTTGGGACTGGTATTTGGGAGCTGCGTTGAGGGGGTGGGGTGGGGCAGTGGGAAAGCGTGGGCTTTTCTCTGGTTTCCCGCGCTGCGGGACGAGGGGGGTGGAGCTGGTGGCAAGGGGCGTGGATATCAGATCCGTTTTCCCACGCTGAAGCGGTGCCAAGGAGCTGATGCAGGGGAGGAGGGGTGACCTCATATCGGGAGGGGTCGGAGTTAGGGCGGGAGCAGCCGGGGTCAGCAGAAGCCAGCTGGCTCACGGGAGTACTATGGAGGGAGCGTCGTGGCTAGCAGGGGTCCTAGCCTGGGGGGGGGGATACCAGGTTGCTGCTGGATTGGCCAGGGAGGAGCTGGTGTGGGTCGGGGGGGGGGGGGGGGGGGTCGGGGTGAGGTTCTATCGCCGTGGGAAATGGGCCGAATGGGTGCTGGCCAGGGGCGAGCAGTCGATGGGCTATGGCTAGTCGATGGGGGAGGGGGGCAGGGTTCCCCTGATCCGGCTGATCACGTGGAACGTGAGGGGGTTGAATGGGCCGGTTAAGCGGGCCCGGGTGTTATCGCATCTAAAGGGGCTGAAGTTGGACGTGGCCATGCTCCAGGAGACCCACCTGAAGGTGGCGGACCAGGTCCGTCTGAGGAAGGGGTGGGTGGGGCAGGTTTTTCATTCAGGGCTCGACTCGAAGAGGGTGGCGATCCTGGTGGGGAAGAGGGTGGCGTTTGAGGCGTCTGAGGTGGTGGCTGATAGTGGCGACAGATATGTGATGGTGAGCGGTAAGCTGCAGGGGGAGAGGGTAAATGTATATGCCCCAAATTGGGATGATGCTGGTTTCATGAGGCGTATGTTGGGCTGCATTCCTGACCTGGAGGTGGGGGGCCTGATCATGGGGGGGACTTCAATACGGTGCTGGATCCCCTACTGGATCGTTCCAGTTCAAGGACAGGCAGGAGGCCGGCGGCGGCTAAGGTGTTGAGGGGGTTTATGGACCAGATGGGAGGAGTGGATCCCTGGAGGTTCGGGAGGCCGAGGGCTCTGGAGTACTCTTTTTTCTCCCATGTGCACAGGGTTTATTCCCGCATTGATTTCTTTGTCCTGAGTAGGGGACTGGTCCCGAGGGTGGAGGAGGCCGAGTATTCGGCTATTGCGATTTCGGACCATGCTCCGCATTGGGTGGATCTGGAGATGGGGGAGGTGCGGGACCAGCGCCCGCTTTGGCGTCTGGACGTGGGGTTGTTGGCTGTTGAGGAGGTGTGTAGTAGGGTCCGGGGATGTATCGAGAGGTACCTCGAGGTCAATGATACTGGGGAGGTCCAGGTGGGGATGGTGTGGGAGGCTCTGAAGGCAGTGATTAGGGGGGAGCTGATCTCCATCCGAGCCCATAGGGAGAGGGGGGAGAGGAGGGAGAGGGAGAGAGGTGGGGGATCTGTTGAGTGTAGATAGGAGGTACGCGGAGGCCCCGGAGGAGGGATTGCTGGGGGAGCGGCGTAGCCTGCAGGCCAAGTTTGATTTATTGACCACCAGAAAGGCGGAGACACAGTGGAGGAAGGTGCAGGGAGCGGTCTACGAGTATGGAGGGAAGGCGAGCAGGATGCTGGCGCATCAGCTTCGCAAGCGGGACGTGGCTAGGGAGATTGGTGGAGTGAAGGATGGGGTGGGAATGTGGTGCGGCAGGGGGCAGAGGTCAATGAGGTCTTTAGGGACTTGTACAGGGAACTGTACCGGTTGGAGCCGGCGGTGGTGGGAGGGGGAATGGAGAGCTTTTTGGACAAGCTGCGATTTCCAAGGGTGCAGGAGGAGCAGGTGAAGGGACTGGGGGCGCCGATCAAGTTGGAGGAGCTGGTCAGAGGGATTGGCCACATGCAGTCGGGGAAGGCGCCGGGACCGGATGGGTTCCCGGTTGAATTTTATAAGAGATACGCGGATCTGTTGGGCCCCCTGTTGGTTAGGACCTTTAACGAGGCATGGGAGGGGGGTGTTTTGCCCCCGACGATGTCACGGGCGCTGATTTTCCTGATCCTGAAGCGTGATAAGGACCCCTTGCAGTGCGGATCATATAGGCCAATTTCACTGTTGAATGTGGACGCCAAGTTGCTGGCGAAGATCTTGGCCACTAGAATAGAGGACTGGGTGCCGGGGGTGATACATGAAGATCAGACGGGTTTTGTGAAGGGGAGGCAGCTGAACACTAACGTGCGAAGGCTGCTAAATGTGATAATGATGCCGGCGGCAGAAGAAGAGGCGGAGATTGTGGTGGCATTGGATGCGGAGAAGGCCTTTGACAGGGTTGAGTGGGGGTACTTGTGGGAGGTGTTGGAGAGGTTCGGGTTTGGGTTGGGGTTTATTAAATGGGTGAGGTTGCTGTACGAGGCCCCGATGGCGAGTGTAGCTACAAATGGGAGGAGGTCCGAGTACTTCAGGCTCCACCGTGGGACGAGGCAGGGGTGCCCCCTGTCCCCCTTGCTTTTTGCGTTGGCAATTGAGCCTCTTGCCATGGCTCTCAGGGAGTCGGGGAGGTGGAGGGGTCTGGTGCGGGGTGGGGAGGAGCACCGAGTGTCGCTGTATGCAGATGACTTGCTGCTGTATGTAGCAGACCCAGTGGGGGGAATGCAGGAGGTGATGGAGATTCTTGCTGAGTTCGGGAGTTTCTAGGGATATAAATTGAACCTGGGCAAGAGCGAGCCATTTGTTGTACACCCGGGAGATCAGGAGGAGGGGATTGGTAGGCTCTCGCTAAAGAGGGCAGTGAGGAGTTTTAGGTACCTGGGGGTTCAGGTGGCTAGGTGCTGGGGGACTCTGCACAAGCTTAATTTTACTAGGTTGGTGGAGCAGATGGAGGAGGAATTTAAAAGGTGGGACATGCTGCCGATGTCGTTGGCGGGTAGAGTACAGTCCGTTAAAATGACGGTGCTCCCGAGGTTTTTGTTTTTGTTTCAGTGCCTCCCCATTTTCATTCCGAGGGCCCTTTTTAGGAGGGTGAACAGCAGCATTCTGGGATTTGTTTGGGCGCACGGGACTCTGAGGGTGAGGAGAGTCTTTTTGGAGTGGGGCAGAGATAGAGTAGGGCTGGCACTGCCCAACCTCTCTGGGTACTATTGGGCGGCTAACGTCTCGATGGTATGTAAGGTGGGTAATGGATGGGGAGGGGGCAGCATGGAAACGAATGGAGATGGCGTCCTGTGGAGGCATGAGCCTGAAGGCACTGGTAACGGCGCCGTTGCCACTCCCTCCAACGAGGTACACTACGAGCCCGGTGGTGGCGGCTGCCCTCAAAATTTGCGGGCAGTGGAGGCAACACAGGGTGGAAGTGGGGGGCTCAGTGGAGGCCCCACTGCGGGGCAACCACCGGTTTGTCCCAGGGAACATTGATGGCGGGTTCCTGGGGTGGCACAGGGCGGGCATTAGGAAGTTGGGAGACCTGTTCATTGACGGGAGGTTCGCGAGCCTGGGTGAACTGGAGGAGACATTTGAGCTCACCCCGGGGAATATGTTCAGGTACCTTCAGGTCAAGGCGTTTGCTAGGCGACAGGTGGAGGGGTTCCCTTTGCTTCCCCCGCGGGGGGGTAAGGGATAGGGTGCTTTTCGGGATGTGGGTCAGGGATGGGAAGGTGTCTGACATCTACCAGGTGATGCAGGAGGTGGAGGAGGCGTCGGTAGAGGAGCTGAAGGCTAAGTGGGAGGTGGAGCTGGGGGAGCAGATTGAGGAGGGGACATGGGCGGGCGCCCTGGAGAGGGTGAACTCCTCTTCTTCATGTGCGAGGCTTAGCCTCATCCAGTTCAAGGTACTGCACAGGGCTCATATGTCCGGGACGAGGATGAGCAAGTTTTTTGGGGGTGAGGACAGGTGCATCAGGTGTCCGGGGAGCTCAGCGAACCATGCCCATATGTTTTGGGCATGCCCGGCACTGGGGGGACTCTGGCAGGGGGTGGCGAGGACGGTGTCGAGGGTGGTAGGGTCCAGAGTCAAGCCAGGCTGGGGACTCGCGATATTTGGGGTTGGGGTGGAGCCGGGAGTGCAGGAGGCGAAAGAGGCCGATGCTTTGGCCTTTGTGTCCCTAGTAGCCCGGCGGAGGATCTTGCTGCAGTGGAAAGATGCAAGACCTCCGAGCGTGGAGACCTGGATCAATGACATGGCGGGATTCATTAAGCTGGAGAGGGTCAAATTCGCCCTGAGGGGGTCGGTACAAGGGTTCTTTAGGATGTGGCAGCCTTTCCTCGACTTTCTGGCTCAACGATAAGGAACTAGGTCAGCAGCAGCAGCAACCTGGGGGGGAGGGGGGAAAGGGGGGGGGGGTCTCAGGGGAGTTAATTTGCTTATTGTTAATTTATTTTGTTGTTTATTGGGTTTGGGGAGGGGTGGGGGGGGGTTGTTACATGCGTTGTTACGGGTGCCGGGTGTGTTTATTATTGTTATTAATATTATTGTTCTGTTGATATATATTTTTCAAAAAATTCCAATAAAAATTATTTTTTAAAAAAGGAATTGCAGTTATTGTAGATGTTGGAATCATACCTTTCCGAGGTGTAGGCCCAGATTATGGTGTCAAGTGTGATGGAATTCTCCACTGATCATGAAGAAAGCTGCCCACTAAAATGTGATTTCCATGGTCTAGATTTCAGTTACGAACGTTAGTTTCATTTGCATGGGAATACCACCATATGAAAGTTCCCCTCCAAGTCACATGCTATCCTGACTGGAAACCGTAATACTGTTCCCTCACTGTCGCTGGCCAAAATCCCTTGCTAACATCACCGGGGGTGTGCCTACACCACAAGTACTGCAGCTGTTCCAGAAAGCAGCACATTCAGCTCATGGGAAATTGGGGATGGGTAATAAATGCTGGGAAGGAGGTATTGCAGTGCAGTGGGTAGCTTTTCTGCTTCTGAGCCACAAGCTCTGGGTTCCAGGCCCACCCCAGGACTTGATGGCCAAGAAAGGTACGTTTATAACATGGGCAAACAGGTTGAGTGTCAACCTGCAAACCCTGCCAACACGCCAATGGCTGGCAGTAAGAGTGGGAGAGATCCCTGGTCAGCCACACTTGATGTGGAGAGGCAACCCTCAAACTAAAAGCCCCTGGCAGCAAACTAGTGACCTGTTCCAGGAATTACTAGCTACGGACACAGACAAAATTCTGCCTTAGTACACCATTAGGTGTGAGAAGAGAATAAAAGAATAAATGCTGGCCTTAATAGTGATGCTCATGTCCCATGAATAAATGAAAGCAATTCAAGCATTGACTCCAGGGAATCTCTGCCGCCCAGCAAAAGTGATATTAGGAAGCAGGCTAAGCCGCCACTCACCTTGAAGAATTCTCCGAGCCACCAGAATTCTCCCAGCCATCAAAACAATCTACTGATTACCTTTCAATTTTTAATTATTTACAGATGGCAAAATATAATTGCGACTTAAGCATATGATTAAGGTGGAATCTGAAACCTTTTTCATTCATTCATAAGATGTGGTTGTCCCTGGTTAGGCCAGGATTTATTGCCAATCTCTTAACGTCTTGAACCGCTGCAGTCCATGTATTGTAGGAACACCCACAATGCCGTTTGGAAGGGATCATCATAAATAAACTTTACTTTTTTTCAATAATGCATGGATTTTTAACACCATAGTGGAGAAATTTGAATTCTACAAGTGTAAAATTATTTTTCAGGGTCAGCGAAGTTGTTCAGCAGTAATTATGACTTAGGACGCTACCAAAAACCTAATTATGCCTTATTCAACAAAGCTTAACCTTAACAAGGGTTTTTAGAGTGAGACTAATAACGTAAATAGTGAAAGTTTACAACAAAGCAATTACATCTGGATGATTTTCATCTGCAAAGATCTCAACAGAGCACTCGGGGGAGGAGCGGAGTATGACTGACGACAACTTCTGGACTTCTGCATTTAACCGCAAATGGGCAGACACCAGAAATTGTTACCTTTTTCAACAGTAAAGATGATGAACAATTTCCCCATCATTATAATTCTCAGTCATAGAAACCTTTTCATTAAAGAATGCAGAAATCCAATACAAATGTGTATATACATCCATTCAAGTGACGAGCAAATCACTTAGGAATCGTTTTCCAGAATAGTAGACAGCTGATTGTAATTCTGATCCCCTGGGTGCTGGGAAGAACATTCCTTTTCAGGATGAGATGCAGCATCCACAGGCAAAAGAAATGTTACAGACTTCATTTTAAATCTGTTGAGAGAATTGGAAGAAATATATTCACTGCAAAACATAATCTAAACATTACATAGAATATTTAATCGCCTGTCATTTCTTTATGTTGCAATGGTACTAGATTGTTTGAAGTTGTTATCGAACCATTTTACGCATATATTTAACTGATCAGATCAAGAATTATAGCAATTCAAAGTGAAATACGTCTTTGATTGGATGAATCTAGAATGAACTTGCAATCATAAAATGTACATTTTACATAAGGATACAAGGGTATGTGTTTAAATCCCACTGGTACAACATATTTGATTTCTGTTCTAACATTTGACATTTGGGGGCGGCATGGTAGCACAGTGGTTAGCACGGTTGCTTCACAGCTCCAGGTCCCAGGTTTGATTCCAGGCTTGGGCCACAGTCTTTGCAGAGTCTGCAAGTTCTCCCCGGGTCTGCGTGGGTTTCCTCCGGGTGCTCTGGTTTCCACCCACAGTCTAAAGATGTGCAGGTTAGGTGTATTGGTCATGATAAATTGCCCTTAGGTTAGGTGGGGTTACGGGGATGTGGTGGAGGTGTGGGCTTAAATAGGGTGCTCTTTCCAAGAGCCGGTGCGGACTCGATGGGCCGAATGGCCTCCTTCTGCGCTGTAAATTCTATGATTCTATGATTTCACTGATATAATTTAATATTTTTAATGATTTGGATGAGGGAGCTGAAAGTAATATTTCCACTTCAGATGGAGAAACAGAATGGTGGAGTATTATTTAAATCGCGATAGATTGGGAAATATTGATGTACAAAGGCACCTGGGTTCCCAAGTACACCAGGCACTGAAAGCAAGAGTACAGCAGGTACAGCAAACAGTTAAGATGGCCAATGATACGTTGGTCTTTAAAGAATGCTCACTGCAGCTGCATTGGGCCTTGGTGAGACTATAACTAGTGCCTTGAGTACAGCTTTGGTCTCCTTATCCAAGAAAGGATATACTTTCCAAAGAGGGAGTGCAATGAAGGTTCACCAGACTGATTGCTGGGATGGCAGGACTGACATATGAAGCGGGATTGGGCCGACTGGGTCTGTATTCACTGGAATTTAGAAGAATGAGGGAGTATCTAATTGAAACATCCGAAATTCTGATAGGGCTGGACAGACTGGATGCAGGGATAATGTTTCTTCTGTCTGGGGGATCTAGGACAGTGGACCACAGTCTCAGGATATTAGGTAGGCCATTTAAGACTGAGTTGAGGAGAAGCTTCTTCATTCAGAGGGTGGTGAACCTGTGGAATTCTCTACTGTACAAGGCTGTGAGCGTCAATGAATATATTCAAGAAAGAAATGGATAGATTTCTAGACTCAAGGCATCATGAGATATGGGTTGAGTGCGGGAGGGAGTATGGTGTTAAGATAGGACATCAGCCACGATCATATTGAATGGTGGAGCAGGCTTGAAGGGCCGAATGGCCTACTCCTGCGCTTATGTTCTATGTTTCTATGTTTCTAATACTAGATACTATTTTCCCTCTGTTACAGGAATTAAATTATAATTTCCACTAAACAATGATCTCTTGAATTCAGAAAATGCTGCAAGCACAGTGCAGGTCAGTCTGCGTTGTTAGAAAGAGAAAACCACTTTGGCATAACCAGCTCTGTACCTGCAGCATTTTTGTTTTTGCTCAGATTCCAGCACACTCTCATTTTTGGAATAGTTAGGGATTTTATATTGAATGCAACGATCCTCTGTTCTCCATAATTATTCAATTCAAATGTCCAGTTTTACTTTACTTTAGATATACAAGCAGAAATTTGTATTGTTTTTAACCTTTTATCAGAATATTTAAATTTAATTAAGTGCATTCTAACCTAAGATAACAAAAACATTCACTAGCATCATAACTTAGAAATATCTTATCTCATCTATTTTTCTCGGGCTGATGGCTAATCAGTCAATGATTTATTTATGGAATCACTTTATATTTAATCACTTCCATGTGCTCAATCTGAATTTCAAATTTATTAATGATACTTAGTTTTGATTGAACTGCCATTTCTAGGCAGTCAGCTGAAATGTACAGTTTAATTTCAAGAGGCTTACTTGCACTTATGAACATATTCTTTCAAGCTTGCCCTTTGAGGGTAGTTCTCTTCAGAGGTGTTAGCGTCTGGCAATTGCGCAAGAATTCCTTGGCTTTTAGCGAGTTTTGTTATTGTGCAAGGTTGAGTTGGTGCTGTTGATCTTGGCTCCTCTTGCTCACTCTTTCGATAGGTTGGGGTTTGATCCAGAGATTTCTGATGTTTATTACCCACAGTGAAGGCATGTAATGATGATATGGAGTAACGTCTAACGGTCATCGCATTATCTGTAAATTGATTTGTGTGTTATATTTTGCATCACAATGCATGTATCAGACAGAAGAAAACACATCTGATTGAAATTAAAATATACAGAATGTTGCTGCCACTCCAGTTCTGTTTAGAACTTGGATTATACTCAGTGTGATCGTCTACAAGGATAACAAACATTTTTCAGATTAATTACCTGAAACAGTACTTCAGTGGTACAGCCCTTAACATCAACCACATCATTTTGAATGAGCAGGACCCAATTGTCATCTTGGGCTCAATTTTGCAGTGAGCCATGGAAGGCTATCTATCACTGCTGACATTAGGAACAGCTGCCATGAAGATATCATCATCTCTGTGGCATGGATAATTCCCCTTCCCAGTGGCAGTTTAAATTTGACACCAAAGTCTCGAGGATCAGCAAGGCCAAAATTTCACATATAAAGTCCAAGCATACGCTTAACCTGAAAGCACGAGAAGATGATGGTTCCATGACTCAGCATCATCGTGCCCTTGTGCGTTATTTCAGTCAGTGGGCACATACGCGAGTCAGAAGTGTACCCGCCAACAAACAAGAAGGCAATTTAAATTAAGTAAAAGCCAATTGTCCAGGTTTTAACATTGCCCGTCTGCCTTTCCGGTCGATGTGCCAATTATTTAAGTTGAAATCTCGATCCAGGGTGGGATGAAAGGTCTGGGTTCAAATAAAATGAACCGATGTGCCTGGCGACTAAGTTCTGAGTATGATTGCGCTGTCTAGACACTCATGACATGGTTTTAAGCTCAATATTTATTTCTCACAGGTCAGTAACTCACTGAGACAGCTCTGCAGAAGCTGTCCCCCTGAGGGAGCACATTAGCGATGTCACCCTTCCTTTTCTCAGACCCCCCCTCCCCAGTCTTTCACAGTGCATGGTTCATGTGAGTTGTCATTAATTGGTCATGCAGCGTAAAATTGCGCTTCGGGGTTGACTGTGGCCAGGAACATGTTTCCTGTCTGCTTCCAGACCCTCTAAGAGCACAGGCCCAACAAAAAATTCAGGTGCAGGTGTCCAGCAGCAGTGATGTCAGCATCAGGTTAAATAGCCAATCACATTGAAGTACCCACACAGTCAACAAACCAGAACCTTAAAAGCATCATCCTTCCTTTCTGTATCCCCTTTCATTTAAATTTACTGACAAAATGAATAACCACTAATTTTACAAATATATTCTAAACAGGAGACCAAATTGTTATTATAATAGCGTATACTCCACAATAAAAAGTAACTTTTCAGGGTCAATGAGGGGAAGGGGGCAGATCTTCCAACAGAAGTAGCAGTCAAACATTGTGAATCCACACCCAGAGGAAGTCCCTACATGCGACCTTCAAAGTTTCCAGAAGCAGAGATCCGGTACCTGGAACCCTGCCTGGGTTCCCCCGTCAACTGTCCCTGCTATTGTAGACTTGGGTGAGGTGCACAGACGTTTACCCCATGCCTAAAACTTCCAGTCACAGGCGAAGGACCTTGGTGGGAAGTGATTTACAGTGCAAGCTGTACGCAGAGGTATCTCCTTATCATTTTCCATTGGTTTCTGTGGCTATGGTTCATCTTTCATTCCCCCACCCTACAGTATAAATACCTCTCACTTTCTATGTGTTTGAGCTTTGACAAAGGGTCACCTTGACTTGAAACGTTAGTTCTTGCTACAGATGCTGCCAGGTCTGCTGAGATTTTCCAGCGTTTTCTCTTTTGATCTCCTTATACATATTTTTTAAAAAGCAAGCTTGTTGAACAATCCCTACCAATACCCCCCCCCCCCCCCCCCAATCAATTCTACATTTGAAATGTGTGCTGACCTCACCAGCAAGCTGGTTAAAGCAGAGGTGTAACTCAAAGATGAACTTGTCTGGAAGCTAATGTCAGTGCCAGGACATGAAAAAATTTCCAAGATGGCGCCGGAGCTAGGTGACTTCTTGCAAGTTGTGCCCAGCATACCCTCTAATTCTATCTTTTACTCTCGTTCTATGCTTCTAAAACTTCATTTTAACTCTTTTTCACATTATGGGCGAAATTCTCCGACCCCCAGCAGGGTCGGAGAATCGCCTGGGGCCGCCGAAAATCCCGCCCCCTCCGTGGCAGAGATTCTCCGCCCTCCGGGAAGTGGCGGGGGCAGGAATCACGCCACTCCGATCGGCGAGGCCCCTGCGGTGATTCTCCAGTCTGCGATGGGCCTCCCATCGGGGCCTCCACCATGGCGGAAGCGGAAGAGAAACCCACATCGCGCATGCGCAAGTGGTGACGTCAGCGGCAGCTGGCCGCTGACATCACCGCCAGCGCATGCGCCGACCGGCGAAAGCCTTTCGGCCAGCCCCGCTGCCACTGGCGCCGTTTTTTTGCGCCAGTCTTCTGGTGCCAACCGCTCCGGCGTGGGGCTAGCCCCCAAAGGTGCGGAGAATTCCCCACCTTTGGGGAGGCCTGACCCCGGAGTGGTTGGCGCCACTCCCCTACGCCGGGACCCCCCGTCACTCCGGGTAGGGGAGAATCCCGCCCTATATTCTGCAATCTCTCCATCCTTACCTATGTACGGTATGCAGTGTGTACTGCATGCAAGAAACATTACTTTTCACCGTATACTAATACATGTAACAATAATAAATCAAATCAAATACAGTACCCGGATAGATAGGGGAGCAGTTGGACATTAAAAATGACTGCGATCAGTGGCGAATGCTGATACTTTGTGTAGACCTTTTGCATTTTTGCAGTTCACTTGCATTATTTACCTCTGCCGTCTCCTTCGAGCTCGGGGGCGGAGATATTCCTCCGCAAATTGGCGTGCGTTAACACCTCCTCGGTTTTCAGCTGCTGTTGGAGGGCGGAAATGGTCGCCTTTTCCAATATCTCTGCTCTTCTCCCAGACTGACTTAATTTTACCCTCAGGGCCTTGTTTTCTGACTCCAGTTTCTTCATGTCAGAACGCATTTCTCCGATGATCTGCATGAGGCGCTTGTTGCTGTCCATGGTGCTGAGATAGCGAACCGCACGCCACACACACTCTGGCTTTCCGCGGCTGCTCCAGGGGCTTGTTCACCTTACAGACAGAAACATGTTTCAATGTTTAACCCTCGCCCGTCCTTTTGAATGGATCGGGCACCACAAACGGGAAGGTCGCATTTATCACTCAATGATCAATAGGTTCAGGTGACTAGACGACACAAGACCAGTTAAATAATTTATTTGTGAGTTCAGATGGTTTCAATTTTCGGTCTAACATTGGTTTGTAAGTTTAACCAAACGACCTGTGTAAAAGGATACTCACTATTGTTGATACAATTTGATTTGGTTTGTAAGTTTAACCAAACGACTTGTGTAAAACGATACTCACTATTGTTGATCCAATTTGATTACTTAAGCATTCCAATAACTTAATGCATTTCTCCCACAATGTGACGATACAGTATTCGTAAAATCGCCCTTGACATTAAAACATGCAAACATTTTATATATATATATATATACCCGGTCTAAATTTCCATTTGGTTCCACATGGTTCTGTCGATTTCACGTCTTGTAACACACGTACACATAAATCCCGCGGGGGCAATGGACCATAACCTCACAACAAAGTGTTCTTTTTTCCCACCTCCAAGTTCTCAATTATTCATGCCTCCTGTGCTCATGGGATCCAGTTAGTTGCTCTCGGATTTGCTGGTGTACGCAACAGCAGCGCACTCGGTAGAAAATATTTTGACTCTCGTCGTTCTGTTAGTAATCTTCATACTATTTCTAGTACTGCCGCTGCCGTCTCTACCTGACCTGATTCTGCTCTTTTTACTAAGGCACGAGACGAGAAGAAAACCAAAAAAAAAAACGAGTACTGGGTAAATTTGAGATGCCAAGCTGGCGTTGTTTAATATTGCATGCTGCTGTCTGTTTGCAGTGCAGACGTCAGTAACTATGATTTGTGTTTCATGCCTTGTCCAGACATGGTGCATAACGTTTCCTGCAGAATATATTGCGCTAGCAGCAAAGTGGATCCGAAGCTCACTTTCTGTTTTTGTTGCTGGCCGACTGCAGGCGTTCATTTCATTTGCGCTCCTTTAATTTTCAATGAAAAGCAAAGCTCGGCCAAAGCAACCCAGCCATTCGTGATTCAATGGAGACGATTCATCCTGCAAGAAAGAAAACATTTGAGTCTTGCAGTTTCTTTTTACACCAACAACGAAGATGAGTGGCGGTGACATGCCGACTGAAATGAAGTAGAATAACCCAGTGAAAAGGAGAACATTCAATATCATAGAATTTACAGTGCAGAAGGAGGCCATTCGGCCCATCGAGTCTGCACTGGCCCTTGGAAAGAGCACCCCACTTAAGCCCACGCTTCCACCCTATCCCCCGTAACCCAGTAACCACACCCAACCTTTTTGGACACTAAGGGTAATTTAGCATAGTCAATCCACCTAACTTGCACATCTTTGGACTGTGAGAGGAAACCAGAGCACTGCGAGGAAACCCACAGGGACATGTGGAGAATGTGCAGACACCACACAGCCAGTGACCCAAACCGGGAATCGAACCTGAGACCCTGGACCCGTGAAGCAACTGTGCTAACCACTGTGCTACCATGCTGCCCAACTATGTATTATTTATTGGGATAAATGATGGAATTGGCCACCCTGGGAGTGCTCCACTTAGGTCCCCGCACAAAATATTGATAGTTTAATTGTAGTACGGAATATTTGTTTTGAAGCTCAGTCCTTCCCCAAATAATCTGTTAAGGGGCGTGTGAAAATTGTCATCTCATGTGACATCCACTAGAGCTATCATTCCTGCACATCAAAATGTTGCACCAGTGTGAATGTAGCCCTAACAAACATTTCATTTATTTTTAAAATAAAATCTTGACTCATTATCTCAAGTTGTCAAAAGAATCCTTCCCCACCTTGTGGCATAGCTGCCACAAAACAAGGAGCAGGCATTACATCTGTATCAAGTGGGTTAACCACAATGAGTTACTGTGGTGTTCTACTGCAGATGGTACAATAATCCAATCATAGAATTATAGAATTGTAAAATCCCTACAGTGCAGAAGGAGGCCATTCGGCCCATTGGCTCTACACTAACCCTCCAAAGGAGCACCCTACCCCGGCCCACACCCACTCCCTATCCCCGCGGCCCCGCAACTCCATCTAATATTTGGACACTAAAGAGCAATTTAGCATGGCCAATCCACCCAACCTGAACATCTTTGGGCAGTGGGAGGAAACTGGAGCACCCAAAGGAATCCCACACAGGCACAGGGAGAACAGGCAAACTCCATACATGCAATCTCCCACGTTCAGAATTAAACCTGGGTCTCTCATGCTGTGAGGTAGCAGTGCTAACCATTGTGTCACCGTGCTGCCCTATATAACAACAGTGATGCCTCCAAGATTCAAATTAATGGAAGTGATATTGGATAACATGAAAATTATGGTGTCGTCACTGTCCAGCTTTCAACCACTGCACTTCAACAGCAATTGGTGCTGAGGAAACTTGAAAAATGTGTTTAAAACATTAACCTTTTTTGAACGATTGCACGTTGTATGCAGATTAGCAGAGTTTGCTTGATGCATTTAAGTACACCTGCGCCGAGCTCCACTTAACTAAGAATGCACATGGCTCAGTCATGTTGGCTTTGTAGCCACCTGAGTTGGCCACTTCTGCACATAAATTGGAGAAACACAAAGACAGCAGGGAAAAATGGACAGTCTAACCAAACAAGCAGTTTTGCAGAGTTCCTGTGTATTCTGCCTGCAAAGAAAGCAGACAGCACTGAACCCAACAGTTATACATATTGATCAGCGATCACCGGGAACAATAGCTACAACAATTAGCTACATTGAAGACACTCAATAGCAAGTCAGATTCCTCGGCGCCAACGGGAGTCCGCAACAAAGGAGACAAACAAGCCAGAAAGAACCGCCCAGCGATCGAGAAACAGCCCCAGTATTGGGGAATTCAAACCAATCGATTGGTATGGGATCCAATCGATTGGAAGTAAGCTCGGGGTCCGCCCAAAAGGGCGCGAAGCCCCTGGGACCTATAAAAGACAGGTCCCAAGTTCAGTTCACTCTCTTAGCCGGCCCTCCCAGCAGAACACCTTAGCAGCTCTCGAAGAACTTGACCGTAAGAAGGGGAGGCCTGGCCAACTGCTGCACCATCAAGTAAGTGTCCAGTCAACGCATGCTACGAGAAAGATGCTCCTGACCCTTTAGTCCATATCAGCTGGAAGCCTGAAGACTCAGGATCGAGCAAGATGCCATTGTTCCCTGACCCAACGGGTTCCCTTATCCAGATAAGTATTGGTCTGTTAGTGGTAGGAATAGCCTAGTCTTTTAGTATTGTATGCCTGAGTAGCGATTAACTGTGTATTAATAAACGTGTCTTGATTTGAACCTTACTAATTGGTGTATTGAGTCATTGATCTGAACTTGAACCTCGTGATGGTATCATAAGGATAACTGGCGATCTAGAGCTAAGTAATAAAACAGAGACAATTGAGCGCAACGCGCACTCACCAGAACGAGCAACATTTAGTGGAAACTCCGCCAGGCCTCGACTAGAAGTGGCACCCCCACTCCGAGAGAACCTACCTATTTGAAATTATAAATCCAATTGGGAACAGAAACAATCACAAGTGTTCAAGCAGTTCTGATCAATCCTCATCATTTGGAAGTGTGTTTTTGCATGCGTAACTAACAGGGTTATAAGGTAAAACTGATAAATTTTGTTGCAAAAAACTGTCGGGAGTTTATATTCCGGAAAATAGCGAAAGCCGTGTCTATAGCACCGCCTTAGTATCATTCGTTCTAAATTTAAAGAGAGCACAGATAGGAAAGATGGCCATGCAGGCAATGGAACGCCTCATGAATCCTCAAGAGTTTGTGGTCGCAGCGACCAGCAGCAGAGTAAGTCAGTGTCCCATTTGGGAAGTCAAGATCAGAAAGTACCTCAAAGGGAAGGGATGGCCCCTTTGGAGCGAATTTTGTTCAAATGAGGAAACAGGTCCCGGGAGTATAGGACATACTTGGTGGGAGAACCTGAGCGAAATACACAAGAAGAGTTTAGGGAAAGCTCGTAAGCCGATGGCAATCGTGTCCTGTTTGGCACAATTGCGAGGCACAGAGGAGGTCATTCGGATGCTCCGCGCAGATTTGGAGGAAAGAAATAGGATGAGTAAGATGGATGTCAGTGATGTTGAAAGAGAGAATATAGAGTTGAGACGGAGGTTTGCAGCAAAAGATGTAGAGGTGGATGATGACAAGAGGGCACACCAGTCTTGTCTGGCGCACTTAAGCAGCTCCCAAACACAGTATGAAAAGGCCTATCAGGATATGCAGCACGCAATCTTGATAAGAGAGGAAACTAAGAAGCAGGTACAGGCATTGCAGAAGCAATGCCGCGACCTGAAGGCAGCTTTAAGAGCACTCCATGCTGCCACCACAGAGTAGAGGCAAAGCTCAGTGGACCACGTGAAATGCCGGAAGCAGATTGCGGAACTGCAATCTCTGCTTTCTGTACAGAATGGGTTCCAAAGCACCTTTGGGACACAATTAGATGAGGAAGAAGGCCCCGATTGGCAGGAATTAAACGAAACAGCACAGAGATACGTTCAGGGAACATGTGCACAAGAGAAACTGCAGAAGAGGAAAGCACCCCAACCCCCCACAGAGCAGATAGCACCAGCACCCATGAATCCAGTCACCACCCAACGCAAAGCATCCGCAGACGGCGCACCAGATTTCACTTATACCACCCCATTAACCGTGACCCAATTACGGGACGTGTGCGACAAAAATCACAACGTTCCTCCCCACCGCAGACCCCCACCAATTCTTCGCGAGAGTAAAGCACCAGGCGACCATGTATGGCCTGGATGAGCGTGAGCAGGTTAAGCTCACAGTTTTGAGTTTAGACTCTTCCGTGGTAGCAGCCCTTCCAGACCCACAGAACGTTGGAGGAGGCACCCTAGAAGAGATGCACACATCGATCCTCGATGCGATCGGATATAATAGAGGTGACCCCGTAGAAGGCCTGAACAAGTGCAGGCAAAAGAAAACCGAGCACCCCACAGCGTTTGCAGGAAAGCTGTGGATCCATTTCACAGCAGTGTTTGGAAACTTGACAGAAGGCGTGCTCGAATTATGACCCATCAGAAGACGCTCACAATGAGAAATGGGTACTAAAAAGGTGGTCCAGCGCTTGGCAGTAATCTGTCCATAGTAAACGCGCAGTTAGGAAACACGAAGATCAGCAGGCAGAGGCTGATATTCAGGCAGTCAGAGCACACCAAAACCCTGCCTGGGTGAATGAAGGAAAGAACAACCCCCCGCAGAAGCCACAGGAATGCTACAACTGTGGTCAGTTAGGACATTTTGCACGAGAGTGCAACGCCCCGCAGAAATCACAGAGAGGTCAACAGACAGGCACTCTGAACAGAAATAGGACAAAGCCTATTCATAGTGTCAGCATCCGTTCAGACCAAGGAGACATGAACGGCACGGACTGACGGTGTTCGGGCTCCCCGACTTGGGTCTGTGACATCCCTTGGGATACGTCCGGACGACCGGTAGTCACAGCAAAGATACTGGGACAGCCCATAGAATTACTCTGGGACACAGGAGGGTCCTGCACGACCATAAATTCCTCCAATATGTATCAAAAGGACACGTGGCCCACTACAGCCACAATCACCCTCAGCGGCTTTACAGGCCACTCACAGCAGGGACACATTACAGCCCCTGTACACATTCAGCTAGGGACCATTGCCACCAAACACCCCATTGTTTTAGTAGATTTGCCCCACACAGCAGAACACATACTAGGCATAGATTTCATGAATACACACAACCTGTCATTCGACCCAGTCAATCAGTGTGTCTGGCGAATGGCAAGGTCAGAAAGAGCCCCCGCAACGCTCACAGTAGGTGAGTATGCAAACAGGATTAGCGCAGTCAGAGAGATTTGTTTTGGTCCGACCACGCTCAGCATGGACAAACAGGTTAGGGCAGTTTTGCAAAAGAACAGATCAGTATTTGCCAGTCACAGGCACGACTGCGGCAGAATGTCTGGACCGGTTCAAATTACAGGACCTGACCCTAAACCCCAACGGCAATATGGATTTCCCCAAGAGGCAGAGGGAGAAATCGCAAAAGTTATCGACAGCTTATTAGAGCAGGGCGTACTTAGATCAGTAGCCTCTACTAATAATGCCCCGATTTGGCCAGTGAGAAAGCCCAATGGATCACGGCGACTGACCATCGATTATCGGGAACTCAATAAAGCCACCCCCACAGTAGCCCCCACGGTAGCCACAAGTCCCGAGACCATGCTCAAACAGGGACTCAACTCAAAGTACTTTACGGTTTTGGATATCAATAACGGCTTCTGGTCCATTCCATTGGCAAAGGCGTGCCAGTAGAAATTTGCCTTCACATTTAAAGGACAGCAGTACACGTGGACATGCCTTCCACAAGAATTCCACAACTCCCCCTCCATTTTCCACCGACAGCTGGCAAATGGTTTGTCTAAATTCTCTCGCCCCGAATGTCTGGTCCAGTATGTGGACGACTTATTACTCCAGACAGACACCAAGGCAGAGCACATCATGCTTCTGTCTGAACTCCTGGAACTACTACAGACAATTGGCTGTAAAGTGAACCCCAAAAAGGCTCAAATTGTGGAAAGTAAAGTGATATATTTGGGTACGATTATCATGCATGGCAAGCGTGAGATCGAGCACAAAAGGATTGACTCGATTGCTAAATTGCCCCTTCCCCAGAATGTTTCAGCCCTCCAGTCATTTTTAGGACTGGTTGGGTACTGTCGGAACCACATTGACGGTTTCGCGACAAAGGCAGCCCCCCTCTCAGACCTCCTAAAGAAAGGAGCCCCTTGGGAATGGCTTCCACAGCATAGGGATGCTGTGGACGATTTAAAAAGAGCCCTTATCACAGCCCCTGCACTCCAAATTCCAGACCCACTTTCCCCCTATGCAATTGAGGTAGCAAGTACAGATCTGACCCTTTCGGCCGTACTCCTTCAGGAACGGCATGAGCAGCTAAGGCTTATGCCTCCAGAATCTTAAGTCCTGTGGAGCAAGTATTTTCAGCCTGTGAAAGGCACCTGCTCGCAGTTTTCTGGGCAGTGCAGTACTTTTCTTACATAACCGGACTGAACCCCATCACGATTCTGACCGAACACACCCCCACCCAGCTTTTGTTAGATGGACGACTGAAGGACGGCACAGTTAGTCAAATCAGAGCAGCTAGATGGACCCTTCTTTTGCAGGGATGGGACATCACTGTGAAGCGGACAAAGACACACACTTTTTTGGCAGATAACCTCCAGTACCCAGGAACACCCCATGAATGTGAGATCATATCCCCACTTCACAATACAGGACCCTTTATTGCAAGGACACCCCCCAAAAAGATAGGAAGTTCAACCCAAAGCCCCCCTCACACAGACACGTGTGCACCCTTGAGGATCTATGTGGATGGTTCATCCACTGTTTTAAATGGTAAGCGCATTACAGGATGCGGCATCTACATTGAGGACGCGCAGGGACGCGCACTAGAGGAGATTGCATTGAAATTACAAGGTCACTTAGGCGCGCAGGCAGCAGAGCTCGCGGCCATTGCGTACATTGTTGAGCACCCAGATTCATTCCCCAGCCCGGCAGACATTTATTCAGATAGTCTCTATCTCTGCAACAGTTTAACTGAGTTCCTACACCTGTGGAAGACACAAGATTTTGTTTCCGCAGATGGGAAGCCCCTCCCATCAGCCCCATTGCTCCACCATATTCTAGAGAAAGCAAAGGCTAGGATTTTTGGCATAATTAAGGTTAGACGTCACCACCGTTCATCCCCCCCTGGAAATGTGAAAGCCGACGCCTATAGGCAAAAGCAGGTTCCAGGCATGGACATTTTTGGATTCCCCCCGAAAGCGCCCCTATGAGTGCAGTTCAGGTCTCACAGACCAACATTGAAGATTTAGCACAGGCCCAAAAGCAGGACAGTACTCTCAGGGAGATTTTGAAAGGAACATTTGCAGCCCCTTACGACAGGTTTAAAAACGCCCTGACCACTCATGATGGTGTGGTTCTCAAAGACAACCTTTATGTGGTTCCTGAACAGGACAGGAATCAATTGATTTGCTTGTTCCATGACAGTCATGGACACCAGGGAATAGACCCCTCCACAGCCCACCTGAGACAGCTCTGTTGGTGGCCAAATTTAAAAGACGATGTTACACATTACATAGTGAATTGCCTTATCTGTGCCCAGAATAACCCAGACAGATATTCAAAGAAAGCACAGCTTAGCCACACTCGCCCCGTTAATGGCCCCACGACTAACCTCCAGATTGATTTTATAGGACCATTGCCCCCTTTCAGGAATGGCTATAAATACGTTTTAGTTGTCATCGACACATTCACTAAATGGGTTGAAGCATTCCCATCTAGAACCAATACGGCGAAAACAACGGCAAAGATTTTGACACACCACATCTTTACAAGATGGGGACTCCCCCGAAGCATTGAATCGGACCAAGGTTCCCATTTTACGGGACGTGTCATGAAGAACGTCCTCACGATATTTAGCATAACACAAAAATTCCACATCGCATACCACCCCCAGTCGAGTGGTATCACGGAGCGCATGAATCGGACTCTAAAACCTACCCTCAGGAAAATGGTCCAGCAGAATAACACGACTTGGGATTCAGTCCTCCCATTCGCGCTAATGTTTTTGAGAAACACTGTTTCGACTTCTACAGGTTTCACCCCACACACGCTCATGACCGGATGCCCCATGAAAGGTACAGAATTCCTTTCAGGACTTGACTTTACCAGCCCCGAAGTGACGGCCCTCACCCATGAGACTGCAGTAAAGCAATTGGTAGACAATGTAAAATCGGCTCAGTTAGCAGCCGCGGTAAGATTAGGCACGAAAAGGAAACAGAGCAAGGCCTGTTTCGATAGGACAGTACATGCGACTGAGTTTCAGGTAGGACAGCGGGTCATGCTGGCTGTCTACAACCCCAGCACATTTCTGTCACCAAAGTATTCGGGTCCGTATTCCATTGCGGACAAGTTAGCCCTTCCGTTTATAAAATAAAGTATCCAAACGGGAAGACTGCGTGGTTTCATATAAACCAGCTCAAGGCATATGGCTCGCAGTCTAACCACGCACACCATGTCATGCTTGACGCAGCATACCCCGCTCCGCCCTCAAGAGACACATTTCCACCCTCCCCCTCCCAGACCAGCACCTCCACAGGCTCGACCTCGACTCCGCCCATTGACTTTAGACTTCGCCCCAACACGCCCACAAGCAGCTATAGCAGAGACAGCGACTGTGACTCTGACGACGGCCACAGCACTCCTCGTTACTGCCCCGATACAACAGACCACACACACAGCAACTACGACTCTGACTCGAGTGGTCCCTTTGAGATCATATACATTAAAGCTCCAGACCCAGAACCACTCCCCCACAATGAAGACCCCGACTTCATTCACACAAATTTGGACACAACTTTTTGGCACCGCGACAATTCGTTCAGGCTCGTCTGGAATGACGAGATGGACCCACAATCACACCATGCAGCCTTAGCAGCCATTATTCATTCGCGAGTATGGCATCCGGGAGAATGGGATGACAATGAGTCTGACTCCCAAAACCAGAACCCCTTTGCGACCCTGTTCGCAGAAACTGATAATTGAGGTGTCCAGATGATGTAAAAAGAGGAACCGCTTGAGAGAGACACAGTGTCCTTTTCTGATGGAACCTGCACGTTTTATGTTGCATGTTTGTTTGTGTTTGTATGTTTTTTTTTCAGGAACAGCTGCTCTGTGGACACACGCCCCATTTGTCTGCCGATACCTTTGAGATCTTGCCCGACCCCCGTTCATAACTGCTCCTCTGATTTGAGGGTACTCTTATCAGCAGGAACCTCTGGGAACTTACCAGAGCCACGTTCATAACTGCTCTTCTGGTTCAAAGGTAGAACCATTACAGCAATCCCCCACGATGAATACACTCTTGCCCCTTCTTGTCCGGTCACTCAGGCAGTGGAGTAATGGCAGTGGTCCCCACCCTGTCTGAGGACCCCCCTCTGGTCAGCTAAGCTCGGGTACAGCACAGCACGCCCTACCCGGGGATTCCATCCAAATCTTACCCGTCGCGGCCCATACGCAACTCATTTCGGCACTCTTGGTTTAAAAGTTTGATGTTGTTTTGTTTTGTTTTCAGCTAACCCTTTGTTTGCCAACTCCCCATGCTATTTACATCCAGGAACATTGGGATGGTAAAACGCAAAGCCTGCGAGACGGCTCGCAGTGGTACTGTATTTGAGAGCATGTCTGGTCCTAAAATTCATTTTTGAAAAAAAAATGAGGGAGTCACAGAGAGTGACCAATCATAAAGGGAAACTTGGCACAAGAGGACAGACATGCTAACGTTCGAGATATTAAGCAAGATACCAACAGACACTATGCTTGATCTCATAGATTTTCAGACGCTCCAAGGGGCGATCAAAGGAACAGAAGAGAAGACACCGGAAGAGAAGAAAGAGATGAAGACGACGTCGTTCATTTTTGTATTATGAATTATAGGATCCATGTGGTTGCGCGCGGATGCAAACTCCCTTACCCCCACTCCACCAGCCGTTAATGTTTCACTTCCACAGAACATACAGAGCCCAATAACCAGTAACAGTACCCCGACCTGGTGTACCAAATTTATGACCTGGTACTCCTTGCCATACGTAGTTGAATCATTTTTAGCATTAGCAATAATCTGCATCATAGTGCAGACTTTTCAAATGAGGAAATGGCGAAGGAGAGCCTACCGCTCTCGTACCCCGGTATATAGGATGAGATCCCCTATCTTCGGTTTCCACCAGGCCTCTGAACCCCTCGAAATGTAATAAAGAATTTTTTCGTTTGTCGTTCATTTGTAAATAAAGAAATGTGTTTTCTGAAAGATTGTAGAACTCTGAGCTTGACTGCCAAGCCAGAGAAATGAAATATGAATGCTGCTATCGTTTTGTAATGTTAGGAAGTTAGTATGCTTGGATGTTTTGAGTGAGTGTAGTTTATTGAGGACAGTTAGAGGTTCCAGTTGTTGTTTGGAAATGCATGTCCCTTTATGACCACTTAGAAATTGTTAGGTAAAATTTTTCTGCATAGTTGAGGACAGTGTAGAGGCCATGGAACTCGCTGAGGTCAGGTAATGAAGACAGCATAGTTGTGTGATCCTTCACGCTTCACGTTAGGATCACAAGGAGGGAGTCTAGTCACCTGAGTTGGCCACTTCCCCACACAAAATGGAGAAACACAAAGACAGCAGGGAAAAATGGACAGTCTAACCAAACAAGCAGTTTTGCAGAGTTCCTGTGTATTTTGCCTGCAAAGAAAGCAGACAGCACTGAAACCAGCAGTTATACATATTGATGAGCGATCCCTGGGAACAATAGCTACAACAATTAGCTACATTTAAGACACTCAATAGCAAGTCAGACTCCTTGGTGCCAACGGGAGTCCGAAACAAAGGAGACAAACAAGCCACAAAGAACCGCCCAGCGATCAAGAAACAGCCCCAGTATTGGGGAATTCAAACCAATCGATTGGTATGGGATCCAATCAATTGGAAGTAAGCTCGGGGTCCGCCCAAAAGGGCGCGAAGACCCTGGGACCTATAAAAGACAGGTCCCAAGTTCAGTTCACTCTCTTTGCTGGCGCTCCCAGCAGAACATCTTAGCAGCTCTCGTAGAACTTGACCATAAGAAGGAGAGGCCTGGCCAACTGCTGCACCATCAAGTAAGTATCCAGTCAATACACGCTATGAGATAGATGCTCCTGACCCCTTAGTCCATACCAGCTGGAAGCCTGCAGACTCAGGATCGAGCAAGAGGCCATTGTTCCCTGACCCAGCGGGTTCCCTTATCCAGATAAGTATTGGTCTGTTAGTGGTAGGAATAGCCTACTCATTTAGTATTGTATGCATGAGTAGTGATTAACTGTGTATTAATAAACGTGTCTTGATTTGAACCTTACTAATTGGTGTATTGAGTTATTGATCTGAACTTGAACTTGAACCTCGTGGTGGTATCATAAGGATACCTGGCGACTCTAGAGCTAAGTAATAAAACAGAGCCAATTGAGTGTAAAGCGCACTCACCAGAATGAGCAACAGCTTGCAATATTCCAAAGCTGATGCCAACATCCTAATAGCTGCAGTGGAACAGGTAAAATAATCTTTAAAACTAAATTAACTTGTAAAATCTGTCAACACACGATACTGTAACTAAAAGATGCACATAATGTGTAAATGGTAACCAGTTAGTGCTTTATTTTGTAACTTCTAGAACAGTATTTTTCAAACTTTTTCCCAAGACCACTTTTACCAACCTGCACACCTTCGTGACCCACACTGGGCGAACCTTGTGACTCACGCTGACTGACCTCTGCAACCCACACAGGTCAACCTTCGAGACCCACCATTTTCACTTTAGTTAGCTTGGTTCTCACAATCTCACTTGATTTGTCATTCAATGTTACATTTCTGCTGAGGATTTCAGCTGATGATTTAAGTTCTCACTGCATTCTTTGAAAAAAATCAAGAGTTTGTCCTTGAACTCGCCATGTTTAGTCTTCAAATGCCTTTGAAGTTTTGAGGGTTTTCAAATTTCATTTGCCTGCACTTCCCTGCATATAACACACATGGGCTTTGCAGCCTGATTTGAACTGGCACATTTAACAAAGCCAGACCTCAAGAAATCATTTTAAAGGGCAGTACATGGTGCAATGGGTTCGCCCTGCTGCCTCACTGCACCGAGGTCCCAGATTCGATCTCGGCTCTGGGTCACTGTCCATGTGGAGTTTGCATATTCTCCCCGTGTTTGCGTGATTTTGCCCCCACATCCCAAAAGATGTGCAGGCTAGGTGGATTGGCCACGCTAAATTTCCTCTTAATTGAAAAAAAAATGAATTGGATACTCTAAATTTATTAAAAAGAAAATAAATCATCTTAATACTGTTTTGTTCCCAATTTGTGTTTCTTCTTAGTAAGCTGCTCACCAGAGGCCCTAGACCTCGCTATAGAGCTCATACAAGCACTGCTTTGTCCTGAATAGTTCTCTCCAACAGATTCAGTTGTGAGGTCCTGGCCTGTTTGTGTCTCTGGCCCTCTCTTCCTTATAACAAAATGATCCATCTTCAGTTCTTCACAATCCTGTTGCCTTGCTTGTGCACAGCTAGAAAATGTGCTGGGCTTGTGACCTGCTCTCTGCTGCCGGTTCTGGCAGGAAGACTGTGACATTCGCATTTAAACACTGATCGCAGCCAGCATTCTCCTTTTTTTCAGGTTTTTATTCCATTTTTATTAGGATTGACAAAAGTTACAACATTAGAAGGAACCAAGATGGGACACAATGATTGCACCTCAGAAACTGGGTGCTTCTTTTTTGAAACCGTTAAAAAGAGTTAACTGTGCCAATGAGGGAATGATGTGTAGATGCCGGCATTGGACTGGGGTGAGCACAGTAAGAAGTCTTCCAACACCAGGTTAAAGTCCAACAGGTTTGTTTCAAACACTAGCTTTCGGAGCACTGCTCCTTCCTCAGGTGAATGAAGAGGTATGCTCCAGCAACATATATATATACAAATTCAAAGATGCCAGACAATGCTTAGAATAGCTCGCATTCTAAGCATTGTCTGGCATCTTTGAATTTGCCTGTATATATGTTTCTGGAACATACCTCTTCATTCACCTGAAGAAGGAGCAGTGCTCCGAAAGCTAGTGTTTGAAACAAACCTGTTGGACTTTAACCTGGTGTTGGAAGACTTCTTACAATGAGGGAATGAACAGCACAAAGCTAGAGGCATTAACATGTCAGCTGTATACTTCAATCCCAGGTTTCTATGAAAATTCTAGCTTCATTATCTCAAATATACAGTCAGTGAAAGTCTAGAATTCCGAGACTCTGCATCTGGACCAGTTTTCCAAATCCATCTCTGCCAGCGTCATAACCTGTCCCATATTCATCACGTACTTGACCACCAGATTTCCCTCACCCAAACTGTCCACCTTATTTCCAGCCAATCTCTCAATCTGTTCTGATGATTCGATCAGCATATTCCATTAATAAATCTCATGCACTCTTCAGCATCACTATGTGTGTAATGTTCCACAAAACATTGAAAAATGGGCAAAACACAGTTCCTTTTTTTAAACTACCCTCCTGAATTCTCCTTGTAAACCTGGGACCAGCTTTCTGGGAGCAGCTTTCTGCTCCAAAATTTATCAGTGAGTCACCCAATCTCTGGTTGGAAAATTAGCTTTGCATCAGTTTATTTGTGCTGTATAAATCTCTATGCCTACCATTTCTGAAGTCCACAATTTCCAGCCTGTGTATAGCATGGACATGATGTAATTGTTGATGTCCCTTGCTCAATCGGAAATGCAGCCTCAGTTTACCTCTTGTTGTCGCAAATGGCTTTAATGCCAATTTAAAGTTTTGGGTAGTTTTGTGCTGTCGGCTCATGCCCGGAAGGAACTGTTTACACCAACCCATTTTATTTAATGTAATTTATTTTCTAACTCGAGAGACCTTTTCATCCCATCAGTCTGGATTCATTTCCAATCCACCTACCTAAGCTGATAAGACAGCGTTCAAATCTATATCACTACTCTCACCCCAAGGGATATCTGAAACTTCGTTATGATCCCCTTGTTCCTTGACACTATGATATATTTGGAATAATGACATCTCTGGCCATGTACTATAGGTTGTATTAATTTCAGTGGAAAATTCTCCTTCAGCCCAACAAATTTTAATTGCAAAACAATAAGGGGACTCCATTTCAGAGACATTGCTGACAACGGAACTAAATCGGGTGAGTTCTATGGCCCCAAAAGCAGCGACGGTCCCGAAGTGATTCAGGACATCCTAATGGGCTAGCACAGGTGCATCGTGGAACTAGTGCAATTCCATTTTCACGGTTCATTATGTGTGCCATTTATTTGGATGGAGCAAGAGGTGGAATGACAGCAGCAGCCTCAGAAGTAAGGAGAAACATCAGGTGGGTCTGTTAGAAGGTAACCAGTGAGGGAAGTGTCCAGGGAACCCCTTATCCAATCCACAAGATCGGCAGGCCGAGAGATATTTTCCTGACTATGGTTGAGGAGCACTACACCAGGAGACGGCGTGCTTCACTGGGCGGTCCACCACTAATCTATGTAGCAACCTGCAGGCTCAAAGTCTTGCTTTACCAGTAGCTAATATATTTGGATTCACCTGTACATCTTTTGGCCTCATAGAACATACAGTGCAGAAGGAGGCTATTTGGCCCATCGAGTTTGCACCGACCCACATTAAGCCCTCACTTCCACCTTATCCCTGTAACCCAATAACCCCTCCTAACCTTTTTTGGACACTAAGGGCAATTTAGCATGGCCAATCCACCTAACCTCAGGCCCCTCCCAAGCTATTATAGGTGACGATAGCCAGACCACGCAGAATGCAAAGTGCAGTTGCATCAAGCAGGCTACTAATGTCTTACTTCCCCAAAGCAATAAGTATGTGACCTTTCCCACTGACCCCAACAACCAAAATGTGAGAAGTTGTGGAATTGTAGCAATGCCTGGCTTCCCTTGTGTAAAAGGGTTATAGCCACTGGTCAGAATTTTCCAATCTTCCCAGAGGCAACAGAGGACTGGAGAATTGCAAATGTTAATTCCTTGTTCAAAGAAGGTATAAAGATAAGCCCAGCAACTACAGGCAGTAACTTCAGTGATGGAGAAACTTCCAGAAACAAAAATTTGGGACAAAATTAAGTCATATGGACAAACACGGTTAATTAAAGAAAGGCAGCATGAATTCCTTGAGGGGAAAATTGTGTTTTAACTAACTTGCTCAGGTTATTGAAGAGGTAATAGAGAAGGTTGTTGAGGAAAATGCAGTTAATGTGCTGCACATTGGCTTCCAAAAGAGTTCTGCTACTGTGCCACACCATGGACTTGTGAGCATAGCTCTTGGAATAAAAAAGACAATAGCAACATGGATACAGGATTGGCTGAGTGACATGAAACAGTGGATGTCTTTTGTGCTGGAAAAAGGTTTGTAGTGGTTTGTAGTGGAGTTCCTCAGCGGTCAGTGTTTGCTTTTCCTGATATATATCAATGACATAGATCTTTGTGTACTGGATACAATTTAAAGGTTTGCAGAAGTAGGAAACTTTGAAGCATTATAATCTGAGGAGGATAGTGTCGAACTTCAAAATGACATGGACAAGTTGATGGAATGGGCAGATAGGTAACAGATGGAGGTTCAACATGGATAAATCTGAACTAGTTCGGTCTTAACTAGAATATTGTATCCAGTTTGGGGCTCTGCACTTTGGGAGGGATGCGAAGAGAGAGTGTAGAAAAGATTCTTGAGAATGGTTCCAGGGATGAGGAACTTCGGGTATGAAGATGGATTGGAGAGGTTAGGACTGTTTTCTTTGGGAAAAAGAAGGCTGAGAGGAGATTTGATATTCAGAATCATGAGGGGTCTGGACAGAGTTGATGAGACAAAATTATGTTCCCACTATGAAAGGATCAACAATGAAAGGGACAGATTTAAAGTAATTGATAAAAGAAACAAAAGCCACCTTCACGCAATAAGTTATTAAGCTGTGAGAATGTGGTGGAGGCAGGGTCAATCGAGGCAATCAAAAGAGAATTGGATTGTTCTCTGAAAAGGTACAATGTGCAGGATTATGGGGAGAAAGCAGGAGACTGACACTAAGTGCATTGCTCAATTGGAGGGTCGTACAGACGCAATGGGCCGAATGGCCTCCACCTGTAATGGAAAAATTCTGTCGTTAATTTTTTTTTATAAATGTTTTTTTATTGAGTTTTCATATTTTATATATGACAAATTACAAGTTATTAGAGAGAGAGAAAAAAAAAAGGAAAACACAAAAATTTAACATGAATATTTACAGGTAAGCATCTTCATAACAATAATTGTGGCCGCCCCCTTTAGCCAGCATACATATTTTACATTCCCCAATATGGCCGAGGCACATGTTTATAGGCATTTATTTATAGTTTGGTTTTGGGCCTTGGCTTGCCATCAAACCCCCATACCGAGCCCGTAGCCCCCCCACCCTCCCCCCGGCTACCTTCCCCCGATTCCCGTCCATTTTCCCCTGGTTCTTGGCCACCCGACTATTCTTCCTCATGTACGTTGGCCACAAACAGGTCCCGGAACAGTTGCATGAATGGCTCCCACGTTCTGTGGAAGCCGTCGTCCGACCCTCGGATGGCGAATTTGATTTTCTCCATTTGGAGAGATTCCGAGAGGTCGGACAGCCAGTCTGCAGCTCTGGGTGGTGCTGCTGACCGCCAGCCAAACAGGATTCTACGGCGGGCAATCAGGGAGGCAAAGGCAAGGGCGTCCGCCCTCCTCCCCAGGAATAGATCTGGCTGGTCTGAAACCCCGAAGACCGCCACTATCGGGCATGGCTCCACCCTCACCCCCACCACTTTGGACATAGCCTCGAAGAAGGCTGTCCAGTACTCCACAAGTCTGGGGCAAGACCAGAACATGTGGGCGTGGTTGGCCGGGCCTCTTTGGCACCGCTCACATTTGTCCTCCACCTCCGGGAAGAACCTACTCATACGGTTTCTCGTTAAGTGGGCTCTATGTACCACTTTTAGTTGCGTCAGGCTGAGCCTTGCGCACGTGGAGGTGGAGTTGACCCTATGCAGTGCTTCGCTCCAGAGTCCTCACCCTATCTCCATCCCCAGGTCGTCCTCCCATTTCCTTCTTGTTGCGTCCAGTACGGTGTCATCCCTATCTACCAGTCGGTCATACATGTCACTACAGTTCCCTTTCTCTAGGATACTTGCGTCCAGTAGGTCTTCCAGTAGTGTCTGTCGTGGCGGTTGTGGGTACGTCCTTGTCTCCTTTCGTAGGAAGTTTTTGAGCTGCAGGTACCGTAGCTCGTTCCCCCCAGCTAGCTGAAATTTCTCTGTCAGTTCGTCCAGTGTTGCGATCCTGTCGTCCGTGTATAGGTCCCTGACTGTCAGTGTCCCCCCGTCCTGCCTCCACCTTTTGAAGGTGGCGTCAGTCAGTGCTGGTTTGAACCTATGGTTGTTACAGATGGGAGCCTTGTCCGACATTTTGTACAGGCCAAATTGCTGCCGCAGTTGGTTCCAGGATTGGAGGGTGGCTGTCACCACTGGGCTGGTGGAGTGTTTTTTGGGTGGGGATGGGAGTGCTGCCGTGGCGAGGGCCCGGAGGGAGGTTCCCATGCAGGAGGCCTCCTCCGCACGCACCCACTCGGCTTCTGGCTCCTGGATCCATCCCCTTACTCGCTCGGCTGTTGCCGCCCAGTGGTAGAATTGTAGATTCGGGAGGGCTAGCCCCCCCCCCTGGATTTTGTTTTTTGTATGACCTTCTTTGGGATCCTAGCATTTTTACCCCCCCATACGAACGCCATGATATGTTTGTCCAGCGCTTTGAAAAAGGCCTTGGGGATGTAGATCGGAATGGATCTAAACAGGAAAAGGAACCTGGGCAGTACGTTCATTTTGATCGTCTGGACTCTCCCCGCGAGGGAGATCGGGAGTGTGTTCCATCTTTGCAGGTCCTTTTTAACTTCCTCCGTCAGGCTGGTGAGGTTCCATTTGTGGATCCCTTTCCAGTCATGGGCTATTTGGATCCCCAGGTAGCGGAATTTATTTCGGGCTTGTTTGAACGGCAGCCCCTTTAGTGCTGCCCCCCCCCCCCCCCCCCCCCCCCCCTTGCGGGTGTACTGGGAAGATCTCACTTTTGCTCATGTTGAGTTTGTAGCCCGAGAAGGCTCCAAACTCTTTCAGGAGCGCTATGATTCCGTCCATGCTGCTTTGTGGGTCCGAGATATAGAGGAGCAGATCATCCGCATAGAGTGAGACTCTGTGCTATTCTGTGGTTAATTGACTGCACACATGTAATCGAGGTGCCAGAAGAGCAGCATCAACATTCATCATCAATAGGACTAAATAGACACTGGTTTGTGATTTGAAAATGGGAGGCGAATACTGGAACACAGATCTTCAGCACCACGGTCAAGTTTCCTCAAGTTCCTTAATCAATGGACTGAACCGTTTCTTAACATTGTGCGGATTGAAGTAAATAGGCTAGACATTGGCATCCATGATAGCGGAGACCTCATGAGGAGGCTGATTAAGATTATCCATTCAGCACTGTTGATTGAAGGTGCCTATCTTTTTCACTTTGCATTGCTTCTTGATCTGCCAGAAGCAGAATAATGGCCAGATCAACACTTACAGATTGCATTATTTACTAACACTTAGTCAAAGTATCCCACAACTGCTCACGTGATTTTATTTTGTAAATTAGAATTCTGCAAGGAATATAAAGCTATGAAAACCTTCCCCCACTTTTATTTTTACACTGCTCACGCACAATGCACAATGTTCTCAGCTGCTTTATTCTGCTGCTTTCCAGAGTTCCTGTGCTGTTCAATAATTGCTGAACTTGCTCCTTTTGTTACCATAGTAACTGACACTATTGGTTAAACAAGGCCACAATAATTTACACTGCAGAGTGTAATTTCATTTGGAGGCAAAGTTCTTGATGCCACTATATTGTTTTTTGCACTTTCTAATACAAAAATATTTTTTCAAGCTTTAGACAATTTCTCTGCCCCTGACCCCCTAAGCAGCGCTCTATTCTTTGCGTGTAAAATGCAGGAAAAAGAGAGAGTGATACCGATTGTGGGATCTCTGTACTTTTTTACATTGCTTCAGGGTTTTTGGGCTTTGCAGCCATTGGAGAAGTCCTCTGCTGATGGAAGATTGGATGGAACAGTGTAAACATAGCAAAAGAGGGCATTCAAAGTCTCCCACCTCATTCTTCTTAGTCAACATCAGGAAACCATAGTGGGGTATTGCTTAATCCCTGCCCAAAATTTAAAATCCAACCAGTAATCATTGACTGACAATCCCATTGACAGTTGAAAGTTCAGGAGCTGCAGGTAAATGGCCAGAGATACTTTCCATCTGACATCAGGGATAAACTGGCTCAACTGTGTCACCCCAATCCATAAGCATACTCTACGGGCTTTAGGAGTAGTGCTGACCTGAAACTCTGCCACTGGTAAATCAACACTTCATCAACAAGAATTTAGTCAATTACAGTCAGTAAATCATGTTTCCCTTTTAAAGAAGCTGCCAAATTCTCTCCATTATTCTGCTCTCTACAGTTCCTAATTGGTAACTTTTATCTCAGTTCGTAAACCAACCATCATACTCAATAGATACAAATAAGCTGTATCAATTGGTTTATTGCCGCTAAAATGAGTGGCAGAATATCAAAGTATTGCCCATTGTGGGGCACTCGGGTTGCACCAGAATGCGTGCTGGCAGCCTCTTCTTAATTGCTGCATTGGCATCTTTGTAGCAACATCCACAGAGGAAGAGAATTATAAATCCCTGATTAGCTTGAGGGGCAGCTTTCTCGCTCATCAACCAACTACATGAAAATCCTGAGATTGCTAATGACTCAAAAGTAGTCACTGCACTGATTAAATAGTTCATTTGAAATCATGACGTTATTTTAACTCAGTTGTTAGCCTTGTAACAAAATAAACAAGGGGATTCTACCTGAATGCTTTAACCAGTACTTTACTGGAAGGATTTATGGGCAGAATTCTCCCCTTCCTCCCGTGGCGGTTTTAGTGGTGGGCAGGCGGGGTGAATTAGTGGGAGCCAATAATTTGGAAACCCGCCTGCATAAAACCACATTGCAATTTTTCCAATGGCAGATCGGTCTTGCCGGTGGCGTGAATACCATTTGCATCTCATGAACGCTCATTATAACAGCTGCCTGCCGACATCAAGTCAGACATTCCAATCTTGGGTCACGCTGGCGTGAAATTACAATAGTTTAAAACCCGGGGTGGCATTCTCCCCTGCCCGGCGTGACGGAGGGTCCCGGAGTAGGGGAGTGGCGCCAACCACTCAGGGGTCGGGCCTCCCCAAAGGTGGGGAATTCTCCCCACCTTTGGGGGCCAGCCCCGCGCCGGAGCGGTTGGCACCAGGAGACTGGCGCAAAAAACCGGCGCCCCCGGTAGCGGGGCTGGCCGAAAGGCTTTCGCCGGTCAGCGCATGCGGCGGCAGTGACGTCAGCGGCAACTGGCCGCTGACGTCACTGCTGGCGCATGCGCGATGTGGGGTTCTCTTCCGCTTCCGCCATGGCAGCCGCGGAAGGAGAAAGAGTGCCGCCAGGGCACTGGCCTGGGGTTTGAGCGGGGGGCCCCGATCGCAGGCCAGGCCACCGTGGGGGCACCCCCCCGGGGTTCGATCGGCCCCCCCCCCCCAGGACCCCGGGGGCCCGCTCGCGCCGCTGATCCCGCCGTTCCAGAGGTGGTTTAAACCTCGGCGGCGGGAGAGGCCTCCCAGCGGCGGGACTTCGGCCCATCCGGGCCGGAGAATCACCGCAGGGGCCTCTCCGATCGTAGTGGCGAGAATCCGCCGCCACCACTTCCCGGGTGGCGGAGAATCTCTGCCACGGTGGGGGCGGGATTTTAGGCGGCCCCAGGCGATTCTCCGACCCTGCTGGGGGTCGGAGAATTTCGCCCCATATAGGTGTTTTGGGGGAGCAGGGTGAGGCACAGGTGGTGAGATTTGCAGGGTGTACGAAGTGCCGGAGCTTCTGGAGGGGGAGGCGCCAATGTTGCGGCCTTTGCCTCTCCCCGGTGAAGGATCATGCTACGTTGGAGGTCAGATATGCCACCGGGGTGGCAGCTTGGCTGGGGGACTTGTACAACTTTCTGTGGTTGGAGAGGATTAAGTTCGAGTTGACTGGGTCAGCGAAGAGCTTCGAGTTGCGTTGGGTGTTGTTCATGATGCTGTTTGAAGAATTGTTCGTCTCGGTGGGGGAGGGTGGTGGGGTGGGAGGGGATAAAAGGGGGAAAACTGCACAAACCGTGGAGTGTGATTACATGGCGTATGTATTTTATATTTTGCTATTTTTACACATATCGGGAATAAAGTACTTAAAAAAAAAGACCACATTGAGTAATGTGAAAGGAGGGCTGCGCAGTGGCTAAGTGGGGGGGGGGGGGGGGGGGGGGGGGGGGGGGGGGGGGGGGACTCACGATGGCAGGCGTGGGGTCAAGGATGTGAATGAAGAAGTCAAACAACAGAAGGCAGCGGAGAGGCTGTGGGGAGGGAGTCTGGACGTCATCAAGTGCATAAGCAGCTCAGAAAGAAGGGGATCAAAGGGATACCAGGTCACTTACAGGAAGGGAATGAATGTCCAGATGCGGAGGGTAGAGGTCCAAGGGGCATGGGCACCTTGCAGGTGATGGGCATGCGTAGGGTAGTTGAATTGATGAACAAACATGTTCCCAAGGCTGCTAACCTTTTTCTTCTGGGTTGCTGACATCCTGCACTGTCTCATGAAGACAGGTGGGCTGCAGAGAGTGACATGAGTGTGCTGGACTGGCATTTAAAAATGGTACCATGGCCTTTGAACTCGCCAGCTGTCAGTGGGTAGACGAATCAGCTGCGGGCCTGCCAGGTGACTTGGAGGGCAACTTACCTGTGCAGAATGAATGAAGTTCTAAGTGCAGAATCTGGAGGGAGACCACACCATTCTGACTGGAGCTACCCACTGCTGCATTTAGTCTCAAAAACAGATATCATAATGAATGGCAGAGTAGGTTCGAAGGGCCGAATGACCTACTCCTCATATTTTCTATGGAAAACCATCACCCAGGCAGCACTCAGTTCTTTGGGCGTAAAAGTCAGGAAAAAGAGAGAGCGGTACAAATGTAGGATCTCTGCACTTTTTAAACCCAGTTCTTTGACAACAAGTAACCAGATGATTTGTTCTTTTTCTTCTCTGACCTATCTGGTCACAGCTCTCTAACTAACACACAAGGGCACAGAATTTTGGAATATGAGCTGCTGAGGTTACTGTGTCTGAGGAACATTTATTTCAAGAATTCTTCTTCCACACTTTACTGGCCAGTGGCAAATACTCAGTCCAGAGTCAGAAATGGCTGACGGTTTCTTAGCAACAGCATTGATTATATAAACCTGGAAGAGTGCCCGGACGGAAAAGAGGGAGAAAAGGACATTGATACGAAACAAACAAGACACCTCCCAGTGGATCGTTTTCAGAAAATCAAGCTCAGAATTGTCTGAAGAGTGAATATTAATTTTCCAAATCAAATGAAAAGCCACAAGACAAATCTGGGACACTGGAAACTTGTGTGCAGGACTCGCCATCATTCGCTTTCCCAGGAGGAGTAACAATGACTGCAACAGTTTGAGAAGGTTCTCAACGGATACAAGTACTTCCGTTCCACAATTGTCTCCCTCAGCTACCAAATTTCAAAGCTGTCATCCACATGCATTTTGAACAAAGCATTCATCGTCACTTTCAGCAAATAAATCTTTACCGTTCACTTTCATTTACCAAAAAATATTGATATGCTATTTCACATTATTCTTTTTAAAGTGGCTAAATATCATTTAACTACTGAATAGTTTAGCAGACACTTGGAAACTTCACTCTGGCAATAAAATGTTGTACAGCCACCAATACATTTTTAAAGAGCGAAAAATATAAAGGATTGAAAATCCACAAGGAACCTAAAATGATTGGTTGGCCAAGCATTCTGCTTTCATATCAATAGTCTGTTTCTTAAACTCCCAAGTTGAGCTTCTGACCTCTTTTCCTCATCTCTCTCAAAAAATGCCTCAACACTGTCTCGGGCCAGCTGGTGTTATATAAAGATACTGGGTGGAATTCTCTGGTTCAGAGAGTGCTCTCGCCAGTGGGGAATCGGAACATTTTCGCATTTTCGGGCTGCTGCTAGGAGCACTGGGGAGGCACGATGCCATCCATGAGCTGCCAGCGCACTGCCCACCTTCATCCGGCCCAAGACCCGATTTCCCCAGGCGAGTGATTTACTGGAGCCGGGAATCCCATTGTGAGCCTGACAAGATGGAGTAACTTTTAAACACTCCACTCACCCCAGACTCTCAATCCTGCCAAGATGTTGACTGCAGGAAGACCACCATCATACTTCCTCGATGTGAACAGCCTCTCTTCAATGGCATATGAATGCCATTGAAGAGAGGAGAGACACCCTCTTTCCCGGGGTGGTGCAGAGACACCAGCAAGTTGTAATGAAACAAGCCGTGGAGTGCTGGCAACCTCACCACGAGGACCAGCATGCAACGCAGGAAGAAGACAAACACCATCCTTCCGAGTTGCTAGGGTGAGTAACCACCTGTGTGACCCTGGCATCACTCCCATCCTTGACCCCTGACATCGGCCTCCAAACCTTCTATGTGCCAGTAAAACTTCACCTACCAGCATGCCCCTCAGAATCCACCTTCCAGGAATCCCCCAACACATGCCTTGCCCTCTTTAGCCATGCAGCATGCCCACATACGACACAGCTAGGAACCCCTCCTTAAAACGGACATGCCGGTGTCTCACTACATAATTTCTGTGTCCCCAAGGATAAAGTGGGCCATGATCAAAGGGTGAATCAGAAGACGGGCGGGGGAATGCCTGATGTACAGGTCCACACCCCATTTGAAGAAAGGGCCATGGAACGCGCGGGGGAGGCCGAAGAGAGAGTAGTGGCTGATTTAGAATTTGACATGTGCTGAAGAATTGAGAGTCTAATGGAACTTTATCTAGATATCTTACCTCAAGTGAGTCTTTCATCTCCCATTGCCCTGGCCATCCCAAGGACTGACCCCATCAGACAAGGGAGGCTGTGCCATCCAGGGTTGCTCCCGCCCCAGACCCTCTGAATACCCCGGAGCAGTCCTCCAGGTAAGACACGACTTCTCCAGCACCATCCACCATTGCAGAGATGGTCACCTCGGTGGGACATGTTCGCAGTCAGGCTCCTAGGTCACCACCTGGTGAGCACCGCACACACACATGTGCAGCACATCAGGTAGAGGCAGAGACTCCCGAGGGAGTGGCCAATCGGAGAGCTGCCCGATCCCAGGGAACATCGGCCCCAAGACAGATATCCAGACTCTGGAAAAGGTTATTCCATCACTCGTGTAGATGAAGGTTTAGAGGCAAAATTACAGGAGGGGTTTTCAGCAACATTCCAGCACCTGCAAGTACAGCTGGAGGAGCTCAATTGCCTTCAGGTGCAGGAGATGGTGCCAACATTGCGTGGCACCCAGGCCAACACTGAAAGAGTGGGGTCCGCTGTGGAATGACTGGGGGCAAGAAGTCAGAGCCATGTGTCAGGATGTCCAAGGCTTGGGTCACACTGTGTTGTCCATGGCTGAGGAGCAGGACAGCGAGAGCCCAGGCAGAGGTGGGCATGTGGAGAGGCACAGGTAGACATTGCTGCAGCGCTCCAGAGCATGGCCCACTCATAAAGAGTCATGGCTGAGGGCATTGAGATCATTGACCAGGCGCTGACTGACTGAATCAGTCAAAGAGGGACATGTCACCTTCACAGAGGGACATGACCAAGGGACTGAGGTACATGCCCAGTCACAGTGGACCATGAGACTGAGGTACATGCCTAGTCACAGTGCACCATGGCTGAGGGCATTGACACCATGGTTCAGACATGGGTGGGTCTCCTGGCCTGGCAGCACCAGATAATGTTGAGGCGTCTGGATCGCACTCCGGCTTCCACCCTGTCCCATTGAGTAGCCCAGGGCCCAGAGTGCATCCTGAGGGAGGAGGAAGGGATGAGGCTAACATGGCAGGCTGAGTTACAAAATGCAAGTTCCAAAAGTGGGGAAGAGGGGGGAGCGATACAAAGACTGGCAGTAAGGTGATGCGTCCCGTGACAATCCAACCCCCCCCCCCCCCCCCCCCCCCAAATTACATGGTCATGCTGAGTTTCACTGCTCAACTACTCTCACCATTTCCCCAACCCCCCCCCCCCCCGCCCCCCCCCCGAACTCCAGCCCCTTCTAGATCATCTACTTGACACTGCAGCCCTGTCCCCATAAGTGAGTTTCAGCCTTTGATGTTCCTTCTACCCTCACCACCTGTCCCACCAACAGGGGAACCAGTGGCTGCCACAGCAGGTTTGAGCAATGGGCTCTGTGGTCCCTGTCCTGGTTCTCCCTGTTAGTGTCCTCATTGAGTGAGCCTTGTGCCTTCCTGCCAGAATGGTGGCAGTGAGTTGTGTGGTAGAGACATTCATACTGTGCAGACATGTGACTTCTTGCAAAGAGACTGATATGTGGACACGTCCTACAGGTTTGGGGTCACTGAGGAATGTGTGCCTTTGCTGGGAGCTTGGCTGTAGTGTGATGTAGAGCCTGGGTTGCTTCTGACAGGCGAGACCGGAGTCAATACACTCACACCCGTGTGATACCAATAGGGCATAGTTGACCTGCGGAGCCTGGAGAAATCAAGTGATCCTTGGGAGTGGGCTAGCTGCTGATAGTTTCAAGGTTGATACTCATTTCAAAGCTGTTACTCTGAGAGGAGCTGTGTGCTGGGGGACTTCCACCGGCCACCAGTACATGTGTCCGTAATATGGGGTCGGTACTGTTAATTCGCTACATCCTCTGCTGTGGAGCTGTGCATCTAAGGAGTGGAATGAGGAATCCCAACACATGGTGGTTCAGCGATAGAGCATGGCCACGCTCATCCTATTGATTCGACTGCTGATGCATGAGGGTTTCCAGATGCGCAGGGTGGATGGATATCTAGATGATCAGCAGACCTCAGAGCATTTCAAAGATACTGGCAGCATCAACAGTTTAAAGTCAGGAGACTGTAAGTAACATCGAAGGGGTGCGATGCTCGACTTTTATAGCAGCAGTGAGTGGTTCATCCACGGCACCCCAATCCCGAGGGGGAAACCACATAATAATAATAATAATAATATCCTGAGGAGGACACCCATCTCCACACTCTTGCCACCAGGTCGGTCTCCACTAGTCCCGGAGCTCCAGGTAGACACCCCACAGCAAGCCCAAAGACAATAAAAAAGGTTCTTGCCTCCACGTGTCTGTGTGGGTTTCCTCCGGGTGCTCCGGTTTTCTCCCACAAGGGCACGAAAGACATGCTGTTAGGTGAATTGGACATTCTGAATTCTCCCTCAGTGCTCCCGAACAGGTGCCGGAATGTGGTGACTAGGGGATTGACACAGTAACGGGCAATCCCTCAGGCCAGCCAGGGTGAGTCACCACCACCACCATGCCCCTGACACCATCCCCACCAGGCGGACTGGCAGGCAGTGCTGGGTGAGGATGGGCCATGCCCCAGACCAGTCAGGGTGTGTCACCACCACCATATCCCTGGCACCAACCCCTCATCCCATACACCCGTAGCACACTCCCGATCCTAGAGGGCGATCAAACCCCACTGGCTGACAGTCTGCGTGCATCTCAACCCACACCATTTGCCAACGTACATACCGGCCGCCATGGCCGGATGTCCTGCACACATACCAATGGCTGCCATACCACTGTACGACCCACATCTGAGTATCTCAGACTGTGCAATATCTGTCCCCCCAGAAGAAAGTGGCCCACAACAACAGGGAGAAGGAAAAGTCCAGACGGGGCCCACCAGACCTGTGGGACCTCACCATCGTAGAGCAGAGGACAATGGACCTGGTAGGTGGGGGCAGAGTGCAGGCAGTCACCAGGGCAGAGGTTGGCATTGGAGATGCAAGTGAGCCCCCAGTGCATTAGAATGTTGTATGGCGTGTACATCACCACCCTCCCCCCCCAACAGCATGCCTACCCCGCGCGATCTAACCATGCATCTTCCCTTTTGACTTGCAAGATCACCTGGTGAGGAGGCGGTGCATCTGGGATCCCCCAGCCGCAACCCAACAGCTCACCTAGTGATGAGGCGTGATTTGCTGGTGATCCCTCCCCCTGCTGAAACCCTGCGATACCGCGGAGCACATGACCGGGGATGACACCGACATTTCGTCTCTGCTGTCATCGACCCCCTCCACCATCCCAGAGACACTCCCCTCGGCTGGGCACTTTAGTGAGGAGGCTCCAGGTGCACTAACTAATGTGCACCACACACATGCTGTGGTACATCAGGTGGAGGTATGAATCCCCGAGGGCACGGAGGGTTGGAGGGTTGCTTGACCCCAGGGACTAGCTGCCGTTCAGACAAGTCCAGCGTTTCTGGAAAGAGCGGTTCCATCAATGTTGGAGATGCAGGTGCAGAGTGGGGACTACATGATGTCAGCAACCATCCAGTGCCTGCTGGTGCAGTTGGAGGAGTCCAACCACCTGTTGGGGTAGGAGGCGATGCCGACAATGTGTTCCACCCAGGTCAATATGGGCAGAGTGTATGGTGGAGGCCTTGGGTGCGACAGTATCAGCCATGGGTCAATATGTCCAAAGCCTGGGGCACTCTGTGCGGCGGTGGCCGAGGCACAGAACAGGGTGGCCATGTCACAGGCAGCTATGTACCAAGGCAGCATGGACATTGCAATGATGCTTCAGAGCTTGGCCCCGTCACAATGGGTCATGGCTGAGGGCGTTGAGGGAATTGGCCTGGCGTTGGCTCACCTGAGCCAGTCACAGAGGGACCTGGCCTGGTTCCTGAGTGATGTGGCCCAGTCCCAGAGGGATGTGACACAGTCCCTGTGCTCCAATGCCATGAGCATTGTGATGAGAGCAGGCCTCCAGGACTGGCAGCACCAGGTAGTGCGGGAGTCCTCAGATCTTGCACCAGCTGCACTCTGTCTCAAGGATAGCCCAGGGGTCTTCGGGCACCCCGAGGTGGGAAGAAGTAGTGGGGCCGATGACTCCCACAGGGGAGATGCTGGAACACTGCATTATCTCTGAATCCCCCCCACATCCCTGGTGCATCCGATGAGCAGCAAGCAGAACAGGATGGCACCACGCCACCCATGACACCTGGAAGACCGCCGGGCCCATCCAAGCCTGGTCGCATCAGAGGACAGCTGCCAAAGGAGACCGAGGCCGCAGGCTGTCTCCACCTTTGATGTACCGCCTGGAGACTCATTAGGAGAGTTAGGGCATGTAAGACTAGAAAGTTAGACACCAGTTAAGTTGGTCCGCGTGAAGCACATAGGTTAGCAATAGGGGATTATGGGCCAGTTTAGCTCAATGGGCTAGACAGCTGGTTTGTAATGCAGAACAAGGCCAGCAGCATGGTTTCAATTCCCGTCTGTCACTGGCTTACCCGAACAGGCATCGGAATGTGGTGACTAGTGGCTTTTCGCAGTAACTTCATACTTGTGACAATAAAAGATTATTATTATAGGGCACAATACCTGCATATATTACAATAAACACCTGCGTACCGAAGTTCCGAACTGCCTCGGTCCTCTGTCTGAAGGGTGTGAGGGATGGGTTGTATGCAGGCGGTGTGCCAGTTGGGGGGGCAGGTGTGCCAGGATGAAAACATTGTGCACGCTGCCCGGGTATCAGGCGCAGACGTGCACGATGTGCAGCCCATGGTCACACACCCACTGCACATTGAGGGAGCGGCAACCTTTCAGTTTTTTGACAGGCACCCCATCATGCAGTGACATAGAGGGACATGAGTCCTATCAATCACCCCCTGGCCCTGGGGCATTCTGGCGACGGCAGCAATCCTGCTGCCCGGACAAACTGGTGGATTCAGTCCATATTCAGATGGATATAGTGTGCCACACATGCACACAGGGCCTCCGTAACAGTGCTGATGCACCTGTGCACAGAGGTCTGGGAGATCCCTGATAGGTCCCCACTCAATGTCTGGAAGGATCCAGTTGTGAAAATGTTCAGGGTGACTGTCACCTTGACGTCCACTGGGAGCAGGTGTCCTCCTTTATACCTCCATGGCTCCAGATGCACCATGATCCGGCACAGATGTTTCATGGTCTCTTGATCAGCTGCAGTCGGCAGCGGCACGCTCAGTCTGTCAGTTCTTCATACGATGGGCGCTGCCGACACACATGAGGCCTGATGTGGCGCCCCCATCCCACTTACTCCTCGGCCTGTTGGGCGGCCGGATCTCCATCCTCACCAGCTGGTTCCTGCTCCTTGGGCCGACAGGGCCCTCCCCGAACAGCCACAGCACATCCGTTAGGACTGCAGCGGCGAGGTAGATGCCAACCACTCCTGGTTTGATTCCAATATCGATTCTCTGTAGGGGGTAAGGGACAGACAAGTTAGCATGATGAGTACATCCGTGCCCTGGCCTGCACTGCAGCCCCTGCCCCCACATGTACCCCCCCCCCCCATTCCCACCCCCACCCCCAGCTGTTTCTATTGACATTTTGCCCTCCACACTGCACCCCTGTCGCCGTCAGTGCCTGACACTGGGGGCCTCTAACTCTGCCACCCATCCCTACTGGCAGGGGTACTGTGGCTCGCGCTACCTATGCCAGCGGTACGCTCTGTGGTCTCTGTCCTGCGCCCTCCAGTGGGGTCTACTGTGGTTGTCTGCCTTGGGTGGGCAGTGTGATACCCTGCCAGCAGGGTGGCGTCAGGTTGTGGGGACGGGGGCACTCATCAGACTGGTGTTGCTCTGTGCATCTACGACACTGGGCAGTCAGTTGAGTGCGCAGCCAGATGGCTGTTTTGCAGGCTGCGGCAATGGTGGCTCGTGCCCAGGCACCCTGGTCTTTAGGGAATGCCTCAATCCCATGGTCCATCCTCTGCTCAACTCTCCGCAACGTCCCCGGCCCTGGCAAAAGCCCCCTGGCCAGCGGCATGACTGGCAGTCCACCATTGCGCCTTTGGTCACTTGGCTTAACTCCTCTCTGTCCATCATCGGCCACGGCGACTGTTCCCAATTTTAAATAACACAAGTGAACCACACCGTCATCACTTCAGCCTGACAGAAACGGAGCATCGCAGAGGCCGGAGAATACTGGGTCAGGCCAGTTAATGATATGCTAATAGACGTTACTGTACAATTTGCTGCCCACACTGGTATGAGGCGTGGAATGCATTTACGCCATTATCGATGTGCCGGCACATGGCATTCCATTGGATGCCCGGCACCTATCTCAATTTTCGGCTGGCGCGCGATTCTCCAGCCGATCGTGATTCTGGTGTTGTAACGTGTTCAAATTGAAAATTGTCAATGTTCCGAATATTTATGCGTGTGATAACATTTGGTCACAGCAAGGGATTTAATCCTTTGTTTGCTTTCTCTATCTGTTTATTCAAACCACAACATGATGTTTTCATAATCACACTTCAATTATCAGTCAAAAGGCAATTAATAGAACTAGTGTTTGAGCAGGAACTAAATCTCTTTCCATCAAATGCTATAGTTGGTTCGTGCTTGGTTCCCCAGTATTTTGTATATTCTTCATTATATGGTATATGTAAATACTGGTATTAAAATTGGTTAACACCATAATTAAGTGGCATTTAATACATCCAAATACTGTTTCTGTAGTAGCATTAGTAGAGCAATGGGAAAACATTTTCTCCCTGCAATAACCCTCACGAGATCCACGGGAATGACCCAATTGATCTGCCTGTAGTGCTTGTGGAATGCAAACTCCTTTTCTGAGGGGAGGAGGCCTAGCAACTGGGGTTCGTGAATCTAGTGCTTTAAAGCCGGCTCGGACTGGGGCCGACATGATGGATATTCCGGCTGAGACGCATGTGCTGCATCCGTGTTGTGGCCTTTTAGTGTTTGTTTTCCAAATAAACCTTTGTTTGTGTAACATTCTCAGGAATCCTGAAGATTTTATAGTGGCGACAAGGAAAATCTATGGCTGTGATTCTGGACATCCAGACCACCTTTGAATTCCTCAGCACAAGAACAAGGTCAGAACCAGTTAAAAAATATAACTTATTGGGAGACTTGCGGCTTTCAATGCAGATATAGAAGATTGGGCAGAATATGCTAAACGAATGCAATACTTCTTCCAGGTGAATGCAACTACAGGAGACGACCAACAGAAGGTAATACGCCTGACTGCCTGTGGAGCCCCTGTGTGATCAAAAACCTTACCTACCTGGTGGCCCCAGATTCAAAGACCTTTGATGAGCAGGTAGCACTTGCTGCAGGTCATTACAACCCCATATCATCGGTGATCGTGCAAAACTACCGGTTCAACACTGCTGGGCAAACCCCAGGGAGTTGGTCAAGGAATTCCTGACATGCCTATGCAAGCTGGCTGAGCATTGCGACTAACGGCCAACCCTTCCAGAGAAATTGTGAGACTGTCTCATGTGGTATAAACAACAAAGCAACCCAACATAAGTTACTGGCAGAACGTTCTTTGGACTTAGAATTATCTTGTATGAAAACGCAGAAAAAGGAGTCCGGGAACTCTTGGGGCTCCATGAATAAAGACGTAAATAGCTTTGGCTGACCCCCCCCCCCCCCCCCCCCCCCCCCCATTCCTGGCGAGTAACGCCCCTCAAGAACAGAACCTATAGGACCCAGTCACCACCGGAGCAATGTCGTGGTCAGACTCATTGGCCAAGAGCCACCACAGCCCGACGAGACATCTCTCCGGTTACCTATGGGCAGTTTGCCCGCTACGGATAGTGGTTCAGGGGCCCGCACCCAATTTTTTTGGGCCACGGCTGGTTACAGATGCTCTGCCTAGACTGGCAGATTTTTTAAAATGGGTACAGGCGGGATGTGTGATGCCCAGGAAAAATACCCGGAAGAGAGTTTGTGAAAAATAAAGGGAGCCATGGCCAAACTTTATGTGGATCAAGAAGCCGGATCTAAGTATTTCAGGGCCTGCCAATTTCCATATGCGCTACTTTCGAAAGTAGACATCGAACTGAGCCGCCTGGAGCACTTGGGAATTATTTGCCCAGTTCAGTTTGCGGAGTGGGCAGCATCAGTAGTCCCAGTGCCAAAGCCAGACAAAACCGTCCACCTATGCAGCGATTATAAAGTGACGGTGAACAAGGCCTCCTGGTCGGATGGGTACCCAATGCCACATGTGGAGGACCTTTGTACGAAGTTGGTTGGGTGCAGTCTTTCTCCAAGTTAGACATGAACCTCAGGAAATATGTGATCATCAATACCCACAGGGGAATGTATGAATATACCAGGCTTGCATTTGGAGTGTCATCTGCCTGGACAATCTTCCAGTGGGTTCTGAAGAGCATCCTTCAAGGGCTCCCAAGGGTGGCAGTCTACCTGGACGATGTATTGATTGCAGGAGCGACCGAGAAGGAACACCTACGTAACTTAGACAAGGAAGAGAAGGATCAAGCTATTCAAACGGGCCCCCCTCCAAAGAATATGACAGAGCTAAGGTCTTTCCTAGGGCTCATGAATTATTATGAAAAGTTGATTCAAATCTGGTGACCATACTGACAGTGTTACAGACACAATTAAAGAAACATCAGTAATGAGCATGGAGAGTGCTACAAGAGGAGGCATTTGCCAAAGTAAAGTTAAAACTGTTGTCCTCTAAGCTACTATCACATTACAACCCTTCTAAATTGCTCATAATCATGTGCGATGTCTTCCCATAAGGCATTGGGGCAGTTTTGGCCCAGTGGTGGGCTGATGGGACAGAGTGGCCGATAGCCTAAGCGCCGAGAATCTTGGCTGCGCAGAGCACAAATATGCTCAAATTGAAAAAGAAGAACTGCCGAGATCTTCGCTCTCAAAACTGACCATTAGAACATCTATGGGCGGCATGCATCCCGTCTCCACCAGTAGCTGACAGTCATGTTGGCACTAAATTTTATGGACATGTTGCATGTCACAGCCTTGCAAATTCTAATGTGGATGAAAAAGGATCCTGTATTGACAAAGTTGCACCACATCATCCTTCATGGGGACTACAGGGGAAACTGCCTGCAGAACTGTGGGTTTTCACAACCAAGCAACAGGAGCTTCAGGTTAACGATGGCATTCTTCTGTGGGGAGCTGAAGTATTGGTCCTGAAGCATGAAAGGAAAGTTATACTTTAGGACCCGCACAATGGGCATCCAGAGGTGTCCAAATTGCAGATGGTCACCATGAACTATGTTTGGTGGCCAGGGTTCGATGGCGATATACAGAGGTTGGTGCAGCAGTGAAAAGCTTGCCAACAGCATCAAAGGCTCCCCCCATCAGCCTCACTCACTCTTGGGAGTGGGCAGGCCGTCCCTGAGTGCCGTCAACTTTGCCGGGCTTTTCTTAGGGTCAATGTTCCTACTACTCACCGACGTCTGCTCAAAATGGATGATTATTTATCGTTTTTCGTGCACCACTTCACAGTCAAGAAGCTACACCATGTATGGTGCTGACGGTTCAGACCCTTTTAGGATTTGGTGCATATTGTAAATAATATGTGTGTTAATAAACCAAGTTTCTTAAATCTCCTCAGTCCAGACTCGTTTGTGGTTTTTAAAATATACTCTCTTCTTAATATCATTTTTCTCTTCTATCGCTTTACTCACATTCTCGTTTAATATAATGAAACTGATGCGAAACAGTTTGAAAAGAAAAGGCAGAGATGTAGTTCACTAAGCTGATTTGAGAATAAGCTGGAACCAAAAAAATGGAGTTCTAGATAAATATTTATTTCTCTACAGTGAAGCACAAATTGAATTAATTTTAAATAATCTGTTGAAAAATCCTGGAGTTGGCAAATGGTATGTATTATGTTAAACGCTATGGTTATGCCATTTTTTTTGTTGCTTAATGCTCTTCCCCCACGATAAAATAATTCTTCAGCTGCTTCACCGAGAGTGGCAGAAACTGAATTTGAACAATGTGAGCCCCACCATCAGGTGATAACAACTGAAGTATTTCTGGAATTCACTTGACTACTTTATAAAATTTAAAGAAGAGAATGTTGCAGCATATGTTGCATATCTTTTGAATAACTCATCTTCAGCAAATGAAGATGAAAAACAGAATGGAATGTTATTCAAGAACTGCTTACGACGACAGCTTGTAAGCTTGATATGGCTGAACACTACATCTGTTATTAATCAGCTATAGTGAATTGGAGTTGCATTACCCTCTGTTCATTGATTGACATATTTGTTCGTAGTGCCAGAAACTTGAGCATTTTCCTACGTTTTACCACATTGAAAAAGAGCATGGTTTGTGTTTGTGTCTGAGTATGGTTTTAGCTCACATCCACTTCAAAGCAAACACAACTAACTGTTTACATTGGGTTTATTGAAAATAAACCCTTAGAAAGTATTGGGTGAAATTCAACGTTGGCGGTCGTATAAATCGGACAGTGGTGGATCAGCTTTCCATTAGACACCCTGTCAATTTTGTTTCCATTACATTACAACAGTGACTATAGTTCATTAGCTGTAAAGCACTTTGGATGCCCACTGATCACCAAACATGCTCTATAAATGCAAGCCTTTCTTTCTTTCAATGGAAGGAGGCATTGCGCTGGGCATATACTGGTGACCTATTTATTACAACCCATTTTGCACTCCATGTAAAGTTAACTTCCACCCAACTAACGCTCTTTTAAGTATTTTTCAAACTTAAGATATAAAAAGTGTGATTGTGATTGTTTTCATCTCATTGGGTCACTAGAGGAGCATATGTCACTCATAATCACTGAGCATAATTCTCCATTTTGAGACTAAGTGCTGTGGAGGGTGGCTCTGACGCTGCCTTTCCCACTGCCCAGAATGGTAGGACCCCTCGCCAGATTCTGTGCTTGGAAGCTCATAAATTATGCACTGACGTGTTCCCCTCCAAGTCGCCTGGTGGGTTGGAGCTGGTATTTCCGCCTGCCATCAGCTGACCTGTTCAAAGGTCCCGGCACTCAGAGGGCTGCTGGAGGCTAATCACCTGCTCAGTCCCAGGCAGATGGTCTGGAAGCGGCTGCCAGCTCACTGGTGGAGAAGGAAAGGGAAGCAAAGAACAACAGACAGAGCTCCAACAGTCACTCAGCAGAGTAGAGTGCACAATGGAGGAGTCCCTTTGCGTTCTGTCAGATGTCATGGCATCGACATGCGAGAACCTCAAGGGAACCACAATGGAGACTTTGATCCTGCAGGTCTTGCCAGTTTTGCGCTCAAGCCCTGAAGTCCATGGCCACATACTGTGGTGGGCACCATCTGGATGTAGGTCACAAGGGAATGAGGCACCTTGACCTTCCTCCAGGTGCTCCATCTCCTTTAGAAGTCAGGCTGGTGCCCTCTGGCACCCACAGCGAGGATGGGTGTTAGCCAGACCCCTGGTGTCCTCCACACAGGACACCCCAAGGGTGTGCAATTGCTCGCAGTCCTATCTGCCTGCCCTCACCAGCTCCAGCAACGCAAGCCGCTGAGGGTGCCTCTGCCCCTGGGCAGGAGACCCTTATGAACCTGCGATTCTCCAGGGCTGGGATCACCAGAGGACTTCCACCAAGGTCATCACAGGAATCAGGGCTTAGAAGTTAGCAGGCTGCCTCCACCCCTAAAGCTGTGCCAAGGTGTAGTGGTAGGGTTAGGAAAGTTTCAAAGTTTTGATGCCACCTCAGGGTCACGAGTGCTCTATCGCTGTAAATAAATCACACTTTTTGAAACCCACTTCATGAGTGAGTGAATGTAAAGATCAAATGAAAGCATTTTGGTTTGGATCGTTGCAATCCTCTTTATACCGAGGTTCAACCTTCCATCCACTCAGAGTGTCCCCTTTTAAAACTAACATTCTTGTGATGCCAGCCTCCTAGTGTGTTGTCAGGGAGATGTGTGGTAATTCTTTATTAGGAGTGTATTATGGGTGAGTTCTCAATCATTAGACCTCAAGGGAAAGCAATGGCTGAGGAGGACTCATCAACTATGTGACTCATTGCACATCTGGGTCCAAACTGATAGTGTCCCAAATCAAGACATACACTTTGGGATGTAAGCCCTCTGCTGGCCCACACTTACTTTGCGGTAGTATTTGCCTCCTTCCATGGCATAGGAAGCGTCTAGACTCGATTCACATTGCTGTACTTCCTTGGTGGACTTAAAAGTGACCAGGACACTGATTAGCACAGCTAAAATCTAATCCTCATGATTCATGAGCCCTTAAAGCCCAAGTGTAATGGCAGGACCCGTCCTCTCAGGTACGGCTATTCTATCAGAAATCATGAAATGGCCTGGAACCTCTTGGTTATTAGGGTATCACGGGCACACCTCTCCCACGTCTTCCCTCCTCCATGGCATCAGGCCCTCATGTTGCCCCTCAGCAGACTCTTGAACTGCCTGCACCTCCTCATCTTCGTCTTCGGAGGAAGTCTCCTCCTCCTTCACCAGCCTCCTTCTCCAGTTCACCCTCTGGCAGGGCCTCTCCACATAGCCAGGTTGTGAAGGACACAGAAAAATGTGATCACCTGGTGCATATTGCAGAGAGTGGGCTGAGCGGTCCAGACATCTGAATCACATCTTCAGTAGACCGATGGTCTACTCTATGAGGGAGCGTGCGGTGGTGTGAGCACCATTGTATCTTTCCTTGGTTGGAATCTGAGGGCGATGCACTGGAAACATGAATAGGTATTTAAGTGGATAGCGCTTATCCCTCAGCAACAATTCCTGCAGATTTTCTGGCTCCTGTAAGATTCCAGGAACCTGGGAGTGACTGAGGATGTGGGAGTCATATAATCCCCTAGGGAATTGTGCACACACATGCAGGATGTGCTTGAGATGGCCACACACAAACTGAACATTGATGGAATGGAAGCCCTTGCAGATGAAAACAAAGGGTTCCTGCCAGAGAATTGGAACCTGAACTCTTGGGAAACCGCTGTGGAGCACATGAATTTCTGAGCCTAGCTATCCTAGTCCAGAGGAAAGTTTACATAATGATGGGCCTTCCTTTAGAGGGCTTCACTCACCTCCTTTATGCAGCAACATGTTGCCGACTGAAAAATGCCGTACAGTTTTACAGTGGCTTTCTGGGAAGACCCAGAGGCAAAGAAATTGAATGCTGCCATCACCTTCAGGGCCACTGGCAGGGGGAAGACTCCAAACCCACGTGACGTCAGGTCTTCTTGGAGCATATGACAGATAGAGTCATAGAGGTCGATATCACAGAAAAGGCCCATCGGCCCATCACGTCTATGCCATGGTGGATGAGATCTCTGGACAATCACAGCCTCTCACTCATGTGTAGGTAAGAGACTCAACGGGAGACCCTCTGTGTGCTGAGTCATCTCCGCTGTCAGGCTGTCTGCTGCTCAGCCTCCTGTTGATGCTCAGGCCTCCCACACCCAGCCATATCCCCTCGGCAGTTGCTGCAGTTGTGTGTGCTGACACTTTTCCCTACTTCACCTCCTGCATCGAGTGAGGATTCTGAGAAATCTTCCTGGACCACTGAATCCATTATTATCTTTTGCAATTTCTCTGAAAAGAGATATTGGAGTTGTTGAATGGAGCAGAAAAGAAAGGTGTGAATGGAAGAGCAAAGGGAGAAGTTGGGCAGCTGAGCTTTGGCAGCCTCGATAGCATTGTTCCTCATGCTCCCTTGGACTGTAGCACACACAGAGAGGTTAACAGCATTCCATTCTACTGATGTGACATCTGGAGTCCTGTGTGGTGTGAGAACTTGTGAATTACCTCATTGAACCAATCTGGCTCTGAACTCCCCTCATTGATTTGACATGACTATGAACTTATGGTGACTGAATGGGATCTGTTTGTCACTGATGAATGGCATTAAATGTTAACCTGTGAGTCCGCTTCACTGATGTGATGGCAAAGTTGATGCAGCTGTGCCCCCTTCACTATAATTGTCACTTTCTAAGGCTGCATCCCTGCCACCCACTATGTAACTTTTGACATGAGGCTATTGAGTCATGCTAATCCCTTGTAAAAGTGAAACGTTAGAATTTTGGCTTGCTCTTCCTACCTGGGCAATAGGCCTGCCCTGTGTAATCCCTGGATCCTGTTGTTGTGGTCCTCCCCAAACAGGTGCCGGAATATGGCAACTAGGGGCTTTTCACAGTAAGTTAATTGAAGCCTACTTGTGACAATAAGCTATTATTATTATTATTACTACATAGCCATGGACTGCCTGTCATTTATGACTCTCTTCAATTTCTCGGCAGGAATGTCTACATTCTCTGACTCTTGCCTGACATCTCTTGAACTTAAATAGGAGCTATTACATAGTTCCCATTTCTACGGACAACAGTGACCTTCACAAAGCACTGTAGCCTCAACCTTATTAGAGTCCATGGAACCATCCCTAATGTGCCATGCTAACATGCACCCACCCCATATTCTTGAGTCGTCATGCATCCCCTTCCATTAATATATATGCGAGCCCATAGACCCCTTTTTGTTTGTCTGCGTTTCATGAAGCTTTGTCAGAGTCTAGCTTCCCTCTCCCGGTCTTCCCTCTGCCTTCCATTGTTCATTTGTTCATCCATCTCCTTGCCCCTCTGCCTGCCACCATGAGGCTTCGCCTGTGCCCTTCCACCCCACTCCTTGCACAGCCCCCTTTCACATTGCACCACTTGTCTTCCTCAGGCAGAACTGAAAAGTATTTTTATGCTAGTGGATTTCTGACTTTATGGCTCCCATTAGATTCTCCGCTCCCACCCACTGCGGACTGGATGCCCATTATACCTCCTGCTAATGCAAGATGGCCACCGTAATTTACAGGAGGCACAAATCCACGCTCATAAACAATGACATCTTCTTTTTGGCAGTCTTTAAACTTTTAATAATGATTTGCCTATGTATCCCCAAAATGATTTATACTGTAATATTTGCAGTTCCATGGACAGTGATGACTGCGCATGCACCCTCCTGCACATTGCCTCTCTAAAGATAGCAGCTGCGCAAACAATTGTGCGAGCAAGCTGTTGGCAGCAAACAGAACTATTTCGAACATGCTTTACTGTTAGATCACAAATACAGCAGACCTGTTGTTCACTTGCTGAAGAAGACACATTCTTCTAATTTTCTAATTTTCCTGGTTTCTTGTGAAACACCAAGCCTCTACGTACTTTTAGCTTTTCTGGTTGCCTGATATGTATCAACGCCTAGCTAGAATTGTGCTATAGCTAAACAAACCGATATCCCACTAGCCAAACCTGAACCCAAGTTAAAAATGAAAAAGAGTTTTCAAAACTCAACTGAAGGACAGTGTCACCTGACAAAAGTTGCATTTTAGCATTTTGCAATTTAAAATGGTGACAAACAATTAATTATGTTGCATATTTCCTCTTTCAGTTTTTCACCTATTTAGAGAGGAATGCATTTTTGTACCCTCTTGCCTATAAATTAGGATGACAAATTAACTATTGTACAATTTCTGGGTGGTCGAAATAGTGAAATTTAAGTTGTTAAATAAACAAATCTGCAATCAAAAGCTAATGATGATCATGAAACTACCAGATTGTTGTGAAAACATATTTGGTTCACGAAAGCCCATTTGGGAAGGAGACCTACAGTTCTTCTCTGGTCTGATCCATGAGGGATTTCTGCCACACAGCATTGTGATTGATTCTTAACTGCCCTCTCAAGCAGTCTAGCAAGTGACTCAGTTGTATCAAACTGCTACGACATAGCAAATACTACTAGTGTGCAATAGTAGTTGGCCAATCAGGAATAAGCATTTCTGAAATTACTGTAATTAAAAGCAAAAATTAATAAACAGAGGGGTTTAGCTTTGAGCTGCATTTTGGACGATAGCGCAGTGGTTAGCACTGTGGCTTCATAGCACCAGGGACCTGGGTTCGATTCCTGGCTTGGATCACTGTCTGTGCAGTCTACATGTTCTCCCGTGCCTGCGTGAGTTTCCTCCGGGCTTCCTCCCATAAGTCCCAAAAGACGTGCTTGTTAGGTGAATTGGACATTCTGAATTCTCCCTCAGTGTACCCAAACAGATGCCATAGTGTAGCAACTAGGGGCTTTTCACAGTAACTTCATTGCAGTGTTAATGTAAGCCTACTTTTGACACTAATAAAGATTATGATTATAATTATGACACCACTTCCAAAGTCGATAAAATTTAGTATCGAGGGTTCAAGGCACAAATGATAAAGAAGCATGCCGTACAATTTATTCTAGAAATGCCAAGTGTTAAAATTCAAATGAATATTCAGAATAAATGGGATTCTGATGAAAGGTCGTGGACTTGAAACATTAACTCTGTTTCTCTGTCCACAGCTTCTACCAGAGCTGCTGAGTAATTCCAGCATTTTCCGCTATTAATTCAAAACAATTGAAACAGCTCACAGACATATTAGATGATACACAGCGACAGTGAGATTTATCCAAACATTTAAATCAAAAGCACTCATTCCAAGGATGTTGGCAAATTAATAGATTTCTATTCTAAACCTGAAACCTAGCAGCAAATAAAGAATCCGAAATGGCAATTTTGCACAGCCCTATTTCCTGGCCAAAGATAAGCTGATGCATGGACAGTAAACCTACCCAGAATTGGTCATCTTGGACTAAAGTATCCTAATCTTAAATGGGGAAATTATCTCCAAGTTATAATTTCAAGTTGCATTTTGATTCAAATTCAGTCATTAAATGTCAACACAATTGCCTGATTACTTCCAGGCTTATTGTTCAAGTTAATAGGCTTCACGGTGGCATGGTGGAGAAATAGAAAAATAGTCCGAGCATAAGAATATTTGGCAAAATAAAAGAAGGCCAATACGTCCAAGGAAACTCACTCATCCCTTTCTGATTGTGATCATTCTGCCTGACTTCCCTTTTTTTTCTCCCACCTTCCTAATTTTTAAATTTGTGTCTCTGAAACCCTTGTTTTGTAACATCAATAGCATTTATCACTGAAAAAAGAGCCACTTGAAGCTTTTCATCTTCTTTGTACATGTTCCATGATTGGACAACATTTGCTTAGAATGACGCTGACAACGAATTCAAGATTATCAGCCAGGCTCACAGTGTGGCACACCTATGTGTGCTAGAAGCTACGTATATTAACACACAGAGCCCTGTTCTTTACAGACAGAAAGAACATCTACACACATTATGGCCAGGAGTTTACAGCCTCACCATGGCATGTCTCTCACTGGCGGATGTGGCGGGCCATTTTAAATTGCTGATAACTTTGGTGTGACTTTAATATCTTGCTGGGGGGGGGCGCTGTAAATCCTGTCCTTTGCCTTTTTCAACTGAACCAAATAGGTGACCGCCATTCTCTGGTTCATTCTCAAGGCAATGCCTTGACCAATCGGAATCAACCTGTCTGGTTTGATTTAAACAAAGCTTGGCAGTTAACTGTAAGTCTTCAGTTAACTGGTGCATTCTCCATGGCCATGCCTCTACCAATCAGAGTCCACTTATCAACCAATCGGCATGCTCTTGTCCTGAAGTATTGATTGTTGTTCCCTTTACAATAGCTATTCCTGTGAATGTCCTGATGAATGCAAGATTAAAAGCTTTAACATGTGTATATTTTGAGCGATACTCAAGTTCTGGACTACCAAACAACTATTTGAATCGCATCTATCTCAGTCACAAATGTTGATGGAAATCACCAGCATGTTAGATATCTTAGCTTTAGTTTATCATTAAAAACATTTGTTTCAGCATTTCTTCTCAGTTTTTTTACCTGATTGAGTCTTGTCATTTACTTAACAGATCATTGTTTCTAGTTTCCCCTGAAATGGTGGTGATTTGCTCTGTTTGAACTCTGCAGTCCATGGGTGATAGTTTCCCCAACAGTGCTACTAGGTAGTGAGTTCCAGGATGAAGGAACAGTGATATAATTTCAAGTCAGGATGGCATACAACCTGAAAGACAATTTGAAGTTGTTGATGAGCCCATGCATCTGCAGCATTTATTCTTCTGACAGGAAGAGTTTGCGGGTTTATAGAACATAGAACAGTACAGACCCTTCGGCCCACAATGTTGTACCAATCATTTATCCTAATCTAAGTTAAACCTAACGTACACCCCTTCAATTTACTGCTGTCCATGTGCCTGTCCAAGAGTCGCTTAAATGTCCCTAATGACTCAGACTCCACCACCTCTGCTGGCAGAGCATTCCGCTCACCCACTCTGTGTAAATAACCTACCTCTGACATCTCCCCTATACCTTCCTCCAATCAACTTAAAATTATATCCTCCCGTGACAGCCATTTCCGCCTTGGGGAAAAGTATCTGGCTATCCACTCTATCCATAACTCTCATCACCTTGTACACCTCTATCAAGTCACCTCTCTTCCTTCTTCGCTCCAGTGAGAAAAACCCTAGCTCCCTCAACCTTTCTTCATAAGACATGCCCTCCAGTCCAGGCAGCATCCTGGTAAATCTCCTCTGCACTCTCTCCAAAGCATCCACATCCTTCCTATAATGAGGTGACCAGAAATGGACACAATATTCCAAGTGTTGTCTAACCAGGGTTTTATAAAGCTGCAGCAAAACCTTGCGGCTCTTAAACTCAATCCCCCTGTTAATGAAAGCCAACACACCATATGCCTTCTTAATACCCCTATCAGCCTGGGTAGCAACTTTGAGGGATCTATGTACGTGGACCCCAAGATCACTCTGTTCCTCCACACTTCCAAGAATCCGACCTTTAACCCTGTATTCAGCATTCAAATTTGACCTTCCAAAATTAATCATTTCACATTTATCTAGGTTGAATCCATCTGCCACTTCTCAGCCCAGCTCTGCATCCTGTCAATGTCCTGTTGTAACTTGCAACAGCTCGCGACACTATCCACAACTCCACCAACCTTCGTGTTATATCGGCAAACTTACTAACCAACCCTTCCAGTTCCTCATCCAATTCATTTATAAAAACCACAAAGAGCAGAGGTCGCAGAACAGATCCCTGCGGGACATCACTGGTCATGGAACTCCAGGCGAAATACTTTCCATCCACTGCTACTCGCTGTCTTCTTTCGACCAGCGAATTCTGTATCCAGACAGCCAAACTTCCTTATATCCCATGGCCCCTAACTTTCTGAATGAGCCTACCATGGGGAATCTTATCAAATGCCTTACTGAAACCCATATACACCACATCTACTGTACGACCTTCATCAATGTGGCTCATCTCATCCTCAAAGAATTCAATGAGGCTTGTGAGGCATGACCTGCCCCTCACAAAGCCATGCTGACTATCTTTAATCAAATTCTGTTTTTCTAAATAATCATAAATCCTATCTCTCAGAATCCTTTCCAATATTTTGCTCACCACTGACGCAAGACTGACTGGTCTGTAATTCCCAGGGATTTCCCTATTCCCTTTCTTGAACAGGGCAACAACATTCACCTACCTCTAATCATCCGGTACTACTCCAGTGGAGAGTGAGGACGCAAAGATCATCGCCAATGGCACAGTAACCTCCTCCCTCGCTTCCCGTAGAAACCTTAGGTATATCATATCAGGCCCAGAGGACTTAACTATGCTGATGCTTTTCAAAATGTTCAGCACATCCTCCTCTTTAGATCAACCTGTTTGCGTCTATTAACCTGGCTCACGCTGTTCTAATGAGCAACAAGTTCCCTCTCTGTAGTGAATACTGAAGCAAAATATTCATTTAGGGCTTCCCCTATCTCCTCAGAGTCTAGGCACAAGTTCCCTCCACTCTCCCTGATTGGCCTTACTCTCACTCTGATCATCCTCTTATTTCTCACATAAGTGTAGAACGCCTTGAGGTTTTCCCAAATCTTTCCCGCCAGAACTTTTTCATACCCCCTTCCAGCTCTCCTAAGTCCATTTTTGAGTTCCTTCCTGGATATCTTGAAATCTTCTCGAGCCATGCCAGATCCTTGGTTCCTCAACCTTATGTAGCTTCCTTCTTCCTCTTGACAAGAAGCTCCACTTCTCTTGTCATCCAAGGCCCCTTCACCTTACCATTCCTTCCTCGTCTCAGTGGGAAAAAACTATCTGGCACTTGCAGCAAGTGCTCCTTGGACAATCCCCACATTACTGTTGTGCATTTCCCCGAGAACAACTGTTCCCAGTTTATGCTCCTCAGCTCCTGTCTAATACCAGTATAATTTCCCCTCCCCCAATTAAATACCTTCCCATACTGTCTGTTCCTATCCCTCTCCATGAGTATGGTAAAGGTAAAGGAGTTGCCGTCACTGTCACCGAAATGCTCTCCCACCGAGACATCTGACACCTGGCCTGGTCCGTTGCCAAGCACCAAATTCAATATGACCTCCCCCCTCGTTGGCCTATCTACATATTGAGTCAGGAATCCTTCCTGTACACACCTGACAAAATCTGCTCCATCCAAACCATTTGCATTAAGGAGGTTCCAGTCAATATTAGGGAAGTTGAAGTCACCCATGACAACAACTCTGTTACTTCTGCAACTTTCCAAAGACTGCTGCCAAATCTGTTCCTCCATCTCTCTGCTGCCATTGGGGGGGGGATTCCCAATAAAGCGACTGCTCTTTTCTTGTTTCTGACTTCCACCCATACTGACTCAGTAGACAAACCCTCCTCAACTACCTCCTTTTCTGCAGCTGTGATGCACTCCCTAATTAACTGCCACTCTGCCTCCTCTTTTACCTCCCTCCCTATTCTTCTTAAAACATCTAAACCCCGGAACATCGAACAACCATTCCTGCCCCTGTGAAATCCATGCCTCCGTAATGGCCACAATATCATAGTTCCAAGTACTGGTCCATCATCTAAGCTCATCTCCTTATTCCTGACACTCCTTGCATTGAAACAAGCACACTTTAACCCATTCCACTGAGTGCAACTTTGCCCTATCAACTGTCTATCCTTCCTCATAGACTCGCTGCGTACTATTTCTGCCTGTTTAACAGCTACCCTATCTCCGATCCGTAGCTCTGATTACCATCCCCCTGCTAAACTAGTTTAAACCCTCCCGAAGAGTTCTAGCAAACCTCCCACCCAGGATATTGGTGCCCCTCCAGTTTGGGAGGTTCTGTCGAAGTAGCCATGGTGAGTTGCTGCACACACCTTGTAGAAGGTAAGTCCTACAGCCATATTCTGCTGATGGTAGAGGGAGTGAATATTTATGGCAGTGGATAGGTTATGAACAAGTGGTCTACTTTGCCCTGAGTGGGGGTCAAAACTTCTTGGCTGTTGTTTGAATTACAATCATCAAGTCAAGTGGAGAGCATTTAATCAGGTATCAGGTCGCATGGGAAAGAAACCTCCAACTGATTACTCATCTGATGAATCAGTACTTCTCCATGTTGAACACCACTTGGAAGAAGCACTGAGGGTGGCAAGGACACATAATGTACTTGATAGCACCATTACTGACATAGCTACGAGATAGGGTCTGCAGCAAGTGGTGAGGGAGCCGACAAGAGGCAATACTCTACCTGATCGCAGCCTTACCAATCTATCTGTCTCAGTTGCACCTGTCCATGGAAGTATTGGTAGAACCGATCACTGCATAATTCTCGTGGAGAAGAAATCCAATCTTCACAATTGAGGATACCTTCTTTGTTGTGTGGGACTGCCAACATGCTAAATTTAGATAGGTTTCAAACAGATCTAGCAACTCAAGGCTGAACATCCATTGGGCATTGTAGGCCATCAACATGAGCAGAGTCGACAGCAACCACATTCTGTAACCTCATGGCCCAGCATATCCCCCACCCTGCCAATTTAATCAAGCTGGAGAATCGACCCTGGATCAATGACGAGTGCAGGAAGGCATGGCAGAAGCAACACCAGGCGAATAAAGCAATGGGACGTTAACCTGGAGAAAAGACAACATAGGATTCCTTGTGTACCAAACATTGAAAGTAGCATGAGACAGAGCTAAGCGATCTCATAACCAACTGATCAGATCCAGGCTCTGCAGTCTGGCCACAATCAGTCGGGTATGTTGGTGGACAGTTAACTCACTGGAGGAGGAGATCCACAAATATCCCAATCCTCGATGATGGAGGAGTGCAAAAGATAAGGCTGAAGCATTTACACCATCTTCCTCCAGAAGTGCTCGGCGAATATTCCAGCTTGGCCTCCTCCAGAGGTCTCCAGCATCACAGATTCTGCAAAGGCTATGGGCCTGACAATATTCCAACAATCCTACTGAAGACTTGTGCTCCAGAACTAGCTGCACTCCCAGCAAAGCTGTTCCAGTGCAGCTGCAACACTGACAGCTACCTGACAATGTGAAAAACTGCCCAGGTATGGCATGTCCAGAAAGAAAAGCAGGACAAAGCCAAACTGGCCAAATGCCACCTCATCAATCTAATCTCAATCATCAGAAAAGTGATTTAAGGTGTTTTTGGCATTGCTTTGAAGTTCCACTTACTCAGCAATAATTAGCTTACTAATGCTCAATTTGGGATCTGACAGTGCCATTCAACTCTTGACCTTATTGTAATCGTGGTCCAAGCATGGACAACAGAGTTGAGCTCAAGAGGCAAAATGAGAGTGGCATCAAGGCATCATTTGACTAAGTATGGCATCAAGGAGTCCTTGCTAAACCAAAGTCAATTGAAATCGGGGGGGGGGGGGGGGGGGGGGGGGGGGGAGAGAATTCTCCACTGGTTGGAGTTGTACCTGGCATAAAGGAAGATGGCTGTGGTGCCAGAGGCCAATGATTCAGTGCCAGGACATCACTGCATGAGTTCCTCAATGTAATGTCCTAGGCCCAATCATCTTCAGCTGCTTCATCAATGACCTACCCTCCACTATTAGGTTAGAAGGGGGATGTTTACTGATGACAGCATCATTTGCATTTCCTCAGATACTAAGGCAGCCAATTGTAGCAAGTCCTGGACAACATTCAAGTTTAGGCTGATAAGTGGCAAGCAGCATTTATACCACACAAATCCTGTTGTTTGTTATTTTAACACACCATCTTGCTCTCACGTCCACATGTCAGTCCTTGGCCTGCTGCAATGTTCCAGTGAAGCCCAACATAAACTGGAGGAACAGCATCTCAGTTTGCAATTAGCCACATTACAGCCGTCCAGATTAAACATTGAGTTCAGTAACTTCAGACTGTGAACTCTGTCCTCCACCTTCACCCTATTTTTCTATCTATCAATTTAGCACAGTAGTTAGTACTGTTGCTTCACAGCGCCAGGGACCCAGGTTCGATTCCCGGCTTGTTTTACCGCCTGTGTGGAGTCTGCACGTTCTCTCCGTGCCTGCGTGGGTTTCCATCGGGTGCCCCGGTTTCCTCCACAAGCCCCGAAAGACGTGCTTGTTAGGTGAATTGGACATTCTGAATTGTCCCTCAGTGCACTCGAGCAGGCGCCGGAGTGTGGCGACTAGGGGCTTTTCACAGTAACTTCATTGTAGTGTTAATGTAAGCCTACTTGTGACACTAATAAAGATGATTATTATTTTATTTCTTCCATTTATTCATTTTTCCATCCACTTTTCACTCCGCTTTCCATCTTGGATTCTTTGTTCTGCCATTGACACATTCTGATCCCTTTATGTGCCACTATCAGCACCCTTCTTAGACTTTTACCACCATTTACATTCCCTTTGTCTTTTTGTCCATGACATCTCTGTCAATATATCCCCAACCTCCACCTATCGCTGGCCTCTATTCAGCCCCACTGCCCCACACCCCCATAATAAATCTCATCTTATTTCCAGTTCTCTCTAGCTCTGAGGAAGAGTCATTCAGACTTGAAACATTACCTCTGTTCTCTCTCCACAGATGCTGTCAGATCTGCTGAGATTTTCCAGCATTTACTGTTTTCGTTTGGATTTGTCCTATGTTTTGAAAACAGGACTTACCTGGACAATTTTCCACTTTGTTGATAGATGCTAGTGTTTAGCTCTATTGGGACCTCTTGACTAGAGGTGCAGTTAATTCTGGAGTACAAGTCTTCAGCATGACAGGGATTGTTGTCCGGGTACATAGACTTAGCTCTATCCTGGGAGCTCAGTCATTTCTTGATATCATGTGGATATATGCCCCTTGTATTGGTAATTAGGGCGTAATAGCTGTTTAAAAACCCGTCCAGAAATATGTCAGCGCTAAGTACAGCATGCAATGGGAATGGTCCACTTCCTGGTCTTGATTAGGTCTAACGGGCTGTCCTTCAGGGGACCCTGGAGACTGCCAATGAAAGCTAAATCACTTTGCTTCTCCTACTTCCACCTGAAGGAAACAATAGTATGCCTCATGACTCCTTCACATTTCTGAGAACAGCTGCCACCCTGCACTCATACAAACATACAAATTAGGAGCAGAAATAGGACACTCGGTCCCTCGCGCCTCCTCCATCGTTCAATAAGATCATGGCTGATCTGATTGCGACCTCAACTCCACATTCTGCCTCCCTCCAATGATCTTTGACTCCTGTGTTAATCAAAAGTCTATCTCCCTCTGACTCCACTGCTCTCTGGGGATGAGAATGCCAAAGATTCAGGACCTTCTGTGAGCAATTTTTTTTCTCATCTCTGTCTTAAATGGGAGACCCCTTGGGCGGAATTCTCTGTAACGGACGCCGCCGTCGTGAAACCCGGAATGTTTCACGACGGCGTCGGAGGCCGCTCCTCGCCCCCTATTCACCTCCCCCGGGGGAGGGGCTAGGAGCGCCGTTTCATCAAACTCGGCTGCCAGCGTCAAGGCGTCGCGTCGAGAATGACGCGGCCGGCGGCGCCTAATGACGTCAGCCGCGCATGCGCAGGTTGGCCGGCTCCAACCCACGCATGCGCAGTTGCCGTCTTCCCCTCCGCTGCCCCACAAGACGTAGCGGCTTGATCTTGTGGGGCGGCGGAGGGGAAAGAGTGTATCTCTTGGAGACGCCGGCCCGATGATTGGTGGGCACCGATCGCGGGCCAGTCACCTCCCGAGCACGGCCGTGGTGCTCAATCCCCTCTCGGTCCCCCACAGGCCCCAACTCATCTTTCGTGTGCTGTTCACGCCGGTAGCGACCAGGTGTGGGGAGGGGGGAATCCAGCCCCAGGTGGGTGGGCCTGTGCTGTGGGGGCATTCTTTCCCTCCCCGCCGGCCTGTGTAAAGCTCCGCCATGGCCGGCGCGGAGAAGAAACCCCCTGTGCATGCGCAGGAATCATGGCAGCGGTTTTGGGAACATGCTGGCGCTCCTGCGCATGCGGCAACTCACGCCGCCCGGCGGAGGCCCTTCTGCACCGGTAGGTGCATCGCCAACCACTCCAGCGCCGGCCTAGACCCCGAAGGTGCGGAGGATTCCGCACCTCCCGGCCGGCTCGATGCCGGAGTGGTTCACGCCACTCTTTGCGCCGGTACGGCCCACCCCGCGAGATTCCGGATAATCCCGGCCGGGATGTCTCATGAGATCTAACGAGATTGAGTGAGATGTTGCAATCTGGATCTCCCCCTCGTTTGGCAGGATCTAGATTTGCGTATTCCAGTGAGCAGTTAGTCACTTGATAGATGTCTGGGTCGGAGTATCCCAAGGCGCAGGTTCAAACATTTCACCGTGGCGCCATGTAGCATTGGTTTCCACAAGCGTGGACCAGGTGTAAAGGGACGGGGGGTCTCCCAGATGATTGGACACCCCCACGTGTTCGGGCTCTGAACTGCATGGTACCCTGGCACCCCCCCAAAGCCACCTAACAACTTTGGCACTGCCACCCTGTGACCTTGGCAGTGCCAGGATGGCACTGCCAGGGTGCCTAAGTGGCATGGCCAGATTAGCAAGGACACTGGCAGGATGGCAGTGCTAAGGTGCCTGAGTGCCAGTTTGCTTGTGCCATGATCGGGCCTGCGCTTATGAGGTGGGGTGTGTAGGAGTTGAGGATACCTTAATAGATAAGTTTGGCCCTGGGGGGGCTCTGGATGCTGTGGTGGGGGCTCCAAAGATTGGGGAGATGGGGGCGGCATTTAAAAATGGCAGACATGGGGAAAAACCCTGCTAAGTATGCCCAAATCTGGACTGTTTATTTTTTGCTGAATTCCGCCCCCAGTCTCTCCTACAAAGGGAGACATACTTTCAACGTCCACCTTGTAAAATCCACTGAGGATCTTGTATGTTTCAATAATATTACCTTTCAATCTTCTAAGTGCCAATGGATAAAAGACCAGCCTGTCCACTCACTAATCTGTCATCCTTTTCTCCTCCCCAACTCTGCCCACCCATCTTTGGATCTATCTGATGGCTGCTGCTATTGCTGCAGGTGGTTCACATCGGATCGGAACAAAACAACTGATCTGCTTATGGAAGCCCAATAAGAGTCTGTAGGTTTACATGAACATTAAGATGAGACCAAAGCCGAAGATGTGACAAACCTGAATATAAAGAGGAGAGTACTTTTCAGATTTGAATTAACATACCTTTTAAAAATCAATGCTAATAAACATCAGGAAAAAAATACCAAGCACAGATTTTAAAAAAATAATAATTGTAGAATGTAAGATATCACACAGCTGAGCATAAAATGTTGCCTTCACCTTTGTTAGGAAGAGGTATTTCCCATTTGAAGTAAACTGTTCTGATTTAGGTGCTGTTTTGATGTGCATTCTTGTGCCTCACACAAAATATCAGTCCCAAACCCTTTCTGCAATCTTTTGAACCAAGGATCTGGAACTGCAGCAAGCCCAGGACAATAGTTTGGCCCTTATGCTGCTGATAAGCACATTGGACACAGTATGATATGTTTCATACTCCCTGAATTCTCTAACATGCTGTCCTGCATTCTAATGCTTCTGATGCTATAAGCTACAAACCATGTTAATGAAATAATCTGTAAAAGTACAAGAAGAAGCACAAACATTTTCACTAGGCTGTCAAAAAAGAACATTTGATTCATCACCAGTGAAAACCAATGACATAAATAATAAATGGCTCAAAATGCTAATGTTCATGTAACTTGAAATACACATCAGAAGGAAAAGATTATTTATGGATTGGATGTTCAGAGATTGTCTTAATTTGATCAGCTGATTTGGAAAGCGGAGATTACATAAAAGGACACAGGGAAAAATGTTATAGCGTTCAGGGCTTTGAAATCCAAACCATGACATACAGAGATCAAAGGGATACTTTAAAAATAGGCAATGCTGTCAATCAAAATATGATTCAAAGGCACAGAAATTGCCTTGTTGATTTCCTACTGCAATATTCACATTTGCTGAACAACATCTCATTTGCGGAATGGCTTGTACTAGCTTTTGTGCAATTCTAATCCATGCACTGTTGTACTGTTACAACCAGGATTGAAAACCAAACTGTATCAAATTGAACAGATTCAATCGCCAAGAAATACCTTAATTTTGTCAAAAGCTCTGAAGATGGCTTTTTTGAAGAAGCACAATCAGGACATTACTGGCATGAACACCTTAATAAGTTAGACTGCATGCAATTTTTCTGGAATGAAACACAAGCGGAGCTGTAGGCCTCAACATTTCCCAGGATTTTTGCTGCCCTTCTGGTAAAGTCATGCCAGTGGAGTGCAACGGATCTGAGGAAATTCCAGACATGAGTATTTGTTTCCAGTAGTCTCAGTTAACAAACTATTTAGTGTATATGTGGGGAAGAAGAATCAGATCAGTTTCTACAGCCTGCTATTAAATATGCTTTGCTGTGATGGAGAATTATAGAATCATAGAATCACTACAGTGCAGAAGGAGGCTATTTGGCCCATCGAGCCTGCACCGACTCTCTGAAAGGGTACCCTTCCTCGGGTTAGGCCCTCACCCTAATTCAGTAACCTCACTTAACCGTACCTTTTGGACACTAAGGGGCAATTGATCATGGCCAATCTACCTAACCTACATATCTTTGGACTGTGGGAGGAAACCGGAGCACCCAGAGGAAACCCATGCAGACACAGGGAGAACACACAAACTCTACACAGTCACCCGAGGCCGGAATTGTATCCGAGTCCCTGGAGCTGTGAGGCAGCAGTACTGTTGCACGTTTTACTGTGGTTGTAAAATGCGTTTATTGGAGTGTATTAACACGCCTCCGTATTCGACGTGTGCTTAACACTACTAGGCTCTGTTCTATGTATTTATTCAGCTCTGGAGTCGCCAGGTGCCGTATAGACACCGTCACAAGTATTCCAAGGTCAAGTTCAAAGTAATAAAGACGATACACCGATTAGTAAGGTTCAAACGATCAATATTTATTATACAGTTATAATAAATACTCATGCACACACTAAGAGACTAAGCTATAACTAAACTTAAGTGATCAGAATACTTATCTAACAGGAACAGGCAAGGTCAGAGAACGAGGCCTTCGTCCTGGTCTTGTACTGCAGCCTTCAGCAAGCGTTCTGGTACTGGGGGTCTAGTGGGCTTGGATCGCGTAGCGAGCGTTGAACTTACGGTTTCGGCGGCTGGTGCTCAACGGCTGGAGTCAGGATGCAAGATGTCTATCAGGGCCGGAGCACGGGTTTAACAGACCGGGCTATGTGGGGAATTTGCCTTTATACCCCTCTCTAATGTCCTTGCCCCCTTCTGGGCGGGCTCTACCTTTCGGTACCGATTGGAGCGTTTCCAAACGGTTACCTTCGAAATCCTCCAATGCGAGGGCCTTCCTCGGTGTTGGGGGGTGGTTTCGATATTCGTTACTTTGGTGCCATCCTGTCTGCGCAACCAATTAAGTGTTACATTGAGATGGAAATGTTGCCATTGTTCGTGCCTGGATCTGGGCTGCCTCATCAGAATGCTAAGCGCTTTGCCATTAACACCTTTGGCTTGGAGATCTTGCACCTGGCCAGAAACTGGTTTGCTGCTTGCAAAATGTTAATTAGTTGAGAGCAGACTGTCTGCTCTCACTAAACAGGCTTTTCCTTCTGTCTTCCATTTTACTTTGGCTCAGTGTCCATTTTGCGTGGCCAGCATGGCTACAGTACTAACCACTGTGCTACAACAAATGTGCAACAAAACATACATTAAATAATGTGATCTGTTGATATCAGAATTGACTGAACAGAATTGTACTGGTTTTCATAATAATTTATGTGAAAACTACTCACAATAGTGAACACTACCATCAACATGACTAACAAGCTGCATATTCTTTTCAACAAAGCAATGTTTAAGAATCAAGCCCAAGGACAAAAGTCTTCAATCTAACCTTTATTTTAATGCTGTTTGAGAAAGTTCTGGGAAGCTGCTCATAATTACTTCTGGATTGGTATAATATAACGCATTTATGTGTCTTGGAAAAAGGTTGATTACATACATCAATCTCACTCCTTGCCCTGCAGGGACACTAGTTCCAGGAACAGCCTTCTTCACATCGCTAAAATATATTTGAACAGTCTTCGATTATGGTGCGTCAGAAATTAAAACAGTGAATCATCGCTCTAAATTGTTTCAAAAATTAAATATTTGCTAAGCTGTGAATTGTAGCCAAATACTTTTAAACAATGCTCCTTGTTAATGCCAGTGCCAAATGAAATTCTACACGCCATTTTGGCTTTTATAAAATGTCCACTATATTGTATTGAAACTCTTTTGAGCCATGAGCCATGGCTAGAACATTGGGGAGAGCCTAATGTCAGATTGAGGTGTTGTAAGCAAATGAATGAACAGTCCATTGGCCTGAAATTGTGGTAAGGCTCCTCTGCTGTATGAATCAGGGCCTAACAGGAGGGCTGAATGTTTTTCTTTGGGAGCAGGTAACATGAGCCAGGATGATTTCTGGGTTGGGAACTAGCCCAAGAGGGAAATAGAAATGATGCATAATGTTCACAAAGGAAGCCCCTTAACTGAGGTGGAGAGGGGTTCGCCGCCCAATTAGCAGCTGTGGGAGCTGAAAGAGAGGCAGGACTTCTAAAGAGTGGGCCCGATTTCAGTAGAGTTTAAATCAATCAGTAGCCCTTTCCAAGATTTTTCAGGGGAGCTGAACATGTGGAACCCATGGCAAAGCTGGAACCTGGAACAGGGCTGTTCCTTGGATCTCTGATGCAGACAGAGGCAGTTTTGGAGGGGAGGAAGCTCCTTTTTCTAGAGGGTGTGAAAGGGAAGTGACTAACATGACAAAAGCAGGCCTGGTAGGATTTATTAATTATTGTGAATGGCAGAAGTATAACCTGTAGAGGCTGGGACCATTCTTGGAACCTCATATACACTAGAAAGGTAAGTGGTATATCAACCCTTCAGGATATGTGTCTGGGTACTTGCCCTCCAGCCGACACACCAGATTTGGAGCCCTATGGCACATACTAGTTTTCAACAAGGGAAAAGCGCATACCCTGGGCACTTAATGACCATTATAATGGCTTGAAGCAATGGCTGGGCCATTGGGCTCTCTCCTTACTATATCTGATCATAATGTCCATTGCTTTGCACTGTATTAACATTGATACTTTAAGTCACATTTCTGAGACTCATTTTACAATGTTAAGAGGTAGTTGGAAGTTCTTGGGCATGTAATAAGAACTTATGATTTAGAAAGTCTGATGCTGATCGGAAGGGAAAGTGATCAAGGTAGACAAAGAGTGACGTTTTTCAAGAGCCTCGCCAAATGGATGAATATAAGACCAACAAAAATGTTTGATGCCTTTAGAACAAGACCCTCTTAGGGTATGGTACCTGAAGTGAGAGAGAGGCAAGTAAAGTGTTATGAGCTGGAGGAAGCAAGGGTTTCTCCATGGAGAGGGCAATGTGAGATGCACATCCTTCCTTGATTAGTTGTTTCAGGCTGCTTCCTGCATGGAACATCTCTATCCTTGTGATCTTCAGCAGCTGAGCCAGTCTTCTTAGAAGAAACTGCTAAAGTTCAGTCAAAACGGCCTTTTCAAAGTTAAAGAAAACAAAAGCAAAATACTTGGATGCTGAAAATCTGAAATAATAACAGAAAATGCTGGATAAATTCAGCAGATATGGGTGGAGCAAAGGAGAGATTGACAAAGATGTGATGGATAGAAGACAAGGGGGGAGTTAATGGTGCCATGAGGGACTGAGGAGTGCTAATAATGGCAAATGTGTTAACTGGAGAAGAAAAGTCAGTGCTCGGTGAGAGAAAAACTGGACTACAAGAGACAAGTGGCCATGTGGGGGATGGGTTATTTTCTCATGGAGTTGGAGGTAAAGGAGTCCTCCTTTTGGCTACACATAAATAGTGAGGACCACCAGATTTGACCTCCATCCATTGGATTCCACAGCCTTTCCTCCCAGGACCTACCTGTAGGTTCCTTTTGTCTTGTTATGCTCTAGGTGTAGCATAAGCGTCTTCCTTGTGGTGCACTTGACAAAGGAAGGATCAGATGTGTGTTGTATTGTGCGAAGCAAATAATGGCATGATGGGAAAACTAGTCAAGTTTCCTGGTACAATAAAATTTAAACTGACTTTGCATAACCTAAGGCACAAATACAAGCAGCCAAGGTCAACTTGACCCGAAAACATGCTGACTCTAAACTCGGATAAAACTCAGTCCTCACACCCCAGAGCAGTCGAAATACACAAGATAAGCTAGAAATAGTTTCTTTTCGATACTTAAACAAATCTGCTCCGTTTCTTAAACATGCGACCAAAAGGCAAGATAATGATATGAGACCCCGAGACATCTAAAGGTCAGCAAGGTGACGCCAGTTTAATGATTATTACTTATGTTTTACTTTTGATCAAATTCCTGACCAAGCTGTATTCATGTTATCTTGATTCTATAATGTATAAATATCGTCCTATTTGTCTGTACTAGCGCAGACTTGGAAGGGAACCAGCAGTTTGTACTTGACTGCCTTCCGACTCCAAGTCTCAGCCATACTGCTAGCAGTTGTAGTTCGTAAATAAAGCTTAGTTTTGCTTACCTAACGAACCTTGTTGAATCTTTCTATCACAGTCCAGAAGCGGGGAAAATATTGATTACGACACGTGGAGATAACTTCAACACGTTTATTAAACTATATACACTTTTATAACTTGGGTTCGACACTACTGTTAATCCTACTATAGCTACTCAGACTGTCTAACCAGACTGCTACAATCCACGTGATGGGAATGATATCAAATCAACCCTGTGTCTCTACTCTCTGAGTGTCTCCACTGGAAAGAGGAAGATCATGTGTGCTGTGTCCTTTATATATGAATTGGTGTAATGCCCTCCTGTGTTCGTGTCACCTCTGTGTGTATCGTGGATGCCCATTGTCGTGTCCTATCTAACTGATCTATTGGTTGAGTGCGTGTGTGTGATGTCTCTGGTGCTCCCTCTAGTGTCTAGCTAGTCTACATGTATTTACATTAACCCCTTGTGTATTTACAGTGATGCACATCACCACATCCCCTCTTTTTTTATATGTTGCATATTTTCTGTACATTAAGAAAATTGAACAAAAACAGGTAGCTAAGGGATGCTATGTACAAGTCATGAGGACAGTGATTAAACAATAAGTCCAAATCATATGTGTGAGTCCAAAACCCATTATCATGGTTGAATGTCTTTCTTGTTAGGTTGGTGAGTTGGTGATTTTGACGGTGGCATGTCCTTGTGAACACCATCAGTGTCCCTGTGCATCAGGAACCAAGAAATGGTCAAAACACTTTGTTGTCTGATTTGGAGTCTTTTTTTCTTCTGATGCTTGTGATAGCGATGTTGGATGGCATCTGTCCTGAAAGCCAGGTTGCCTGTTGGTAGTGCAGCAAACGTGAAATGGTGAGATGCATCGTCCTGTCATGGTATGTACTGAGCTGAGCAGTAACAGTGTCCCTCATGGGCAGAGTTGTACCATGTCGTACCAGTCGTAGTTCCATTGGTGTAGTCTTCGTCGTTGGTACGCGTCATGTCGTTGTCTTTGATATGGTATTCAGATGTCGTGATGTTGTGTTGGATGGTGCTGTTGTTGTGTTCGCTGCGCTCAAGGACCACAATCTGTGGATAATACTAGTCCGTCACATAGTTACTCGTGTCAGTGTGTGTTGTGGCATCTGCTGTCACCTTGAGCGTGCCGTCACTGAGATTGCGGCGCTCCCTGTCTGGAGTCCAGTCTGGCTTACTTGAATCAGCGTTGGCGTTTGGTTGCTCCCCATCTGGAGTCTGGTCTGTTTCACCTGAGTCAGTGTTGGTTTGTAGATGCTCCCCGTCTGGAGTCAAAACATTCAGGAATGCATTTGCTTGTGGAAAGGCTCGAGCGAATGAGGTTTGAAGTAACGTGGTGTCACCGGAGTCACCAGTGGTCTCACTGCGATCGTCGAGTGCCTCTGTACACACTAGCTGAGGTCTGTCACATTGCACATCTTGTATGGGAAGTTGGATCCTGTCGTCACTCGTCTCACATACAGTGGGTAGAGCCTCAGTAGCTTCTTGTTGTTCACTTGGGCTGGGTAGACTATCGGAGTCTTCTCCTGGTGGCTCAAACAATGTGGGTGGACTGTCATTGTCTCGCTGTTGTTCTGCACTGGAGCATGATAGACCGTCATGGTCTTCTTGCTGTTGGCTTGAGCATGGCAGACTTGCATCGCCTGCTGCTAGTTGGTCAGAGGAGGTTGCTAGACCCTCATGATCTTGTGCCTGCAAGGACTGCGCATTGGAGTCTTGCATTGCTTCTATCGTGGAGGCTATACACAAGCTCGCCGCGGAGGCTGGTGACACTGGAGTCATGTTGTGTGTGTGCAAGGACTGCGCTCTGGAATCTTGCGTGTCTTCTTTCGTAGTGTCGGGAACCCTTAGCGGTGCGTGGACCAGGCTCTGTGTGGCAGCAGGCCGCTCTCTGGGCTTGTACCGCTCTCTGTCTCTCGGTGTCAGGCCGCAGCATAATCCTGCACTCACGAGTCGGGATGTCATATGTGCTGGGCTGAAGATCCTCAAATTTGAAGAACTCGTCATCAGAGTCTTGAATGTAAAACAAGTCTGGTTGTGGTTCTGATTTGGTACTGGGGTAGCCTCCCAAGCTGAAAGGTTCGTCTGAGCCATAGTCTTCTAGGACCATATCATCACTGTTTGTGTCGGAGCTGGCATTGGGCTCGCAATGTCCAGAGAAGAAATAAAGGTGGGTGTCATAGTATTCAAGGACTGAATCATCTCTTTGGGCGGTGCTAACTACTTGTTGCAGGGTTCTGCGGAGGTTACTTTCAGCTACTGGTTGAATTTCAGGCAGTGTGCTGTCATTCCTGGTGAAAGAATCTTGTTTTACGGCTTTAAGAATTTATTTTCGAGTTTTGGGATATTTCCACTTTAAGTGGGCGTGGCCTGGGGCCTCTGACATCATGACACATGTGACGTAGGTCGTAGGAAGTGACTGAGCATGCTCAGAACGCTGTTCCTTTACTGGGGGCCTTTTTCTTCACTGCGCATGTGCAGAACCTTTACCAAAATGGCTGCAAATCAAAACTGCAGATTTCTTCGGCAAGCCTACCTCGTGGTGAGTTTTGCTGCTTCTTTTACCTTTTTTTTGTATTCTCCTCGCAGAATTCTTGGAATTTTTTCAGGACTGCCTGGAAATCACTCTTGTTTTGCCCCTTTGAGTATTTGAAGGTTTGGAAGTTTTCAGCTGCTTCTGGACCCGCGATGGTGAGTAGAAGCATTATTTTCTCTGCATCCGCCACGTCGTGTAGGTCAGCGGCTACCAGGTAGATCTCAAATTTCTGCCTGAACCACCATCAGTTTGCACTGAGATTCCCTTGGTACCTGAGCTGCTGAGGAATCGGAATCCCGAACATCTTGCCTGGGTATCGTTGCTGGTTGTCACTTCTTGCTGAGTTGTAACTATATGGATTGAAACAGTCACTCCTGTGGTACCATGTCTTGTTATGCTCTAGTTGTAGCATAAGCGACTTCCTTGTGGTACACTTGACAAAGGAAGGATCAGACGTGGAGATAACTTCAACATGTTTATTAAAGTATATACACTTTTATAACTTGGGTTCGACACCTGTTAATCCTACTATAGCTACTCAGACTGACTAACCAGACTGCTACAATCCACGTGGTGGGAATGATATCAAATCAACCGTGTGTCTCTACTCACTGAGTGTCTCCACTGGAAAGAGGCAGATCATGTGTGTGGTGTCCTTTATATATGAGTTGGTGTAATGCCCCCCTGTGGTCGTGTCACCTCTGTGTGTATCGTGGATGCCCATTGGTCGTGTCCTACCTAACTTATCTATTGGTTGAGTGTGTGTGTGATGTCTCTGGTGCTCCCTCTAGTGTCTAGCTAGTCTACATGTATTTACATTAACCCCTTGTGATCGATCAGCCTGGTCGATCAAGTTCAATCAGGGGTTGCCACATCAATTCTGGGGTGAGCACTCAATGGCAATGCCTGTTGGGGGCATGTAGGCCTTTCCAAATAAGGAATTTAGGTGCCGCTGTGTCTGGTAAACAAGTATGATTGACAAGACAGTTCTATTGTTCCTGGGAAGGCCTGGAGATGGCCTTTTGCCTATGTTATTTGCAACAATCTGCAAAGTCTTTTGAACTCTGCAAAGCCTACGCTGAAACTTTGTTTGATCTATTCTGCAGCCTACTTGGCCACATTTCCCAGCATCCTTTGCCGGGTGCCATTTTAGGTAGCCACAATGGTACAAGGTAGCCTTTCTTTCTCCCAACATCCTGACATTTGCTCAGAGAGCTGTCACTGATCTCAATGCCAATGACAGAAATATGAGCAGCAACAGAATTGTAATCTGCTGACCGTATTGCATTCTACATATAGTATTCTAGGTTTGACAACTGCAGTATAACGAAAAACACGTCCGAGACCATTTCTTTTTTGTTGCGCATTTAACGGGAGCTGGATCCCTCATTACTTAATGAACAACCTAGCATCAGTGCTGCCTAATGCAGTAGAATAACTCAGAAATACACCAGTCCACAGGATCAGTTTGGAGCAGGGATGACTGAACATTTATGGTGGCGCACTGTGGAGCACTCCTCTTTCAGTCTCTTCTGACTTTGACTCCTTTTTCCATTAGCCTTCACTAGCGGGAAAACCACAATGACTTCCCTGCTCAGGCCACCAGCTAGATTAACAACTAGGCCATGATCTGGTCATGTATTTTAAAGAAGAATGCCACTCGCTTCAAATGGTGGTCATGTGCTTCCAGGCCTGGACTTTCCTACAGAACCTCGCTGCAAGATCTCTACTTTGCTTTCCTCCTTTCAGACACCCTTTAAACAACATCTTCAACCATGCATGATAAAGTCATCTTTATAATCTTTAATTGTTTTGGTGTTGTATTTTATTTTCTGATGCCTCTGTGGCGCACCTCATTGTTTAAAAAAATTAAAGGCACTGTATAAATACGGGCCTTTGTTCTTGGGTGACCACCTGTGGGTATACTATCCAGAAGATTTTAACTGATCATTGAGCCGACATGATTAAATATCCACCTCTAAAACTTTTTATTTGTGCTGTTAGTTTTATTGTGTATGCGATTATTCCCATCACCGCTCTTGTAGCCACAGCATTTATACGGCTGTTCCAGTCCTGTTTCTGGTCAGTGGTAACCCTCAGGATGTTGATAGTGGGGGATTCAGCGATGGTAATAGTATTGAATTTCATCGAGAGATCATTGGATTCTTTCTTGTTGGGAATGGTCATTGCCTGGCATATGTGTGGCAGAAATGTAACTTGTCACTTATCAGGCCAAGCCTGAATATGGTCCAGGTCTTACTGCAACTGGACTCGCCATGCTTCAATATCTGAGGAATCACAAAATGTGCTGAACACTGTGCAACAATAAGCGAACATCCCCACTTTGAATTTATGATGGAGAGCAGGTCATTGAATGAGCAGCTGAAGGTGGTTGGGCCGAGCATACCACTCTGAGGAACTGCTGCAATGATGTCTTGGGACTGATATGACCAACAACCACAGCCATCTTCCTTCATGATAGGTATGACTCCAACCATTAGTGTGTTTTCCCCAAGTCACACTGACTCCAGTTTCACTTGGGCTACTTGATGTCACACTCAGTCAAATGCTGCTTTGATGTCAAGGGCAATGATTTACTTCATCCTTTGAGTTTAGCTCTTCTGCCCATGTTTGGACCAAGGCAGAAATGAAGTCAGGAGTTCAGTGACCCTGGCAAAGCCCAAACTGAGTATCAGAGAGCAGGTTATTGCTAATCAATAACACTGTCAACACTAAATTCCATCACTTTGCTAAAGATCGAGAGTAGACTAATGGGGTAGTAGTTAACTACTTTGGATTTGTCCTGCTTTTTTGCGGCAAAACAAACCTAGACAATTTTCCACATTGCCATGGAGATTCTAGAGTTGTACTGGAACAGATTGGTTAGGGGTGCAGCTAGTTCTGGAGTACTGGATTCTTCAGTACTATTGCTGGAATGTTGTCAGGGCCCATTGTCTTTTCAGCATCCTATGGCTACAGCCATTTCTTGATATCGCATAGAGTTAATTGATTTGGTTGTAGAGTGGCTTCTGTGATGCAAGGCCAAGATGAATAGTCCACTCAGCACTTCTGGCTGAAGATGTTTGCAAATGCCTTGTGTTTTGCACTGAGCTGCTAGACTCCCCGATCATTGAGGGTGGGGTTATTTGTGGAGCTTCCTCCTCCAATTAGTTGTTTAATTGTTCACCACCGTGCTAAGATCTCAAACGTATTTTATAATATATATATATATATATATAGTGGTTAGTTGATCATTGAAGTACTAAGCTTCATCAGATAGTTTAGACTTATTATTAAAAGGATGTATTGTTTGATCTGCTTCAATGCACACTTCTAAATAAAGATGCGTAACAGTTTTGATATCACTTTACTGTACAGGGGAGTTTGAGTGAAGAGGCCTGTCATTACTGACTGTTACAAGAGCTCTGCTTTGTCATTATACTCGGCTTATCCGAACAAAGAGACGGTACTCACTGTAGTCAAGAGCTATTGAACAAAGGCTCCCGAGACTGTAGATAGAAGTAGCAAAACCAAAAGAAAATAAGGGCTTGGTACAAATGAACTAAATAAGACAGGATTAAGAGACAAAAAACCTAATGGTACTAAAGCGCTCGAAGAATAAACATGGGCACAGAAAGCTAATAAAAATAAAACAATTAATTAATTAATGTATGTTAGCTTTGTGCTGAAATCAGAAAGGTTTCTGTTTCAGCTTGCATTTTATCTTTTGAGAACACTCGCACAACAGGGATGCTCATAACAGATATTTGAGCTTTTTTCCATTCTATATATAGATAGATATGTACAAAAGCGCGCTCATATAGGGATGGGCAATAAATACAGTGATGCACAAACCTTGTAAAAGAATAAAAATAAATAAAATAAATGCTGATGAGGCCAAAACGCTTTTCCACTGGAGAGCCAGAAGCTCTGATATCTCAGTGAAACGTAATTCATTATCAATAAGGCCAGCTAGTGTATTTAAACGGGGAGTATCTGAAAATATTTAGCTTTTTATAATTTAAGGTTTTATTTTAATGGCCAATGGTTCTGAAAACGTAAAATGGATGAACAGTAAACTGTAATTTAATGTCCAAGAGAAGGCAAAAGTTTATCTCTGGCTGCTATCAAGATTGACGTGCAGTACAGATTATCAGGGTGGAATGGTATTTCAGATAATGGATACTGACAGAGGACACCATGCATGTGCATTGCACCAAAGAGACTATTCAGCTTCAATAATGCCTGTCAATAAAAGCTGTCTTAAACAAATGAAAAGAAGGGTGAACTATGATAAACTACTCCACTGGGAAGTGTGGAGAGTCTGCTTTTGAAATGTCATTCAAAGAAATCAAGAGGTCTTAAAGAGGCCTTTTTCTCAAAAACAGATTCAACGTCTAACACTATAATGAACAATCCTGAGGCAAAATTCCTTGTTGCTTCATGACTTTCAAGCAATATTTCATAAAGAAGTCACAGATTCTGATGGTTTAAAATGGAAATATATGAGATTCAATATTTAGTGCAGAATCTTTGAAATGTAACTCACCTATGAGCTTTAAAGTCTTTAGTTTGATGACTGATAGATTTATCAATGTGTTTCTGTCCTAAGTCTTCAGCAGTCCATGTTGGTGTCCCAAATAAGACCATCAAAACACAAATGGCATACAAATATTCTCCAAGTATAATTCAGTACTGATAAAGTTCCAGGTGGCTTTTGGCAAATGGAAAAATGCATACGATTTGATCATCATATTTCCTACCTTTCAAAATTATAACGAAAGCAAAATACTGCGGATGTTCGAGATAAAAATAAAAATTTCTGGAAAAACTCAGCGTGTCTGGCAGCATCTGTGGATAGAGAAACAGAGGTTGAAACTTTCCGTGGGTCCCTCGACGATGGAGGGTGCCAAGTAGGGTATGAAGACCCAGGAGGTCAAGTAGTTGAATAAGCGGTGGTTTATTTAAGGTTAAAGGAAATGGCCCAGTCGGGACTACCAGGATACCGGTCCCAGTTTGGGAAGGCTTTTATACAATGTAATAACATTGTCCACTAATGGGGAAGCGCGTATTCCACAACTCCCACGTGTATGTCGATTAGGGTACCGATTAGTGGGCTTCATGAGGATGTTTGCAAAGGGGAAAACTCATTGACAGTGATGGGACCAGACGATCCCAGCACCAGCCAATGGCAACGGGTCACCTCCCACCGCAAAATACGCCATGGGGGAGCCGGAAAATCCCACCCAGGGTTACCGTTTAGAGTTCAATATGGCTGTTATTTGTAACCTTCAAAATTCCCTTCATTAATTTTGTTTCATTCATTTTACAACTCATTTTTGTTACTGCTTTGTTTTTCAATTCCCAGTGCACCTTTCCTCAAGATTTTCTCAGATTTCTGTCACTGCTGATCTGAGAGACATGGAAATCTGCTCCAGTGACTCCCTCCTCGGAAATCTCTTGGAAAAGCCCCATTATCATAGTTTATTTTACCTTTTAAAATTAATTCTTTCACAGGGTGTGGGCATCACTGGCTAGGCAGCATTTATTGTCCCTTTGATAAGGTGGTGGTGAGCCAACTTCTTGAGCTGCTACAGTCCATGAGATGCCTTTAGGGAAGGTATTCCAGGATTTTGACCCAGTAACAGTGAAGAAACAACAGTACCATTCCAAACATTAAATTATTATCCAACGTAGATATTTCACTTTGCTGAAATGAAGCAAACCAGTTTGATGATCAATTCACACTATCCTAACCCTTCCACTGTTGCTATTACAATACACTAGTTGAGAAATATTACCTGGTGTGTTTCCAGCTTTACCTGGAGGGATAAAATGGCATGTTCATGCTATAGCAACAGAGCTGTAGAAAACTGAGCAATATATGGTGGGCATGCACTGAGCTGCTCAAAGGCATGAATTTTAAAATGGAGATGTGATTACTTATAGCAAGGGGTGACATTGCCTGTAAATATTGTTGCTGCCAGACTGATAATCAGAAGGTCTGTGCCTACTCCCCCCCCCCCTATCTCCCTGGCTCTCTATTGTTCCCTGCCCCCCCCCCCCCCCCCCCCCCCCCCCCCCCCCCCCGGACTGTGGTTCACCTTTCCTTCCTCTTAGATTTAGCTGTCCCCCACCCCCCCTCCTGGTCTATCTTTTCCTTTCATGCTTTGGCTATTTTCCCCTGGTTCTTGGCTACCTGGCTATTCTTCTGCTTCTTTGTTGGCCACAAACAGGTCCCGGAACAATTGGGTGAATGGCTCCCACGTTCTGTGGAAGCCGCCGTCTGACCCTCGGATGGCAAATTTGATTTTCTCCATTTGGAGAGATTATGAGAGGTCGGACAGCCAGTCTGCAGCTTTGGGTGGTGCTGCTGACCGCCAGTCGAACAGGATTCTACGGCGGGCAATCAGAGAGGCAAAGGCAAGGGTGTCCGCCCTCCTCCCCAGGAATAGATCTGGATGGTCTGAAACCCCAAAGACCGCCACTTTCGGGCATGGCTCCACCCTCACCCCCACCACTTTGGACATTGCCTCGAAGAAAGCTGTCCAGTACTCCACAAGTCTGGGGCAAGACCAGAACATGTGGGCGTGGTTGGCCGGGCGTCCTTGGCATCAGGAAGAACCTGCTCATACGGGTTCTTGTTAAGTGGGCACTATGTACCACTTTTTGTTGCGTCAGGCTGAGCCCTGCGCACGTGGAGGTGGAGTTGACCCTATGCAGTGCTTCGCTCCAGAGTCCCCACCCTATCTCAATCCCCAGGTCGTCCTCCCATTTCATTCTTGTTGAGTCCAGTATGGTGTCGGCTCTTTCTACCAGTCGGTCATACATGTTGCTACAGTTTCCTTTATCTAGTATGCTTGCGTCCAGTAACTCCTCCAGTAATGTCTGTTGTGGCAGTTGTAGGTATGTCCTTGTCTCCTTTCATAGGATGTTTTTGAGTTGCAGTACCTTAGCTCGTTCCCCCTGGCTAGCTGGAATTTTTCTGTCAGTTCGTCCATTGTTGGGATCCTGCCGTCCGTGTATAGGTCCCTGACTGCCAGTGTCCCGAAGTACTTGTCTCGAATCTCTGGCATTAGTTTCAAACTGAAGCCAACACTCTCATTCAAACGTGCTTTAAACAGTTATAGCGTGATATGTATCCATTATTATAGATTTTTGGAACAATAGTAAATCGTAATGATAAAAAAAGAAGCAATGATCTCAGTAGACACATCTTTGGGTTTATCAAACACCAGCAACATTTAAAAAAAATCTTCTTGTCTGTCACTAGCTCTTTAGTCCCATTCCTAAAAGTAAGGTGAAGTTGTTGCTTTTATTCTGAAGAGCTCTGAATGTACCTTACCGCTTCTTTTAAATGCATAAAGGAATCCTGAAGGAGTACATAATCTAAAGAAACTGATATTAGTTTTATCAGTAGCTTTTCAATAAACAGTGGGGAACTGCTTTCTTAAAGTGAAATTCCAGAACCATTCCTCAATCCTACAATTATGATATGTTGAGGGCATTGAGAAAATTGCTTCTGCCATTGACTTGGCCATGCCATAGATAGAAGAAAATCAATCATCAGATTCTGGGCATGAAATGGTAGAAAGCTTGACATCTGTCTGAAAACATAGATCTCCAGGATGGACAGTGGATCCTGAGAGGCAGAAAAGAATAGGTACATTTAAAAAAGATTTATTATATTAAAGGAAACATTAAAAAACAGGGTTTGAGGAAGATAAATAAAGGGGCACGAATCAGATTGTGCCCGGCGAGGCTCGGAGCATGCTGGGTGACTAGCAGAAGAGGGCAAAATCGTGATTCGCGCAGGTGCGTACCATTTAGCGATTTCCCCGGTCCTCTACTCCCACCAACCCTGCCGCCAGGCACAGTGGTCCAAAATCAAAAGCTGATGATGTGGGGTCCATTGAGAGGATGTGTGTTGGTGCGCTGTAACAGAATGACAGCAGTCAGACTTTAGCAGAAACTGAGGAGCACCAGAGGTTTCCTCACAGCAGGTTACCATCACTATCTTGCTTTGTACGGTGACCCGCTGATCGTGCCAACACAGGCCCATCACCCTGGAGTGATGTAACACAGACCCATGGAGGGTAGGACACGGTGGTCGGGGAAACGTACGTAGAAACATACATAGAAAACAGAAACAGGAGGAGGCTATTCAGCCCTTCAAGCCTGCTCCGCATTCACTATGATCAGGGCTGATCATCAAGTTCAATACCCTGGCTCTGCCTTGCCCTCATATGTACCTGCTCGCTTACTTCCAGCAACTGATGCACAAGGACAACAAGGTCTTGCTGAGTATCCACTCCTCTCAATTTACGGCCATTCAAATAATAATCTGCCTTCCTATTTTTCCGACCGAATGGATAACCTCATATTTATCCACATTATACGGCATCTGCCATGAATATTCCCATTCACTCAGCCACAGTAAGAAGTCTTACAGCACCAGGTTAAAGTCCAACAGGTTTATTTGGAATCACTAGCTTTTGGAGGGCAGCTCCTTCATCAGGTGAATCTTAACTAATTTAGCAGAAGGGAAGGAGCCTCTTGTCTGAAATTTGGGGGAAATTATAATACAGTCAATTCCAGATGTTTCCTGGTGATATCTCTGCTAACTGTTTTTGTTGCTATACAGATGTATAATTCTACTTATGGAGTATTGTAACTGTAATTACAAGAGCAGCAATGAATGCCCAAAGGCCATTTGTAAACATTCTAACTGCAAAAAATACATCAATTTTTGCTGAATTAGCTCCTGATATTACCTTATCTTTTGGATATTATAATCTGATCAAAATTTATTCTGTCAATCATTAAGATTTTCCTCCATCAGTGAGCTCCCTAAATTAGACTAAACTGCACCTTTCAAATATTTGGAAAATGGGTGCAACAAGGTCACATTTTAGTTCCTTTACATTGTGCGTATTGTATGGGATCCAGCATCAGTTACCTTATCCTTTGTGTGAGACTATCTAAGAAACAATTGAGCAATAGGTGGCACGGTGGCACGGTGGTTAGCACTGCTGCCTCACAGCACCAGGCACCTGGGTTCAATTCCGACTTCAAGTGACTGTCTGTGTGGTGTTTGTACGTTCTCCTCGTGCCTGTGTGGGTTTCCTTCGGTGCTCCGGTTTGCTCCCACAATTAGGTGGATTGGCCATGCTAAATTGTCCAGTAGTGCTGTGGTAATCACCACTGTTGTGTATATTAGGAGATGTGTGGTAAGACCCTGTACTACAGGTACAGGGGTAGTCCTTGCCTGCTGGCTCCGCCCAGTAGGGGAAGTATAAATATGTGTGCTCCCTGTACAGCAGCCATTTCACCAGCTACTGTCGGAGGCCACACATCTTAGAGTAATAAAGCCTCAGTTGTATTCAACTCTCATCTCTGTGCAATTGATCGTGCATCAATTTATTACTCAGCCACAGTCACAGCCACAAGATTTTCAGAAGATGGACCTCCTCATCAAGCCGGATCGCCTGCATCTGGATCCACAATCAAGCGACGCCAAAAAGGATTTTCAACATTGGCTAGCTTGTTTCGAAGCTTACATCAGGTCTGCACCAGACCCAATCCAGAAGCTCAGAAGATCCAGATGCTCTACTCGCGGCTGAGCTCCACCGTATTTCCTCTTATCCAGGACGCGCCGACCTGCGATGAAGCCATGGCAATACTGATAGAGAATTCCGCCCAGCGGATGAACACGCTCTTCGCCAGACATGTACGCTCTACTCGTTGGCAACTCCCTGGTGAGTCCGTAGAAGATTTCTGACGTGCTTTAATTCCCCTGGTCAGAGACTGTAACTGTCAGGCCATCACGGCCACGTAATATTCGAACCTCCTCATGCGGGATGCTTTCGTTATGGGGATAGGGTCAGACCATACGCCAGCGTCTTTTAGAGGGGGCCATGCTCGACCTCGCAGAAACCAAAAAGCTGGCGCTATCGATGACGGTCGCCTCGCAATCTAAAGGCCTACACCCCCTAGCCCGCGGCCCACTCGTCCTAAGCATCGTGGACTCCAAAGTCGGCCACCCCACCGGGGACCCCACTCGGCCAACCCTATGCCTGTGCCATGTGCCAGCCAGCCAACCCCGAGGGCCCCCGATGTTACTTCTGCGGGCAACAGAAACACCCTCGCCAACGCTGCCTGGCCCGCTGCGCCCTTTGCAAGGCCTGCGGCAAAAAGGGGCGCTTCGCTGCGGTGTGCCAGGCCCGCGTAGTTGCCGCAATTTCCCCGACCCCCCTCGCGCACGGAAAATGGGCGCCACCATCTTCCCCTCCTCGGACCACGCGCGGCCAGTGGGCATGGCCATCTTCCCTTCCTCGGACCACGTGTGGCCAGTGGGCGCCACCATCTTCCCCTCCTCGGACCATGTGCGTCCCACGGGCGCCGCTATCTTTGTCAACTCCCGACATGTGCGGGCTGTGGGTGCCGCCATCTTGTCCACCCCATGGCACATGGGCGCCACCATCGTTCCAGGACCCGTGCCCCCCGAAGTTCAACACCAGCGATGACCAGCCGAGACTCGCCTCGGTCACGATTGACCAGTCTCGCCCGCACAATCTAGCCACTGCCTCGGCATGCGTGAAGATCGATGGGCACGAGACCTTTTGTCTGCTGGACTTCAGGAGCACCGAAAGCTTCATCCATTCAGATACGGTAAGGCGCTGCTCCCTCGTGGTACACCCCGCTAATCAGAGAATCTCCCCGGCCTCCGGGTCCCACTCCGTGGTGATCCGGGGGTCCTGTATAGCCACGCTCACGGTCCAGGGCGTAGAAGTCAGCGGCTTCCGCCTCTACATTAACCTCCAGAGCGTAAAATTGAAATTCGGCGGGTCCCCGCTACCTCATATTGTGTGCGGCCTCGCGACTCTAAAGGTCTTCCAAAGTGAGATGGACCGAATGGTAGACCGGTCCCGGCTGCGGGCCACTTTCCCTTACCTAGATAATGGCACCATCTGCGGCCATGATCAGCAGGACCACGATGCCAACCGTGCCAAATTTCTCCACACCGCTTCTCTCCTAAACCTCACTTATAACAAGGAGAAATGAGTATTTAGCACGAACAGCTTAGCCATCCTCGGCTATGTGGTCCAGAACGGAGTTCTGGGGCCCGATCCCGACCGCATGCGCGCCCTCATGGAGCTCCCCCTTCCCCTCAAGCGCTGCCTGGGGTTCTTTTCTTACTACGCCCAGTGGGTCCCAAACTAAGCAGACAAGGCCCGCCCACTCATCCAGTCCACCCTTTTTCCCCTGACGGCCGAGGCTCAACAGGCCTTCAATCGTTTTAGAGCCGACATTGCCAAGGCCGCGATGCACGCAGTCGACAAGACGTTGCCCTTTCAAGTGGAGAGCAACGCATCAGACATCGCTCTGGCCGCCACGCTCAATCAGGCAGGCATGCCCGTGGCATTCTTTTCCCAAACTCTTCATGCCTCCGAAGTTCGGCACTCCTCCATCGGAAAAGAGGCCCAAGCCATCGTTGAAGCTGTGCAGCATTGGATGCATTACCTGGGCGGCAGGAGATTCACTCCTCATTGATCAACGGTCGGCAGCCTTTTTGTTTAACAACACACAACGGGGCAAGATCAAGAACAATAAAATCTTGATTTGGAGGATCGAGCTCTTCACCTACAACTACGAGATTTTGTATTGCCCCGGTAAGCTCAACAAGCCCCCAGAGGTATCCCGAGGTACATGTGCCAGCGCACAAGTAGACCGACTCCGGACTCTGCACGACAACCTTTGTCACCCGGGAGTCACACAGTTGTACCACTTCATAAAGGCCCGAAATCTGCCCTACTCTGTCGAGGAAGTCAGGGCAATCACCAGAGACTGCCAGGTCTGTGCGGAGTACAAACCGCACTTCTACCAGCCGGACCGTGCGCGCCTGGTGAAGTCCTCCCGCCCCTTTGAACGCCTCAGTGTGGATTTCAAAGGGCCCCTGACTTCCACCGACCGTGACACGTACTTCCTCAGTGTGGTCGATGAGTACTCCAGATTCCCCTTCGCCATCCCATGCCCCGATGACGTCTGCCACCGTCATCAAAGCCCTCAACACAATCTTCGCTCTGTTCGGCTTCCCCGCCTACATCCACAGTGACAGGGGATCCTCATTCATGAGCGATGAGCTGCGTCGGTTCCTGCTCAGCAGGGGTATCGCCTCCAGCAGGACGACCAGCTATACCCCCCGGGGAAACGGGCAGGTTGAGAGGGAGAATGGGACGGTTTGGAGGACCATCGGGCTGGCCCTACGGTCCAGAAATCTCCCGGCCTCCCGCTGGCAGGAGGTCGCTCCCGGCTTGGCTCGCAGCTCCAGGATCCTCCGTAAGCACGTATGACTCCACAGGCGGACCCGTTAGTTGAAAAGGTGCAGTTCCTCCACCCTAACCCCCAGTATGCCGCGTACCCCGACGGCCGCCAGGACACTGTCTCCCTCAGGGACCTGGCACCAGCAGGTTCCACACACCTCCAGCCCGGCACCACCCTCACTTCCCCCCACGCATCCAGCAGCAACCCCCCCAGGACCATCTGTCCCCCCCCTGCCCACGCCCGAGGATGAAGAGGATTTCGGCACACTCCCGGAGTCACCCAGGATCAGACCACCACGGGAATCGCCGCCACCACTGCGTCGCTCCCAACGTCACATCAAGGCCCCAGACCGGCTAAACCTGTAATTGGTTCGGGACTGTTAAAGCACCTTATACTGGAATTCAAAAACTTTTTTTGCCTCTGTATATTAAACTTGCTCTGTATATAGTTCTCCGCCACCCCCGCCGGACTCAATTTTAACAGGGGGTGAATGTGGTAGTAACCACTGTTTATATTAGGAGATGTGTGGTAAGACTCTGTACTACAGGTACGGGGGTAGTCCCTGCCTGCTGGCTCCACCCAGTAGGTGGAGTATAAATATGTGCGCTCCCTGTACAGCAGCCATTTCGCTAGCTGCTGCAAGAGGCCACACATCTTAGAGTAATAAAGCCTCAGTTGTATTCAACTCTCGTTTCTGTGCATCAAGTGCCCAAAAGGTTAGATGGGTTTCCAGGGATAGGGCATGAGAGTGGGCCTCTGTAGGGTGCTCTTTCAGAGGGTCTATGCAGACGGTAGGGATTCTATGAGTTAACCCAATAGGGATATGTGTTAAACCTAGGGTTTTCCATCACAGTTTAATTGATTTTGCAAGTGAATGAAAATCAGGACACAATAACATGTAACACTGATTGCCCACAGACGCAGGTTGGGTAAAATGTACTTGTGTATCATTGGGCAATCCTAGTGCATTGGTGCACGCATTGACATTAAGAAAAGTCCTGTTGGAAATCTCAATGGAAAGTTTAACTTCCTCATGTTCCAAAATCATTCACTGTTCCTCTCACCTTCATTTCTTGGACTATTGTTGTTGTTCAACTTGAGCTTTGCACAAAGTAAAGGTGCAGCTAGGAAGTTAAGAAGTCAAATAGAAGGAATCAAAATTTATGCGGAAAAGATTTGTTATTAAACCTGACTAATATTATTTGATTTCAATGTTTACTGTTACATGCGTGTCAAAAGTTATTAGCTCCTTCATGGAGGTTAGTTAGTCAGTCATTTCCAGGCATTTTGAATATTAATTACACTTTGTCACACAGGAAACTGCTGCATAAAAAACAGAATTAATTCATTTACATATCAGACAAAACACATATTAAAATGGAAATGACTTCATAAGTCTGGTTGACAGCACCACAGTGTGAAGACTGCAGAGGCGTAACCTACTTTAAAGGGCATGGTTAAAAAGTATTGTGTTGTTTCGCCCTGAAAATAAGATAATAATGTGAAGAAACATAGTCAGGTGGACTGAAAATAAAGAAATATAATAGAATCTCTAAAAATGGTCCAATCTACTCCAAAACACACAAAGGACAATTGCGCCATGAAGAAGAATATCAGCCTTTTGATTTTTTTTTCCCTTCCATTTCATTATTTCCACTAATGTTGCTGTGACCCAATTCACACTGATGTGTCAAAGTCACCTCCGATGTTAAAATAAGCCTTTTATCACATCATAACACTGCATGTGTTGCTTTGTGCTGTGGCATCAGTTTCCTTGGTGATGAACCGCACAATATGTATAGGTCACACAATCAGAACAAAAAATAAGTTCCAAGAAATATCAGTTTTATCATTTATAATCACCACAGATTCAATGAAAAATAGTAATAAGCAATCAAGTGATTTAACTCAGATAACTGTTTCTCAAGTTACACATTTACCTGATGTCAATCACTGTTTAGAGGCATCTATGACTCTGCGAGGCCCTGTTGTTGGTGTGGAACCAGATTCAAATATGGGTCAGAGATTGGGCAGGAATAATGGGAGGGATTCTCTGATCCTGAGGCTAAGTGTTGACGCCGTCGTAAATGCCTTCGCATTTCTCGACAGCATCAACATGGCCTCAGGAGGAGTGATTCCGACCCTTACAGGGGGCCAGCATGGCACGAGAGCGATGCACACTGCTTCAGCTGCTGATCATGGCATCAGATGGGTGCCGCGGGTCTGTGGGGTGGGGGTGGGAAGAAAGAGGAGGGGGCTGGTTCTCAACATGAACTCCTTCACAATGCCAAGTCCTTTGACCAGGAACCGAGTGGTTTTGAGCAAGAGAGCCCCCTGGGATCCTGCAAAAAGAAAAGGGCGATTATTTGGCCACTTGCGGGCCTGAATTAGCTTCCTGCAGGGAAGGTCGTCCTGGGCTTCATCACGCAGAAGTGTGAAGGTGACCGGGTCCCCAACCCGCACACAGCTGGCTGATTAAATGGCCCTCCAACAGCATAAGCATTAAATTCAGCCCACAATCTTTAAAGCATTCAGAATTTTTTTTATAGTACGGTATGAGCTCTTGGCTGTTCGTCTGTCTTAGACATCATGAGACATGTATGATCCTTTAGCTTGCTTAACTTTCTAATGTTTTTGTTGGATGTCCTGATTTATATTACAAGAACACTTGTAGCTAAAGCTACAAACGATTTATTAAAATTAACTGGGGTCAAATATATACAAAACAATAGATGAATAACAGTATGATAATGCACAAGCAACAGCTCTCCAAGCTTCATCGTCAGTCTGACCCCAGCTGATTCTAACATTCACTTACATACTAATGGGACTTCTAATGGTCAGTCAGTGAATTTCTGCACAACCATGATATCACGACATCTCCTTTCTTTTGATGGAATAAATTAATATAGTACCATCAGTATATTTACAAGTGATATCATTAGCCGATGAGTCTCACAGTAGTAATTTGTTTCTTTAAAATTTTAAAAATCTGGTTCAACAAATATATATAAATATATATATATATAAAAACAGCAAGCATTGTATGTTCAAATAGTCCAAATCTACAAATTGAGTCGATCAGGCATTCTTCTGACTTTTTCTTTCTTTCTTCTGGTTGATCTTCTCAAAGTTTGACCTTGCTTCTCAGAACTGGTAGATTCAATGTTCTCCATGACATTCTCATGCTCAGGAACTGCTGGACTATCTGACACTGCAGCTGACGTTCTGATGTATATTCGCTATCCATCATGTTGTTGTGAAAGTCTTCTCCAGTTTTCAAGAGCGTGCAATGATTTCTTCTTAAAACCCACCCGTCCTCTGTCTGTACATTGTAGGAATGAGGTGCCACTTCTTGAAACATCATGGCTTTTCTCAACCAATTGCCTGAATCTTCTAGTCTCACAATGTCATCACTAATCAGAAGTGGCAAAGTTCTCGGCACTCTATCATAGAACTGCTTTTTTTTTGCATATCCTGCAGTCCTACTGCATTCTCCTCATTCCTTTCCAAGTGTGGAAGTGTGGTACGCAACCTGCTGTTCATGAGTGACTCCGCTTCGGGTGGCACGGTGGCACTGCTACCTACGGTACTGAGGACCCAAGTTCGATCCCGGCCCCAGGTCACTGTCTGGGTGGAGTTTGCACATTCTCCCCGTGTCTGCATGGAATTCACTCCAACAACCCAAAGATGTGCACGTTAGGTGGATTGGCCACACTAAATTTCCTCTTAATTGGAAAAAAAAATTGGGTACTCTAAATTTAAAAAAGAAATGAGTAATTCTGCTGGCGATCTATTGTGACAATGGTAACGCTTTGTAACGTGATTTTGTGAGATCAGATTGGCTATCCATTGCTTTCCGTAATGATTGTTTTACAATATGTACACTTCTTTTGTTAAGATCCTTGGGATTCCTGCCGATACGAGCATCACCGTTTTTTTGTTTCACACATACTATGGAATTTACCCCATTAGTGGGTTCTTATATCTTCTTAATAACTTGTGGTTTTGTATCAGATACAGGTGGTAGGGTAAGAACATAAGAACATAAGAACATAAGAACTAGGAGCAGGAGTAGGCCATCTGGCCCCTCGAGCCTGCTCCGCCATTCAATTAGATCATGGCTGATCTTTTGTGGACTCAGCTCCACTTTCCGGCCCGAACACCATAACCCTTAATCCCTTTATTCTTCAGAAAACTATCTATCTTTACCTTAAAAACATGTAATGAAGGAGCCTCAACTGCTTCACTGGGCAAGGAATTCCATAGATTCACAACCCTTTGGGTGAAGAAGTTCCTCCTAAACTCAGTCCTAAATCTACTTCCTCTTATTTTGAGGCTATGCCCCCTAGTTCTGCTGTCACCCGCCAGTGGAAACAACCTGCCCGCATCTATCCTATCTATTCCCTTCATAATTTTAAATGTTTCTATAAGATCCCCCCTCATCCTTCTAAATTCCAACGAGTACAGTCCCAGTCTACTCAACCTCTCCTCATAATCCAACCCCTTCAGCTCTGGGATTAACCTAGTGAATCTCCTCTGCACACCCTCCAGTGCCAGAACGTCCTTTCTCAAGTAAGGAGACCAAAACTGAACACATTACTCCAGGTGTGGCCGCACTAACACCTTATACAATTGCAGCATAACCTCCCTAGTCTTAAACTCCATCCCTCTAGCAATGAAGGACAAAATTCCATTTGCCTTCTTAATCACCTGTTGCACTTGTAAACCAACCTTCTGTGACTCATGCACTAGCACACCCAAGTCTCTCTGAACAGCGGCATGCTTTAATATTTTATCGTTTAAATAATAATCCCGTTTGCTGTTATTCCTACCAAAATGGATAACCTCACATTTGTCAACATTGTATTCCATCTGCCAGACCCGAGCCCATTCACTTAACCTATCCAAATCCCCCTGTAGACTTCTGGTATCCTCTGCACTTTTCGCTTTACCACTCATCTTAGTGTCATCTGCAAACTTGGACACATTGCCCTTGGTCCCCAACTCCAAATCATCAATGTAAATTGTGAACAATTGTGGGCCCAACACGGATCCCTGAGGGACACCACTAGCTACTGATTGCCAACCAGAGAAACACCCATTTATCCCAACTCTTTGCTTTCTATTAATTAACCAATCCTCTATCCATGCTACTACTTTACCCTTAATGCCATGCATCTTTATCTTATGCAGCAACCTTTTGTGTGGCACCTTGTCAAAGGCTTTCTGGAAATCCAGATATACCACATCCATCGGCTCCCCGTTATCTACTGCACTGGTAATGTCCTCAAAAAATTCCACTAAATTAGTTAGGCATGACCTGCCTTTAATGAACCCATGCTGCGTCTGCCCAATGGGACAATTTCTATCCAGATGCCTCGCAATTTCTTCCTTGATGATAGATTCCAGCATCTTCCCTATTACCGAAGTTAAACTCACTGGCCTATAATTTCCTGCTTTCTGCCTACCTCCTTTTTTAAACAGTGGCGTCACGTTTGCTAATTTCCAATCCACCGGGACCACCCCAGAGTCTAGTGAATTTCGGTAAATTATCACTAGTGCATCTAGTAGAAATGAGATTGACATGCAGATTGACATCTTCAGCAATTTCACTACTAATAGTTTGTATCAGTGCTTTAGATAATGCATCTTCTTTAAATTGTTCCCCGTTGGTGAATGGTAGTGCACTAAAATCAGTGAACACATTGCTGAATTTGCTGATAATGTTCTCAGAATCATTGGATTCTTTGTGGATGCTATATACCAACTGCACTAGACCTAATTCTTCACAGCACTGATCGCCCAATAATGAATCCAAGCCCTCAGATACAATACAGAATGGGGTGGAATAAGCTGTGATCGTCACCACCACACTCAGGTCACAAACATCTTAACATTTAATGCTTGAACCATAATAATCTCTGAGAGATATTTTGTGATTTCTTCTAATCGGATGAATTTTTAGATTTGTCATGCTGATTAAAATGGCTTTGGTACCAGTGTTTAACTTCAATTGGACTACTATACCGTTCACTTCAAGTTGTAGGAGCCATTTCTCCTCATTAGCAGCATTCATTTTAATGGAGTATCAGTTTGCATTTTTTTAAGTACTGGAGAATCGTTTGATGCTTCCAAAAAATTCTTCTTCTCTGTTATTGCACCAACAAACACTGATGTTTCATCATTGGAGGCTGTGTCTTCCACTGTGCTGACTGATGGGGGTTGAGCTTAGAGTGACAATTCTGAAAAAGTGATTTTTTTCTTTGCATCTGGAACAAAATTTGCCAAATGTTGGACACTGCCTTAATGTGGGCCTTTGACCACATCTTTCACACATAAATACTCTGTCTTGATCTTTAACCTGCTTGTTGATGTGAGAGGAGCTGCAGGAACTTCCGTGCCATTTTTTGGAAGTTTCCTGTCTTTTTGGAAAAAGGGTGTCAACCGGGGTGCTTTCTTCCAAGAAGACGCTGCCATTACTGAGAAACATTTTAGAATGCTGTGCTGCCAGCTCATGAGCTAATTTTAACTGTTTGTTCCAAAGACAGCTCCGATTCCCTCAGCAACCGTTCCCTCAGCTTATTTTCATTCACACCAAACTCAATTTGGTCCCGGATCAGGAAAGATTCTACCACAGAAAAATTACAGATTTAAGCTTTTAACTTTAAATCAGTGATGAAATGATCCATGGTCTCTTCTGTCTTCCGTAAACATGATATAAACATATAGCGTTCATAAATGTTCTTCTTTCTGGGGGTGCAAGGTTGATCAAATCTTCAAATTATTTTATTAAAACTTTTACTATCTTCATCTTTTGCAAATTTAAATGTGTTAAACACAGCAATGGCTTTGGGCCTTACATGAACCTGATTGATCTCCTAAATTTACTGCAGTAAGAAACAGATTAAATTATTGTTTAAAAACACAGCAGTTGCTGTCCACATTACCATGAAACTGATGCCTTCAACGACTGCATGCTGTTAATTCTGGCAGTCGGCAAAATCTTCAAATCCTTGTGGACCTTGTTGAAGGCTTGTTTTTTCTTAGTGTTTAACACCATCTAACCCTGGTACCACGTAATGTTCTTGTCGGATAGCGTGATTTTTCTTACTTGGAGCGTGGATTGGTACTTGGGACTACGATAGTGTGGCCATTACGGAGACATAGTTAGAACAGGGACAGGAATGGTTGTTGGAAGTTCCGGGGTATAGATGTTTCAGTAAGGTGGTAAAAGAGGTGAAGGAGTAACATTGTTAATCAAGGATAGTTTAATGGCTGCAGAAAGGCAGTTCGAAGGTGATCTGCCTACTGAGGTAATATGGACTGAAGTTAGAAATAGGAAAGGAGCGGTCACGTTGTTAGGAGTTTTCTATAGGCCCCCAAATAGTAATAGAGACGTGGAGGAAGAAATTGCAAAGCAGATTATGGATAGGTGTGGAGGTCTCAGGGTAGTTGTCATGGGTGACTTTAACTTTCCAAATATTGATTGGAACCTCTATAGGTCGAACAGTTCGGATGGGACAGTTTTTGTACCGTGTGTGCAATAGGGTTTACTGACACAATATGTGGATAGGCCGACAAGAGCGGAGGGCACATTGGATTTGGTACTGGGTAATGAACCGGGCCAAGTGTTAGATTTGTTGTGTGAGAGAGCACTTTGGAGATAGTGACCACAATTCGGTGTCTTTCACTATTGCAATGGAGAGGGATAGGGCCATACAGCAGGCAAGGTTTATAATTGGGGGAGGGGTAATTATGATACAATTAGGCAAGAATTAGGGAGCATACGATGGGAACAGAAACTGTCAGGAAAAAGCACAAATGAAAAGTGGAACTTGTTCAAGGAACAAATACTGCGTGTCCTTGATAGGTATGTCCCTGTCAGGCAGGGAGGAAATAACCATGTGAGGGAACCATGGTTCACAAAAGAAGGTGAATGTCTTGTCAAGAGGAAAAAGGAAGCATATGTAAGGATGAGGAAACAAGGTTCATTTGGGTCACTTGAGGGTTACAATGTAGCAAGGAATGAGCTAAGAAAAAAGGGCTTAGGAGAGCTAGGAGGGGGCATGAGAAGTCCTTGGCGGGTAGGCTGGAGGAGGTACATGTTCTGAGGGAGGATGTATTAGCAATTTTGAAAAACCTGAGTGTTGACAAGTCCCCTGGGCCAAATGGCATATATCCTAGGATTCTTTGGGAGGTAAGGAATGAGATTTCAGAGCCTTTGGCTTTGATCTTTGGGACCTCACTGTCCACGGGGATAGTGCCAGAGGACTGGAGAGTGGCGAATGTTGTTCCTCTGTTCAAGAAAGGGAATAGAAATGACCCTGGTAATTATAGGCCGGTTAGTCTTACTTTGGTGATCGGTAAGTTAATGGAAAGGGTCCTGAGGGATAGGATTTATGACCATTTGGAAAGATGCAGCTTAATCCGGGATCGTCAACGTGGATTCATGAAGGGTAAGTCTTGCCTCACAAATTTGATTGAATTCTTTGAGGAGGTAACTAAGTGTGTAGATGAAGGTAGAGTAGTTGATGTCATATACATGGATTTCAGAAAGGCATTTGATAAGGTTCCCTATGGTCGGCTCATGAAGAAAGTAAGGAGGTGTGGGATAGAGGGAAATTTGGCCAATTGGATAAGTAACTGGCTATCACATAGAAGACAGAGGGTGGTAGTGGATGGAAAATTTTCTGACTGGAGACCGGTGTACTACAGGGATCAGTGCTGGGTCCTCTGCTATTTGTGATTTTTATCAATGACTTGGAGGAGGGAGCTGAAGGGTGGGTCAGTAAATTTGCTGATGACACCAAGATTGGTGGAGTAGTGGATGAGGTGGAGGGCTGCTGTAGGCTGCAAAGAGACATTGATAGGATGCAGAGCTGGGCCGAAAAATGGCAGATGGAGTTTAACCCTGATAAGTGTGAGGTGATTAATTTTGGTACAACAAATTTGAATGTGGATTACAGGGTCAACAGCAGGGTTCTGAGGAATGTGGAGGAACAGAGAGATCTTGGGGTTCATGTCCACAGATCTCTGAAGGTTGCCACTCAAGTGGATAGAGCTGTGAAGAAGGCTTATAGTGTGTTAGCGTTTATTAACAGGGGGCTTGAGTTTAAGAGCCGTGGGGTTATGCTGCAACTGTACAGGACCCTGGTGAGACCACATTTGGAGTATTGTGTGTAGTTCTGGTCACCTCATTATAGGAAGGATGTGGAAGCATTGGAAAGGGTGACAAGGAGATTTACCAGGATGCTGCCTGGTTTGCAGGATACGTCTTATGAGGAAAGGTTGAGTGAGCTAGAGCTTTTCTCATTGGAGCGAAGGAGGATGAGAGGCAACTTAATAGAGGTTTATAAGATGATGAGGGGGATAGATAGAGTGGACATTCAGAGACTATTTCCTCGGGTGGATGTAGCTGTTACAAGGGGACATAGCTATAAGGTTCGGGGTGGGTGATATGGGAGGGATGTCTGAGGTAGGTTCTTCACTCAGAGAGTGGTTAGAGTGTGGAATGGACTGCCTGCTTGTGATAGTGGAGTTGGACACTTTAGGAACTTTCAAGCGGTTATTGGATAGGCACATGGAGCACACCAGAATGACAGAGAGTGGGATAGCTTGATCTTGGTTTCGGACAAAGCTCGGTACAACATCGAGGGCCGGAGGACCTGTTCTGTGCTGTACTGTTCTATGTAACGCTTGTAGTTAAAGCTATAAACAATTCTTTAACATTAACTGTGGGTCACATATGTACAAAACAGATGAATAACAGCACAATATGCACAAGCAACCTCTCTCCCAGCTCCCTAGTCAGTCTGACGTCACCTGACTGACACTCACTTATATTAATGAGAATCCTAGTGGTCAGTCGGTGAATTACAACACAACCATGACATCACTACAAACTTGATGTTCATTACAAGCACTGCATTGACTGCTGTGGTCCAAAATCCCATCGCTCATGTTTGACTGGTAGAAGACTTTTCTTTCCTTCCTCAGCCTAGACTCAATTCCTTGATGGCTTGCAAGCTTCTGCATCTCTTTCAGGATAGTTGATCCTAATGCCTCAGAACTGTGCTTCCGTATTGCTCATGCACTTCCTGTGCACGCTGTGCCACTTTAAATTTTAATTGCAATCGTGTGGGAAACAGGAGAAAGCAAGAGAGTGAAAGTGGAACGCACTCTGGTTATGCCATCAGGAAAGGCACGCCAATGACAAAATTCCACTCTGTATGTAAAATGACTCCTGCCAAAAACCTTCATTCACATATCATGATATCAAAGATTACGTGAATATGGCAAGCCACAGTGCAGAAAGATATTTATGTAAACACACTGTACACTCAAGTCTAAACACATTCAAAGACTTTTGAGAGGAAAGAGAGGTTGGAAATGGAGCAGGATGGTAGGTTCAAAGACTATTTTTTAATAAACAATTTTATTGAGGTAGTTTTTGGCTTTATAAACAGTTACAGACATCATCAGAAAGAAAGCAAAAAAAGCAAAAGTGTGCAAACATCCACGTACTTTCAATACTTCCATCGTAACATATTGCACAAGCCCGCTCCCCTCCCACCGGTACTACCCGCCATATTTTCCCTCCTACTCTACTCTACCCCCCCCCCCCCCCCCTTCCTCCCCCACCCCCCTGCTGACGCTCACTCTCCCGCAAATAAGTCAATAAATGGTTGCCACCTCCGGGTGAACCCCTGCACAGATCCCCTCAAGGCGAACTTAATTTTTTCCATCCCCAGGAAACTCGACATGTCCGCAAGCCAACACTCAGTCTTCGGGGGCTTTGAGTCCCTCCACGCCAATAATATTCGTCGCCGGGCTATCAGGGAAGCAAAGGCCAACACATCGGCCTCTTTCTCCCCCTGGACGCCCGGGTCTTCCGAAACCCCAAAAATTGCCACCCCTGGACTCATCACCACCCTTGTTTTTAGCACCTGGGACATGACCCCCGCAAATCCCTCCCAGTACCCCCTCAGCTTAGGGCATTCCCAAAACATGTGAACATGGTTCGCTGGTCCTCCCGCGCACCTAGCGCATTTGTCCTCTATCCCGAAAAATTTGCTCATCCGAGCCACCGTCATATGGCCCGGTGAACGACCTTAAATTGGATCAGCCCGAGCCTAGCACATGTCGCGGTCGAATTTACCCTACTCAGGGCCTCTGCCCACAGCCCATCCTCCATTTCCCCGCCTAGCTCCTCCTCCCATTTAAGTTTCAGTTCCTCTGTCTGGGACCCTTCCTCCCTCATGAGCACCTTATATATACCCGAGACTCTGCCCTCCCCTTCTTCCCTCCTAGAGACTATTCTGTCGAGGATCCCCATTGGCGGGAGGCGCGGGAAAGATGGGACCTGTCTACGAACAAAGTCCCGCAACTGTAGGTATCTAAAATCAATTCCCCTTACCAACCCAAATTTCTCCTCCAAGCTCCTCAAACTCGCGAAGCTCCCTTCCAGGAACATATCACCCACCCTTCCCGCCCCTGCTCGCCGCCATAGGTTCAAATACTTTTTTTGAGTAAAGATGTGATGAAGGAGAAAAGTTCAGAACCTGAAAATACAGAAACATTAGCAATATGTTTGATCACAGTCAAGATATTTTCAAGCAAAATACATCTCCTTACTTTAAGTGCTATCAGCCTTCCAGTTAATCTTCGTTAAAACCTACGAAACAGAATGGATTGTATCAAAGATATCAATTTACATGTCTTAATTTGGGTATTAATTTTACCATCTGGTTAATCGAAATTGCTCCGTAAATATGAGTAATTTCATGGCTCAATGATGTGATAACTCAACAACAAAATAAATGAAAATTATAATCAGTTCAATGAATTATCATTTTAAAGATCAGAATTGTAAAGTTGAATGCAGAATTATTGCCCTGTGGCATAAATAAAAGAGTCTAAATTTGATAGTCACTGAAAATGGGTGCAGGGACCGCAATGTGAGATTAAGAAGTGCATGTTGCTTCAGACACAGTCAGCACACCAACTTCCCGATGCCTTCTACAGCACGCAGCCAGCACTAACCACACTGTTCAGTGGCTGTTTGCCTCACCAGGGGGCTGAAAGGGTTGTGAGACTAGCACCAGTTAAAGCCTGCCAGCACCCCTTAAAGTCAGCATGCACCCTTAAAGGGAAGTTGCATTATGGATGAGCAGGTACTAGAAGAATTTTCCCAACTGATTGTGACCTGGGAAAGGCTGAAGAAAAGTACAGCTTGGGGATGTTGCACAGAGGCCTTGCTCAAGGAAGTACAGGGGAGGAGTGATATCTACCTTAACGGGGACTCGAGCAACATCAGGGAAACTCTCAGAAGGCAGTGCAACCAGTTGGCTGTGGCGATCACTTATCAGGAGTCAACCTTCAAGGACTTGATGTAAATTTTTAGAGATTAGAGATTAGAGAAATACAGCACAGAACAGGCCCTTCGCCCCACGATGTCGCGCCGAACTTTTGTCCTAGGTTAATCATAGAATTTTGGACAATTTTTCATGGCCAATCCACCCAACCTGCACATCTTTGGACTGTGGGAGGAAACCGGAGTACCCGGAGGAAACCCACGCAGTCACGGGGAGGATGTGCAGACTCCACACAGACAGTGACCCAAGTCGAAATCGAACTTGGGACCCTGGAGCTGTGAAGCAATTGTGCTATCCACAATGCTACCGTGCTGCCCTTAAGAAGTTAACCTACACTCCCTTATTCTACCCTAATCCAAGTACCTATCCAATAGCCGCTTGAAGGTCCATAAATTTTCCGACTCAACTACTACCACAGGCAGTGCATTCCATGCCCCCACTACTCTCTGGGTAAAGAACCTACCTCTGACATCCCCTCTATATCTTCCACCATTTATCTTAAATTTATGTCCCCTTGTAATGGTGTGTTTCACCCGGGGAAAAAGTCTCTGACTGTCTACTCTATCTATTCCCCTGATCATCTTATAAGCCTCTATCAAGTCGCCCCTCATCCTTCTCCGTTCTAATGAGAAAAGGCCTAGCACCCTCAACCTTTCCTCGTATGACCTACTCTCCATTCCAGGCAACATCCTGGTAAATCTCCTTTGCACCTTTTCCAAAGCTTCCACATCCTTCCTAAAATGAGGTGACCAGAACTGCACACAGTACTCCAAATGTGGCCTGACCAAGGTTTTGTACAGCTGCATCATCACCTCACGGCTCTTAAATTCAATCCCTCTGCTAATGAACGCTAGCACACCATAGGCCTTCTTCACAGCTCTATCCACTTGAGTGGCAACTTTCAAAGAACTATGAACATAGACCCCAAGATCTCTCTGCTCCTCCACATTGCCAAGAACCCTACCATTAACCCTGTATTCCGCATTCAGATTTGTCCTTCCAAAATGGACAACCTCACACTTGTCAGGGTTAAACTCCATCTGCCACTTCTCAGCCCAGCTCTGCATTCTATCTATGTCTCTTTGCAGCCGACAACAGCCCTCCTCACTATCCACAACTCCACCAATCTTCGTATCATCTGCAAATTTACTGACCCACCCTTCAACTCCCTCATCCAAGTCGTTAATGAAGATCACAAACAGCAGAGGACCCAGAACTGATCCCTGCGGTACGCCACTGATAACTGGGCTCCAGGCTGAATATTTGCCATCCACCACAACTCTCTGTCTTCTATCGGTTAGCCAGTTTGTTATCCAACTGGCCAAATGTCCCACTATCCCATGCCTCCTTACTTTCTGCATAAGCCTACCATGGGGAACCTTATCAAATGCCTTACTAAAATCCATGTACACTACATCCACTGCTTTACCTTCATCCACATGCTTGGTCACCTCCTCAAAGAATTCAATAAGACTTGTAAGGCAAGACCTACCCCTCACAAATCCGTGCCCACCACAGGTCTTTCTGTGACACTACCTGAGTGATCAAGGTCAGTGAATGCAACTTCATATTCCACAGCTACACACTGTTCAATACACCATACAGTACAACCCTCACCGATATACAACCTCTATCAATAATGGCTCATAACTAACACACATAGCTTCACCAATAATCCCAACACCTTATTCCTGGCTGAGGGTCAGGTGGTGAAATCACTCCCTGAACACCTTGGGCAGGCATAGTCTCCATCTACACTTCTCTTTCTTCTTCCACTTCTAACAGCTTGCCTTGCTCTCCATACCCTCTGCCCATTCTCCCAGTCATGCTGTGTTCCAAGTGGAATGCCTACCACTGCATCTGTGCCAGGGGGTATCTAGCTTCTGCAGAAGCCTTGGAACCCTTAAGCACTTGCCACATCACTCCCTGTAGAGTTTAGCAACTTTAAATAACACTAGCAAGCATCAAAAACGTATGCAATATTATCAACAGCCAGTGGAAATCAATCAGCAACTAAACTTAAAGTAGTTGATCATTGTTTTAAGTAGCTCTGGTGGGGAATCCTTCCCACTGCTGATCATATGTTCAGTGTGTGTGATTAAGGGACAATGTTAGCTCTATTGCTGAGCTCAAAATAGCAGCACTGGTATCAACTGAAATCACACAGATTTGCCTCATGATAGGTCTACTCTGGATTCTTCCAGCAGATGCTTACTGGGCACATGCTAACACCCTCAGCAGCAGGACATCTGCTACAATTTGTGTGCATGCCATGGATGCCATTTTGGACACTTTAACCACTTGTACAGGCCAGAATGTGGGTACTAGCCATCCAAGTAACTGATATCAACAGCAGCACAAAGAGGAGGACGAATAGATGCTCCACCATCCAACAGTATCTTAGCTAAAGCAGCCCTCATCATCCCACTAGACCAGCTATTCTGCAATCCTTATCACCACCATCTTTATAATCACTATGAGATTTTTTTTAAACTCCAGTCTCACAGGTCTTTCCCTGAATATACTGCAAACAAGAACAACAGCATCAAATGTAAAACTAGAAATTTGACTACTTCATATTAGTGTCACCGTCACATCCTATGCCTGTAAAGCTTATTAGGAAGTCAGACACTACTTTCTTTTTGAAAAAGTAGCATATAATTGTAAATTTACCTCAACACAATGAACTTCATTTGTTTTGTGACTTCTTTTGTGGTTTATGATAGAGATGACGGGCGAGATTCTCCGGACTCACGACGGGTCGGAGAATAGCGGGCGTCGGAAATTTTTACGGCGACGCTGTTCCGACCCCCTCCCGCTATTCTCCGAACCCCGCAAATTGTCGGAGTCGCGTTTCCCGACAAACGCCTCCTTCCCGCCCCTGACACGACCAGAATCGCCACTGAGAGCCCCCCCGCTATTCACCGGCCCGGATGGGCCGAAGTCCCGACGTCATGGCGCCCTGTTTGGACGTCGTGAAACACACCTGCTTTTTAAATTCGTCAACCAGTCGGCCTGGCTGACGACTGCTTGGAGGAGGTCAGGGCACCACTCTGCGCACCGCTCAGCGCACCGTTCAGCGCACCGCTCGAGTCTGGCCACAACGGGGAAGGCATCCCTGGGAACGGGAGGGGGTCCAGAGCGGGGGCAGTGGGGGGGAGACGGGGGAGGCAGTGGGGGAGACGGAGGGGGCAGTGGGGGAGACGGAGGGGGCAGTGGGGGAGACGGAGGTGGCAGTGGGGGAGACGGAGGGGGCAGTGGGGGAGACGGAGGGGGCAGTGGGGGAGACGGAGGGGGCAGTGGGGGAGACGGAGGTGGCAGTGGGGGAGACGGAGGGGGCAGTGGGGGAGACGGTGGTGGCAGTGGGGGAGACGGAGGGGGCAGTGGGGGAGACGGAGGGGGCAGTGAGGGAAGACGGGGGAGGCAGTGGGGGAGACGGAGGGGGCAGTGGGGGAGACGGAGGGGGCAGTGGGGGGCGACGGAGGGGGGGGTTAGGTAGAGGGTGAGCCGTCCAACCCCGTAACAAAATGTCTGCCACCATGCCATGGTGTGCAGGTGACGAGGACACGGCCGCTGGTTCCCCTGTGGCTTCCGGCCACAGGCCACTGACGCACCCGTGAGGAGGCCATAGTTTACTGGCCGTTGGATGCAGAAAGTGACCAGGGGTTAGGCTGACCGCGTGTCAGCAGCGCGACCAGGCCACCGGGACACACTGGTATCCCATGGCTGGCGGCTGCCGAGGTAACGACTAACGTCCGTCTAACATGTCCCGTTTCTCTGCCCCCCACCACCCTTCTGTAGGTTAGCACGATGCATGGGAACAGAACGGCTATGTTCTGCGCAGTGGTTGGGGCAGCTCTACTGGATTTGGAGATGCAGCAGCATCCACACCCACAACCCGCAGTGGCTGCAGGGCCAGCTGCAGCAGCAGAGGGAAGGGCCGAAGAGTTGCCAGTCGTCGAGCAGCATGGGGGGGGGGGGGGAGGAGGAGGAGGAGGAGGAGGAGGAGGAAGAGGAAGAGGAGAGAGTGAGGGTGCAGCCACGGCGTCAGAGGCGACGACCAAAGCCGAGGGTGTACCGTGTCCGGGTCTCTTTCCTAACAATGCCGGACATCACCTGCAGGAGAAGACTCCGGCTGAGTAGGCAGACGGTGATACATATCTGCGAACTCCTGTCGCACCTCGCCCCACGTGGAACGGGGGGAGGACACGCGATCCCTGTAGCCATCAAGGTGACGGTCGCTCTGAACTTCTATGCTACCGGTTCCTTCCAGTCTCCGAGCGGGGACGTCTCTGGGATCTCCCAGTCATCGGTGCACAGGTGCATCCGGGATGTGACCGACGCCCTCTATGCCATCGCCGATCGCTACATCACCTTTCCCGAGGACCGAGCAAGTCAAGACTCACGAGTCCGTGGATTTGCCAGTGTGGCCGGGATACCGAGGGTTCAGGGGTCAATCGACTGTGTTCACGTCCCCATGCGCCCGCCTGCTGTGGACAGGGACGTGTTCACAAACAGGAGGGGGACATACTCCATTAATGTCCAGGTGGTATGCGACCCCCACATGAGGTTCATGAACGTCTGTGCAAGGTTCCCAGGGAGTGTGCATGACTCCTACATACTAGCGCAGTCGTTCATCCCTGCGATGTTTGAGGGACGTCCCCCCCGGCTGAGGGGCTGGTTGCTAGGTGACAGGGGTTATCCGCTGAGGTCTTGGCTGATGACGCCTATACGGAGGCCTCAGACCAATGCGGAAACACGATACAACGAGGCCCATGCAGCAACCAGGGGTGTGGTGGAGCGCTGCCTTGGCCTCCTGAAGATGAGATTCAGGTGCCTGGACCGCTCCGGAGGGGCCCTGCAGTACCAGGCCGACAGGGTCGCTCGCATTGTAGTGGTCTGCTGTGCGCTGCACAACATCGCGATGCAGAGGGAAGATGACTTGTTGCAGGAGGCGGAGGGAGAAGCTAGTGGCAGTGGTGCCAGCACAGAGGAGGAGGAGGAGGAGGAGGAGGAGGAGGACGCTGGCGGAGTGGCGGGCGCAGCACGCAGACACGACCCAGGTGCTGGTGATGTCCAGGAGGCGGCACGACGGCCCCGCAAGGACGGCGGGCACGCGACGTCATGGTGGCAGCACGGTTCACGCATCGCATGTGACGTCCCCAATGAACACCAAACCACCACCTGCATCGCTAGTCATGCAGAGGGTCACCACACAACTGCCACCACCACAACCCCCCCTCTCAGTGTACACTGCTCCACTTCGACATGACGCTTATCACTGGGTCCAGACCGAATGGCACAGCATTGATGGCTGTGTCAGCGGGTGTGATCAGTGCCATGTGGAATGATGACAGCCCGCTCTGCGAAGAGCTGTGAGCTCAGAGTCGTTAGAGAGAGTCTGACCCATGGCAATAGCTGAACCATCCACCTTGGTGGCCGCTGAGTTCGTCACTGACACTCCATCACGTGCCCGCGTGGGCTAGCTCTGGGTGGGGGGTAGGGGCAGGGACTGCACACCCGGCACCGAGGTTTCACCACCCGTCACCCCCAGCGACACTCGGTCACCATCACGATTCCTGTGGCTGTGGAACAATCACACGGTATTACAAGTAAGGTGGAACAGTGCGTTTAATATTAACAATTATTTACAGGTGCCCTAGCCCCTACAACTAAACTGTGCCCTTCACCCGTGCCAACTTACTCAGTGTCTATGTTAGTTGCCTTACGGGCCCTACCACTACGTCTAAGTGAATCCCCAGATGATATAGCAGGAGTGGAGGAGGATTGCTGCGAATCGCCCCCCTCAACTCGTTTCTCCTTGGCCAAGCGTTTCCTGGGGCGACCCGGCCTTGATGGGCCAGGCTGCTCTGCGGGCGTCTCGGGTGACATTGTGCCACCCTGCTCTGCCTGCTGCCCACCCGATGCACCAGGGATGGGACGGGGGGAGGCCGAGAATTCCGGGACGTCCCGTGATGGAGTTAATGGGACGGGCCCCGAAACCTCCTCCTCCCTCGGGGAGCCCGGTGGCCCCCGGGCCTCACTTTGGGACAGAGGTGCGAGCGGGGAGGTTCCCCGCCGCACCACCGACACCTGGCGCTGCCAGTCGTGGAGGCCTGCAACGGTATCCACCAGGATCCGAAGGTTTGCAGAGACGGAGTCCAGGGAGTTAGACATTCCCGCCAGGGACTGTGCGATCTCAACCTGAGTGTGCACGACGCCATCCAGCACATGTGTCAGGCGGTTGATGCTCTCGGCGACTGACTGCTGCGACTGGCCAATGACCTGCTGAGACTCGGCCATGGCCCGCAGGGCGCCGGCAATGTCGGTTTGGCTCTGGCACATTGCTGCCTGTGAGAGGGCAACCCTGTCCAGGGCCGAGGATGACGCGTGCACATTAACCCCAACGTCTTGCATAACCTGACCCATTGCCTCCACCGCGGATGCCACCCGTGCGGTGTCGGACTGGGTCTCTGCCATGAGCGGCACCACTCCCTGCTCTTGGACGCGGTTCGACTCCTCTAACAGCGTCTGCAGAGTCTGGAAGGAAGCCCTCATCCCGTCATTGTTTCCCTGGGTTTCCTGAGGCATCGGCTGTGCGGGTGGGTTGAGAAACTCCAGGAACTCCGAAAACGTCTGGGAGCCAGCTGCATCCTGGGCCTGGTCTGGCCTCCGCGAGTCCGGGCCCTCTGTTGCTCCGACCTCCACCTGCTGTACCTGCTCATCTGTGATGTGCCAACCAGACTGTGCCCCAGGAGACTCATCACTAAATAGGCCCGCCGGGGTGTGTATCTCTGGGATGATGGATGTGGTGGGAGAAAGCAGTACCGCAAGCCCGACGCTCTCAATGGTTAGGTCCTCGTCCATGGTGTGGGGCTGCTCAGCGACAGGAGGGTTGTCCCTGGCCATTTCTGGTGGTGGTGGTGGACTTCGAACCCTCTGTGCGTCCTGGTCCGCAGATTGGGTTGGGGCGGATAGGGCCGCCCGCTGATCGGGCACCCTCTGTTGTGAGGCCCCGGGTGAGGTGGCGGCAGATTCCTGTCTCCGTCTGCAGCCAGACGGCCCTAGTCGTTCGGCATCACGTCCTAGGGAAGAGAATGAGACGGGTTATTTCGATTTGCTTGGCAGGCCGCTGGACGGTCCCAGTGGGCAGGGTGTGTGAAGGGACAGAGGATGGGGAGGTGTCCCAGTGGGCAGGGTGTGTGAAGGGACAGAGGATGGGGAGGTGTCCCAGTGGGCAGGGTGTGTGAAGGGACAGAGGATGGGGAGGTGTCCCAGTGGGCAGGGTGTGTGAAGGGACAGAGGATGGGGAGGTGTCCCAGTGGGCAGGGTGTGTGAAGGGACAGAGGATGGGGAGGTGTCCCAGTGGGCAGGGTGTGTGAAGGGACAGAGGATGGGGAGGTGTCCCAGTGGGCAGGGTGTGTGAAGGGACAGAGGATGGGGGGGGGGGTGTTTGTCAGGGAGGGTTGTCTCACTTGCTGCAGTTCCGCCAACCTCGCATTGCGCGATATCGCGGGTGGCAGACCCCCCAACAAGGTCCAGTGCCCTCTATTCAAAGGTGCTGAGGGGGTGCATGTTGGGCGAACCCCCTCCAGTCTTGTGCCGCTCACGGTGGTTATGACCGGCATTGGCCTGTTGGGGGAGGGAACATAGGTAGATCATTACAAAACGGTAGGTATCAGAAGTCCGTTCTGATACTGGCACAGTTTGGGGGGGGGGCAAGTTGTCATCAGATGATTGCATCTCTCCTCGGGGCCAGAGCGCTGGGTCTGTGACAACTTTGTGAACCACCCTCAAATAACTCTGCCCCAATCCCTCTCCCCCCCCCCCCCGGGCAGTTAAGGGGGAGGGATGGTTGTGACTAGGGGCACCCTCATGGCACTTACCCTGGCAGACCTGGTGAGGTCGTGTAGCTTCTTTCGGCACTGCTCTGCTGAGCGAGGGGTGTGCCCCACAGCACTGACGGCAGCAGCCACGTCACGCCAGGCCTGGCGTACCGTGCTGGCAGGTTGGCGATGCCCTCTCCGCGGGCGGATGATGCCCCTCCTCTGCTCCACGGCATCGAGGAGCTCCTCGACGTCTGCATCAATAAAGCGAGGAGCAGCTCGCCTAGGCTCCGACATCCTGCCCGACAGATTCTGTGGTCGCCCGCGCCTTTTTACGGCGTCGGGCGGCGTCACATGGGCGGGTTCGTGTCGTCGTCGCGTTCCGTCGTCATCACGCACGTAATTGACGCGGCCGCGCTGCTAGCCCATTTCCAGGAAGTGAATCGTTCGGGAAATGAAGCCTTCGCGACCGTCGTAAAACGGTCCCGATTTTTACGACCGTTTGCCGACTTTCCGCGGGTGCGGAGAATTTCGCCCGACATGTCTGAACATATCTCAGTTAAACACAAATATCTTCCCAAGTGCTGGTTGACTGTCCCTCATCATTTCAATGGTTGCCAGTAAAAACACTTTGGGGGCTAATTTTTTTTTCTTTATTCGTTCATGAGATGTGGGCATCCCTGGAAGGGCCATCATTTGTTGCCCGTCCCTGAGGGCATTTAAGGGCATTGCTGTGAGTCTGGAGTCACATATAGGCCAGACAAGGTAAGGATGACAGATTTCCTTCCTTAAAGGACATTAGTAAACCAGATGAATTTTTACATTAATCAACAATGGTTTCCTGGTTGTCATTAGACTTTAAATTCCAGGTTTTTATTGAATTCAAATTCCACCATCTGCCCTGGTGGGATTCGAACCCATGTCCGCAGACTCTGAGTCTCTGGATTACTAATCAAGTGACAATATCATTATGCCACTTTCTCTCCAGATAACCATAGCTGGAATGTCAAATGTATCAATTCCATCGGTCCTTAACCTATTCTGCGGGCAATGGAATATATCAATATTGTAATCACATGATTAAAACTCGCTAGCGATGAATCTTATTAACACAGAAGGGAAGCCCAGGGAGACTAGAAGGAAGCCACCACTTGGCCAGCAGAAGGAAGGATTCAGGGTAAACCATTTTGGACAGAGATAAGGAGACACTTGTGTGGTGATAACCACTGTAGTGATGTGCACTTGCAGTAGGGGGATGTATGGCTCTATCTGTAATACAGGTTCCTCCGATAAGCCCTTGCCGGCTAGATCCGCCCACAGGGAGCTTGTGTATAAATATGCGTGTGAGTCACTCAGATCATATTCTACAGTTGCAGCCGGAGGAATAGCATCACACAGCAATAAAGCCTCGATTGTACATGTCTCTCGCCTTTGAGTGCAATTGTTAGCGCCACAAGTTATTGCTGTGTGATTTTCCATACACCATGGACATCAGGATCAAGCCTGACCATCTGCAGCTGGATCAGCAGTCACCTCACGCCAGGAAATACTTTGTTCACTGGCTTGCAGTCTTCGAGGCCTACATCTCTTCAGCGGACCCTCCACCGACGGAGGCTCAAAAGAAACAACTCCTGTGCTCAAGACTTCGCTCCAGTGTCTTTCCGCTAATTCGAGATGCGCCTGACTACACCAGAGCAATGGAATTGCTCAAGGAAAACTATGCACAGTCGACGAACACCCTGTTTGCGAGACATCTACTCTCTACTCGCGTCCAGCAGCCGGGTGAGTCGATTGAGGACTTCTTGAGGGCCCTTATACCTCTGGTACGAGACTGCGACTGCCGGGCCCTCACAGCCACGGAACACTCTGATTTACTTATGCGCGATGCCTTTGTTAGAGGCATTGCATCGGACCCCATCCGGCAACGACTGCTGGAAAGGGCCGACCTCGCGGCCACAAACACATTGGCGCTTTCCATGACGGCCGCCTCCCGTAGTGCGCGATCTTACTCCGCTAGCCACTTGGCCCACCCGTCCTACCCCTCGTGGACTCCGCAAACGGCCCCCCAGGCCCACCCATCCTACCCCTCGTGGACCCCGCAACCGCCCCCCCCCCCCAGCAGCCGCCCCCGCGCACTACGCCTGCGCTGCTCACCGCACCGCGCTCCCTGGGGGTCCCCGCTGTTACTTCTGCGGTCAGCAGAAGCTCCCCCGCCAATGCTGCCCGGCCTGCACTGCGACCTGCAAAGCTTGTGGCAAGAAAGGCCACTTTGCAGCGGTGTGTCAGTCCCGGACGGTTGCCGCTATTGCGCCCCCGTTCCCCCCCTCGCCTCAGCCAATTGCACAATGGGCCTTGCCGTCCGCTTCCCCGACCCCATGTGTGATCAGTGGGCGCCGCCATCCTTCGCCGCCCCCGCCACGTGCGCTCCATGGGCGCCGCCATCTTCATCCCCCACCGCCATGGGCGCCGCCATCTTGTCCCGACCCCACAACGTGCGCTCCATGGGCGCTGCAATTTTGACCGCCGCCATCTTCTCCCACACAGGTACTCCAGATGCCGCCATTTTGTCCTCCCGGGACGGGGCCATGGGATACGGGTCGCTACCGCTCCTCGTCGGACTCGACTGCTGATCGCCCGCTACTCGCCTCCGTTATGCTCGACCAGTCGCGTCCTCGCAACCTGGCACCCTCTTCCACAACGGTGCTGGTCAACAGCCACGTGACCTCCTGCCTCATCGACTCTGGGAGCACCGAGAGCTTCGTCCACCCGGACACGGTAAGGCGCTATTCCCTTGCGGTCCATCCCGCCAACCGGCAGATCTCTCTCGCCTCCGGGACCCACTATGTCCCGATCCGGGGTTTCTGCCTGGTTAAACTTACTGTACAGGGCATGGAATTCGACCGTTTCCATCTGTACGTTCTCCCCAACCTCTGCGCGTCACTCTTACTAGGCCTGGATTTCCAGTGCAATCTCCAGAGCCTCACCCTTAAATTCGGTGGACCCCTACCTCCCCTCACCGTTTGCGGCCTCGCGACCCTCAAGGTCGAGCCTCCCTCCCTCTTTGCCAATCTGACCGCAGATTGCAAGCCCGTCGCCACCAGGAGCAGACAATACAGGACCCAGGACAAGGCCTTCATCAGATCCGAAGTCCAGCGGCTGCTTCGGGAGGGTATCATCGAGGCCAGCAACAGCCCTTGGAGAGCCCAGGTGGTAGTGGTTAAGACCGGGGAGAAGCACAGGATGGTCGTGGACTACAGCCAGACCATCAACCGGTACACGCAGTTCGACGTGTACCCCCTCCCCCGCATTTCTGATATGGTCAATCAGATTGCACAGTACCGGGTCTTCTCTACTATTGACCTGAAATCCGCCTACCACCAGCTCCCCATCCGTAAATCGGACCGTCCCTACACTGTCTTCGAGGCAGACTGTTGTCTATACCAATTTCTTAGGGTTCCCTTCGGCGTCACGAATGGAGTCTCGGTATTTCAACAAGAAATGGACCGAATGGTTGACCGGTACGGACTGCAGGCCGCCTTCCTGTACCTCGACAATGTCACCACCTGTGGCCATGACCAGCAGGACCATGACGCCAACCTTTCTAAATTCCTCCACACCGCATCTCTCCTTAATCTCATGTACAAGGAGAAGTGCGTGATCCGCACAGACCGCTTAGCCATCCTCGGCTACGTAGTCCAAAACGGACTACTGGGGCCCGACCCCGACCGCATGCGCCCCCTCATGGAGCTCCCAATTCCCCACTGCCCCAAGGCCCTCAACCGCTGCCTTGGGTTCTTTTCTTATTACGCCCAGTGGGTCCCACAATACGCGGACAAGGCCCGCCCACTTATCCAGTCCACACATTTTCCCCTCACGGCCGATGCACAACAGGCCTTCGCCCGCATTCGATCTGACATAGCCAAGGCCGGGATGCACGCAGTAGATGAGACACTGCCTTTTGAAGTAGAAAGCGACGCTTCAGATGTCGCCCTTGCCGCCACGCTGAATCAGGCAGGCAGACCCGTGGCATTCTTTTCACGCACCCTCCACGCCTCCAAAATTCGACATTCCTCTGTTGAAAAGTAGGCCCAGGCTATCGTTGAAGCGGTGCGGCACCGGAGGCATTACCTGGCCAGCAAGAGATTCACTCTCCTCACTGACCAACGGTCAGTAGCCTTCATGTTCAACAACACGCAGCGGGGCAAGATCAAGAATGACAAAATCTTGCGGTGGAGAATCGAGCTCTCCACCTTTAACTACAAGATCTTGTATCGCCCCGGCAAGCTCAACGAGCCCCCAGACGCCCTCTCTCGAGGTACATGTGCCAGCGCACAAGTGAACCAGCTCCGTGCCTTGCACGAGAGCCTTTGCCATCCGGGGGTCACTCGCTTGTACCATCTAATTAAAGCCCGCAAGCTGCCCTACTCCGTCGAGGAAGTACGGACAGTCACCAGAAACTGCCAGATCTGTGCCGAGTCCAAGCCACACTTCTACCGGCCAGATCGCGCGCGCCTTGTGAAAGCGTCCCGCCCCTTTGAACGCCTCAGCGTGGACTTCAAAGGGCCCCTCCCCTCCACCGACCGCAACACCTACATCCTTAGTGTGGTCGATGAATTTTCTAGGTTCCCCTTCGCCATCCCATGCCCGGATATGACGTCTGCCACCGTCATCAAGGCCCTGGATTCCATTTTCGCTCTGTTCGGTTTCCCCAACTACATCCACAGTGACAGAGGATCCTTGTTCATGAGTTATGAGCTGCGTCATTTCCTGCTCAGCAGGGGTATCGCCTCCAGCAGGACGACCAGCTACAACCCCCGGGAAACGGGCAGGTAGAGAGGGAGAACGGGACGGTATGGAGGGCCGTCCAGCTGGCCCTACGGTCCAGGAACCTCCCAGCCGCATGCTGGCAGCAGGTCCTCCCTGACGCGCTCCATTCCATTTGGTCACTACTGTGCACCACAACTAACAGTACACCCCATGAACGTGTTTTTGCCTTCCCTAGGAAGTCTACATCCGGGGTGTCGCTCCTGACTTGGCCCAGTCCTTCTCCGTAGGCATGTCCGGCACCACAAGGCGGAACCCCTGGTGGACAAAGTACACTTTCTCCACGCCAATCATCAGTATGCCTACGTGGAGTTCCCCAACGACCGCCAGGACACAGTCTCGCTCCTGGACCTGGCTCCCTCAGGTACCGATCCCATGCCCACGCCCCTTTTCCCCCCCGCGCCACCCTCCTTTTCCCCGGCGCCCCCGTATTCGTCCCCACCAGGTCCATCCCTTGTCCCCCTGCCCACACTGGAGGACACGGAAGATTTCGGTTCGCTCTCGGAGTCATCCCGCCAGCAGCCAGCACCAACACCGCCAGCACCTGCACCATCGTTGCCATCACCGCCTGGGCCGACGTCGCCACCACAGCTACGCCGATCACAGCGGAACGTTTGACCGCCGATTCGGCTCAACCTGTAACCTGCTAACCGGATGGACTCTTGGTTTTCTTTGTTTGAACCCTTTTGTAAATATATCATCCTTTGTATTATAGTTACACATCACGCCCGCCGGACTCATTTCTTTTACAGGGGGTGAATGTGGTGATAACCACTGTAGATATGCGTATTTGCAGTAGGGGGATGTATGGCTGTACCTGTAATACAGGTTCCTCCGGTAAGCCCCTGCCGGCTAGCTCCGCCCACAGGGAGCTTGTATATAAATATGCGTATGAGTCACTTAGATCCTATTCTATAGTTGCAGCCGGAGGAATAGCATCACACAGGAATAAAACCTCGATTGTACATGTCTCTCGTCTTTGAGTGCAATTGTTAGCGCCACAACTTGTTCACACAAAGAGTGGTGAGCCTGTGGAATTCATTACCAGAGGAAGTAGTTGATGCTAAAACTTGGACTATATTCAAGAGGCGGCTGGATATAGCACTTGGGGAGAATGGGATCAAAGGCTATGGGGAGAAAGCAGGATTAGGCTATTGAGTTGGATGATCAGCCATGATGTGATGAATGGCGGAGCAGGCTCGAAGGGCCAAAAGGCCTCCTCCTGCTCCTATCTTCTATGTATCTATGTTCACAATACGTACATAGTAGACAAAAGAATAATTGACATTGACAATGGTACAACAACAAAGAGTGCGAAACAAGGGTCAAACAAGAGCAGCATAGGGCATCGTGAATAGTGTTCTTACAGGGAAACAGATCAGTCCAAGGGAGAGTCGTTGAGGAGTCTGGTAGCTGTCGGGAAGAAGCATTTCCTATGTCTAGATGTGCGGGTCTTCAGACTTCTGGATCTGCTGCCTGATGGAAGAGAGCAAAGCCTGGGTGTGTGGGGTCTCTGACAATGCTATCTGCCTTTTTGAGGCAGCAGGAAGTTTATACAGAATCAATGGGAGGATGGGAAGCTTGTGTGATGCAGTGGGCGGAGTTCACCACACTCTGCAGTTTCTTGCGATCTTGGACTGAGCAGTTTCCATACCAGGCTGCGATGCAGCCGGATAGGATGCTCTCTATGGCATATCTGTAGAAGTTTCTGAGAGTCGATACAGACATACAAAATGTCTTTAGCTTCTGTTGGAAGTAGAGACGTTGTTGGGTTCTTGACTGTTGCATCAACGTGAATGGATCAGGACAGACTGTTGGTGATGGTGACCCCCAGGAACTTAAAGTTATCGACCATTTCTACTTCAGAGCCATTGATGTAGATGGGGGGGAGTGGGGGTTTGTGCTACGCTTCCTGAAGTTGATGATCAGTTCCTTGGTTTTTCCAACATAATAATAATAATCGCTTAATGTCACAAGTAGGCTTCAATGAAGTTACTGTGAAAAGCTCCAAGTCGCCACATTCTAACGCCTGTTTGGGGAGGCTGAACCCGTGGGAATTGAACCCGCGCTGCTGGCATTGTTCTGCATTACAAGTCAGCTGTTTAGCGTACTGTGCTAAACCAGCCCCGCATTTAGACAGAGGTTGTTTTCGGTACAACATGCAACCAAGTAATCTATCTCCCTTCTGTAGTCTGATTCATCATTGTTTGATATACGACCCACCACATTCTTATCATCTGCAAACTTATAGATTGAATTGGAGTTGAATCTTGCCACACAGTCATGTATATATAGGGAGTACAGTAGAGGACTGAGCACACATCCTTGCGGGGCCCTGGTGTTGAGGGTTATTGTGGAGGAGGCGCTGTTACCTATCCTTACACATTACGGTCTGTTGGTGAGGAAGTCAAGGATCCAGCTGCACAAGGAGGGGTCAAGTCCAAGGTTGGAGAGTTTGGTTATTAGTCTTGTTGAGATAATGGTGTTGAAGGCGGAACTGTAGTCTATGAACAGGAGTCTAACATAGGTGTCCTTGTTGTTGAGATGTTCGAGAGTTGATTGTAGGGCCAGAGAGATAGCATCTGCTGTGGATCAATTGCGGCGATAGGCGAACTGCAATGGATCGAGACCATCTGGGAGGCTGCCGTTGATCTGTCTCACGACTAGCCGCTCAAAGCATTTCATGATAACAGACGTCAGGGCCACCTGTCGGTAGTCGTTGAGGTACGCGACCTTCTTCTTTGGTACTAGTATTATGGTGGTCTTCTTGAACCATTTCTTCATTCTTCAAGCAATTGAATTCTTTTGATTTCAACATACAAGAAAGCCAGTTTTATGCATGTTTTGGAAGTCACAGCACTCATTGGGCTAAAACATTCCTTCTCTAAAATACATCTTGGGCGGGATTCTCCATTTCAGTGGCTAAATGCCGGCGCCAGCGGAGCACGTGTTTATGACTGAAAAATCAGCGTGCAACGCTCACTGATTCTGGCACCGGTGAGGTGTTAGCACTGGTGCCGACTGAAGCCCCCGCCGCCTGCGGCAAAAATGGTCAGGTCCCGGGCCACGTACACACAGGCTGACGAACCACACCGGTCGTGCCGTACAAAGTGGCACCAGCCAAGCATAACCCCAACCCACCAATTGCGACCCCACAGCACACCCCCTGGCCACCCCCTACCAGTCACCCCAGCCCTTGCAGAGGCCCCCCCCCCGGACAGCGGTACGGATCTTGGCTGACTGTGGCGGAACTGGACACAGTGGGCAGCCATCACGCCGGGTTCCCGCATGGTTGGGACCACACGTGTCGGTGAACTTGGTCCATTAGGGGCGGAGCATTGCGGGTGGGCCGGTCGATGATGAACCAACGCCATTGAAACATTGCGCAGCTTTCGTCATGATGAAGGCAGTTTGGAGGGGGTGGAACATGGTGGACCACGTCAACCCAGCGCCGGCTCTGAATTCGGCGTGAAGATTCATTCTCCGCTTGATTGCCGAACACGATTTTGACGTCGGGCTACAGAGAATCCAGCCTCTTGTTGCAGTCAGGCATGAGATGAGAAAAGGGCATATTATTGTATGTCTCTCCCTGTCCAAAATATTAAGTAATATTAAGCAGAATCACCTTGTGCAAAATATTGAAATGTGTGTGCGCTTGTATAGAAAATTATTTTTAAATAATAAATGTTTCAAGTGTTTGTCTTTAATAAAACATAATGTGCTTGAAGTTTCAAAATTTATCTTGAATGGCATTTTATAGCTGCCTCCCAGGTTTCTCTCTTCAAATGAAAACTTTATTTCATTTTTTTAATAAATAATTTACTGAGGTATTTTTTGGTATTATAACAACAACACAATAAACAATGTACATGAAACTATAAACATAGTGCAACAGCCGTCTCCCTCCCTTACAGGTCCCACTTTTATTAACCCCTATCTAAGCTAAACTAACACCCCCCCCCCCCCCCCCCCCCCCCCTCCCCGACTCTGCTGACGATTAATTTTCCGCGAAGAAGTCGACGAATGGTTGCCACCTCCGGGCAAACCTTAACAGTGACCGTCTCAAGGCGAACTTGATTTTCTCCAAACAGAGAAAGCTAGCCATGTCTGATAGCCAGGTCTCTGACTTCGGGGTCTTTGAGTCTCTCCAAGCTAATAGTATCCGTCGCCAGGCTACCAGGGAAGCAAAGGCCAGAACATCTGCCTCTTTCTCCTCCTGGATTCCCGGGTCTTCCGACACCCCGAAAACCACCACCTCTGGACTCAGCGCCACCCTTGTTTTTAACCATGGACATGACATCTGCAAACCCCTGCCAAAATCCCCTAAGCTTCGGGCATGCCCAGAACACGTGGACTTGGTTCACTGGTCCTCCTGTATATTTTGTACACCTGTCCTCCATCCCAAAGAATCTGCTCATCCGGGCCACTGTCATGTGAGCCTGGTGAATGACCTTGAATTGTATCAGGCTGAGCCTGGCACATGTTGCGGACGCGTTGACACGACTCAATGCGTCCGCCCAGAGACCATCCTCTATATCTCCTCTCAGGTCCTCCTCCCACTTGAGCTTCAGCTCCTCGGTCTGCGTCTCCTTTGACCCCATAAATTCCTTGTAAATGTCCGAGACGCTCCCTTCTCCTATCCACCCTCTGGAACTATCCTGTTCTGAATCCTCCTTAGATGTAGGAGTGGAAGGTTGACACCTGTTTAGGTAGGAAGTCCCGCACCTGCAGATACCTGAATTTGTTTCCCTTCGCCAACCCAAACTTCTCCTCCAGCGCCCTGATACTTGGAAAGCTCCCCTCTATAAACAGATCCCCCATCATCTCAATTCCAGCTCTCCACCATATACGGAACCCCCCCATCCATACTTTCCAGGGCAAACCGATGATTAACACAGATTGGGGACCAAACTGATGCTCCCTCTGCTCCCACATGTCTCCTCCATTGCACCCAGCTCACAGGGCCGCCACCACCACGGGGCTGGTGGAGTACCGTGCCGGCGGGAACGGCAGAGGCGCAGTTACCAACGGCCCCAAACTGGTGCCCTTGCATGGAGCCGCCTCATACGCTTCCATGCCAACCCCTCCCCCACCATCCACTTCCTGATCATGGCTATATTCGCCGCCCAGTAATAGTTACTAAAATTTTCCAGCGCCGGCCATCCCTCTCGCTGACTCTGCTCAAGCATTACTTTCCTTACCCGCGGGATCTTGCCCGCCAAAACAAAGCCAGAGATCACTTTGTTGACCCGTTTAAGAAAGGACCGCGGAATAAAGATAGGGAGACATTGAAACACAAACAGGAATCTCGGAAGGACCGTTATCTTCACCATCTGCACCGTCCCAGCTAATGACAACGGGAGCGCGTCCCATCTCTGAAAATGGTCCTTCATTTGGTCTGCTAGCCGGACCAGATTTAATTTATGCAGCTTGTCCCATTCCCACCCACTTGAAAGCCCAGGTACCTAAAGTTTCCCCCTACTAATCTAAACGGCAGCTCCCCAATCGTCTCTCCTGTCCCCTCACCTGGACCGCAAACATTTCACTTTTCCCCATAATTAGCTTATACCCCGAAAACCGGCCAAATTCCCCTAGAATCCTCATGATTTTTTCCATCCCCTCTAATGGGTCCAATACATACAGAAGCAGGTCGGCTGCATAGAGCGAGACTCTGTGCTCCATCCCCCCCAGACCAGCCCCTTCCAGCCCTTGAAGCTCTCAGAGCAATTGCCTGTGGCTCTATAGCTAGCACGAACAACAGTGGGGAGAGTGGGCATCCCTGTCTCATCCCCCAGTGCAGTCTAAAATAGTCCGATGTTGTCCTATTCATCTGTACACGTGCTACAGGAACCTGATGCAGCAACCTGACCCAGTCAATAAAGCCCCACCCAAATCCGAACCGTCCCAGTACCCCCCACAGATAATCCCATTCTACCCGATCAAAAGCCTTTTCTGCGTCCATTGCGATCACTACCTCCACCTCCCTACCTTCCAGGGCATCATGATCACATTTAACAACCTTCTTACATTGGCCACCAACTGCCTACCCTTAACAAACCCCGTCTGGTCCTCCCCAATAACGCCTGGATCACAATCCTCAATCCTGGAGGACAAAATTTTGGCAAGCAGTTTGGCGTCCACATTCAACAGGGATATTGGCCTGTAGGACCCACACAGCTCTGGGCTCTTGTCCCGCTTCAGAATCAGCGAAATCGTGGCCTGTGACATCATCGGGGGCAGCACCCCTCTTTCCCTTCCCTCATCCTTCCCTCATTGAACATCCTCATGAACACCGGCCCCAATATCCCAGAGAACATTTTATAAAACTCCACTGGGTACCCGTCCGGCCCCGGGGCTTTACCCGACTGCATGGCCTTCAGACCCTCCACTATCTCTTCCAACCTGATCGGGGCCCCCAGCCCTTCTACCAGCTCCCGTCCACCTTTGGGAAATTCAGCCCACCTAAGAAGTGCCTCATCCCCTCCGGCCCCGTAGGGGTTCCGACCTATATAACCTACTGTAGAAATCCCTAAACGCGTCATTCACCCCTGCTGAATCTCCAACCAGGTTCCCATCTCCATCATATACTTTCCCTATCTCCCTGGCTGCCATCCCCTTTCTAAGCTGCTGTGCAAGCATTCTGCTGGCCTTCTCTCCATACTCATAGATCACCTCCCTCGCCTTTCTCAGCTGCTCCACCACCCTCACTATGGTTAACAAGCCGAACTCCGCCTATAGCCTCCGCCGTTCCCTTGAAAGCCCTGCCTTTGGGGTCTCTGCATATCTCCCATCGATCTGTAGTATCTCCTTAACCAGTCGGTCCGTCTCTGAAATTAAATGAAATGAAAATCGCTTATTGTCACTAGTAGGCGTCAAATGAAGTCACCACATTCCGCCGCCTGTTCGGGGAGGCTGGTATGTGAATTGAACCGTGCTGCTGGCCTTCCTTGGTCTGCTTTAAAAGCCAGCTATTTAGCGCAGTGTACTAAACCAGTGCCTGCCTTGCCCTAAACCTGCCCTGCCCACCTTCTCCCTATGGGCCTGTATCGAGATCAGCTCCCCTCTGACCACCGCCTTCAGTGCTTCCCAGATCATTGCTGCTGTATTTTCCCAGTGTCGTTGACCTGCAGGTAGTTCTGAATACATTTCCTCAGCGGCTCGCACACCCCTTCGTCAGCCAAAAGTCCCACATCTAACCTCCAGTGCGGGCGCTGGTCACTGTCTTTACTATCTTTACTAACCTGCAGGTCAACCCAGCACGGAGCATGGTCTGAGATTGTGATCGCCGAGTACCCTCTGTCCACCACCCCTACCAGTAACGCCCTGCTCGAAATGAAGAAATAGATCCGGGAGTACACTTTATGCACGTGTGAGTAGAAGGAGAACTCCTTCACCCTCGGCTGCCCAAATCTTCATGGATCCACCCCCCCCCCCCCCCCCCACCCCCCCATCAGCTTCATGAACCCTTTTAGTTCCTTTGCCATTGCTGGCACCCTGCCCATTTTCGAGCTTGACCAGTCCAAGCCAGGGTCCATAACTGTGTTGAAGTCCCCTCCCATGACCAACCTGTGCGAGTCCAGGTCCGGTATCTTCCCCAGCATTCTCTTTATAAACTCCACATCATCCCAATTTGGCACATACACATTCACTAATATCACCTGCACCCACTCCAGTTTCCCATTGACCATAATGTACCAACCTTCCACATCCGAGACTATTCTACCCACCTCAAACACCACACGCTTATTGATCAGGATTGCGACCCCTCGAGTCTTTGAATCCAGTCCCGAATGAAAGACCTGACTGACCCAGCCTTTCCTCAATCTAATCTGGTCAGTTACTCTAAAGTGCATCTCCTGCAACATTACCACGTCCGCCTTCAGTCCCCTAAAATGCACGAACACATGTGCCCTCTTGACCGGCCCATTTAACCCTCGAACATTCCAGGTGATCAGCCTAGTTGGGAGGCTCATTGCACCCCCCTCCCCTTTGCTGATCAGCCATCCCCTTTTTTGGGCCCGCCTCCAGCCCATGCTCCGTGCCTCCACCGGCCTGCCCCCAGGCAGCCTCCGCCCCAACCTCCTCTCTGTCCCTTGGCCCAAGTCCCTCCCTCGTCAGCAGAACATTTTCCCCTTAGTAACAACACTCTGTAACCCAACCCCTTTGATAAACCGAACATATGCACACCCCCTACTGCCACCACCATTGCCCTTGGGGGGGTCTCCCATTCGCAGCTTCCTCGTGAGTGCTCTGTGAGACCTGTCCACCTCCAAGGGTCGGGAAAATGCCCCATCCCCCAGCAGCTTCTCAAACATATCTGCGATGTATGCCCCAGCGTCCGCTCCTTCGAACTCCTCCAGGAGCCCAACGATTCTCAAGTTCTGCCAGCGGGACCTATTCTCTAGGTCCTCCACCTTCTCCAGAAGCTTCTTCTGCTGGTCTCTCAGCATCCCCACCTGCAACTCCACCGAAGTTTGATGTTCCTCCTGCTCAGCCAGCGCCTTCTCCACCTTCTGGATCGCCCCATCTTGGGCATCCAATCTAAGCTCCAGCCGCTCAATCGACTCTTTTATCGGGTCCGAGCAGTCCCGTTTCTGCTTAGCAAAGTCTTCCTGAATTACTTGCATCAGCTGCTCTGTTGACTGCTGGGTCGACAATCTAGAGGCCCGGTCCTCCGCCATGCTGTCTCCCGCTGCAGCTTCAGCCCAAGCCTTCTCTGACTTTCTGTTTCTGCCTTTACGAGCATGTCTCGTCCTTCTCACCATGCACCAATGTGGGAATTCAGTACACAATTGCCTCTGTCTTCAGTTTTACAGTTCAAGTCCGGTAGAAAATCGGGGGAAAAGGTCCAAAAGTCCGACTTGAGCAGGAGCAACAAAATGTGCGACTTACTCCTTCATAGCCGCCACCGGAAGTCTCAAAAACGTTATTTCTAACCATTTTTGCAATGAATAAATTTAAGAGGTACAGATGGTTCAGTAGGTTGAACGCGGGTATGGTGGGATTTTTTTATGAGGAGCGGTTGAGTCGGCTGGGCATGGAGATTATTGGAGTTTAGAAGAAGGAGGGACAACTTTATTGAGACATATAGACAAAGGACAGTAAGACATAAAACATGAGATATAATCAGTAAGGGAATCAAGGGTGGTGGGGATAAAGCAGGAAAGTGGAATTGAGGATTATCACCTCAGATAAATCATTATCTCATTGAATGACGGAGCAGACTTGATGGGCCGAATGACCTACTTCTGCTCCTGCATCTTATGGTCTGCAAAGGATCAAAGTTAGCAGAAATGTGAAAATAAAGAGCAACCAAAAATATTCAGCATCATTTCTATTTGTAATACTTAGTTTGCAATTGACAGATGGAAAAATGTTTTGGTTTAGTATTGTAACAATAATTCAACATAAGAAGCTCTGATTTAGCTTCAAAGGGTGTGGGATTTGAAAGAAGAAGCAGGTGCTTTCTTTCGAATTTCAAAGAGAGAAATGAGCTTTTTCTCTATTTTAAATGTGGCTGATTGCGATTGGATAAAGCATGATTTTCAACACAGGCAAGAGATTCTCACTATTCCTTCCATTACTGGGGTGAAGGGTTGAGCAATTAGCTATAATTACTTCAATGTGCTCATACTTGCACCATTCAAATAGAAAGCAAATTAATTTTGTGTAGTGTACAGCTGCATAACCACAGAGCACTTCTTTTCCATTTCATGAAAGCTGTTAAAATGGTAACATTTTACAATCACTGTGAATAGAAATACAGATATAAAAGGATGAAAAACGTTATTGCAACCAAGAGGACAATTTTCACCTGAAATAACTTATTATTTCAGTAGCTTTCATTTATTATTCCGCCTTTAGTTAATTATCCAAAATGTAAGTTTATTCCTTATCTGTTATTGGTATTGAAGCACATCTCAGGTTGTGAATGTAATGCAAAAGCTTGCAATTTTAATCAATCATGCATAACATTTGAATTTCTGTTGAAATTATTGTATTTATTATTGGAGTATTGGATTTATTATTTATAGACTGAACATTAGATGGAAACAATCTGTTTGGTCAAGGAAATGGTTATTAAAACAAAATAATGATGTGGGTTAGAACAGACTTATCGGAACAAAAGCAGCACCAAATTAGGACAACAACATAAACAGTTCACACTCAACTTATTACTGTCTATTCATATGTGTGGTAAAGGGGCCTGTAAATTTTGCCTCCAATTTCAACAGACATTTTAACCACAATACATCTCGAATAATCAAACAGTAATCACTACCTTTATTGTTACAGTTATATTTATGCCAGCAAAAAGGTGTTTAGTGAGTGAGCTGTAGCCCTTGAGTGACAGATAATGAGGACATTGCACTATATTTCTCAAGTCCATGAAGTTAAATGAATGCACGAATGTACAACTAAGTCAAAATAATATAATTATCTTCAGAATTATTCACAATTCTTTTTGGAAAGGTTGAACCATAAGGAATATTAATAAAAGCAAATTACTGCTGACGCTGGAATCTGAAATGAAAGAGAAAATGCTGGAAAATCTCAGCAAGTCTGGCAGCAGCTGTAGGGAAAGAAAAGAGCTAACATTTTGAGTCCGATGACGCTTTGTCAAAGCTCGCTAACCTTTATTAATGCCTTTCTTGGAACACAATGTTAAAAAGTTGTAAAACCTTATGTACCTTGTCACAACTGGAATGAAAATAAGAGACCCACTGAATCTGTGTAGGCACACCAGAAATTGTATTTACGGACAGTCAGCAGACCTGGACAAAAAAACTAATTTCTGTGACGCTCTCCTTCTCAACCTCCACTCTCCTCTCCGCTATTTCCCGTTGAGCACAATCTAGCCATACAAAGATAAAGCAGAATTGAAAATAATGCAGCTTCATTACGAACATCTACATAAATTAAATAGCATAAATTAATTCAATAAATAGGATTTAATTCACTCTTGCAAGAACATTCACGCATGTTACCTCTTCAACAGTTTATTTTGAAAAATACATTAAGTGCGTGATTTAACCACTGTGTTGCGCCCGATTTGGATCTGGCCACACTGGGTAAATAGCTGGAAAGGCCATACTCGAGATTCACTCCAGGCATGAACCAGTTTGCAATTCAGCCGGTCCGCTCCAGATGGTGAGTTCCGGATCTCGCCCCAAAATGATGAGCATATCATTAACCCTCATTTGCGTTCATTTGAATTTCAATAGCCAGATCGAAGTCGAATGCAGCACCCTCCCGGGAATTATCCGACTCCCCAGCGAGAAGTCACAAGGGCATTGTTTAGTACTCCTTTTTAAAAATGTGAAGCTGGCAAAATGACTGCTGAGGACAAGTGAGGAGGTGAGTAGCCATTTCCGTTTTCTGGCATGCAGCTCAGGGGTACCGGAGATACTGCCCCAGTGTTCGGGTGGTGGGGGAGGGGAAACCTCTCGGGGGGGGGTTGGGTTTGGTAAGGGGGCTGAAGCATTCCATGGCGGCCTTTTCTCCTGGGCTGTGAGGGGGTGGGGTGTGGGGGGGGGGGGGGGGGCTATGCTTTGCGTCTGGGAGGCCTTTAAGCCATCTTTATATATTGTGGAGACACATAACATGGGCAACCACAGCTGTGGCCTGTGTGTCCTACCAAACACTCACTCTTACCCACCGCAGTGCACCGCGTTGTGCCCACAGAACTGGGCAGAAACCTAAACCTTCTTGATTAAATGGGGCTGCCTACATTCTCCCCGTGTCTGCGTGGGTTTCCTCCGGGTGTTCCAGTTTCTTCCCACAAGTCCCGAAAGACGTGCAGTTAGGTGACATTCTGAATTCTTCCTCAGTGTACCCGAACAGACGCCGGAATGTGGCTACCAGGGGATTTTCACAGTAACCTCATTGCAGTGTAAGCCTACCTGTGAGACTAATAAAGATTATTGTTATTTTTATTTTGTTTGGGTGGGCAAGACCCCAAGTGTCCATAGGGCAATCCTTCAGAGGGACCAGCAGGCAGGTGGTCTGGCCTAACCCAACTTGTTTGTTTACTTTTGGGCAGCCAACATTGAGAAATTTCTGGGATGGTTTGAGGAGCCGAGGCCCATGTTGGGACAGATGGGGGCAAATTCATGTACGTGCTCAAGTCTAAGGGCTTTGGCAATATCGCGCTCCCTTTCTATCCAATGAGGTACTCCTCAAACCTGGTGGTGGTGGCCACTCTTAAAATACAAAAGCAATTTAGGCAGCATTTAAAATCGGGTTCCACGTCATTGCTGGCTCCTATCTATGGTAATCACCTATTTGCACCATCGGTTTTGGACACAGCATTTAAGTTATTGGAGGTAAAGAGCCATGAGAGTTTTAGGGATCTATTTGTGGAAGGATGGCTTGCTAGTTTGGGGGTATTGTCAAGGAAGTTTAAACTTTCAGGACCAAACTTTTCCATTACCTCCAAGTACCTGATTTTGTTTGTAAGGCTTTTCCAATATTCCCCTTTGCCCCGCAATCCTCCTTTTTGCCTCTGGTGGGGCAGCATTTCATGCATCTATGGGGAAATCTTATCCATGGAAGTAGCCCTGCTGGACGAGGGCAAAATGGGAGGGCGGACTGGGGCCTATTTTAGGTGGAACGTGTGGTGTGAGGCCCTTTTCAGGGTGGACGCCACATCCTCCTGTGCATGATTCAGTCTAATTCTAGGTAGTACATAGGGCTTACCTAATTAGTGGGCACCACGGTAGCATGGTGGTTAGCATCAATGCTTCACAGCTCCAGGGTCCTAGGTTCGATTCCCAGCTGGGTCACTGTCTGTGCGGAGTCTGCACGTCCTCCCCGTGTGTGCGTGGGTTTCCTCCGGGTGCTCCGGTTTCCTCCCACAGTCCAAAGATGTGTGGGTTAGGTGGATTGGCCAGGCTAAATTGCCCTTAGTGTCCTAAAAAATAATGTTAATGGGGGTTGTTGGGTTACTGGTATAGGGTGGATACGTGGGCTTGTGTAGGGTGACCATTGCTCGGCACAACATGAAGGGCCTGTTCTGTGCTGTACTGTTCTAATTCTAAATTCTAATTCTAAAGCTAGAATGAGTGGTTTCCCTTCGGGAATGGAGAACAGGTATGAGCGGTGTTTTTTGGGACCTGCTAATCACACCCATATGTTCTGGTCATGTCTCTGGATGGCAACATTTGGGTCTTCTTCTTTAACATCACGTCAGCGATTCTTAACATCGATCTGATGGCGGCACGGCGGTACAGTGGTTAGCACTACTGCCTCATCGCACCGAGGAACCGGGGTCAATTCCAGTCTTGGGTCACTATCCATGTGGAGTTTGATGAGGCCACGTCTCGCAGTCAGCACATGGGTCAGGGCGGCGCGGCTGTGCATGTGCTGCCGACAAGTGAGCCAGGGCCTTCCGGGCCCATAGCCCCCAGAGGATGCCTGCCGGGGGCTTCGAAGGCCACGGGACGAGGTAAGCAGCTGGCTGCCTTCACCTCTAATCTGCATCCTGGGGAAACACCAGGACGTAGTGGTAAAGCTAGGAAGGCCAGGCACTTTGAGGTGCACTGAGGGGTAGTAGGGTGGGGGTGGGGTGTGGTAGGTAGGGGATGGGGTGGGGATGGAGGAGGTTGGGGGCTGGGGGGGTGGAACCATCGGGCGTGGAGTATTGTTCAGCACATTAAACAACTTTTTTCACAACCATTATGATGCCTGTCACCTTCTTCCGCAATGTGGGCTGACCCCCGTACCATTTGCCCTCTCAAGTCATCTCCCCCTTCCTGAGGCATCCCCCGCCCCCCCCCCCCCCCCCCCCCCCACACTCCAGCCATGGACATGTCCCTGGAATTATGCCCTATGGCTTGGGTGTTCAGAAGTTACGTGTGTGGTTTTGCCTCCCGCAGTGTTCAAGCACAGTGTCCAGGCATCAAGGTGTGATTGAGATGCTAGGCAATGACTATCACATGCTACATGGCCCATCTACCCATAAGAATTCACTTGGCATGTGTCAAATGCTCACTTAACCATGAAGGGCAATTCCCTAGTAGCCTTCAGCCACATGGCCAGAGGCCTCGGCAGTCGGTGGGCGTTATGAGTGATCGGTGGGGCAGATGGGCATGGACAAGGGTTGTCACCGGAATGGGGTTTGGATCCAGAGGTTGGCATGGTGGTGGCGTGAGCGATTGCCCACCGGTTGCCCCCCCAGTGCCTCCCTGCTACCTCCCCATGGCAGCACAGCCCTGCAGAAGCCCCCCCCCCCCCCCCGCCAAGCACTGGGGTGGCAATCCCAGCACCCCTGGACTCTTTGCCTGTAAGCAAAGATGGCAACTCACCTCCTCGGCTCCTCACAGTAGCCCTTCCGCCAGGTTCACCTTTTAAAATCGGCGCCAGCGTGAACATGTGCTAGGGAGGCCGCTGGATATGGGGTTGCTCTTATTGATTGTATGGAAATGGAGCTTAAGTGATGATAATTGGTTTCTCGCCACATGAGATTGGTGAGATCCCGATTTCCCCTTTGGAGTGGGCCGGTTGCATCGCAAACTGTTTGGCACTCGGCGTGGATCTCGTTTTTGGCCTCTCGCGATATTCACCAGCCTCATTAGGCTTGAGCAAAAGCGTAAAGAGGCCGGAGAATCGCACCCTATATTTCAGTATATTTTTCACTAGCTATCTATGTTGCACTCTATTGAAGATTTTCTGGTGATCTGCTGAATTGTTTAATCCAGTGTTATTCAAAGTTTTTTCCCAGGATCCACATTTGCCAACTGGCCTACCTTCGTGACACAAGAAACATTCGCTTACCTTTAATGCAAAAGGGAAGCCTGCTTGGTTCTCATGATCTCACTCTAATGAGGTTCACAGGAGAGGGCATTGTGCAAGGCACAGAGTTCAACCAGTTCCCGTGCCATCTTCATCTTTCTGAGAATGCTTGTTTTACTCAACCCTGGATACTCTTGGGAGATGCTACACCAGATTACTGATAGCCTCATGGGCTTTTGGCACGTTTTTAATGTGCGGTCACAGGACAGGTACAGCAGTGTAATCTTTTCATTTGGAATCAGCTGTAAGTTAACTACCACTGGGGTCTTAACCACAAAAGGCATTTTTCACTCACCACTTTTTGTTCACGATCTGAAATTTCTCCTCTCATTTGATAGTACTTCCCTGCATATAACACACATGGGATTGGCATATTGATTTGCACTGACACAATTGACAAAACCATACCTGAAGAAATCGTCTTCATATTGTTTTCTTCCTGAGTTAAGTTTCTTCTTTGAAGGCTGTTAACCAGAGTCCTGAGAGCTCTGTGCAGAGCAAACAGAAGCACTGCTCTGTCTTTCCCTGGATTCTCCTGTGCAGCTCTCTCCAGCAGATACAGATGTGAGATCCTGGCCACGTGGTACTCTGCCTATTTATGTCTCTGGCCATCTCTTTCATCTAACAAAACAATTCACTTTCATAGTCTTCTTGCCGTGCTTGCGAGCAGCTAGAAAATGGAAGAAGCTCTCCTCCATGATTCGGCACCGGAAGCACATACATACAGGGTGCTTGACGTATGTGCAGGGTGCATAACCTGCTGACTGTTGCCTCTTATGGCTGGAAGACTGCATACATTTCATTTTCATTTAAAGGAGGAAGCAGCCACCATACAAATGCCAGTAGCGGCTATTGGGCACTCCTGTGATCGGGATCACTGTGGGTACGCCGGGCCCCTCCCGACACCCACCAGAGGGTCACAACCCAGACTTCGATAAAGCCTGGTTTAATCAATTTGGTCTCTAATGTGAAAAGATTGCTCAGCTGCAATGGAGTTTTATGTGCTAAATAAATAGTATGGAGTCAAAGTTGTTTTTGCAGTAATACAGCAAACAAAAATCTGCAGTTAATGCAAAGACAAACATGAAGTTGGATGTTTAAGTCAGGCAGAATACCGAAGCAAAGAATGTGTGACTCAAGCCATTTTGAATTGTAACAATTTTCTTTGCATCAAACAAATATACTGGAGATGTAATCTTTAATTTGTCAAAAGTACTGCAGAGAATTTCTCAGAAAACCACCTGCTGAGGCACAGAATTACCTTTCCGTCAACATTCAGCTCTGATGTTAGTCTGTCACCCACGATAGACTCAAAGTGTAGATGTTACCACTTTTGTTTGATTGTAAAGTAGCTTCCGGTTTGCAACAATGGATACCTGGTGAAACAACCCGTGAGTCAAGCCCTGACCTCAAATTGTTATTGAAAGACTTTGAAAACTCATCACATCATTTGGGCTCAACACAAGTGTGGAAAGCAGTGTGGTGTTAGAATTATTTAAAGTTGCTCTGGGGTCTGTATAAATGTTAAGCCTTTTATATTCAACAACATATAGGGCATGATTTTCCGGAAAAATTTTGAAGTTCATTTGTGGCGTGTTTTTCAGGGGATTTCCCGCCGGCTCTGTCGGTGAGTTCCCCAGTGCTATTCAATGACACTTAGTCATTTTTTTCAGGCCCTGGGGAGTTTCTCACCAGTTTAGCCCACACTTAGAATTTTTTTTAGCACTGTCGGCTAAGATGCCCGCATTTCAGGGAGAGGGCCAGGGAGCCACCCTGCACTTACCCTGACAACCCAGGAGTCTCCGATGACCCGGGAAAATCACTGGGTGTCGTTCCGCCTGGTTTCCCCTTGTATGTGGACCAGCACTGATTGGAGCCCAGCTGCAGCCATCCTGGGGACGCTGGAGAATCGATGGAGGCCAGTAGATCCCAGGCAGGTAGGTCGTAAATGTGTTTACGGCCTACTTCTGTGAGCGCCGTTTAGTCCCGCCCCTTGATGAATCCCACGAGGCTATCGGGAGGCCAGCTGGAGGGCTCTCCTGGCGATTCTCCGGCCATGTTGTGCTCTCGCTTGAGCGTAACGTAGCCATAGAATTGCGCCCATAGTATCTTAAACATAGAAAGCAATTGAGAAAACAGCATGTTTAATCACAGTATTAAAGGGCGCGATCTTCCAGACACGCTGCACTGGAAAAGTAGTTTGCCGCAATGCAGCGAGGCCGGTGAAAGCCAGGAGACCCTGCTCCCGGGATCTACCTGGCTTGCAACCTCTCATGAGATTCAACGCAATGGAGACGTTACTAGGGGATCCCACCCACAATGGGCAAATCTGCATATTAGAGCGAGGCAGTAAGCCTTACGCCAAGGTGCAGATTCCCAAGGTACCTGAGGCTTTGGATTCAATCCTTTCTCCTCAGATGCCTTGGGCGAGTGATGTTTGGCACTGGGTGAAACAGCACGCATGTGGTCTCCAAGGGGACTGGAGGCCCCCAGCTGCATGCCCTTTGGGCAGGGTGGTGCCATGGCACTGCTGATGCCACCTGGGTTCCAGCCTGGCACTGCCAAGGCATTGTCAGCTGGCAGGAGTGGTGCTAGGTTGGGCCTTTGTGGGCCTCAGAGCTCCCCATAGTAAATAATGGGGCTATGTGTGGCCTTGGCTGCACATTACCAGTTTAGGCCCCAATTTCAAGGCGAGTCGGTTTGAAAAGCCCTGTGTTCCGTGGCACTGCGAGTGCCTGGAAACACGCAGCTAAACGTGCTCGCTCAGGAATTTTGTTCCCTTTTGGAAGGCTCGCGCCCAAAGTGAAATGGACATACACATACATACACATTCCGCGCTCTCCTGTAGCTTCAAGAGTGAGATTCACAGTTGGATAATAGAGATCTTGTTGCTGAGATCACACAATCGATCAGACAGTATTGGACTGATAGCACAATAAAAGTGAAACATCAAAGTGAGGGGCCTGAAAACTCTGCCACAACACATTTTATTTATTGTTAACGTCACTTTTACTGGTGAGAAGATAGAGTGAACAACAAACATAAGAACCACAGCATTATTAAAGACGTATAAAATGCTGCAAAGTGCAAGCATAGAACAAGGGCATGTTCACAGTACCTCACACAGCTTCTCGACACTGCATCACGACTGAAAACAGTCTTTAATAATTATTTATCAAAACAAAGCTAACACTTTTGCATACTCCAGGATATTCAATTAATATTAACAGGTTGAAGGCCATGGTATTTCAACATAGCATTTCGGATTGCATTCATGAGGCAAGACTTTGTGGCTTTTGCCAGCTAAACTCTGTAATTACATTTCAGCTCTGAAAGTAGCCCCATTATCTATTCCTCCTTTATACATACACTCAGAAGGGAGTCTACATATTACAGTGTCTCATTGCTGACTTTTGTGCTTTATGGTACTATTTTCTTTTGACAGTATGCATGGTGCTTTCAGCATAGATTTGTAAAAATAAATTTTTTTAAGTTTCTGATATATGTACACAAATATTTTACATATTTTATTTTAAAAAACATTGTTATTTTGCTGTTAAATTTATCTTATCAGTATGTCCATTTAAAGTCATTGTAAAATATCTATTTTACATATTAATGTCAATATTTACAGTTAAAACAGCAAACCAAAGCATTTCAACATCTTTAAAAGGTTATAAAAGTTCAATATTTCCATTTGAATCAGTACTAGCAAACAAAATGTTAGGTACCATACAGCATACTGCAGAAACTGTACATTCATATTTTACCCATTACACATATCCAACTTGGTGTAATAAAGGTCACTGAACAATGTCATCTCAGGTAAATAGTGCAGATCATGCAGGTACATTGCAAAGATGAATTACAAGCTGGAGTTTGTAACTGTTCAGTACAATAAAACAATTCGATTTTATTTTACAGAATACATTTAATTTTCAGCTTGCAACATTTCTAGTATCAAATATCTGACAACTGCTATAATTTATGGTAATTTATTGAAGAGAAACTGATATTATTCAGAACTCGCCGCAACTGTTCCTCCTGATAGGTTGTTCGAAGTGGTGGTTCTACTGATTGCTCGGAGCACGTGCTGCCGCTCGGCGCCTTGCTGCTTTGTCGTGTCCTCCCCGTACACAACCTGTTTTTTTTTTAAACACAAAGAAAAGGTATATGTTAATGAGGGGTACACTTCTTAAAATTCTACATCATCGGCAAAGAGTTGTGGCGAGATGAGGGGCTACGGACGCAGTGCTGCAACCAGAAAACTTGCACTATTGAACCAAATTCATGTTGCATAATGCACGTGGGATAAATGTGAGAAGTGACACTTTATACACAAGAAATGAAGTTAGACAAAAGTGTTCTATCTGAGTGGAAATGAGCTGTTGAACAACTAGAACACAACACAGTTACTATGTTCTATTAATAATGCCACAATATATTTTTAGCAAACAACAGAAAGGGTTGCAAACATGGTAAATGTGCGCATAATGTTGCACATGTTTGAAATTAAATGTACAACCTATTAAATAGACTGCTACCCACTATAATCCTTCAAATTCAATTAAATGATGACATTGCCATGCATCACCTGTGATTGCTTGGAAAAGTCCAACAGGTTTAATGCAAGCCTATGGGCTAAAGCTATTCCTATGGTGCAAGTTGTCATCTGATGTACTTAACAGCAGATGGCAAAGCTTATGTAACAGCCCCGTTTGTGAAGCAGGGCTTGAATGAGGTCTCTCAAGTGACAGATTAAAGGAGATAGGGGATCTGTCAACAAATCCTTGTCCTGTAATCAGCACTGTTGTAAAAGTGCTTCAGCTGTTACTTTATTTCCCCTCTCCCATGGTGACATTTATTTGTCTCTCATCTAAATCACAAGGCATAATTAGAACCCTCCTAAAGTGCCTGTTTTCAGCACCAAGACAGAAATATTGAAGCAAATAGTGGCAAAGGTAAGCATTCTCTCAAGTGCAATGAAAAATGAGAAACAAAATCCGAATTGAAATGGAGACAATTTTGGGCTGGATTCTCTGACTCTGCGGCTATGTCCACAGGATCCGTCTGATCTTACGACCAGAAAGTTGGCACCGCCCCTGCACTGATGCTCCGCCCCACGGGGGGCTAGCAGCCATGCCGCGTAAAGCTCCCGGCTTTACCTGTGAATACTGCCAAAGAGTGGGCGGGTCTGTAGCCACCCATTCGCCAGGCAGCGGCCTGTGGCGGCCGCGCCGTACAACATGGCGCCGGCCACACGCGGACCCAGGCTGCCAAAAACTGCCCACCTGTAACCAGCCTTGTCACCCTGTGGACCACCCCCCACCAGTCCCACCAGCCCTTGCCAAAGCCCCCTTACCAGCGGAACGGCTTCCACTCCTCCCCCACCCCGACTGTGGCAGCACTGGACACAGTCCGCAGCCTCCACGCGAGGTCCCCGAACGGTGTGAGCACGGGCGGAATTCTCCGCTCCCCACGTGGCGAGGGAGAATCGTGGAAGGGCCTCCCGATATATTTTATGCCCCCCGGCGCCCCCGAAATTCACCACCCCCGGGAAAAATCGCCGCTCGCCGTTTTTTGACGGCGAGCGGCGATTCCCCAAGCCTGATGGGCCAAGCCTGATGGGCCAAGCGGCCGGCCCTTCACACCCGTTTCAACACGCCAGTAACCACACCTGGTCGCTGCATTCGTGAAACGGGCGCCGGATGCCCGTTTGGGGCATCCAGGGGCCCGATTGGGATGGGAGCACCGCGACTGTGCTCCGGAGGGGACAGGCCCGCGATCGGTGCCCACCTATCGTCGGGCCTACGTCCAAAACGGACGCACTCTTTCCCCTCCACCGCCCGGCAAGATCAAGCCGCCACGTCTTGCCGGGCGGCGGTGGAGAAAGACGGCACCGCGCATGCGTGGGTTCGCGTCGTCTGCGCGCTGATGTCATCCGCGCATGCCGGGTTCCTGCGCATGCGCGGATTACATCCGCGAAGCGCCGTTCGGGCGTCATTTCCGGCGGCCGGGAACGACGGGGGCCCACTCCTAGCCCCCCGGGTGGGGGCGAATTAGGTGCGGGGAGCGGGCCCCGAGGCCGTCGTGAACCTCGGCCGAGTTCACGATGGCCTCTGTGATTTTTGGAGCCGGCGGAGAATACCGCCCCACGTGTCCCATGCCGTCGGGGACTCGGCCCATTGGTGGCGGAGCATTGGGGAGGGCATCAGGTGACGTCCTGAGGCCGTTCCAACGGCATGTGCCATACTCCTCGTGTATGCTATTTTTGAGGGGGCGGAGCATCGGAAAAACCACGTCGGCTCTGATTCCAGCGTAAAAATAGATTCTCCGGCTGATCACCGAAGGCAATTTCAGCGATCGGAGAATCCAGCCCAAACTCAGCAGCTGTCAGCCTGAGCACAAATCAGGGAGCAAGTCCCAATCCTTTACCATGAACATTTATACATGACGAGGTCCAACGGCTGCCCACCGCAATGCAATTCAGCTCCCCCAGGATTTTATGCATCACCTTTCCCCACCACAGGTGGTGACCCGACACCACCACCCCCCCACCGCATCCCCACCAAAGACTCCTAATTAAAGAGATTCCCCCACCAGAGACCCCCTAAGTAGAGATACTCGCACCCCTATTAAAAGAGACCCCTGCCTGGTAACCCCCAAGAAAAGAGGCCCCTGCCTGGAAGTTCTCCAGAAAATTAGCGCCTGCCTGGAAGCCCTCCCACAAGAGAAACCACTGCCTGGAGGCTAGAGAGCAGTCCAGAAAGAGGCAGTGAAAGCAATAACTGCTTTAATACTCACCTGGGCAATAAACCTTCTGGCTCTGGCACAGGAAGCTGCACCTGTCAATTGCTAGAAAGAAAAAAACCAGTCATCTAGATTTAAACCTCCTCAGAGCTTTGATCTGCAAGCCTTTAATTAATCTTTCTGTGAAATTGCTTTCCGTAGACTATGATTGACAGCTTCAACACACATCCAGCTCTCTGCATTGTTTCATTCATCTCCCTTCACGCTTGAGTGGCTTTGATGTAGTCAGCTGCAAAATTAACTGAAAGCACTAAAGTCTATTTGATACGGTCCAGGAGCTGTTACTCATAGTTTGATGTTTATAATCATTGTGGTTAGTTTCACAGCTGGGTGTGTGTGGAAGCTGTCAATCACAGTCGTGGAAAAGCAGTTTAACAGAAAGAAGAGTGAATGGCTTGCAGATCAAATATCTGAGGGGGTTAAAACCCAGGTGACTGGTTTTCTTTTTCCAGGAATTGCCAGGTGCTGCTTCCTGTGTCTGAGCCAGCAGGTGTATTGCACAGGTGAGCTTCAAAGCAGTGATTTTTTTTCACTGCCTTTGGCCTGAGCAAATAAAGGAGGTGCCAATGCTTTGAGCTAGAATCCTCCATGTGGTTTTGTATTTGCCCTTCTGCTGGAAGAGGTGCCAATACCTTGATCTAGAATCGGACATGTGGTATTGTATTTGCCCTTCTGGTGGAAGAGGGCATTTATTATAATGAGGCCATGCTGAGCTCACTTCGTCACCATGAAAACATCACTTGTATTGTCTTTTCCTAATATGTTTTTCTCAATGGTTATCCTCCAGACATCAGCGTCACACTGACATTAAAGTCCCCCTGAAGGATAATCTGTCTTCCCTTGAGAGGGCAGTGAGAACGTCATCAAGGTCAGAATAGAATTTTTACTTAATATCTCAAGTGGAATCAATGCTCAGGACATAAGCTCTGAAGATGGTGGAATACTGTTAATAGCAGACCTATAGGTGAAGTATCATGAGTCTTTCATTTGTACAATTGTGGAATTCTGGCAGTGCATCCATAAGATCCAATTCTGTATGGCCAGATCCAACTCCATGGTCAAGAGGATAGCTATCAGCCTCTTCTTTCCAGTAGAAGGTGCATTGTCCTTGGTTTTCCCTTCTGCTGCCCCTCCCCAGGAGATTGCGTCTCACTAACAGCAGTGATGTCAATTTGAAGTCTTGATAGCGCACATGATAAGAATCCAGTTCTTCTTTCCAAACAGTCACTCGAGCCATTTCAAGTTGCAAAGTGTAAAGTTTTCTTTGACCACAAAAATGGAATCCCACGGATGTGGCTCCCAAACCAGGAGAAGTGGGACAGCCTATTTTTAGGACAGCTTTTCTGGGGCACCATTTGGATTGAGCAGTGTGTATCGTGAAGAAGATGGTTCCGTCACAGAAGCTGCTTCCCAAAGATACCTCTGTCCCAATATGGGTGCCAAATGACCTTTGTGCATCTGTCGATTGTGTGCAGATACTTGACTCGGGACTCCCAGATTCACAGTCCTATCCCCATCAACAATTCTCCATGGCCACAGGGTTTGGCAAATAGAACCTGGTAAAATCCTGCACATAACTTTGCTTAATGTGGGGACTTTGGGACACCACCATGATCCACATGGTCTTGACAGATTGATGATCAGATTTTGGTAAGAACCGGACCACGATGACCAGGATAATCTTGCCACTGCACCCTTCTTTCACCTTCGCTGCTGGTAAGATGCGCAGTCTTCCTTTGCTCATTCTACCAGTGAGGATTTTTTGGACCACACTTTGTCCAGCTCCTCCCCCTGAATGGTGGATCAACATTTTAACATGGTAGAGAGGCTAGTGTGCTCTGATGATTCCTTGAACAATGCCATCAAGAGCTTCATGTTCCTGGCAGGGCCATCCATTGGGTCATGTATGTAGTAGTGATGAGGTCAAATAAAAAAGATGATCAAACTGTTGCAAAATCAGTTCAATATTAGTGTTTGCATCAAGTAAAAGCCTTGAAAGTTTTGTATGGTTTTTGTTCCCATAATTCACATTAGTTTAACTTTGGGACACAGTTGCACAGTAATCTTGGACTAATAGTCTGGAGGTGCGAGTTCGAATCAGCCTATTGCAGCTGATTAAATAACTCTGGCATAAAAAGCCTACGTCAGTAATGACAGCCAAGAAACCATCAGATTTTCGTCAAAATGTACATAGTTTGCTAGTCCTTCAGAAAATCTATTTTTCTGACCTGGCTTGTATAAGACTCCAGAGCTACTAGGGTTGTGGTTAGCTCTTAACTGCCCTCTAAATTGGATTAGCCCACCACTCAGTTGAGTAGCGATGGACAACAAATGCTAGCCTTACCAGTAAAGGCCATAGATGAGAATGAATGAAAAATTATTTCAGTAAATACTCGAAGTACTATGGTGTCGGGACTCCAAAAAAATGAAAGGGAGCAGGGATATCAAAATAAGATTGAAATGGGCAGCAAAGGGGCGCAGTGAATAGCACTGCTGCCTCACGGCACCAAGGTCCCAGGTTCGATCCCGGCTCTGGGTCACTGTCCATGTGGAGTTTGCACATTCTCCCCATGTTTGCGTGGGTTTCGTCCTCACAACCCAAAGATGTGCAGGCTAGGTGGATTGACCATGCTAAATTGCCCCTTAATTGGAAAAAATTAATTGGGTAATCTAAATTTCTAAAAAACAGATTGAAATCTTCAAAATGTAAATTATGATAGCCATAATTACCACACAAGGTACCTAATGTATGTTAACATAACCAGGGTTTCCTGGAATGTTATAATATTTAGTAAAACAATCAAGTGAATCGTATATTTTCTCATTCTGAATGGGATTTAATGGGTGCACTCGCTCCAAGACCAGGGGTGGGGGAATCGCTCAGGGCCGGCGTACATCCCGCCCCGCCATGGCTGGAATTCTCTGCCACCTGGGAATCGGCGGGGGTGGGAATCATGGCGTGCCGGTCGGCGGGCCCCCCGCGGCGATTCTCCGGCCCGCGATGGGCCGAAGTCCCGCCGCTGACAGGCCTCTCCCGTCGACATGGTTTAAACCACCTCTGGCCCCGGGGTCCTGGGGTGGGGGGGGGGGGGGGGGGGGGGGCGATCGGACCCCGGAGGGGTGCTCCCACGGTGGTCTGGCCCGCGATCGGGGCCTACAGATCGGCGGGCGGGCCAGTGCCGTGGGGGCACTCTTTTTCTTCCGTCACCGCCTCCACCATAGCGGAGGCGGAAGAGACCCCCCTACCGTGCATGCGCCAGGATGACGTCAGTGGCTGCTGACGCTCCGGTGCATGCGCGGCCTCACGCCTTTTAGCCAGCCGTTCGCGCCGGCTGGCGGGGCGGAAAGGCCATTTGCGGCGGCCGGCGGGGAGCCAAAGGCCGCTTCCGCCGGTCGGCGGGGCGCCAGTCCCTCCGGTGCAGGCCTAGTCCCTAAAGGTGCAGAGAATTCTGCACCTTTGGGGAGGCCCGATGCCAGAGTGGTTGGCGCCACTCCGGTACGCCGGGACCCCCCGTCGTGTCGTGTAGGGGAGAATACCGCCCTAGAAATTCCTGTCCAGGGTCAACGGACCTATAAATAGTCCATCAAATTGTCCGTCCCACCCATGACAATTTCTGAAATTCGCAGGACCAGATATTTACCCCTATATTTCTATCGACTCTATCTAGGCTCACGGTAGCAAATCTCCTCATGGACCTCCTAAACTGTATACCTTTCTAGTTGCATAACATCAACAAACATAATTCTATGTACTGTTCAACCTCAAAGCTATTAGTTAAATGTGTATGGAAGTGCATCCTTAAATCTCACTATATAGTTTTTGTGGTGTGGTGCTCCTGGGGCATGAATGATTCAACAACTACAATGAATTGTCTCTTAACTCACAATCTGAGGTTACAAATTAGTTATGCAAGTTATTTAAGTTATTTGGTAGTACAGAACTTGAGTATTACTGAAAACTGGAACATAAAATCATAGAATAAATCCCTACTGTGCAGAAAGAAGCCATTCGGCACATTGAGTTTGCACCGATTCTCTAAAAGAACACCCGACTTAGACCCACTCCCCCACCCCATCCCCGCAACCCAGTAACGCCATCTAGCATTTTGGACACTAAGCGGCAATTTAACATGGCCAATTCACCCAACTTGCACATGTTTGGACTGTGGGAGGGGGAATATGAAAACTCCACACAGTAACCCAAGGTCGGAATCGAACCTGGGTACCTAGCGCTATGAGGCAGCACTACTACCCACTGTGTCATCGTGCCTCCCCTCATATTGAAGCTTTTCAACTTGCAATCATCAGGACATTTGCTAAGTGTCCTGATGAGTGCAAGTCGAAAAGCTTCAACATGTCTTTTTCTTTAAAGTAATTATTTACAATTAGATACTTTCCTGTGTCACAAAGCAACACGTGCTGCATTTCTGGGAGAAATATTTGGATTTAGATTTTGTTTATTATCACGTGTACCAAGGTACAGTGAAAAGTATTTTACTGCGAGCAGCTCAACATATCATTAAGTACATGAAAAGAAAAGAAAATACATAATAGGGCTACACACAGTACACAATGTAACTACATAAACACCGGCATCAGGTGAAGCATACAAGGGTGTAGAGTTAATTAGGTCACTCCATAAGAGGGTCATTTAGGAGTCTGGTAACAGCGAGGAAGAAACTGTTTTTGAGTCTGTTTGTGCGTGTTCTCAGACTTTTGTATCTTCTGCCTGATGGAAGAAGTTGAAAGAGTGAGAGGGATCTTTGATTATGCTGCCCGCTTTCCCCAGGCAGCAAGAGGTGCAGATGGAGTCAATGGATGGAAGACAGATTTGTGTGATGGACTGGGTTGTGTTCATGGTTTTCTGAAGTTTCTGGCGGTCTTGGGCCAAGGAATTACCATACCAGGCTGTGATGCAGCCAGATAGGATGCTTTCTATGATGCATCTGTGAAAGTTGGCAAGAGTTAATGTGGACATGCCGAATTTCCCTAGTTTCCCGAGGAATTATAGGTGCTGTTGTTCTTTCTTAGTGGTAGCGTCGATGTGGGTGGACCAGGACAGATTTTTGGAGATGCTACCCCTAGGAATTTGAAGCTGCTAACCATCTCCACCTCGGCCCCGTTGATGCTGACAGGGGTGTGTACAGTACTTTGCTTCCTGATGTCAATGACCAGCTCTTTAGTTTTGCTGGCATTGAGGGATAGATTGTTGTCGCTGCACCACTCCACTAGGATCTCTATCTCCCTCCTGTATTCTGACTCGTCGTTATTTGCGATCCAGCCCACTATGATTGTATCATCAACAAACCTGTGGATGGAGTTGGAACCAAATTTTGCCGCGCAGTCATATGTGTACAGGACGAATAGTAGGGGGCTAAGTGCACAGCCTTGAAGAGCCCTGGTATTGAGGACTATTGTAGAGAAGGTGTTGTTATTTATTCTTACTGATTGTAGTCTGTGGGTTAGAAAGTCGAGGATCCAGTTGCAGAGTGAGGAGACAAGTCCTAGGTTTTGGAGCTTTGAGATGAGCTTGGCTGGGATTATGGTGTTGAAGGCAGAGCTGTAGTCAATAAATAGGAGTCTGATGTAGGAGTCCTTGTTGTCGAGATGTTCTCGGGATGAGTATAGGGCCAGGGAGATGCTGCCTGCTGTGAACCGGTTGCGGCAGTATGTGAATTGCAGCAGATCAAGACGTAAACATTTTAAACATTGCTTTGTATCTCCAGTGAAATTAATTCAGAAACGTTAGGATGGATTCTTAATTACGTGAAGAACAAAAGTCTCTTCTATAATGTTTCTGTTGCAGCAAGTTTTAGGCTTGAGGTGGAAGTTTAATTTACTGATCATGCCCTGTTATTGGCTGAAATGCAATGACTGTATTTTCTGTTGATGCCTGATGTGCTTTTTCTCTCATCCAATTTTTTTATTGCTTTCTTGTCACTACTTAAAAATGTTAGCAGCATAATGCTGTTTGGTGATGTACAGGCTAGAAATTATATGAAATTGGGCTAGAATTTGATGAAAGAGTGTGTGGAGTTGCTGAATTAAACACGCACAATTGGGGTTGGCTGCGATGCTAAAATAATGTTTTTTTTTTAAATTTAGAGTATCCAATTCATTTTTTCCAATTAAGGGGCAATTTAGCATGGCCAATCCACCTATCCTGCACATCTTTTGGATTGTGGGGACGAAACCCACGCAAACACGGGGAGAATGTGCAAACTCCACACGGTCAGTGACACAGAGCCGGGATCGAACTTGGGACCTCGGCACCGTGAGGCAACCATGCTAACCACTTGCGCCACCGTGCTGCCCACTAAAATAATGTTGAGGTGAATCACAGTCTTAGTAAAAAATATATATTTTATAACTTCTGCTTTGGTTATTATTTGTTGGCAATTAATGTGAAAATGAATCAGGAAAGCATTTTGCTTGCACTGAGCAAATTTTATCTCATGGAAAGCCTAGCTAGAAAGCTGTTCATTTACCAAGTTAACGATTCACATGTTTTGTTCCTGGACATAAAAAATGCACAATTATAAACACAGAATAAGAATGAACGCTAAAAAGTTAGATTAGAGTGCCATTCCAACAGCCAGAGACAATATGCTGCTAAACACCCTAAAATGCGAGTTCTAACAATTCTAACTAGTTCTAATGTAGCAACATAATATTAAAAATACATTTCTTCAATTTGGCACAATGTGTTATGGCCTTATTTCTTCCTCTAAATGTTACAATTCTCTATGCTCCCACCTGACAAAGGCATTTTTTAATGCATTCCTGTTCATCAATACAAAAATATCTTTAACATTAGACTTGATTAGATAACTTCTTCAGTAATTTATTTCTTCAAACCCTCAGGGAACTTTAGATATTAACCTTTTAGATACTAACCAGCTGCCAGAAATGTCCATGGCAAAATTGAAACTATAAAACTATGTTTTAAAATTCAAATCACAGAAATAGTGGTACCTTTTGAGAAAAGAAGCAACACTACACACACAACTGATAGAATGAGAGATTTTTTGACATTAAGATCAATATATAATCTAATGTGCAATGCATTGTTATCTTAGTTTGACAAGGCATGACTGTCTACACAATCTTTTTCTTTATTCTTTGATGGGAAGTGGTCAATGCTGGCATCACCATTTTCAGTATTTTGCCAATTTAAGTGTGTGCACTTCAGCAGAGAGGTGTGTGTGTGCGCGGGTGCATGTGTGTGGGTGGTATGTATGCATTTGTGCATGTTGGTGTACGTGTGTGTAAGACAACAACCATAATAATTGCACCATGCTAATTTACGGAGCTAATTAAAATTATTTTATTCATATGGAATACAATGTGTCGTTTAAATCACTTCTCAGGGTCTCCGTCATGCTTGACAGCGGATTATTAAAAATGTATAAATTCATGTAAATCAAATGTTGCTTTTTAATTTCTACGCGTGCTACAACTTGATGAAGAGCTCTTAGAAAACAAACAAACAGATCCTCTATGTTTGTGTAATTTTGTTTATACCTTTGGGTCACCATTTTATAATAAATCAACAGAAGTGAAAATCGAAATTGACATACAAAACCAGCATAGCCAGCAAAGAGTAAAACATCAACATCGATAGAGGTCCAGACATACCATTTTTGCTAACAGTAGTGAAGGAGGTAATAGACTGAGAAGAGTAGAAGTTGGAAGAAGTAAAAGTATAATTCAGCTGCCAGAGAAAAATAAAAAGATATATTGACTGAGTATATTCTATTGAAGATCCAGATGTTCAAATATTACAGTATTACAACTGACAAAATAATTTTCAAGATTCACCTTCAAATAATTTTTCATCGAGATACTGTTATTACAAGTTGCTGTTATTGGACATCAAATAAACTAATATAGATGCTTCAACAGACCAGAAGAAAAACAGTGAGCTCTGTTTCATTTTAGTACTCCTGCAATCCCTTATTTAAGTAACAAAACAATCCTAATCCCAGTTTTCCTTTACCCTCCTGAGATTAATGCCATCGGCATACAATCTTCTAGTCATTGAAACAGTGCAACAAGTACTTTTACAAGTGACAAATATTATGAGTACAATCACCTTTTTTCTACAGTGTGTATTTTTCAACTTCACAACACAGGAAACAAAAGTAGAATAATTATTTTCATGGTACGTGTTCTAACATTTCATTTCTCAATGATTTTTCTTTCAAATTTTCTGCCATATGGTAATTGCAATGGCAAATCCAGATTGCGACAGGGATGGTGGGCTGTCTCATTGTGTTACGAATGCCAAGTTTATAGGATCTAGATAAGGGGATCAGGGGTTAAGGGAAGAAGGCAGGAGAATGGGGATGAGAAAAGTATCAGCCATGATTGAATGGCGGAGGAGACTCGATGGGCTGAGTGACCTAATTCTGCTCCTAAGTCATATGCTCTTATGTTGGGACTGTCACTTTAAATTCCAGGTAAAATGGAGGAATGAAGGTTGAGGGGAGTCTTTCAGTCTCCAGGCTTTGGGCAGAATAAATAGAGAGAGAGGAAGGTCTTACAGGAAAAAGAGACCAGTTTCATCAGCAGAGAGGAGAGTGCGTACTTTCGACTGTAATAGAATCTGCGGTTTTAAAGTTTGTATTTTCTTTCAAGATGGACACTAACTGAAAAGGTGAATGGAAAAAAGGAAACAGAGAAAGGAACCTGACCTCCCAGTTTGTAAGAAAATGAAAACCAAAATTACGATTGCAAAGCCAAACATCTAGGAGACCGAATCTGGTTGAAAGCTCATGAAAAGTACATGGCTCTACCCAAGCTCGGTAAAAGTTAATGAGTCCAATGGTGCAGTAAAGGAAAGCTAAAGAAGACAAAATCCAGATCCAGAAGCTGAGAATAAGTTGCTGCAGCTGGTTCTGTTGGCATGGTAGCACAGTGGCAGCACCAGGGTCCCAGGTTCGATTCCCGGCTTGGGTCACTGTCTGTGCGGAGTCTGCACATTCTCCCTGTGTCTTCATGGGTTTCTTCCGGGTGCTCTGGTTTCCTCCCACAAGTCCTGACAGACGTGCTGTTAGGTAATTTGGACATTCTGAATTCTCCTTCTGTGTACCCAAACAGATGCCGGAATGTGGCAACTAGGGGCTTTTCACAGTAACTTCATTGCAGTGTTAATGTAAGCCTACATGTGACAATAAAGATTATTTTGGTATGGGTGGCACGGTGGCACAGTGGTTAGCCTGCTGCCTCATAGTACCAGGGACCCAGCATAAATTCCAGCCTCGGGGACTGATTCTGTGGAATTTGCCCTTTCTCCCCGTTTCTGCATGGGTTTCCTCCCAAAGATGTGCAGGTTAGGTGGATTGGCTAAATTGCCCGTTATTAGGTGGGGTTACTGGGATAGGGTGGGGACGTAGGCCGAGGTAAGGTATTCTTTCCAAGGTCGGTGAAGACACAATAGGCTGAATTGCCTCCTTGCTGCACTATAGGGATTCTATGATTGGTCTACTAAAGATGGCAAATACCATCAGTCTAAACAAAGCATTAAAAATTCATGAATCATTCAGATTGATTACATTATCCGGGCATCAGAATAAACAACCGTTCTTATACTGCAGATAGATTCCTATTTATTTGCAACCAATAGGTAGAAATCTGTAGGCAACAGGTGGGGAGGACACAGAGAGAGGCAGACATTCCCTATCCAGACCACCCTCTTTGTATTTCAAAATAGGCACTAGGAGGATCAAAAAATAGTGTGAGAAATGAAAATGGCCAGCTGCTGACAAGTTCCCACCTTTTTAATTATTTTTATTTGTGGCGTGGGCATCCGTGACTGGCCCAGCATTTATTATCCCTTATTACTCCTGAGGGGGCAGTTAAGACTCAACCAAATTGATGTGGGTCTGGAATCATATATAGGCCAGACCAGGTAAGGATGACAGATTTCCTTCCCTAAAGGACATTAGTGAACCAAATGGGTTTTTAACAACAATCGATTTATGGTCACCATTAGACCTTTAATTCCAGATTTTTATTCCCCATCTGTATTTGAACCCGGGTCCCCAGAGCATTACTCTGGCACTCTGGATTTCTAATCCAGTGACACTACCACTATGCTATCGCCTTCAGGAGACTTCAATCCATGTGACCAGATTTCCCACCGAAAACAATTGGGAGTCTCAATATTATGTGTAAAGCTTGGGAATGACAACTAACTCTCAGACTTCCTTATTGGGGGCTCCCTAGGGGCTGGTTTAGCTCACAGGGCTAATCGCTGGCTTTTAAAGCAGACCAAGCAGGCCAGCAGCACGGTTCGATTCCCGTACCAGCCTCCCCGGACAGGTGCCGGAATGTGGCGACTAGGGGCTTTTCACAGTAAATTCATTTGAAGCCAACTTGTGACAATAAGCGATTTTCATTTTTCATTTTCATTATCACCATGATTTCCTGACCCTGCCCACGCACCAAATCATGGTCAGAATAAACGAGTGAGATCCCAGCTGCAGTCAGGAGAAGCTGAATGGAGATTTGAGGCACATTTGTATGACAGTCGCTTGGGCTTTCAGTGGTAAGGGCTTCCAACTTTAATGAAGTTGTTGCAGTAGGTTCCACAGAAACATTACCTGCTGCTTTGAAGTTCCTTTTAAATTCATGAAAATGCCGCTTCACCCCTTTAAAAAGTGCTGCAGTAGGACCTTCAAATTTGACCGCATTGTTTGATTTCCTGCCTCCAGAGCATCAACCAGCATACTGAGGAGCAGATTTCATGCTCACATTAAAATGAGGACCCAGAATCAGTGGTACGGCTTTTTGTATCCTCTTCTCGGTGGACACTGTGCATGACCCAAGTCCGGGAAACAAACTCAAAGATGAACTGTGCAACTTAGAAGATGGCAGCAATTTGATAGTAATGCTAACCTGCTCATTCATGACTGTAGACAACTCGCTCAGCAGGTCTCTGTAGTGAGACTTCATCTCCTCCTGGTATTCTAATTGGTCCTCTTTAATAAGCCGTTCATTGACCTCCAGAGCATGTCCGCATGCAGCTGCAAATTGTCTGCACAGATGGGATTAAAAATAATTACTGAACTAATTATTGATTATCAAAAAATGATTCCCAGAACATCATTAATGCTTTGAACACCGTTGCAGACCAATACTTGTCAGGCGTTTTATTGAAGGTGTGAGATCGCACTTTTGACTAAACGAACCCAATAGCTTTAGTTTTCATATTTGTCACAGAGCTCAGCTGGCCATTGCAGGAAGGCCACTCGCAGATCGGATGCCATTTTTGTAAGGCAGCCCTGATCCTTCAGCCCCCCTCAGCACCCCCACTGTGCCCCCCCCCCCCACTTCACCCAATTGACCTCTTCCAGAGTCCTTGAGCGCCCCCTCACCTCACCACTTCTGGGCAAGCCCCCACCCACCGACCCGATCCCTGGCATGGTACACTGGCACCTGGGCAGCCTGCCAGCCTAGTAGTGCCACCCAAGCACCCTGGGCAGTGCCCAGCTGGCAAGGTGCTAGGGGAAGTGCCAGACTACCACCATGCCAAGGGCCAACCACCCACAGGCCTCAACTCCCCACTTAAACATCCCCCTCTCTCCGAGGTGCCATCATGACAGGTTCAGAACTTTGTGCTGGAGGACAGAGCAGGATACTTTCTAAATGGGAAGGGGTTAAGTACAGTGAACGCCCAAAAAGATTTGGGAGTTCAGGTACATAGATCTATAAAATGCAGAAAATAATCAAAAAGGCTGACATTATAAATGCTAGCATTCCAAAACTCCGATGATGGCCGATGGAGAAAGAAAATCGGGTGAGGTGTAAATTGGACTCTTCTAGTTTGCTATCACCATTATTCATCTAATGACAAAAGTTAAAATGAAGTTGGAAATCGGCAGCATTCTGGCTGAGCTCTTCTGACCAAGTGGCCGGCTCAGGGCCTATCACGCAGGAGCGCGTGAACCCTGGACAACGGGGAGTTTGCGCAGGGTCCTGATCCCAGTGTGGACCAGGGAGATGTACAGGAACAGACATAGGGAAGGGGTGGAGATGGTAAGAGACCTGTTCGTAAAGGGGAGATTCATGAGGATAGAAGAGTTATAGGGGAAGTTCCAGCTGCCGACGGGGAGTGATTTGGGGTACATGCAGGTCCGGGATTTGTATGGAAGGAGCTCTTCTTATTTCCTCAGCTGACGAAGCTGCAATTGGATAAATTATTAACTCAGAATGAGCTGGGGAAGGGAGGACTGTGAACATTTATGAATAGTTGTTGGAAACGGAGAAGGTTCCAGTCGAGATAAGACATAAGAGGAAGAATTGGGGATGAAGCTTGGGGAGCGCCTGTGATGAAATTCTGCACTGGATAAATTCCGCATCCTGCGCCAGGATGAGCTTTACACAGTTTAAGGTGCTGCATAGGCCGCATATGACTCGGGCTTATATGAGTGGGTTCTTCCCTGTTGAGGACAAATATGAGATGTGTGGAAGGGGAGAATCATGTTCATATGTTTCGGTTGGGGGAATACTGGGCATCGATTTGCGAGATTGTCAGAGATTGTTGGGGTGAAAATGATGGTGTGCCCTTTGGTGGCGATTTTCAGTATTGCAAAACTGCAGGAGCTGCTAGAGGGGAAGCAGGCCGAGGTCGAGGCAATCTCCTCATGGATTGCCCAGCGGCGAATTTAACTGGGTTGGAGGTGGCCAAACCACCAAAGGTATCGGCATGGTGGGGGGGTTTTTGGTGGAATTTCTACAATTGGAGAAGATTACGTTTGCTCTCAGAGGGTTGGAAGAGGGGTTCTCCCTAATATGGAGGCGCTTTCTGTCTCAATGTGAGGATTGGTTTGTCGCCAGGGGGTAAGAGGGGTTTTGTTTGGTGGGGGGGGGGGGGGGGGTTGAGGGATGTTGGAAAAGGGAAAAATGACAAACTGTTTGAAACTTGGTGATCTTTGTCTACTGATTGTTTGGATTATTGATTATGTTTGAAAATAATATATATATATAATATATATGTTTTAAAAATCAATAAACCCTTGTTAACTATTGGAGTCTCCAGTTTATGTCTCGAGCCACCACATTGGTGACAAGGTAACAATTTTCTATCACAGCCGACAGTCATCGTGAATTTGGGGGGAAGGAAGAACCAGTGAAAGAATCGGAGAAGCTTCAGCAAGAGTTGGAGTCATTTAAACTGCGAGTGGAAATGCCCATCATTGGGAAACAAGACCCATTTAACCAAGGGATCGAGCATGAAGTCAGTACATCAACCAACTCCAGTTCCTCTTCACTGTGAATGAGATCACAGGCGAGGACAAGCAGAACATGATATTTGCCGGTCCCAGACCTATACTTTGATTAGGAACCTCACCTCCTCAGAGGCATCCAACTCGAAGACTTTTGACCAGATAGTGAAATTGATTAAAGGCCTCCAATTATCCTCCAACTTTGTAAGTTTAACTGCAGTGAGGGAACACAAAGAGAGTCTGTCTCAGCCTTAATTGCCAGGTTTGGCCAGCTTGCTGGGCACTGAGTGTTTGGGACCACGCTCAATATGTCGCACAACCAGCTAGTTTGTGGGACCCATAACCTTAATACCCTGAAGGAGCTTCCGGTGGAGACCACAATTAAGTTCAGAAAAGGCAATTGAGATAGCTCAAACGAAGGAGTGAGCTGAAAAAGGTTCCACTGAGCTTCAAAGTCTGGCTGAAGGGGAGTGCAACCAAGTATTGGATGGTCTGGTTGCAGGGCACAGCTCAGAGCCAGACACGTTCCTCGGACAGGACTGGAACCCAATGACAGGTAAGGAATCGGGGTGTCAAACTGAATCAGAGGTGGACTGCTATCGTTGCAGGAGGGCATCCCCAGGAGATCTGCCATGTTCAGGAGTGCGTGTGCTTCCGTTACAACCAAAGGTGGCACATTCAAGCACATTGCCTCATGAGGCAAAGCACACCAATGCAAAAAAACAGCAGCAGCAACAGTCCACCGCACCATTGAATATAGTGGAGAAGAGCTCTGGAGGAGAGAATGTAATAAATCGGTTGAATCTGGTCCAATTGAAATGATCTTAAGTGTAAATGGTAATCCCTTAAAATGGAAGTTGACGCCAGGGCTTCAGTGACCGTGGTGGGTGAGCAAACCATCCAATATCTACATGCAGGAACACACGTCTCCAAACATAAAGAGTACTATAGCCAAGCTTTCAACATACACCAGAGAGATTTTGAAGATCCTCAGAACAGCCAAGACTCTAGTACCCTACAGAGGGCAGGAGGCCAATCTGCCTTTGTTTGTGGAGCAAGGAATTTGACCCAGTCTGTTAGGGAGAGACATGTTGTAGAAGATTAGGCTCAACTGGCTGGAAATCTTCAAATTATCTGACAACGTCCTCCAAGATCTTAAGGAGGTTTCAAGGCATCTTCCACAAAGAATTCAGGGCATGAAAGCCAAGATATATGTCAATAAATACAAAAGGAAATGACTACAGATGCTGGAATCTGAAGCAAAAACAGAAATACTGGACAACCTCAGCAGGTCTGCCAGCATCTGAAAAAGAGTCATCCGGACTCGAAACATTAGCTCCCTTTTCTCTCCACAGACCCTGTCAGACCTGTTGAGATTGTCCAGTATTGAGATTGACCAGTGCCATATGCATTGCATCAGAAGGTTGAAGCAGAGCTAAAGGGATTGAAAGGAATGGGTACAATCAAGATTGTTCGGTTTTCAGAGTGAGCGGTGCCAAAGGTCCCTCGGTCAAGAAGGATTTGTAAACTGACCATAAATAAAGCTAACAGGTCGATTGGTATCAGGCTCCCCAATTGGAGACCTCTACCAAGCTGGTTGGAGGCCTCCCTACTCAAAATTAGACCTCAGTTATGTCTACCTGCAGCTAGAGTTGGATGAGAAGTCCAGCAGGCATTGCGATTACGCCTGTAGCTCCATTCAGGAGCAAGTGACTCCCGCTTCTGTTCAGTCAGCTGGGTCTGTTGAGGTCAGCAAGGATAGTTCATCCATTGTTGAAGTGGCCCTGCTCATGGACCACTCAATCACCCAAAAGTGTATCTGCGGCTGGGCTATGGAGGTCTTGGAGAGCGTGGAGGCCTCTGGACAGGTTGTCTTTTTGATGGATTCTCTTTCCTCGATTGTCCCTGTTAACAACTGTAACTTTTGTGCATTTTTAGGGTTGTGCATTCAGGGACTTAAGGGGGAGGGATTTGATAGTGTGGCCCTTTAAGGGGTTGGGCACAACTGATCACATGAGGGGCTTGGGGCCAATTGCGCTACACCTGGCCAATGGGGGGCTTGCGCAGGGCTCTGGGTGCAGGAGCCCGAGCAGTGTGGACCAGGGAGCTGAAGAGTAAACCCCTGTTGTGTTCTGTGCCTGTTAACTAACCACCTTTGTATTTCATCAATTTGTTAATTATTGGGAGTCTCCAAAGTATGTCTCAAGCCACCACAGTTACAATTGCTTAATTCAGAAATTACAACTTCTCAGCCAATGCACAGAATCCTTTCAGGGCAAACAGACTTAAGTGCAACATTTCTTGATGCAAGATGCCTTTAAAAGGCACAAAATAAAGCAAGCCTATTGGGTACAAAGCCAGTAATTTAATAGGCTAGACATTTTAACCATGTGGTTTGCATTTTGCTTGCATCGTAAGGAAGAATACATTTGAGGAATCTTTGGACCTATACATCTTTCAAGAAAATTGATATTTCATGGTTTTAATGTTAAACTTCCTCCAATGCTTACCTGAAAATTTCTTTGAGGAGTTTGACTTGGTTGTCTGGATATTTTTTTGCATTTTTCTCCTCTAGAAAGGCCCAAGCATAAGCCATGGGCCCTGCATTTACCTGTGAAGGCAAAGATAATACTTAAAAGAGCACCACTGCAAATTAATAAACTCATCAAAAGACAAAGAAAGAATCTGGCTGCATAGCTCTCCAGCAGCAGAGCCAGATTTTAGTCCAGATTTTCAGGCACACTGGGAAACAAAAACCTTGGTGAGTGTATTTTACCCGCCACCACCACAGGCGTCAGCATCGGGGTTCAACCCCCACAATCCCAAACCCCCACCACAGGCATCAGCATCGGGGCTCTCACCCCCACAATCCCAAACCCCCAGCACAGCCATCAGCATCGGGGTTCCCACCCCCTTCTCAGACCACCACCACAGGCATCAGCATCGGGGTTCAACCCCCACAATCCCAAACCCCCAGCACAGGCATCAGCATCGGGGTTCTCACCCCCACAATCCCAAACCCCCAGCACAGGCATCAGCATCGGGGTTCTCACTCCCACAATCCCAAACCCCCACCACAGGCATCAGCATCGGGGTTCTCACTCCCACAATCCCAAACCCCCAGCACAGGCATCAGCATCGGGGTTCTCACCCCCACAACCCCAAACCCCCCCACAGGCATCAGCATCGGGGTTCTGACCCCCACAATCCCAAACCCCCACCACAGGCATCAGCATCGGGGTTCTCACCCCCACAATCCCAAACCCCCAGCACAGCCATCAGCATCGGGGTTCCCACCCCCTTCTCAGACCACCACCACAGGCATCAGCATCGGGGTTCAACCCCCACAATCCCAAACCCCCACCACAGGCATCAGCATCGGGGTTCCCACCCCCACAATCCCAAACCCCCACCACAGCCATCAGCATCGGGGTTCCCACCCCCTTCTCAGACCACCACCACAGGCATCAGCATCGGGGTTCAACCCCCACAATCCCAAACCCCCAGCACAGGCATCAGCATCGGGGTTCTCACCCCCACAATCCCAAACCCCCAGCACAGGCATCAGCATCGGGGTTCTCACTCCCACAATCCCAAACCCCCCCACAGCCATCAGCATCGGGGTTCCCACCCCCACAATCCCAAACCCCCACCACAGGCATCAGCATCGGGGTTCTCACTCCCACAATCCCAAACCCCCCCACAGCCATCAGCATCGGGGTTCCCACCCCCTTCTCAGACCCCCACCACAGGCATCAGCATCGGGGTTCTCACTCCCACAATCCCAAACCCCCACCACAGGCATCAGCATCGGGGTTCTCACTCCCACAATCCCAAACCCCCCCACAGGCATCAGCATCGGGGTTCTCACCCCCACAACCCCAAACCCCCCCACAGGCATCAGCATCGGGGTTCTGACCCCCACAATCCCAAACCCCCACCACAGGCATCAGCATCGGGGTTCCCACCCCCACAATCCCAAACCCCCAGCACAGGCATCAGCATCGGGGTCACCCCCACAATCCCAAACCCCCAGCACAGCCATCAGCATCGGGGTTCTCACCCCCGTCTCAGACCCCCACCACAGGCATCAGCATCGGGGTTCTCACCCCCTTCTCAGACCCCCACCACAGCCATCAGCATCGGTGCTTTCACTCCCTGCCCACACACTCCCATCGGAAGCATCAGTATTTGGGCTTTTAACCCCTGCCTCCACACCCTGACCACCAAGCATCAGCATCGGGGGCTCATTCCCCCACAACAAACATCATGTGAACCCCACCCCCAATGGGGCTCCCCAGAGTGCCTGTCTCTGGCATTGCTCCCTGACAATGTTTCAGCCAACCTGTGCCAGGAGGCAGTGCCAGGGGTTTGTGCCCAGGTATGTCACTTTCACCCGTCAACTGATTCAACTGTAAAGTTTGCCCCGAGGTATGAATATTCAGAGGGGGGCAGGGTGCAATGTTGAGGGGGGAGCTCGGTAAGTATATTAAAATTTATTCAAAGAATGTGCCTGCCCTTTCTGGATGTGGACCTCTTTATATCATTGGCGAGGGTGTGGAAAATCAGAAAACATGATCTTGCAGGCGGGAATCGTGTTTTCTGTTTCTCGTGGGATTTTCCGCTATCATCGCCATTCTTGCTGATGGCTATCACAGGCTGAAATTCGGCCCAATTGTATCTATTTCATTATAAGTCATTGCATTCTGGCAACCAGTCATGTGTGCTCTGACTCGTCAGTGCTACAAGATCATTCTAAAGTTTATCTTGGACACAGCAAGATTCGTCTCAGATTTGTCATATCGTCTGGTCAACCAAGGGAATAATGCTGTTGTTTGTGTTCAGCAGGGCTTTAGTTTCCTAATCAGTTGCATGAAAAAGAGTGTCTGAGGAGCGTAAATTGCATGAAGTCACCACGGCAGAATCATAGCACAGGATATCGTGTTGTATCTTGACCTGTAGAAGTCAGATTCGATTTCCTCAGGTTACATTCATTTAATTTACTGATTCATTTATAACTATCCCACAATCCTCAAAGTCAGATTTAATTTATTTGAGCCCCGTTTACGTGATTCATTAATTTGTGGATGGTCGATTCTCCCTGAAGCTTTAATATATTTCTTCACGACATGTTTATTTACTAATTGATTCCCTCTGGCCCTCTGCCACAGTGGTCCGACTTGATAAATTGAGGCCTCATGTATTTATCTCCTTCGTGCCTGACTCTGACTAACTTGCTTTATTCCACACATTGAGCATGTATTTATTTCAGAAATTGCCAGCTGGCTTACTGCTGCAGAAAAGTGATTCTACATACACGGGCATGTGATGTTAGGGCTGAAAGGTAAGTAAAATGGTCACTATAGATTGTTTAGTACCAGAGCATCAGCCTTGACCTAGTGATAGCATTCTTGCTCTTATTAAAAGGGTCGTGAGTTCAGAGACAGGAGTTCACAATCTAAGCTGACACTTGCATTCAATACCAAAATGTTGAAGGTGCCATCTCTTGGACGAGACACTAACAGCGTCTACACCACACGGACTTCTGCAATTAGGATGGGAAATAAATGTTGGCCTAGCCAATGAAGCCTATATTCTGTGCATAAATAACATTTTTTAAAAGCTCAAAAATAAAAAAAAATGTTTCTTTCAAGAAAGCTATCATTACCTTGGCACTGACACTCCCCTGTAGTTTGAGTTGCAGGCGAATCATGTCCACTTCATTCATACAGCATAGATGATTTAGTTCTGAAACTTTCCTCGACATTTCATCAATTGCTACCTCAATGGGATTCAGTTCTGTACTTTGCTGGTTAACAACCTGGATTCTCTTCTTAACGTATGGAAATGTCTGGCTAGCTGCATGAGCAAACCAAAAATACTTGTGAAATTAAAGCACAATAAAGCGATATTTCCACTTTACAAAACACAGTTACTGAATAAGTGCAACTGCTTTGGCACTGGGCCATACAGATCAAAATAACAATCCTTGGTCTATGTTGAATTATTCACATTATTATCATGGAAGTAGAGGGGGGGGGGGGGGGGGGAGTGCACTATATTGATCTAGATGTCCCATGTCAGGGAAGGGGACCAGGCCACAGTTCTCAATGAGTGATGTGTTAGAAGATCAGGCTTACCGGGAAAACCAGCAAAAGTTAATAAACTACTTCAGAAAGACAACAAAGCTCCACAAAATTTGCTGGATCAAAAACTTTGTACAGTAGAGTAATTAGAAGTCCGCGAAAAACATTATCTGAAGTGAAAGAATCACTGGAAAAATGTCACATAAACGGGGGTTTGGGAAAACTGGTGAATGGGAGAGCTCTGCATAAATCTTACTCTCCCATTTAACAGGTCCGTGCAGATTGTAATATAATTCTATTAATTTTCGGTAATTTGTAGCTAATGGTTAATTCATTGACTCAGATTGGTCAATCTGCAGAAATTCTGTATCTGTTTTAGATGTTTTAATTTACATCGAGCACCCGGTTAATGATCAAGGCTGATAAAATATTAGGAGCTTGTTCTCTAATGATTTAAAAATCATTACACACTTGTTAAGATTGTCCTCCTCTTGCACTGTTCTTCTACTCCCCCATGTTTTTTTCCAGACAGAGTAAAAGGGGTTTCAAACACAAAACGCTTTATGTTGTGATGTTTTTCAAAATCCGTTCTTCTTTCTGTAAGTTCTTTTTCATCAAAGTATGGTGTGACAAAGGTAACTTGGATATAGGCAAACTTTGGATCCAAATCTTTGGGATTGACCTAAGTGAAGAAAACACGGAGATCCATGACAAATCAAATAAAGATTGCTAACTGCTACATTTTGTTCAAGTAGGACTTGAACAAACATGTTTTGAAGAATTACCAATACTTGAATTAAAAATTATTTGTGTTTTGAAAATTTGTAATTTTAAGCTGCTTTCTGCAGATGCAACATATTATTTAACTAGTCTGGTTTTAAAATTGTTTTTATAATTCATTCAAGTGTTGCCTGGGTTGCAGTTACAGCATTTACCTTGTTAGAATCTTGGATCATTTTCACATTCTCTGTTCCATATTTATCCGAGTATAGTTTTAACAACCGCTGGGAAATTTCTGACAGTCCAGTTAGCTTGGGCTCTTTATAGATGTACTCTTTGCTATTATCTTCTTCAAAAAATGCCTGACCAAAGAAAAGAAATACTGACATCAAAACACAGGTTTCTTACAATGGTTTAACTGCTTAACTTAGCAACAGCATCCTGCAAACTGCCACGGCCCAGGTTTAATCCTCGGACTGTACTACTCTCAATCAAGCTGCACTCTGGGCATTATATTTGGTTTCAGCATTTTTAAGTTAGCAGAGTGGAATAAATAGCGAAGATTTCTGCTCTTGGGATCTGCATCTACTGATCCCTGCTAAAAATTAATATCGGTGGATTAAAAGTCCCTCTGACTACAGGAATCTAGATGGTTGTCAGTCCAAAGAGAATGGGTAAATTATGTGTTCCATCCTCAAGCAGTAGACATTTTAAGAGTGTTTTTTTAGTGATTGAGGAGGTGCCAATCTAGATCATGCTTTATGCACAGAGACAAATTTGGGTCTTGTCTGAATAGGACAGTGATGGCCTTTTAATCTTAGTGGAGTGCCAACACAACCAGCAGGGCTCAATAAGAGCTGTTCTGATGACTGTTGAGGCTAAAAAAAAAGGGCATTTTACTTCTTGCTGGGCGAATTAAAAATATTCCAGCTGGATCCAAAAAGGAAACCTATCAGCTTCTGCTGCCTTGAGGTCCCCATAGCAAAATCCTGCAAAAATCATCCCATCACTCATATCCCAGCTGGCAGACAGAATGTAGGCAGCGCAATTTTAACCAATGGGTCATTGCCTGGCCGTCTCGATTCACCGGTTTTCAGCAGTTAACAGGATGCAATCAAGGCCAGGGAATTAAAACAGCCTAAGCATCGAAATAGTGCTGGCAGAGGTTAACACTTGTTTTGACAGGGAGGTTACTATCTCCCCCACTCCCATGCCCCACGATGTCTCAACTCACATATGAATAAGGACCTACTGGGCAAAGTACAGGTGGAAACGGAAAAAACCCGAGGGGGGGGGGGGGGGGGGGGGGGGGGGTGAACATTTGCATTAAAGGTATTAAAAGAAAAACAATTGGAAATGTCTATATTTTGGTTCGAACTTCCAGTCTTAATCAATAGGTAGTCATGTTGTTAAAATGTTAATAGGTTAGCTTGTATTATTTTGATGAAATGTACAGAAGTAATTCAACAATATACAGATGTGCTTGATTGAGTCATTAACCCAAGTTTTTATCAACCAGAACAATGCTCCTTTTTATTTTTATTTTAATTTAGGAGAACACCCAAGAAGCTTCACAGAGAAGGAGAGGATTAGGCATCATGACCAGGTATGATCAAAAAGACAATTTTGAGGAACATTTTTACAGCAAAGAGAGAAGAGGAGGGGTTTAAGAAGACTGCAGAGAGTACAGGGCCAAAGTGGCTTAAGGCCCTGCCACTGAAGGGAATATGTGGGACACCAGGATCATAAGACTAAAGGGTATGGGCTGGAGCATAAGACTAGAGGGAGTTGCAACGGTAGAGAAGGGAAATGTAATGGCTTACAATGGAGAACAAAGATTGTGAATTCATCATATTAAGATGGGAGTCCATGGAGATCACTGAAAAGAAGTGAGATTGTAACATGGAAATTTGATGAAGGAAAGGATGTGGAAAGCAGAGTCTGAGTACAAGGGGGCACTGGAAGCCAGCAAGACAAACACTGGAGAAAGGAGCTTGAAGAAATCAAAGTGTGGATAACTGGATCAGTGTCAATTGGGAGGCAGTAAAATGGATGATGTTGTTGAAATGGAAATAGGCTACTTTGATGCTCGAAAACATGTAGAATGATTAATCTTGGCTGGTATTAAATAAACAATGGCTGTGAATCACTTAATTCAGCTCGAGTAAACTGCCAGGGAGTTGGATGGAATCAGGAACAAGGTAAAGATTTTTTTGCCAGAAAACAAATAGGAATTGCTTCGGTAATCCTAAAGTTCAATTTGAGGTAATATGGCTCATCCATGACTTTTTCAGGTAAGCAATATAACAGCACAAAGTGACTGTAGAATAATGGATCACCATTTTCTTTTTTTCAATAAGTCACCATTTTGATTATGTCAATTGTACTCATCACATGCAATTATATCAGCTATAGGGTGAATGATCACAAAATCCCCAGAAATGGTGTGGATCTATCTCCATCTCACAGAACAATATGAGAGACACAAAATTCCTCAACTTTGACTTGCCCATGAGCAGAATGTAAAAGGTTAATTCAAGTCATATGCAATGGATATTACGCACTAAAAAGGTTTCACCAATTCCATATATGTCTGCCACGAGAATCTGGGAAGGCCCTGGAGCCCTGGTGGTACAGTGCCAAACTCATTCCATTGCTGCCATAACGTCCAACCCTCTTGGCCAAGGGAATTAAGAGCCTAATAGCTCACAGAAATTGCTCAGCTTCTTACTCAGGTGGACTGTGCTACAGACCGTCGCACCACCGCATTAAGTACCAGTCAGACACTTAACAGAGCAAAGCCAGGCCTTTCCTGGGATCAAGTCCCATCTGTCAAGAGCTATTCACCAATCAGAAGCCTACAGCTCTCTATGGCTCAGCAGCATCACCAGGGAGGTGTTGGCTTCTGCCAGTAATGCACACACCCGAAACCCAGGATCACCGAATGACCAGAGTCACAGGTGAGTGATGGTGGGAGGAATGTCGTAGAGTGGAGGTAGTGTGACTTCAGCAGCAAGGGCATGAGGATGGCTCTTAGTGCCACACCCTTCCCAATGCCAGATTTTTTGATCAGACACGAGTTTCTGTGAATGAAGGAACGCCCTCCTCATCCCTCGATCCACAGAAGCATGCTGTTTGAGCCTCCCACATGGCGAGCCCCCAATGAATACCAGCAGTGGCGGGACAAGGCCTTTAAGTGGGCATTAATATCCCACTGAAGGGCCTCAATTGGTGGTGAAGCAAGAGGTTGCCTGTAAGCCTTCCCACCACAGACCTCATCGGAGCAGAGGCAGGAAGGTGGCAGAGTCCCTATCAACCGCCTTCCTGTCTGAGTAAATGTATACCTACCACCAAATGCACCATGGGGGAGGGCATTAAACAGCCCATGATTCCCCATCTTCAACACGTAAATGCATTTTCCTTTAGATGCATATGATAAGGAAAGGCAATGTCTCAGTTTCACTTTTGAAACAAAGATAGATTCTGCAGTCATAGAGGAGTATTATGTAGCTTTTCCCATTGGCAGCAACATTCAGTTCATAAATGAACAATAAATACATTCGATTTTTACAATATTATTTCTCTTCCATGAATGAGCATGCTCACCATGGAAGGGTTGTTACTTCCAGCAAACAATCACAGGAAACAGAGCATAACACAACAAAAGGTGCACCAACAACCACATTCACAGCCATGAATAGAAACTTAGTTCCTGGACGACTTCATTTTAGATAATGATCGCAGAACAACTGACTTTTAAAATAAGTTATAATTGGGTAGGATTAAAGAATTATAGAATGGTAGATTATTGCTATCATTCTGTCAGAATGTGATGACATGCTGAATCAGCTTTATCTACACTAAACTTATTTAGTTTCTATCAATTCTTTCCCAAGATATTTCTAGCTCTTGGCGAGCTTTTGAAATTACTTCTGTTTATCCCCATGCTACGCATGTCCAAGTGCCATTTTCCCATCACCGTTTGCTCTAACTGCCAGTTCTCCAACAGCAAATATGAAAGACTCGCCTTCATGATTCAATCTCTTCTGTATCTCAGTGCAACAACTTCTCATCGTCCCTCTCCAATTCTCTATTCTTCATGTGTGCATCACCCCCATCCTCGGCTTCTCCTCTGGTGTCTGTGTCTCCATCTACCTGAATTCATATTTTGGAATTCACTCCCTAAGTCTCTGCTTTAAAGCCCGACTTGAACTCTACTTTTTTGATCACGTCTTGGGTCATCGATGACAATCTCTCCTTCTATGATATTCATTTTTTTTAAATTTCACTTTTGTTAAGCCCTTTTGGACATTTATCTGCTTTAAAGACATTTTTTAATGCAAGTTGAGCATGTTCAATGGAACACACAAAAAACATGTCAAAAATCCATTGAACACGATAGTTATTCAAAGGGCAGAACCAACAAAACAACAAGAGTGGCACTTCTGCGCTATCACTTAAGGTCTGCCCTCATCAATAGGTCTTTTGTGTAATCACCAGCATAGTGTTTTTCTGGAGTTTGATTAATGACTCACGAGAGAAGTTTGACATTTAAAAAAGAAATCATTTGTCGTTTATTTATTATTGAGAAGAATGTCAGAAGCAGTTCCACTGCCCATTTGTGTTTGTACCTCTTCCTGCAAGCAATAGATTCTATTCACACACCTAGTGTAAGATTTGCATGTGCCGTACCATTAATACAGAGTTAATGGAAGTGATTTAATGGCTGCGCTACGCTTAAGCGAGAGCACGATGAGGCTGTCAAATCAGTGGTCGAGCCCAAAATCAAGAACCACGCTGGGAACCGATCTGTTTGTGATCTAACCGGCCCACTCCCCTTGGTGAAATCAGGATCTCGCCTTAGCATGGTGAAAAACCAATAATCACCATGATGCACTATCAATTACGGCGAGACGGGAGTAGAGTGTAATCGAGGCTTTATTAAGCAGAGATGTGCAGCGTCCCGCAGCTGCTGCCGAAATAGCTGCAGCTCGGTGAGCACACACATTTATACTCCGCCTACTGGGCGGAGCCAGCAGGCAGGGATCTACTCCCGTACCTGTAGTACATGAGCCTTACCGTATTACCTCTCATACGATATATATACCACGATGGTGGCTACCACATTCAACCCCGGGGGCGGTGGAAAACTATTTACATGCATAGGTTACAATTTTGGGGATATTTCATAAATTCAGCTGATCGGGTGCCTTGATCCTCCGTTGTGAGCGCCACAGTTCCGGTGGCGATGCAGGTGTCGACTCTGTCACCGGTGACTCCGGGAGCGTGTAGACCTCATCTTCATCCCCGGGTAGGACCAAGGGGAGGACGGATTGTCCTGGAGCGGAGGCTGTGGTGAGGTGCGCTGGGGGGGAGGAAGGGTGGCGCTGGGGCAGAGGGGGGGGGGGGGGGGGACCCAGCTGGTGCCAGGTCCCTGAGTGAGACTGTGTATTGGCGGCTGTCGGGGTACGCCACGTAGGTGTACTGTGGGTTCGCATGGAGTAGCTGTACCCTCTCAACCAACTGGTCCGCCTTGTGGAGCCGCACGTGTTTGCGGAGGAGAATGGGACCTGGAGCTGCCAGCCACATTGGGAGCAAAACCCCGGAGGTGGACTTCCTTGGGAAGACAAGGAGACATTCATCGGGGGTTGCATTAGTCGCAGTGCAAAGTAGCAATCGGATGGAGTGGAGGGCGTCGGGGAGGACCTCCCGCCAGCGGGAGACCGGGAGATTCTTGGACCGTAGGGCCAGCTGGACGGCCTTCCAGACCGTCCCATTCTCCCACTTCACCTGCCCGTTTCCCCGGGGGTTGAAGCTGGTCGTCCTGCTCGAGGCGATGCCCTTGCTGAGCAGGTACTAACGCAGCTCATCGCTCATAAATGAGGATCCCCGGTCGCTGTGGATGTAGGCGGGGAAACCAAACAGGGTGAAGATGGTGTTGAGCGCTTTGATGACGGTGGCAGACGGTGGCATATCGGGACATGGGACGGCGAAGGGGAATTTGGAGTATTCGTCGACCATGTTAAGGAAGTACATGTTCCAGTCGGTGGAAGGAAGGGGCCCTTTGAAATCCATGCTGAGGCGTTCAGAGGGGCGGGAGACCTTCACGAGGTGTGCACGGTCTGGCCGGTAGAAGTGCGGTTTGCACTCCGCGCAGACCTGGTAGTCTCTGGTGATAGCCCTGACCTCCTCAATGGAGTAGGGCAGATTGCGGACCTTTATGAAGTGAAAGAACCCGGTGAACCCTGGGTGACAGAGAGCATTGTGTAGGGTCCGGAGTCGGTCCACTTGTGCGCTGGCACATGTACCTTGGGATAGGGCATCGGAAGCTCGTTGAACTTACCGGGACGATACAAAATCTCGTAATTGTAGGTGGAGAGCTCGGTCCTCCACCTCAAGATTTTATCATTTTTGATCTTGCCCCGTTGTGTGTTATTGAACATGAAGGCAACCGTACGTTGGCCAGTGAGGAGAGTGAATCTCCTGTCGGCCAGGTAATGCCTCCAGTGTCGCACAGCTTCTACGATGGCTTGGGCCTCCTTCTCAACAGAGGAGTGCCGAATTTCAGAGACATGGAGGGAAAAGACTGCCACGGGCCTGCCTGCCTAGTTGAGGGTAGCGACCAGAGCGACGTCCGATGCATCGCTCTCGACTTGGAAAGGGAGTGTCTCGTCGACCGCGTGCATCGCGGCCTTGACGATGCCGGCCTTGATTCAGTGAAGGCCTGGTGAGCTTCTTCCGTCAGGGGGAAAACAGTGGAGTGAATGAGTGGGCGGACTTTGTCCGCATAGTTAGGGACTCACTGTGTAGTATGAGAAGAACCCCAGGCATCGTTTCAGGGCTTTGGGGCAGTGGGGGGGCGCATGCGATTGGAGTTGGGCCCTAGAACTCCGTTTTGCATCACATAGCCGAGGATGGCTAAGCGGTTGGTGCTGAACACGCACTTCTCCTTGTTGTACGTTAGGTTGAGGAGTTTGGCGATGGGGAGGAATTTGGAAAGGTTAGCGTCGTGGTCCTACTGGTCGTGGCCGCAGATGGTGACGTTATCCAGGTATGGGAAGGTGGCCCGCAGTCCGTACCGGTCAACCATTCGGTCCATCTCCCATTGGAAGACCAAGAACCCATTCGTGACGCCGAAGGGAACCCTAAGGAAGTGGTAAAGGCGGCCGTCCGCTTCAAATGCGGTGTACGGGCGGTACGACTTGCGAATGGGGAGCTGGTGGTAGGCAGACTTCAGGTCCACTGTCGAGAAGACCCGGTACTGTGCAATCTGATTGACCATATCAGATATGCGTGGGAGGGGGCACGCGTCGAGCTGCGTGTACTGATTGATGGTCTGACTGTAGTAAACGACCATCCTGTTTTTCTCCCCAGTTTTCACAACTACCACTTGGGCTCTCCAGGGGCTGTTGCTTGGCTCGATGATGCCTACCCGCAGCAGCCGCTGGACCTCAGACCTGATGAAGGTCCTGTCCTGGGCACTGTACCATCTGCTCCTGGTGGCGATGGGTTTGCAATCCGGGGTGAGGTTTGCAAACAGAGAAGGAGGGTCGACCTTAAGGGTCGTGAGACCGCATACAGTAAAGGGCCTGCCGAATTTCAGGGTTAGGCTTTGGAGGTTGCACTGGAAGCCCAGGCCGAGTAGCAAGGCAGCGCAGAGGTTGGGGAGGACGTAGAGCCGGACGTCGCTGAACTCTACGCCCTGGATGGTGAGGGTGGCGGTGCAGTACCCCTGGATCTCCACGGAGTGGCATCTGGAGGCCAAGGCGATTCTCTGGTTAATGGGGTGTACCACCAGGGAGCAGCGCCTTACCGTATCGGGGTGGATGAAGCTCTCTGTGCTCCCGGAGTCAAGAAGGCATGGTGTCTTGTGCTCATTGACCTTTACCGCCGTCGATGCGGTGGCGAGGTTGTGCGACCGGGACTGGTCGATCGTGATGGAGGCGAGCTGTAGCTGTGGCTGGTCGACGGCAGTTGCAGGCGATGAGTGGCCCGATGAGGTGCCCGACGAGCAGTGGTCCTGGGGTGGGGAAGATGGCGGCGCCCACGGGGCGCATGTGGCGGGCGATGTTAAAAATGGCGGCGCCCATGGGCCGCATGAGCCCTGATGGGAGGAAGATGGCGGCACCCACGGGCCGCACGTGTCCTGAGGCAAGCAAAATGGCAGCGCCCACGGACCGCACGTGGTCTGAGGCAAGGAAGATGGCGCTGCCCACCGGCCGCACATGGGTTGCGGGGGTGAAAATGGCGGCGCCCACGGGTCGCACGTGGCGGGTGCAGGAACAATGGGCCTGGTTACAGCGGCGATCGAGCAGACCTGGCACACAGAGGCGAAATGTCCTTTCTTCCCGCTACTCATTTGTCTTGCCGAGTTACACTGAACTTGATGATAAACAGTCAGTCAAAGTCTTCCAGTTGATGACAAATTATTTATTGAGTAACAAAATAATATACTTGTGAGATCTTTACTTCAATACTTTGACTAGTAGTTGAATTAACTAAGATTGAATTAAATTAAAAATGAATATAATACTCTACACTCTGAGCTGTTCACACTTCTAACCTCTAGCTACAATACACACGAAGAGACGAAAGAGGAGAAGGGGCTGGAAAACTGCTTGAGCTTGCTTATATAATCCCTGTTAGCGTTGCCATCTAGTGATCATCTGACTGTACTGACTGCACATGAACTAATCATGTATTTACATGTACAGAGATCACGACAGGCCCCAGCACTGGGGACATTTCTGCGACCAGAGGGTGGGTGGGTGCACCAGGGAGGGGACCAGCGCCCTGTCCAGGTAACATTATGTGTCTGTGGTGCAGGGTCTGGGGTCCGGTGAGCAGGGGCCCTCGCTGTGGCTGGGGGTGTGTGGGCAGGACATGTCGGGTGGGAGGGGGGAAGCAATGAGGGGAACTGGAGGATCCCAGGGAGAAAGACACCGCTGGTTGTCAGACTCCCACCCTCTCCCAATTCCTTACAGATATTAAACGGTATGGATGATATCTTGGACGCGGTGGAAGCTGCCTTAGTGGTGCTGCTGGCAGGCCCGGCGGCCAGACGAGATGGCAGCAGCAGCGTTGACAGAGTCTCGAGGCAGCGTGCCATGTGCATGTTTTATAGTGGTGACGGCCTTGTTGGGCCGAGCATCGGGAAGCTCGCAGCAATTCCCCTTCGCTACCACACTTCGAAGCTTTTTGGTTAAATTGCGCCCGATATCTTGTTCAAAAGTCCCTCAGCTTTGCATTGAAGCTATCCGTTTAACAGCCGAACTGATGCTGAATATTATTTACACTTTACTGTTTATCGGAACATTGTAATTTCTTTCTGTCATAATATACACAAGTATATGATGGTGCACAGACAGGCATTGATTGACACACAGGATGACCAACGAACACACAGAACACAGCAGCCAATCACCAGACAGGACACGACCACTATAAAGCCAGAGGACACTAGTTTTCCCGCTCTCTTGGGATCCAGCCTCTGAGACAGTCAGAGCCCATGAGCAACAACTAGAACATACACCATGTGGTAGTAAGATAGTCTGGTCAGGTTAGCCTCAGGTCTCCAGTCAACTCAGCATAGTGTCAACCACAGTTAAAGTAAGTATGATAGTTAAGAGTTCAATAAAATAGAGTTGCATTTCTTCAAGTTTTGGAAGCCTGTCTCTCTCACTGCTGCAGTAAACACAGTCCTCGCAGACCCAGCTTACCCAACACATCACGTTCCACTTCCTAAGTTAATATTGAAATAGTACTTAAAATACTACATTTGGGTATGAGGGAATTCATTAACATTGGCACAACACTACATCTTGAATAAATATTTTTATTTTGTTCTTCTGCAATATTTTTCTTTTCCCCCAGTTCTTCCCGAGTATCGACTCATCCTCGGTACAGTTGCATGGTGGCAAAAATCTGAAATTTCATGCGAGTTGCTGCTTTATACAAGCCTCTACATTGTATTTTAAACAGCCCGGTCATTTGTGGGGACTTAACAATCAAGCACAATCCTTTCCTTGCTAAATATTTTCCGCATGGTCATTTAGTTGATGCACAGCAACTATGACAATGGACTGAATTTTGCCATAAATTTGCTCCAGTTAACATATCCTGTCACAAATATTTGTCTTAAAACAGTAGCTTTATTAATATAGTTTCACCACGTAAAACCCCAGTGAAATTTGAATGATTAATTAAAGAAAAATGATTGTGCCATGGTAGTACAACACAAGATTTACATTTCTAATCAAATGCAACTATTTTAGATGTGTATGACTTATTGATAGCTAAGGGTTTCATGTTAATGTAGCCACCATTCCAATAGCATGTTATAGCAGCACTGTATCCATTTATTAATAAATGCTGTCACCATGTGGAGTGTTTTAGCAGTTACAAGAGCAAACCTTTTTTAAATAAAAAACAGAATTTGCTATTCAGTAAGCTGAAACATAATACTCAAAGAGTATTGACACAGATAGTTATTCACTTATTAATGCCCTGATGTCTGGATCAGGTACCAAAGGTCAAGTAAAGTATCCAATATAAAGACATTTAGATGTTCACACATCTTACATAAAGTAATGCTAGCAAACCATTTCACTCCAAGTGAAAACATAATAGGATCCAAAAATGTCTTACTGCAGCAGGTACAATGGCCGGAATTCTCAGTTGGCACCCGTGGAGTGTTGCCACCGGGACTGAATAGCGGGCGATTCGCACTTCTATTGCGGGCGCTATTTGGTGAGCGAGTCAGGACATGCGATTGGGCCAGCACTCTCCCGGCATGAATTTTGAAGGGGGACATCCTTTTCCCTCTGAGGGGGATCGGAGGACCAGAAGCAGGGTCAGCAATGCCGCCTAGGGCAGCATGACCAGAAGGACCGCCATCCAATGAAGGAAGAGGACCAACAACCTCCACTGAGCTGCAACGGTAAGTTACCATCTCTCTGCTGGCATAAGTTCTGCCTGCCACCCTTCAAATTCCCAATCACCTTCCACAAATCACTGTCTGACTTGCATCCTCCCCACATCCGATCTTCATGCTTGTTCCTCAGAAAGCCTTGGCACCCACCAGAACAACCCCTTCAAATTCAGGTGCGGTGCTCACACATGCCACCTGCTACAGACCCCTCTGACCCATTAGATCTTGTGAGGCTTTGCTATCTGGATCTTGCCCATCAGGGTCAGCATCCAGATTTGCATATTCAAGTGAACAGTTAGTCTCACTTGAATATATCTACGCCGGAGTTACCTAAGGTGCAAGATCTAACACCCACGCCTCGGAGACCCCGAGACAGCACTGTTTAGAACAGGTTTTCACAAGCATGGGCCAGTGTTCTGGCACTTGGGGAAGTATCCCGGGCGATCATGGGCCCCTGGGTGGTCGTGCTCTGGGCAGGGTGGCACGCCTGATACCACTCAGGCATCATGGCACTGCCAGCCTTGGGTAACTACGGCGTAGACATATTCAAGTGAAACTAACTGCTCACTGTAGCACTGCCAGCTGGGCAGCCTGACAGTGTCACCCAGGCACAGTGGCAGTGCCACCAGGCTGCCACCCAACAGTGCCACTCAGGTGCCCAGGTGGCACAATCAGCCTGGCACCCTGGCAGTGCCCTTGCAAGCCTGGCAGTGCCAAGGTGCCCAGTTGGCACCTTGCCCATGCTGGGGATTGGGCCCGGAGTGCCTTGACCTTATGAGTTAGGGGGAGGGGTCTCGAGTCCACTGTGGGGGCCTGGAGTTGGGGGGAGCCATTTAAAAATAGCACCCCGATCTCTTACTGCACTGGTGAGCGGAGCTCCTTAATGCAGGAAATGGGACAGAGTGCGGCCTTGGCAGGGTGTTTCACGTTGAGATTCAGAAATGAAGCAGAGCCCCGTTTAATAGCGGGGTGGTTCTCTGCACTGCCAGCGTCGAGTAACACTCAGCTAAATGCGCCTGATACGGGACTCTGCTTTATTTCTGTTAAATTGCACCCCAAGCAAGGAAAATATTTTGAAATTAAGATTTTTTTTGCGTGAACAGATTGTATGTAGCACACATCACAGGCATTGTTAAAGCACTTCATACAGGCCAGATGGGGAAAGTCTAAACTGGTTGATCGGACTGAAGTGTGATTTTTAAAACCCGAGTGTTATTTAGCCACATTAGAAGGGGTGAGGGGTGGAATATGTGGTGCCATTTAAGTGTTACATTACATTGGGATTAACAAACTCAAAGGAGAATGTCACTATTTGATGAGCAGAATTTATTAAGTCTCTGACTCTTTTTTCCCAACATCTAACATTAATTACCAGTTTAAGAAGCAAAATCTTGATGCTTTACTGTTAAATAATTTCACAATTTTTGTAAATGCTGTTATCATTCCTAGATATAGCACCACTGTAATTTGCCAACAGCCAAATATTTTCTGAAACACATTTCATATTTAATCTGGAAAAAAAACTAGTAGCAATTTTCTTATAGATACTGAATACTGCAGACATTTTAAGCTCCAATATATCAGTTTCTGCCATAGCACTCCAGTGAAATTGTGTACATTTCCCACTGACATTTCCCCCTGATATAATCAAAATATCTGCAGAATTGGTCCAGGAATCAACACTTTTCTCATGTACAACAGCAAATGTGATGAACACATTAAACTGTATCTTATTGAGTGCTCCAAATTGAGTCACAGAATGAAAAGATTTACTGCTTTAACATGATAATTGCTTTCTCACTCTGCTGTCATTTGTCATGTTAGAGAAAATCTACTGGTGGAATTTTACCAAAATGTGTCAGGCTCTGGCTGAAAACCAGGTGTATAGCTGAGTTTTCAGACTCGGTTTTCTGGCACTCGGTGCACAGAAACTCTGGGGTCACCAGAATCCCCAAGTCTGGTGGGGCCTGATAGGGCCAGTAAGGCTGGCTCCACAGAGATCAGGGCGGCATCTTTAAAGCGTGTTCGAATCAACGTTAGAAATAAACTCTCCGGACCACCACCCCCCCCTGCTATGGTCACAAAGAACACCCCACCCATGCATCAGGGCCCACACCCCACCCACGCACTGGGTGCTCCCACACCCCACCGATGCATCAGGCGCTCCCCACACTCTCCCATTCCCCTCCCCCCCACCCTCTCCGCTCCACCATCACCATGTATCGGGGGCTCTCCTCCTCCCACTCCTCACCACACAAGTGTTGTGTGCTATCTCTTCCTCCCCCACACAAGTGTTGGAGATACTACCCCTCCCCCTATTATCGCATCAGCCACTAACCGCTCCCACCCCCAGCACACAGGAGAGAACCTGCCCCCCTCCATGGGGCTCCGCAGAGGACCCACCCTGGCACTGCCACCTTGGCCGTGCCACCTGATGTCATGGCAGTGCCAAGCTATGCTGGGGCAGTGCCAGGCCACTGCTCAGGCATGTCCCTTTCTCCCCGAGGGGCATACTTACCTTGGCGACCCCAATGGATTCCCCTCAACCGATTCCCTTGTATAGCTGTTGTAAAACGTGCCGACCTGACATCACATCAGCGAAGTATGAATATCCAGTGAGGAGGATCATGTGGCTGGTAAGCCCTTTAATGAGATTTAAATTTATTAAAATGTGTGGAAATGAGGTTGTGCGTTATACCACCAGCTAGGGGCAGCAAAACTCAGGCACCGAGATCTCACTGGTGAGAATCTCATTTCACGACTCTTGCAGAATTTTGTGCCCACATCACCGTTTCTGTTTGCAGCGAACGTGGGCGCAAACTCTGCCCCCTACATGTGCGACTGCAGGGGCATGATTTTCTGTGCCAACATATGATGTGTTTTGTGGTGACAGAGGCAGATCCCACCGCCATCAACAGGGTTTCCATTTGTATGCACCCTCCACTACCAGGATACCCACAGTAGGTAACAAGTAAAGACAGGTGGGCAAGAACGGCCAGAAAATTCTGGATCTGATTTCAGCCAATTACTTAGACATCGAATCTCATTGCTCAAAAAAGCACTCTCTTTCAAAGTGAGCAAGTTGAAAATAAATTGCAATTAAATCAGTGTTAGAAATACTGCAGCAACTGCCAGCAAATCGTCAGTTAAAGGGGGCGGGATTCTCCGAGCCTCCGCACCAAAATCGCAATCGGAGCGGGGGCGGAAAATGGACGTAAAACCCGAGATCGGGTCCGACGCCAATCTTGCGATTCTCCGATCCCCTGAGAATCGGCGCCAATCGAGTGCGCGAGGTCTATGCGCTGCTGGTCAGGGTCCATTTCAATGGACCCTGACCATTGTGATTCACCGTGTGCAGCTGGCCGAGTTCCCAATGGCGTGGTTCTCTCATCGTTCCATGCGTCTTGAACTCCGCGTGGCGGCTGCCACCCTGGCGGGTGGGCGGGGGGACCACTTATGGGGGGGCCCTCCAGGATGGCTAGGTTACCGATCGGGGGGCCACCGATCCGCTGGACACGCACAATCTGGGGGAGGCCTATTTTTGCGGTGCTGGTCCGCGGTGTGGGTCGGCCATGTTGCGCGGGCTGGCCGATGCAGGCTGCCGCCATGTGCACGCGCGGACACCCGATCGGAAGTGCAGAGCCTCAGATCGGCAGCCGGATCTGTGGGGACTACTCCGGGGCTCTGCTAGCCCCCTGCAAATTGGAGAATCAGCCTGGACTTTCTCCAGGTAAGTCCAGAGTGACTCGTGCGCATTTCTTCGTGGGCATGGGGACATAGCCCTATTATTGGGAATCCCACCCAGGAACTTTAGTTCAGTACTTCAAAACATTTGGTATAAAGTGTGAAATTGAGGAATTGTAGTTACGATGAGCCATGAGAAGGCAGATTTTCAAATGAAGGATTATGGTAGCTAAAAGAAAATTACTGCAGATGCTGGAATCTGAAACTAAAAAGAAAATGCTGGAAAAACTCAGCAGGTCTGGCAACATCTGTAGGGAGAGAAAAGAGCTAGGGCGAGATTCTCCGCACTCCCGACGGTTCGGAGAATAGCGTGGCTCGTAACATTTTACGGCCACGCTGTTCCGACGCCCTCCCGCTATTCTCCCCCCCCCCCACACGCCCAACTCCCGACACGAATCGCTGCCGCCGTTTTTTTACGGCCGGCAGCGATTCACAGCTGATAGATGGGCCGAGTTCCCAGCCCTTTACGGCTGTTTTTACGAACGGCAAACACACCTGGTCTGGCCGTTCGTAAAAACGGCCGTAAACACTCGCATTTTATAACCCTGGCACCGATTGGCACGGCAGTACCACGGCCGTGCCAAGGGTGCCATGGGCCCGCGATCGGTGGGCACTGATCGCGGGCAGCGGGCCCGATGCCCGCGCACTATTTGTCCTTCCGCCGCCCCGCAGTATCCATTCGCGGGGCGGCTGAGGGGCATCCCGGCCCGCGCATGCGCGGGTTTCGCGCACATACGCGATGACGTCATCCGCGCATGCGCGGTTTGGAGTCTTCCAATCCGCGCATGCGCGGCTGACATCATATGACGCGTCAGCCGGCGCTAACTCGGGCAAGCGGGCTTAACGAAATTCATTAAGCCCGTGATGCCGGAGCTTACGGCGTCGAGCTGCTAGCCCCGACCGGGGACCAGAATCGGTTCCCGGTCGGGAAGGGGGGGCTGGCATCAAACCCGCCTGGGTTGGACGCCAGCCTTACGATTTCTCCCGGTTTGGGAGAATCGCGCCCCTAATGTTTCAAGTCGAGATGGCCCAAAGCTTTGGCTTTGACAAAGGGTCATCTGGACTTGAAATGTTAGCTCTTTTCTCTCCCTACAGATGCTGCAAGACCTGCTGAGATTTTCCAGCATTTCCTTTTTGATTATGGTAGCTAAGTAGTAATGGGACATTTCCTCTACTCCACAAGGCAGCATCAGAGGACACATCCGTCAAGTAACAAAACAACTCCAAAGGAGTGATGTGAGGAAAAGATCTTTGCACAAAGATTCAATTAGAATGTGGAATCATCTGCCAGAAATGAATGTTTGTCTTTTAAAGAGGGAATTTGATAAGTTTATTGAAGAGGACAAATGCCAAAGTGTATCAGTCAATAGTTCAGGTTTTCATTTTCCATGTGCAACGCCAAGCTGCCATGGATGTGGAGGCAGAAGGATTATTGGATCTGGTCACGCATGTAATTCAGTCACTCTTGCATGAAGTCAGACATTCTGCCTTTATTTTCATATGTTTTGATTTTGTAGTTAACTAGCAAAACGTACAGAAACTTGGGGAGCAGAGAAGTGAAGTTGGTTGAAGTATTAGGGTTTTCCTGAAATAAAAGCTGAAGGGTTGGGAAGAGCAGAACAGTTCCACTGCTGCACTGCCATTTGTGGGAGGGTATAATTACAGTGTGACAAGTTTACATTAAGTGTGAACACAAAATTAAGATGGGAAATATGACACAAATGTGTGACAGAAATGTCAGTAAAATTTTGTAAATGGAAAGTGTGCAAAAATATAACATTTCTACTGTATTAGATGCTGAGCAAGAGTGTGATTAGACTAGCTACACTGTGAGAGGGTGGAGTAAAATATTGGTAAAACTCAGTGGGAAAATTGACAGTTTTAACCTTCTATGATTCACGGATCAAGCTTGTGTGAACCACTTATAATTGAACTCTGGGAATTTACGTTGACTCAGTCTGCACTGTAAGAAGGAAAGAGGAGAACTCAAACCATTCAGGACAACACTGAAATAGCATTGTCTGTGCACAGAAAATGACAGGTATAGGAGTTCAAAGTCATTTTGAATCAGAGCTTTGTTTTTGGGGAATGTATTGGAATATCCATACAAGAGATTTGACATAAAATAAACATTGCAGGAACTGGACAGGTAGGAAGAGAGCTTTATGGCTTGTTGGAACAGGAAAGCAGTCCACAGCATCAATACATGAACTGCTGCATGATTCTTTGCTTATAGCTATACAAGAAAGAAACAACACAAAGTTTGTCTCTATGCCACAGAAGGACCAGTGGCACCTGAAATGTAAATGCAACATGGATGAAGTGGTACCATCATCAAGATAGGAGTGAGGGGGAGGGTGCAGATAGCATGCCCTATTAATTGACCACAGGAAGACCAGAGAATTCCCTCCAGAAAAGAAAGGAAGTTCTCGCAATGTTCGGGCCAAAATATATCCTTAAATGAACACGTAAAAAATAGTTAATCCGGATTTAACCCCCTTGTTACTTGTGGGATCCTTCTCTGTGCAAACTGGCCATCACATTTCCTGTGTTACAACAGTGGTTACCCTTCAAAATACTTCTTCGTTTACTGTAAAGAATTTGGAACATCTTGAGGTATGGTGGTTAGCACAATTGCTTCACAGCTCCAGGGTCCCAGGTTCGATTCCCGGCTTGGTTCACTGTCTGTGCGGAATCTGCACATTCTCCCCGTGTGTGCTCCGGTTTCCTCCCACAATCCAAAGATGTGCAGGTTAGGTGGATTGGTCATGCTAAATTGCCCTTAGTCTCCAAAATTGCCCTTAGTGTTGGGTCGGGTCACTGGGTTATGGGGATAGGGTGGAGGTGTGGGCTTGGGTAGGGTGCTCTTTCAAAGAGCCGGTGCAGACTCGATGGGCCGAATGGCCTCCTTCTGCACTTTAAATTCTATGTACGACACTATATAAATGCAAGTCTCTCTTTCTTTCCTTGCTCTTGAAAGTCTTCAAATGAGTCAGTTCTGTTGTTCAAGAGGCCAAATTTAATCCACAGTTAACAATTGCAACAAATGTGCCAGGTTTTGACATTGCCATAATCACTTGAATTATCAAGTAATGACAAAACACTAGTCCAGAATTACTCTTCATTTGCCAGTGGCTAGATGAAATATAAAGGTCACAAACTACACAGTTATAATATTCTAGTCTGGTGCAAAAATTCACACTTTTGTACCGGACTTTGAACCAGATAGCATGAACAGCGACTGACAATTTGTTTGCAATTAATGTGTTGAGTTTGAAACTTAATATCTGGGCAATGCACTGTATACACTTCAGGAGATGGCAACCTGTCTCAGTCGTCCTGATTTTAGTGGGGGATGTGGTACAAAGAGTATACATTCAGTCGTAATATCCATGGTGGAGATTGCCGTGACCAGTCCCATCCTAGATCTGTTATGGTCTCTCTACACACTAACAAAAGCATACCGTAGTTTCTGAAAATACCTAGCACTTCCCATTAATACTTCAAACAAGAAACATGACATGCATATTTCCATAACGCAGATAGGTTGATCATAATTTTCCACAATATAATTAATTATGAAACAATGTTAGCTTATTTATTTGTATTGTTAAGGGATGGCTAGAGAATCAGCCTACAGAAATGAAAGGGCCTTCAAAAAAGAGCAGAGAGAAAAAAAACTTACCACAGCCTTGAAGAAGTGGAAAGAAGGAAAAATTCTGCATTAAAAAGTATATATACTACTGCCAAGTTGAACCAAACAATTAAGCAATATTACACCTAATTTAGTGAGAACAAACGTTTGGTATTTCAATGTTTTGACAACACTTGCAATGGCCATAGATTACACAGTCCATTAAACTATACGTGACTGAGTTAGAAAAGCCAAGAGAAGTTTGGAAGCTGTACTGGAGAAAAATGCAATTAGTTAACTGCAGGTACTTATTGCAGATTTATAAATATTCATGGCATACACAATAACACCCAGTTATAGTGCCGAGTGGAGTTGAACTGCCTGTTATCAAATATTCTTATGTCCTTGGATCTCCGAGTAACTTAGTTAACCCAGTTTTCCCTGTACCGAGGCCAATAACACAGCTACTTTTAGAAGGAATTGTAAATTGCAATTTTCAACTTGAAGATCACAGTCTCCAACCATATCAATGTATGAACAGTACCAAGGATTAATGGCATTAGAGAGAGGGGGAAAGCAGACAGTTGTTATAGTGATAGTCCTGTCCCAGAATATACAAACTAACAAACATATTAATTAGGAGCAGGTGTAGGCCACTCAGCCCCTCAAGTCTGCTCTGCCATTCAATGGCTGATCTGATTGTTACCTGAAGACCACATTCCTACCTCCGCCCCCCCCCCCCCCAATAACCTTTCACCTCCTTGTTAATCAATGATCTATCTAGCTCTGCCTTAAAAATATTCAAAGACTTTGCTTCCAGTGCCTTTGGAGGAAGATAGTTCCAGAGACTCAATACCCTCAGAGAAGGAAAACATTTTCCTCATCTCTCTTAAATGAGTGACCCCTTATTTTAAAATATGGGCCCCTAGTTCAAGATTCTCTGACATGAGGACACATCTTCTATACATCCACCCTGTCAATACCCCTCAGGATCTTAAAGATTTTGTCAAGTCACCTCTGACTCCACTAATGCTAGTGGATACAAACCTAATCTCTCCAATCTTTCATCATAAGACGACCTGCCCATCTGGTATTAGTCTAGTAAACCTTCTCTGAACTGTTCTAACACATTTACATCTTTCCTTAAATAAGGAGACCAGTACTGTAAACAATACTTCAGATGTGGTCTCACCAATGTCCTGTACAACTGAAGCATATCTCCCATTTAAAAAAAAATCAATTCCCCTCACAATAACATTCTATTAGCCGGAGAATCCTGCTCGACTGGCTCGCTGAATTTCTCCACTTGGAGAAGATTAAGTACGCCATCCGAGGGTCAGAGGAAGGCTTCCTGGATACTTGGGAGCAGTTTGTTGGCCTGTTCCAAAACCTGCTCGAGGCCAGCAATGAGGAGTAAGCCAGGGGAAAAAAAAGATGAAGAACCAAAGGATTGCGCAACCCAGGGGCGGGGGAAGGGGGGGGGGGGGGGGGGGGGGGGGGATGGGGAAACCACAAGAGAAGTGGAAGGGTACTGAAATCAATGGGGCGGGGGGGCGAAGGGCGGATATCATAGACCGATCCAGAGGGCAGCAAAATGTACATACAGTTAGTCAAATGAAGGACAAAACAAACCTCTGTAAAATAAAGCAAATTAGCGCAGGCAAGAAAAATGCAATGTATATGAGTAACAATTGTTTAGAAATATGAGAAAAGCCAATAAAAAGATTTTCAAAACAAAATAAAATAAAATTCAGGCAGATATGGCACTGATAGTCGTAAAATACTGCTTCGAATGTGAAATAAGACTAGTGCCCTTATTGTACTTTTTTTAAAAACGATTCATAATTGCATTCGAGACTGGTTTTGATGCAGTGTACATTTATAATATTCACTGCAACTCAAAGCACACAAATGAATAAAAGTAATGTCCAGAGAATGTTGTGAAACTGAGTGTCACATTGTAACATTGCACTTACCTGTCCATAAAAAGCGACTCTGTAGTATCTTCCAAACAAACGTTTTTCAGAATGAACGACCTCTGTAATCTTATGATAGGATCGATGAATAGTATAGTAGAGTTCTGACAACCTCTGTAATGAATTAAATTGTTTATCTTAACTGGGAGAAAAATCTGTTACTGACTTAAAAAAATTAACCCTCTTATTATTGATTTGACAACATGGATAATATGCAGAAAAATTAACTATGTAATGACATGGCACGGTGACACAGTGGTTAGCACTGCCGCCTCACTGCGCCAGTGACCCAGGTTCGATTTCAACCTCGGGTAACGCTGTATGGAGTTTGCACATTCTCCTCATGTGTGTGTGGGTTTCCTCTGGGTATTCTGTTTTTCTCCCACAGTCCAAGGATGTGCAGATCAGATGGATTGGCTATGCTAAATTGTCCCTTAGTGTCCAGGCATTTGCGGGTTAAGTGGGGTTATGGGGTTGCTGGGAGCCTGGTTAGGGTGCTCTTTCAGAGGGTCAGGGATATGGGCACTGGAGGGATTCTATGAACACAAAATATAAATGGGTAGGAATCAGGTGCAGCTCTAAGCTGTTACAACTCTGGTTATTCCTAGGGGGCGATTCTCCAAAATGGAGAATCGCCCCCTAGGAACTAAGTGTTCGCGCCATTGTGAACATCGTCACGTTTCACAAAGGTGCAAAACGGGCACGGGGATGACCGATTCTGTCCACCACAGGGGGCCAGCACGGCGCTGGAGCAGGTTCACGTCAACCTGCGCATGCGCGGGGGACTTCTTCAGCGCGCCGGCCCCTACGCAACATGGAGTGTTGTTCAGGGGCCGGCGCAACAAAGTAGGCCCGGGTGGGGAGAGGCCGGCCCGCTGATCGGTGGACCCCGATCGCGGGTCAGATCCCATCGGAGCCCCGCCGATTCCAGCGGCCCGCATCGCGTCAAACGCGCCGACGCAAATGGCGCCAATTCTCCGCATCTCGGAGAATCGTGCGCCGGCGTCGGGCGTCGTGGCCCGGCGCGGGGCTCGGAGAATCGTGCCCCTAAAAAGAGTTGTCAATACTACAGATATCCAATGACAGCATATGAATAGTACATACATATTGGAAAATTATAGTTTCCTGTTCCATTCCCTAGCAGCTTATGGACGTTAAAAATGCAAACTTCTTTTCGATTGCACTCATATATATGGGCACAACACAAACTTCAAGGAATCATACAGCATAGAATATAACCATTCTGTCCATCATGCCTGTCAATTGTTATGGCTGGCTGAGGAGGAATGAGTTGGCTCCCTTTTTTGTTCAACCCCCTTGGTTGACCACAACAAAGGTTTGTTTAAAATTATTGCCCTGTGGTTACCTTTTCAAAATCCAAATGTACTTACATGGCTAGAAAGAGCCAAAGGAACCAGGCTCTCGAGTCAACAAACAGTATGTAACAGACACCGACACCCGACACACACAAAACCATATACATACACACAAAAACACACATACACAAAACCACACTCGCATACACAAAACCACACACACACACAAAAACACACACAAAACCACACACACACACACACAAACCCCCCCCACACACACACAAAAACATACACGTATAAAACCACACACGCACACACACACTAAACCACACACACACAAAAACACACATACACAAAACCACACACACACACAAAACCACACAAATGCACACACAACCCCCCCACACGCAAACCCCCCCACACATGCAAAAAACACACACGCATAAAACCACACACTCAACACCCCACACATACACAACCTCCCCCACACACACATACACACGCAAAACCACACACACACAAACCCACCCACACACATACACACAAAACCACACACATACACAAAAGCACACACACCCACAACTACCCCCCCCCTCCCCACACACACACAACTACCCCCCCACACACACACACACAAGCACGCACAAAACCACACACACACTTCATGAGAAGATTAAGGGTCCAAATAAATTTTAAAAGAACATATAAATCAGTCCATGGCTTATGTCTGAGATGTAAATGTTGTGGACATTAAGTTCAATTATTCCAGTAGGACTTTGGAGGAGTCCTTGTTAGTGTTGCAGTCAGCTGAAGACACTTATGATTTATTGCCAGAGAGAGAGATGACCTGGTTTTCTCTAAGGTGTTAACTTAAGAGGCTGACCTGTTCCTTCCTGCTTGTGGCCTGTCTCGTCAAAGTACACATGCCTCCAGTTTGAGAGGGAGAGAGAGGGGTGGAGGGGTGAGGGGTGGAGGGGTGAGGGGTGGAGGGGTGAGGGGTGGAGGGGTGAGGGGTGGAGGGGTGAGGGGTGGAGGGGTGAGGGGTGGAGGGGTGAGGGGGTGAGGGGTGAAGGGGTGGGGGGTGGGGGGGGGGGGGGTTCCTTCTTGCTTTTTTACTTTTCTGTCACTGTCAACACATTTTCTCTGTGTATGGCCAAGAAGAGGAAATAGACACGTCTTGCATAGTCCATTTTGGTTTCATCTATGAACTTTTGTTTTTACACATTCTGAGATATAAATCAACAGGTAATTTAAAAAAAATATTTCTGATGACAGATAGGAAACTTTTCATTGTCTGTACAAAAACAGGAGATTACTGTCCAGCTTTTTGTATTTTCTATATCTTTATTTCAAGTGTTCCTGTTTGAAGTGGGCCTTGATATTTCTTTGGGTGCGAATTTCCATGGGTGGGATTCTCCATCCCGCCAGACCCGTTTTCTGGCATGGTGCGCCCCTGCTGGCAGCGTGATCTTCCACCCCAGCAACCAGCCAATGGGGTTTCTCATTGTGGCCACCCCTACGCCGTCAGGAAATCCACGGGCATGAGGGCTGCTGCCGGAGAATCCTGCAGCGCGTTCCCAGGACAGGTCTGTCAGTGTAATCCACGCAGGAATTTTCAAGTATTCATCATCTTTTGACCAGTGGCTTTTTTTGTATTAAAAAAAACACAGGTCTAGCTTAAAACGTTCAATATGCCCGTAGGGCGTTGGTGAGTCCGAAGCCCACTTTCGTGGCACAGTAGTTTGAAAGCTATTAAATTAGCTTACTTCCCCACAACCTGCAAATGTTCGGTTTCACATGTAATTTATTGCACGAAATAGCAGAAAGTTATCAAAAAACTATGTTGGCTTCTTGAAGGAATTCATTCAGATTTGATACGATATTTATGTGATTTCCTTTCCTCTCGCAGTTCAACAGAAATATTCCTGACTGAACTTTTAAACCTGAGATTATCCCCTCAGGCAAACATTATAAACTTATATTGAAGCTTTTAAAATTCCTATCTCCAGCAATATCCAGCTTTCGTAGGGTTACAATAACAATAAGCAATACTCTGGTGAGAGAAAAATCATATGCAATTATGGATGCATAGTGGTCAACAACTGTTTCATCTTATGAAAACACAAATGTTATAAAAACTGGCAAGCAAAGACTACAATATACCTTAAAGTCTCTCTTCTTCTCATAAACTAGAATAACAGGCTTGTAGACATTTGCAATAAGTTCATGCCGTTCAGATTTCCACAGGTAATCAACACATGCTTCCAGCTGCTCCACAAGAGTATCCTATTTAAAAAGAGGAAAAAATAAAGACTTAAGATCTTTACCTTGATATTCACAATAACACAATCGGAACAACTATAATAACATTGAGGTGGAAAAACACATTAAGATAATGATTAGATTGAACAGAACCTAGCTCATGTACAGAAAGACAAACATGCAGCAGTGCTTCAAGTACATATTGAGGATTCTGAGGTTCATATTGACAAAAGGGCATTTATCAAAGCCATTGGAAAACATACCTAATACCTAAAGACAATGGGTGGCACTAGCTTTGGTTCTAATGGTCCTTTTACATTATTGGAGTGGTGATGGTTCCCCACAGTGGCACAGTAGTTTGCACTGATGCCTCACAGCACCAGGGACCCGGGTTCAGTTCTGTCCTTGTTTGTGTGGAGTTTGCACGTCCTCCCAATCTCTGCGTGGGTTTCCTCCGGGTTCTCCGGTGTCCTCCCACAGTCGAAAGTTGTGCAGATTAGATGGATTGGCCATGCTAAATAAGCCCTTAGTGTCCAAAGATGTGCAGGTTGGGTGGGTTATGGGGTGGGCCGGGGAAGTGGGGCCTCGATGGGGTGCTCTTTCAAAGGGTCGGTGCAGACTCGATGGGCCGAATGGCCTCCTTCTGCACTGCAGGGATTTTATGTGTGAATCCAATAAAGCCACGAAAAGCAATTTCCAGTACTAGTATCTGTCATGATATGCAAACATGCAGCTAATGAACACATGGAATAGGACACAACCAATGAGCAGTCGGGTCACTCAGGGGTGATATCTCACTATCAAAGGGATGAGGCACTCACACCCCACCTCTTTCCACAGACCAACATCCACAGAGTGAGACAGGGTGTATCCTCAGCATCACACCCCAGCATGTGGCTTAGAGCAAGGCTGGTTCAGTTAGACTGAGTTACTACATTTAGATTACCAGAGAGTCAAACTCATTGAGAACTGTGCTAATTCCAAATTACATAACACAACAGTATCCATCTTTTTAATCAATTTATATAGATCTGCTATCAAAACTCCTGGCTCTCACAGTGATGGTTTAATGCACATTATTTTGCTTGTGCATCAATATAAAATATCTCAGTGCATGGCACACAGGATGGTTCACTATCTTTCAGAACTATCTTTCAGGAGTTCTATGTCCAAGCTTTGTTTAAAATCAATTTATTTATTGCATTTGTAAAGGGATGAACTTTCATTTGGTGCCAAGCGGAAAATGGACTGTCATGGGTTGGGTGATTGTTTCATACCCCACATGAGAAATTCACTCTTAGTAAGTTCCTATACACCTGTCCCAATTCAGAAAATGGAGACACCGTCTAATACATTTGTGAAAGACATAGATAGAATTGTGTAGAAATCACAAGGCAGAAACCTGCTAGTTTCCCAACCAGTCCACACTGGAGTTTATTCTCCGCATCAACAGCATTCCTAATCCAAAAAGCTGCTCCTATATTCCTTTATTCCACTTTCCTTCAATTCCCTATTTCACTTGTCGAAAAGTTGACAAGGTCTGCACTTCATTTGTTAACTGTGCATTCCATGGGCTCTCAGCACTGTATAAAAACATTGCTTCTGCACTCTGTCCAAAATCTCCTCTGCTTAATTTGATATCCATGTCTCAGCAGGAATAGTTATGGCAATACAGTAACTTTCAAATGAGAATTGTTGGGGGCTGGGGAGAGGAATCAGGATTAAATGGAGTGCTGTTTTGGAGAGGCCAGCAAAGAAGCATTGGGCTGAATTTGCTAATTCTGTGATGTAAAGTTCTATGACCGAAACTACCTAATTTGACAGCAAGAAGGAACAAACCCAAACTTGCAACTCCTGCGACCCAATGCAAGCATTCTATTAAGTGACTGCTTATAATTAACTCAAATAATTCTTTACATTAGGGTGGCCAATGATTCCAACCTCAGTATATGGAGTGTCCTGCATTCCACAGTCTTCCTTCATTGCCCCTTCTTCTTTCACATTGGGAGTAATAGTCTGAAAAGCTGACCATCCCATTGAAAACAAACCTGCGAGAAAAGGTCATGCCAAACTCAATTACACACATTTTCATCTTGATCAACATGTCGACAAGCAAAACAATTTCAAATAACGGTAACTGAAGACCATATTGCAATGGAATATTTTACTTTATTCTTTGTTTTTATCAGTAACATTTTATGTATAATCTTTCACTTAAAGTAACAAAACTCAACCACACATTCTTTTAATCTCTAGTATTATTGCACTAACTTTGTAAACTAAAGAGCCCAAAATGAATGACCATTACTTCATTCCCATTAAATATTAAAGGACCATGAATATAGACCAAAAAATTCAAAGGCGGCGCAAAATTGTGTAGAATTGATGAATTCAGGTAGATTGCACATGTCAAAAGTTGACTCCTTCAGTTTTATACAAGGGATGTAATTGGGCACCAGGAGACTGGCTTTAATCAACCATAACATGCTCAATATTTGTGCCAGGGATAACAGCTTTCTTCTAAATTGGAGTACTCAAAACAAACACCTATAATATTTATTTGATGGAGGATCATATCCTCAGATTTGGTGCTTTATTTTGAGACAAGCTACATCTAACATCTGGCGAATCATTGCACAATAAAACAATGCAAAATGGAGTGGCGTGCATCCGAAGGAATTATTCTGTTGACGATTATTATAAGGGAGAAGTTCATCATGAGTAACAGACCAAAGCAGGTGAAACTGCAGAAGACACCTATAAAAATGCAAATTGCAGTGGATTCTGGAAATCCTCAGCTCGTCGAGTAGCAACTGCAGGGAGAGAAACCAAGTTAACTATCCAAATCTGGAAGTTTGACCTGAATTTTTCAGCCTTTTACACTGGCGGTATCTTCCGGTCCGGCCAACGTGAACAGGGATTTTACGGCCTTGTCGTGGGTTTCCCTATGGTGAGGGGGCTTGACAATTCTGGCCCTTAACGCTGCTTCTCTTCCAACAGATGCTACCAAACCTGCTGAGTGTTTCCAGCGTTTTCAGCCTTTATTACCTCATGTGAAACCTATTACAATATCTGCCCAATATTGTTCCATTTTGTCAGAATTGGAGCATAGGATTATATGCTTGCAACTCTCTCCCCATTGGACCGGACCTGGCAACTACCTGAGACTGAACCAGACTGTTGACAATTTTATTGTCATAGTTAACTCCAAGATGAGCCATGGCTTGACAACATATCTGCGCCTCATTAAGATTGCCTATTTTCACCTCCAGAACATTGCCTGATTCCACCTACACCTGAGCTCATCTGCTGTTGAAACCCTCATCCATGCCTTTGGTATCTCTAGGTCTGACTATTCCAATGCAATACTTGCCTGCCTCCCATAGTCTACCCTCCCATGAACCGGTGGTCATTTAAAGCTCGGCTGCCTTTGTCCTTAATTGCATCAGGTCCCGTTCATCCATCAATCCCGTGTTCAATGTCCTACATTGGATCCCAGTCAAGCAAGTTTAAAATTCACATCAATGTTTTTCAAATTCCTCCCCCCTCCCCATCTCTGTAATCCCCTCCAACACCCCTTCCCTCTGAGAGATCTGGGCTCATCTAATTCTGGCCACATGAACAAACCCAATTTTAACTGCTGACGATTGTTGCCCATGCCTTCAGTTACCTCGGCTCTAAGTTCTTGGTATTCTCTCCCCAAGCCTCTCTTCCCTACTTTAAGATACTCCTTAAAATCTGTCTCTTTAACCATGCTTTTTACCATCTGGGTGAGTGAGGGCGCGATTCTCCGAGCCTGCGCTGGGCTGGAGAATCGCTGCAACCATGCCACGATGCCCCAACGCCGGCTCGCGATTCTGCGAGGTGTGGAAATCGGCGTCATTTGTGCCAGCGCGTTTGACGCGGTGCCGGCCGCGGGCTGCTGGAATCGGCCGGGCAGCTGATTCTCCGGCCCGGATGGGCCGAGTGGCCGCGCGGAAAAAGCAGAGTCCTGCCAGCGCCATTCACCCCTGGTCGCTGCCAGCGGGAACTCTGCGTGAAGAGTCGGGAGGCGGCCTGTGGGGCGGGGAAAAGCGCTCCTTCACCGAGGGTGGGGTGGGGGGGGGGGGGGGGGGGGCTACGCTGGGGTCTGGCATGCGATCGAGGCCCACCGATCGGCGGGTCAGATTTCCCCGGCCCCCTGGGCCTCCTTTGCTGCGCGGCTGGCCCCTGAACCCCCCCCCCCCCCCATGCCATGTTGCGTAGGGGCCGGCGCGCTGAAGAAGTCCCATGCGCACACGCGGGTTGGCGTGGCGCCCATTTGGCGCCGGGGAGGCTGGAGCGGCATGACCCGCTCCAGCGCCGCGCTTGCCCCCTGTGGGGGACAGAATTGGTCGTCCCCGTGCCCGTTTCGCGCCGTCGTGAAACGCAACAGCGTTCACGGCGGCGTAAACACTTAGTCTCCATTTTGGAAAATTGCCCACAATATTTCTCAGCTCCCCTCTGATCCTTTTACCTATTATGTCACTGGGTTATTGACCTTACCGCTAAGGGAAATAAGCTATTTGCATCCACTTGGTTTGGTTCCCTCATAATTTAATACACTTCAATGTAATCTCCCTTCAGCCTCCTCTGTTCCAAATAGCAGACTACTCAATCTTTCATTATAGTTAAAAAATCTCCATTCTTCTGGCAATATTCTTTCTCCTTCACCAGGTGGGAAAGAAATCCAAGAATCATTGACCCATTTCACACACACATACCTCGGCAAATGGTTACAGAACAAGCCATCTTCAAGCAATAATGCATAAATGACCCAGTATACGGGGGAAATAGAGAAATAAATTTAAAAACCTTATAGTTTATGTTCAGAATAAACATTTTAGGTGCTCATAATCTGAATAGAATCAATAATCCAAGGTTAAAAGAAAACCCTGCGTCATTTTTAAACTGGCAAATAAAAGTCTGTAAATTAGCAAATTGATTTAATTTTTTTTAGGTCAATAACATAATTTTCTATTTGTTCTGTTGGACAATAATTATATTGTACTACATTGCAAGTTTCATTTAGGAGGTGAAAGAGATTACTTTTTATGACAATTTGGCATAAAGAAGCCAGTGCTACTTTGGGGTGATGCTTACATAGCCTTCTTACAAAAGCCAACAAAAAGGAAAATGAGTATGCAATATTTACATACGAAAGAAAAATGAAAAAAAACCACATTAATATTAACAAAGCATACAGAATGTCAGAAAAGCAAACCAGTCGACATGAAAGTTTAGTGTAGTCTTGCTCAAGCTGTAAATTATAAATTAGTACTTGGATCTGTTTAAACATATTAGCAAGAAGTAATCATCAAAGACAGTAAAGCACTACAGTGTTAATGAAATATGCATGGAGTTGCCCTTACACACATCACAAAGCACTGTTAGATCACTCACTTCGTCCTTCATTTGATGTTAGTAATTGGTTACTGTCAGGGTTATGTGATTCTTCAGAGAAGGTAGTTGATAAACGAGTCACTTCTGTTTTCCAATAACCTATAGCAAGACAGTATTATAATATGATACTACTGTTAAAGAAGCAGATGATTTTACAGTTTATAAATACATTAGCTACATCCTACAGTTTTGTCAAAATAAACCTGCCCAACATTTGCACTTTATTAATAACACCATTAATATGGACAGCTGTCATGTCATAACACAGGTGGCGTAAGGAATTCAAACACAGTTTGGGAAGGTTTCGTAGCTCTGCTGGTAGCTCACCTGCTTTGGGCCAGACGGCTCCTCATTCAAGTCCCATTTCAGGGCTTAAAAATCGCCACAAAGGTTTATGATGTGGTCTATCAGGTTGCTAGTCAGCCTGTGAGCCCTTCGAGCACTCCACCCTATTCTTAAAGAATGCGAATATACGAAAAACAAACAGGCCAAATTTTGGTTCAAACAACACTGGGAAAGCGTCCCAAAAATAATCAGACCAGGATCTCCTGAGCCTGATCTGCACCTGGAATTCAGCAAACACCATCAGCTGACCTATAAGTATCCCAGTCCACAGCTGAACAAAGTACAGGCCTAATCAGAATGTTTAAATAAAGGTGTTAGCTGACATCTGTGGCAGCATCTTTAAGATCACCCAGCATGTCATGTTTGGGAAGTCAGAAGCCAGGCCTCTGCAGTGGCATTTAAAGAGCTCTTCACCACCATTAAGCTCAGCCCCAGGTTAGCCTGTTAGGTTGGTGGCATGCTTTCAGGCAACTTTTTCTGGCTATTTTGTCAGTGTTTTGTCAGGGACAAATCTTGAACAGTGAGTTTGGGGAGCTTTCCACCATCAACCATTTCAATGAGGCGAGGCGAGGAAACCATCCTCTCACCTTCCTGATCTTATTAAGGAGGCAACTAACATCATTGTGATACCATTGCAGAAAATCCCGGCTATTGTAATTTAAAAAAAAAAATTTTATTCTCCTCTTTTTTCACATTTTCTCCCAAATTTTCATCCACCAACAATAAACAATAATCAGTAACAAATGCTGATATCAATAACAACAATCCCATCCTCCCACCAAACCCGCATGTTAACATAAACAAATAACAAAAAGGAATCAGGAATCACCCATATGCACCATTAACAAATACTGACACCCTCTCCCCAATTCTCCCAACAACCCGCACTAATGTTCAATGTAATCCAACTCTCGAAAATGCATAATGAATAACGCCCATGAATTGTAGAACCCATCCAACATTACCCTCAGTTCAAATTTGATCTTCTCAAGAGTCAAGAATACTAGCAGGTCCCCCCACCACGCCAGGGCACAGGGTGGAGAGGTTGATCGCCATCCCAACAGGATCTGCATTCGGGCAGTTAACAAGGTGAAGGCTACAACATCTGCCTCCGCACCCGTTTCCAACCCTGGCTGGTCCGACACCCCGAATATGGCCTCCCGAGGGCCCGGGTCCAGTTTCACGGGCACCACTTTAGAGATTACCCTGAAAACCTCCTTCCAGTAATCCTCTAGCTTTGGACAGGACCAAAACATATCAACGTGGTTTGTGCCTCCCCCCTCCCCCCCTCTGCAATGTTCACACACATCTTCTACCCCCTCAAAGAGCGGGTTCATCCTCGCCCTTGTGAGGTGTGCCCTATATACCACCTTCAGCTGTATCAGCCCCAACCTCACGCATGAGGTGGAGGCGTTCACCCTCCGGAGCACCTCACACCAGAATCCATCCTCCATACCCTTTCCCAACTCTTCCTCCCACTTTGCCTTGATCCCTGCCAGCGGTGCTTTCTCCTCTTCAGAAATAGCCCCGTAAACCGCCGACACTACCCATTTCTCCAGTCCCCCTGTTGACAGCACCTCCTCCAGCAATGTGGAGGCCGGCTCTACCGAGAAGCTCTGTATCTCCTTCCTGGCAAAGTCTCGAACCTGCATGTATCTAAATATTTCCCCCTGCTCCAGCCCATACATAGCTCCCAGCTCCTTCAATCCTGCAAACCGACCCCCAAGAAACAAATCTTTTAGTGTCCTAATCCCTGGTTCAAATCCATGGTTCCCCGAATCGGCATTTCCCTTGACCCTGCCAACAGCCTGAAGTGCTGGAGAAACTGCCTCAAAATTCTCAATAAAGGTATTCTATCAGACTCCCTGAGTATTTTCCCGGGGCCGTTGGGAGCAGTGCTGTTGCTAGCGCCTTCAATTCCGACCCCCTGCACAAACTCACCTCCATTCTGACCCACTGGGAGTCAACCCCTCTGACCCAGCTCTGCACCTTCTCCACATTCGCCGCCCAGTAATAATACATCAGGTTCGGAAGACCCAAACCCCTGCCTGCCTTCCTCTCTGTAGTAGCACCTTTCTAATTCTGGCCACCTTCCCTCCCCATATAAACGAGGTAATCATCCCATCAATCTCTCTAAAAAAAGCCTTTGGCAGGGAAATCGGCAGGCATTGGAAAATAAACAGAAATCACGGCAACATGTTCATTTTAACCACCTGTACCCAACCCGCCAGTGTCAGAAGGAGACCATCCCATCTTGCCAGATCAGCTTTCACCCTCCCCACCAAATTAGAAATGTTGTACCTATGGAGCCCCAACCCCCAATCCCAAGAAACCTGCACTCCCAGGCATCTAAAGTGAGTCCGGCAATATAATTGCCAGCTTGTTACTCCTGCCAGCTGGCAAGCTGTTAAATAAAATAGATCAACATTATAAATATGAAAGTCTTCAGATGAATTCAAAAAGTTAATGAAATGGATAAAATGGTAGAATATATTTTAATAATAACAATCTTTATTGTCACAAGAAAGCTTATATTAATACTGCAATGAAGGTGCTGTGAAAAACCCTTAGTCGCCACATAATAATCTTTTAGTGTCACAAGTATGAAGTTACTGTGAAAAGCCCCTAGTCACCACATTCAGGCGCCTGTTCAGGTAAGCTGGTACAGGAATTGTACCCGCCCTACTGGCCTTGTCTGCATTACAAACCAGCTGTCTAGCCCACTGAGCTAAACCAGCTCTATATTCCAGTGCCAGTGTGGGTACACGGAGGGAGGATTCAGAATGTCCAAATTACCTAACAGCACATCTTTTGGTAGGAAACTGGAGCACCCGGAGGAAACCCACGCAGACACGGGGAGAACGTGCAGACTCTACATAGACAGTGACCCAAGCCGGGAATTGAACCTGGGACTCTGGAGTTGTGAAGCAATGGTGCTAACCACTGTGCTGCCATGCCACCCACAGTATTTAAAGGGTAGCCTAGTATGAAAACTTAATTGTTTTCCCATTGCTTTTAATGTATATAGCTCAGCATAATTTCTGAAGTCAGCTTATTTAATTCGGGACAGGTACAGGCTCTTGGCTGCAATCCAACTGCCAAATCATTTTCAAATGCTGGACTCTGGCCAGAGTTTCCCAGCCTTTCCCGCTGATGCAACCCCCTGCAGCTGGTTCTCCAGTGACATGGCCAGCAAATTGTTTTAATTGTTTCCTACTCACTTGTAACATGCTGCCTATTCCTCAACAAAAGGTTAAGATCTGTTGCTCTGGCATTTCCCATGGTCCTATTTTACAGCCCCTCCTCCTGGCGGGATCTTCCAATCCCACTAAAGTTAATGAATTTTTTAATGGCTCGCCAAATTTTCCAGTCTGACATTCATAAAATTCCGCCCCAATGGCGGAACAGAGACCCAGGTAACTTGTCCATCAGTGGATACTTCCTTCCTTGTTGCTGGAAACTGCTTAACCTCAACTCAGAAGTTCACTATCTAGGTCATTACAACTAACCCTATGTTTCTGAACAGTTGTACTTTATTCTTTTTTTACAGTTTTAACATCACAGGGTCAATTTTCCCTGGCAAAGTAGGTCCCAAAGTGCCTCTTAGTTGGCCAAGATGGGGGTTAGCTGAAACATTGGTTTAGTCCAGGTTTATCACAAATAACCATCTTGGTAAAGGAGCAAAAGCAGCCACTCAACTGACAATAAACTAGTCATTGCAGGGGAGTTTGAATACTACTGAAAGGTAACAGTATATTAACTTTTCACTTGCTGCTGGAGGTTTAACAAAGACTTTTGAGAGACGCTGAGAGACTTTCTTGGACGCTATCAGGAATTCATCAAAACGTTATCAACGCTTATTCTGAAAATTATCTGAAGACTTCACCTGAAAAGGGTAAATGCTATGTTGAGTGCTGGGTCATGTAGACTTTGCTAGGGTTTCCCCTTGGTCTGCAAGAGGAATGGGAGAGGGATACGAGGCCAGCACTGCTGGAGACAGAGACAAGACGACAAGGCGAATACTCTCCTCTCTGAGGGTAGAGGACATCCCTCCTCCTCTGGACTTTCTCCACCAGGATGTCCGGAGTCTCGTCTGAGAACCTGTGTGCCATTTTATGTGGTCTCTGAGCCATCCTAAAACAGGTTGGTGTGCATCAGCCAGCACACTCCACCTGTTCCATCAAAGTGGGTGAATGGTGCGATCATAGACTGATTCAAGAAAATTGCACCTAATCAGCACTTCAATACTAAACGTGTAGGTATGTCAGCTTCAGCACTTTCAGGCAAGTTCAAATGATGGTCAATGAGCAATTAGGACCAAAATTAGACGCTAAATCCAGATGTTCAAGCATGTGTCTTAATATCACAGCACCTATTTACTGACTGCTTTCACCCTCACCAATTTTTTTAAAAAATTTGTTCATGGGATGTGGGCATCGCTGGCTGGGCCAGCATTTATTGCTCACATTTAAGAGTCAAGGGCATTGTTGTAGATCTGGAGTCACATGTAGGCCAGACCAGGTAAGGATGGCAGAATCCCTTCCCTAAAGGACATTAGTGAACCAGATGGATTTTTAGAACAATCGACAATGTTTTCATGGCGACCTTTAGACATAGACATAGATCAGTACAGCACAGAACAGGCCCTTCGGCCCTCGATGTTGTGCCGAGCAATGATCACCCTACTTAAACCCACGTAACCCGTATACCCGTAACCCAACAATCCCCCCATTAACCTTACACTACGGGCAATTTAGCATGGCCAATCCACCTAACCCGCACATCTTTGGACTGTGGGAGGAAACCGGAGCACCCGGAGGAAACCCACGCACACACAGGGAGGACGTGCAGACTCCACACAGACAGTGACCCAGCCGGGAATCGAACCTGGGACCCTGGAGCTGTGAAGCATTGATGCTAACCACCATGCTACCGTGAGGCCCCATCGTCACGGCGGCATTCCAACCCAGTCCCCAAAGCATGACTCTGGGTCTCTGGATTACTTGTCGAGCGACAATACCACCAAGCTACTGCTTGCCCTTAAATAGCATTTCAATTATTTTGCTTGTTATAGACTGTTTGGTTTTCAAGTTTCTACTTTGTTTTTATTTACTCACTTACCTCTTCTTTTCAGGTACTCTGATATAAGGGCAGCTATATGGATATAACACATTGCAGCCTGCAACATCAGAAACATCAAAACACATGTTAATTTTTTAAAAATACATTTTCCTATCACACACAGACTGCAGCAATTCAAGGCGGCAGCGGCTCACCACCTCAAGGTGACTTAGGGGTGGGCAATAAATGTCACCCTTTCCAGTGTCCCTCACAACCCTTGAGCAAAATATTTTTTTAAACTTCAACGGATTATGTGAAAATTGTCCTTGCTCTCTGAGGGCACTGGAGCTGGTTTTAACTGCTCCTTTGGCAGAAACCAGGCAGATAAAGTAGCCTCTGAGGGCTTTCCATTCTTTAATCCCCCGACCGCTCATAGATTTATAACTTTATTTTATATTTCTAATGTTAACTTCCTTAAACAGATAAGCAGAAGACCAGCCAGAAAACACAGAGATCTATGTTTAAGTATGCAGACTGGGCACCAATTAGGTCATTGAGCCTGTTTGCAATTTAACCCAATGTCTGAGCAGGGAATCTGACTAATTTTTAAGTGGACCCATGGTGAGAAAAGGCCTGTAAAATATATATATTTTTAATTTTTGTTTACTTCCAGGCCAGGATGAGCACAATTGTTCCTCTGGGTCCCTCCTCCCCTGGTTTTAATACCTCTCCCCTAACTGTGATGTCCTGCCAAACTCCTTACAAACCACTTACTTTGCTGTCATCGCATCAGGGAAGTGTCAAGCAAAGTTCAATTCCTGCTGACTGGTCAGCTGGTCCTGCTTCCTGGCTTTGGGAGCCTTCCAGGGCCCATGTAGGCAAGGCCTGAGATTTACAATCTCAAGGCCTCATTCTAAGGAGGGCCAGACAGTTTCCTACCCACCCCAGCCCTTGTCCACAAGACTCCTGCAAGAAGCTACAGTACAGGTAATATCGTACTTCACTTTTGTTAGGGAATGAATCTCAAAGTGACCAAGCACTAAGCAAATGAATATTAATAATAAACCTGAAGGACTTTTAAAATTGTACGACACCATCTCACTTGAAGTTCTAAATATTACAAAATGCCAAATCTCATTGGGATAGAAATTTGAATGCTTTGCACCTGTTTTTGGGTGTAAAATGAATGTTGTGCATATGGATTTAGCAGTTGGACAACTTGCATCCACTCTGCATAGGAATTCATCATATTACTAAATCTGTGAGTTTTCTTTTAAGTTTCACATGTTTGAGGTGCCCGAAACGGATATTGGGGCCCTTGAATGCATTAATTAATGGCTCAACACCTGTTGAAGAACCCCTTGGTGAAATTATTCAGTGATGAATAGGGTTGTTATCTGCCCAGCAGTATTCAGCAGCCCCATGTCCAGCAACAACCAGACCTGGCAGTTTGCCTTGAGTATACTGATGAGGCTCATAACCAATTTCTGTGGATCTTCAGGCACAAATCTGTGCTCAATCTACTTCTACCAGGAATCATTGAATCATAGAATTTGCAGTGCAGAAGGAGGCTATTTGGCCCATTAAGTCTGCATCAGCCCCTGGAAAGAGCACCCTACTTAAGCCCACATCTCCATCCTATCCCCATAACTCAGTAACCCCACCTAACCTTTTGGACACTAAGGGCAATTTAGCATGGCAAGTCCATCTAACCTGCACATATTTGGACTGTGTGAGGAAACCAGAGCACCCGGAGGAAATCCACACAGACACGGGAGAACATGCAGACTCCGCACAGTCACCCAAGGCCGGAATCGAACCTGGGACCCTGAAGCTGTGAAGCAACAGTGCTAACCACTGTGCTACCGTGCCGTAATAGGCATAATTATTACTATGTCTTGTTAATTCATCCCAATCCTGGCTCCCATGGTAGCAGATTGGTAAATTCTTGAAGGTAAAGAAATAAAGCTCCATCCATTTGTTGTTGCAAGCATCTAATAAAAACTGACAATGATTTTGGAAATTACAGTAAAAAACTTGGGTATGAATCTGGTGCTGCAGTTATCATTACAATTCTGTAAGTCATGTGAAGAAGCAAACATTTGGCCAATGTCATTATGCTTAGTAAGTCACCAACATAGTAATCACTCAGAATGATGTTTCAACCATAACATCTCTGGTGGGAAAAGCCTGATCAAATGATAAAAGTCACCATAATCCCAGAGGACCATAGGCTGCTCTTTCCTTCAAGAGAGAGCTGACTGGTGGTGGTATAACCTAAGGGTCACCACACCTTGGACGAGGGACAAGGTTGAGAATGCAGGGCCGTTATAAGAACATCAGCCAGTACTGGAATTGAACCTGCGCTGTTGACAATACTGTGCATCACGAACCAGCCATCCAGCCAACTGAGCTAACCAATCTCCCTGTTGGGGCATCAATGAATGTAATATTTTTGTTTTTTTTCCCAAATATACATTTCCTTATTTTCTACTTTCCCAACGTCTTGAGTGGAGCGCATACTGTAGTGCTCCTTTTCATTTTGGCAAAAATAGGAAAATATGCCTCAATAAATAAAATAATATAAATTACCTCTGACACATCTCCATTTCGGATATGAATCTTTGCCATGCTCTCAAGCCAAGTCATTCGTAGTTCAGGAGTACTGGCATACGAGTTTGCTAGACTATACTGAAGGTCGATTAGCATTTCTGGATCCTTCTCATGCTCCTTCATCTGAGCTGTGGCCATCAACACTGTTCTTATTCGTTTAGTCAAGTCCTTCACTTCCACAGGGAACAAAGTGTTCTATTGTGTATAAACCAAAGGAAAGGTTACTTTAAAGTCATCTACTACAAATACTTAACTATAAAGACCTTATTCAGATTATGCATACGTAAATCGGACATTTACGATAAAATTAAGGGCTGGGTGTTCCTGACCCCGGAATTACAATCCTGGAGGAAGGGTATGGAATTGGAAGAGGGAGGGATGGCAGAGCTGGAAAAATGGGGTGTGGTGTTCTTTGTGGTTCAGATCCTAGGATGGTTGGCGTAGTGTTCACAAAGACCACAACTAGCTTTTCTAGTAAACAAAGCTAAAGATTTATTTACACTACTTAATTGAATTTGACCTCTTACTTCTAAATAATAAACAATTGAAAATAAATATGCAATCTACACCATGATTGTAATCTCTACACAAATACAATAACTATGATCTGCTCTCACTCACACTAGCTTTCCTGCAGTCTTTCTCCTAGCCTTCTCCTCAACACTCTCTCAGAAGGCTTAGCATTGATGCTTTATATAGTTCTGCATCTAGGTCCCTCTAGTGGTTGATTTAGACATAACATTAACCCATACAGTTCTGTACATTTCTCATAATGTCACAGGGAGGAGCCATGTAGGGACTGCTCGCCAGTACAGTGTACTGAATCACAGAAAATACAGTTCAGAGGAAGTCCTTCGGCCCTTTGAGTCCGCACCAATGCATGAAAGTCACCTGACATGCCTACCTAATCTCACTTGCCAGCCTTTGGCCCATAGCCCATCTCGACTGGGAAACCTTTCCAGGTGCGGACATGGAGTAGGATCGGCAGCCCATTAAACAGAGGGAACCTATTGGGTCCAATATTTTGTCTTCGCTGCTAATGGAGTGCCCCTCTACATCTCAATAAAGGCAGGCTTCCTACAGCAGGCTTTGGGAGAGAAGAGATGAGGAATCATTGCAGCTGGGGTTCTCCAGGCCCCCATGATGGGATCACAGGCAAGAAAGGCTGCACCCAGAATCCGAATGTTTAATTTGGAGATGTTTGTCCTCTGCTCTAACGTGTGTAACAGCTTCAACCTTCTTAAATTTTATTTTAGATTCACATTTCTAAGGGCAGCTCCATACTGCAGCACCCTCAAGGGCAATGTTCACCTCATCCAGTGGGGCTGCCATGGCTCGAGAGCAGCTGGCCCTCTGATTTTGCCGGCAACAACGGGAGACCATCGGTCATCTTTAATCGGAACGTAAGTGTGGAAGAGGCCAATCAGGTGACCATCTCCACAAGGACTGCTGAGCCAGTCTCACTGCCAGCAAATAAAGCCCATGGGAAAATCTGGCCGAAGTTCTGATGCATCAGACCAGTGAAAACATTGTAACATTTGTCCTTGATTTAATATATGTCAAGTTCCAATCGTATATTTCAGGTACATTCCAAGCAGACAATAAAACTCCCAAACTATGGAAGATAGAGATTGTATGAACCACGGCCAAAATATTTACTAATAACTCAGCCTATCAGATTTAATGGCCCAGATAATTTGATGTCAGAACTGTTGCATCCGACATGGATTAGACAGATAATTAGACTGGAAACTTTTAAAATGCTCTGATTTTGAGCTCCTTCAGTGCAGGAATTGACACAGAGAGCAGCAAAGAGAATTAGCACAGATGTCACGCCCCTTTTTCATGGCATGAGCTGCCGTAGTCTAAGTTTAAAGGTCGAGTGTGAATGGGTGACGGATGAATGTTGGCGAATGGGATGAGATGATGAATGAGTGAATGGTTGGATGGTACGGTGGGTAGGTGGGTGGTGTGTGCAGGTGGATGAGTCGGGTGGGTAGTGGGATTGAGTCAGGAAGGGTTGTCAGGTCGGTCAGCTGAGTCGCCAATAGTCGGGTGTCAAGGGGTAAATCAGGGGTCAATTGTATAGTTACGCAGGAGTTAAAGTAGGATTTTAAAAACATTTCCTGGGTAACTAGCCAGGTAAGGAAGATGGAATTGTCTGAACTCTCTGAGTCAACTCAGAACCAGAGATTTTTCCAGAAGGCCCCAGGGAAGTTCAAACTTCCCAAGCAATTCCTATAGAGTCAGTGCATTGGGACATCCGTAGGGTCCTGAAGCGTATCTTGGATGGTATGTCCGGTCTCTACTGATGGGCGGCACAGTAGCACAGTGGTTAGCACAGTTGATTCACAGCTCCAGGGCCCTAGGTTCGATTTCTGGCTTGGGTCACTGTCTGCGGAGTTTGCATGTTCTCCCTGTGTCTGCGTGGGTTTCCTCCGGGTTCCTCCCTTAGTCCAAAGATGTGCAGGTTAGGTGGATTGACCATGGTAAATTGCACTTAGGTAAGGTGGGGTTGCTGGGATATGGGATAGGGTGGAGGTGTGGGGCTTAAGTAGGGTGCTCACTCTAAGAGCCGGTGCAGAATCGATGGACCGAATGGCCTCCGTCTGGACTGTAAGTTCTAAGATTCTATGATTCTAAGTGGAGATTGGAAGATCTGAACCATTAATATTGTTGATTATTATTGTAGTGAATTGTGAGAGCTGAAGAGGAATTGCTATTTAATTGAAAAGGTTACAAAGACAGTTACAAAATTGTATCTCTACATTTACAGAGTGGAATAACTTTACACAAATGGTACAATGTCCCTCCCCCACACTGTTGTCCCTGATCATAGTTTTGAACATTTCATATTCAATATCTTGTTTTCATACAGAAGTTAAAATTACTTTTCTAAAGTTTGCTTACATTCATGGACTTATCTCCATTCGCAAAATTGTTAATTATCGCTAGTGATTGCTGAAATCGAGTGCCTCCCATTCCCACATCTGCTATCAGTTGACTTACGGCTTTGATAAGCTGCAAAGGGAATATAAAGTATAAATCAAAATTGCCCTGCACAGAGACAAGGCAATTATAACATAAAACGTTTCATTTTAATGTATTCATGAATTGATAAATTAAACTGTCATGATTTTTTGATATCAGCCTGAACAAATATCCTGACCATGTCTGGTCCCATTTAGCCCCGATATTGAACAATGCAAATAAATGCTTTAAAAACTGCGATAGAGGATAACAAAATAGCAGGTGGATGGAATTTCCCCAAAAATGCACAGAGCGTTGGTTCAGGCTCAGGCAAGGAAACTGGTTGCAAAGCTCCTAGGTTTCACAGCCGACTTTCCATGCTGGCATTTTTTTGCGCCCGTGCAATTAGGATCAGGTTTCCCGGCATGGGTGCAGGAGAGGGTGGGGAGGGGACGGGACCCTCCCATATTGCGTTCGGGCTGGAGGGGCTGGGGGAGGTTGGGGATTTTTTCTGGGCCTCGGAACAACAGCAAATTCTGGCAAGCAGAGCTCCCCATTGTACAAAACGGGGCTATGTGCAACCTTGTCTGTGCGTTCCCCGTTTAGGACCCTATTCAAAGCGAGTTGCGTTGAATGTCCATGTGTTTCTCGGCACTGCAAGCACTGGGAAACACACGGCTAAACGCGCTCGCTCCGGGACACTGTTCCTTTTTCGGTATTTCTGGCCCAAAGTTTCAAGTTCTAACTGAAATCCGACATGTTTCTCCCCAGAACCTCAGCCAGGTTTTCTGTCCTGATCTTCGAACACATTGTCAGAAAAAAAAAATCGGTGGCCGTCTCTAGCCCCTTCATTCTGCAGGGCGCGGCCTTAGAGCCAGCAAGCCTGGCTACAGGGAGACTGTGGCACCATCTTTAAAGGGAGCCCGATTAGTGAAAGAACTGAACTCCTTCCCACCTCCCCACGGCCATGGAGGACCAACCGCAAAAGCTTCAGGGAGCCCCCCCCAACCATGATCCTATCCATCCTCTTCCCCACCCCTACACGCATTCTCGCAGGTATAGCCCTCTCCCCCCGCCCCATTACCACACATAAGGGGATGCTGTCTGGGTACCAGCCTTGGCCCACAACTCTGGGACTTCCAGGCACCTCCATGACCTGATGTGGTCATCATGACTGGTTATTTCAAAAACCGGAAGTGAATTGTGCTGACCTGACGTCACGCCGCCAGATGGGGGCCATCACATGGGGCTAGAAGGTATAGCAAACAGCCGTTTAATGACATTTAAGTTTATTTAAAATAATGGAAATCAGATTCATGCCCTTTCTGGGTCATCTCATCAATGGTTGGGGGGGGGGGGGGGGGGGAGATCTCAGACCAAGATCTCCATGGTGCAAATCTCGTTGGGGCCCTCTCATGAGATTTAGTGGCCATAACAGAATATGTACATGCATCAAACGGGTCTGAAAAACCATGCCCATTGGATGTTATCTTACCATCTTGTTTCAAAGTGTAAGGCTCAGACTGAAAACTGGCGTGTAGCTCTCCAGCTGCACAGATGTGTTTTCACTCCAGCGCATGAGCCTCTCTGAGAAAGAAAATGAGTGGGTGTGATTTATGCCGCCACTCTGGTGGGCAAGGCCTGATGGAGCCAGCAAGGCCAGCTCCACAGGGATCTTCAAAGGGCGCCCTGATCAGAACTGAAGATCAACACTCTTCCGGCCCCAACACAAACATCGAGGGCTCTCCCTCACCCTGGAAGTATCGCAGGCATTTCCCCAGCCTCTCACTGCCCACTCCCCCCCCCCCCCCCCCCCCCCCCCCCACCCCTCCACCCTGCCCGTGGCTGGGATGATCCGAGCCTGCATGTGGAGAGGAGCTGATTTAATTTTTCATTTGGCTTCCAAGCAACAGCCGGCAGCGATGGTAAGTTTATTTAGGTGATTGGAAGTGACACCCTGGTTGCAGACCGGTGTGGCCTATGCTCCAGCCAAGTCTGCCTGGGTGCACGAGAGGCCACACACTGGCCTATGGAGAGGTTCTCCCTGACACACACCAGCCCCCGCCAAACCTTTGCAACCCCTACAACTTAACAAAAATGTTGGAGAGAGTGTGCCTCCATTTTAAAATGCGCTCTCTCTTCATTACCTTCTATTGCAGCTTAATGCTCTTAGGCCTCTGAATGGCCCTTCAGCCTCGAGTGCCCACCCACCCTGCTTCAGTGAATGATGAGCCCATCTGCAATATATGGGGAACCCCAATGAAAATTTGAGCCAGCAATATATCACCCCGGAGCACCTTCTGGACTCACCTTCCCAACCTCTGCTTCCTTCTTACAGAAATCCAACACGTCTGATTTTGCTGCTGAGCATGTGGAGTTATATATAGCTGAACCTCTTTCTGAGGGTCTTAATTACCTGCTTTTTTAACAGTAAAATTTGGGATATAGCACAAGGCACAAAACTTTAGTTACTCTGTGATAGGCGTCTGATTTAAGATCAGAATGATTTAGGAATATTTTGAAACATCTAGTTTTAGGCCGTTTTCTTTTTTTAGAATTACTTTGTGGCAGCTTGTGTGGGGGACAACCTTGAAAAAGATATTCCACTTAACTTTAATAAAAATGACAATAATGGCACTGACCTGGAGGTGAGATCTGACTATCGACTTCCCTTTAGTAAATTCAAAGTTCCTCCTCATGAAAAGGTAGAGCAAGGCACAAGCTTCATTCTGGGTAGAGCTAGATCTGTGGTTGCAGCATTTTAAGATTTCATAGCAGAGTGTGCCACAAAGCTCTGCTCGGCCTTGGAAGAAAGCTGAAGGGAACTGGTGACAAGCAGAAGATATAAAATATATAATGCACAATCAGCATTAAATAGTATCGCATATATTCAGCATTAACTGACAGCATCATAATCCACTACAACCATACTTTAGGAACCAGAACAGCTCTGAAGTTGCTCAAAATGGGATCCATGATAAGGTTTGGGATCACTCTAGTACTGCTAGCAATTGTCTATAACTGGGGGCACAGATTTGAAGTGTCCCACAAAGCACACCCATGTAATTTAATTCAAAAATATAGGAAATGTGCACTGGGTCCTTATGAAACAAAAGTAGAAAATGCTGGAAATGCAGGTCAGGCACCATCATCCTGAGCAGCAAGAGGCAGCAGGGCCTCTGGAGGGACAAGGTTCTGGTGAAAATGAACAACTGCAATAGTGGGCATTGGCCCAACCACGGGTGTATACTGGTGGTGCTCTTACCTAGAGATGAGTGAAAAGCATTGCTGGAGGTGCCCTCATATGTCTTGTGATATGGCGGCTCACATCTACCAGTTTCACCAGTATGAGTTGCAGGTGCAGGGGCTCTGGAGGACTAATAGGAAGCTTCTTGGCCTGCATTTAGTGAATGCTGTCGGTGTGCTGTTTAAATATGGTGCCAAAACCTTGGACCCATATGATTTGATGGCAGGGCGGACCCCATCAAAAGATTTGCTGAACTTCTCGTGGATGAGCTGAACAGAAGAAGATTGTGTGTGTTCAGCAATCCTGCCACCCTGCAGGAATCGCATCAGCATTTCTTACCCATTCCTAATTACCCTTGAACGGAATGGCCTGTTAGGCCATTTCAGAGGGCGGTTAAGGGTCAGTCACATTGCTCTGGGTCTGGAGTCACCATGTAGGCCAGGCCCTGGCAAGGATGTCAAATTTCCTTTCCTAAAGGACATTATTGAACCAGATGAATTTTTACCACAATCGTGCTGGATTACTGAGAATAGTTTTATATTCCAGCTTTATTAACTGAATTCAAATTCTATGAGATGCTGTGGTGGGATATGAACACAAGTATGGGTTATTAATTCAGTGACATTACCACTATGCCACTTTCTTGTGCGGAGATAGTTTTATAATCTTTCTAACTCAAATTATCAACACAGAATGTTTCCACTCCACCCATAAATGAAGAAGTGGTTTTCACACGTACAGATCGGGACTGTGAAAGGTGCTAATGTTTCATCAACTCAATGTGTTCTTGCTATTAAGGTTTGAGAGTTGCTTTTAAATAAAACTAGCAGATCCCCTGTGAAATTACTCATAATTGCAGGTTTATAATTAAAGAGCTGCTGTGTTATGTACAGTACAATATTTTAATAGTACTGATTTACAGTTACTAAATCATTGACATTTTATTATATGGCATTCTTGATTTTTGTTGAAAATTTCATGTTAGAAAAATGGAGATGATAGCAGAATGCAATTAACACTGCATATCAGAATCTTGACTGGTTATGTAATATGAATCATAGAACCCTATAAATGCAGAAGGTGGCCATTCGGCCCATCGAGTCTGCACCGACCTTCCGAAAGAGCACTCCGCCCAGTCTGGAGGTAGGGATGCACTGGATTGGTCCTGGAGCATGGCGTAACTGATGTGGGGAACTGGAATTTGCTACAATGAAGGTGGAGAGTGGCAGTTTTACCAATTGGAAGTGTGATTAAAATTCTAAGCATATCAAAAGACGTGACATGGGACACAAAATGTGTTGTGCACATTATTGTACCATTTTGTATTATAGATTTATTCTCATTACTTTATTATTATAAGATATGATAAATTAAAATGATTCATCCATTAGATGCGCAGATGCATGCAATAACGCAGAGATATTCTGATACTTAACACTACAAGTGGGATTTTCTAGCAATTTCCACACGGCAGGATCTTCCAGTCCTGTCAATGCCCCACCCCCCCCCCCCCCTCCCCCAACCCGGTACGGTGGAGGGTATGAACAATGGGAAGCCCCGTTGACAGCGACAGGACCAGAAGATCCCACCACTGGCCAAAGGGGGGTTCGCCTCCACCGCCGGAAAACATGCTGCAGAAGGTGCGTAAAATCCTGCCCTCGATATCTGTAATAAATGAAAAATACCGTGGATGCCAGAAATCTGAAATAAGAACAGAAAATTCTGGTAGAACTCAACAGGTTTGGCCAGCATCTGTGGAGCGAGAAACAGAATTAACATTTTGGGTCTGTATGACTCCTTCACAGCTACAGAGTGGGTAAAATCTGATGGATTTTACACTGTTTAAGAGGGGCTGGTGCAGGTGGAGAAAAGTAGGTCAGGGATAGGCAGGAACTAGGAGAGATTTGACAACAATGTTATGGGCACAAGACAAAGGAAGTGTTATTGGTGAGATCGCACATCGGTACCTTGGAAACAAACAGTCGGAGGGCAGCAAATACATGTTTCAGAGCCACTGATGACTGATTAACTTGCAGGAACAGTAAGTAGGTGTCAAAAACTCTCTTCGTAGTGGAATTCTGCCCATCATCTTGTTGCAATTGTTTCTGTGAAGTTATAATAAAAAAGAGATGAATTGCAATCTACTAATTTAAACACAAATTCTGAAAACTAGAGAATACCTTCTACACTGGCAGATTGGTTCTACCTGGGCATTCCAGAAGAGAAAGTTCCAAAACTTTAAAAAAAAGATATGTTGTACAACATTTAAACCTACAACACATGTTTTCTACCTCATTCCAATATTTTAATATTAATAAGTTCAAATCAACAACTGCCATTGTCGGTAAAAGTTCATGTTTTGTTTTTGAAAGCTATAAAGGACAACCAGTTTAGAGTATGATAGACACTGGTAGGAATGTGAATTTGCAATTTGTACCAGGAAAAACACTTGGCACAATCAAAAACATTGGGTTTTCCATAAATTCAGTGAGTTTTAATTTTCATATTTGAGACAGCAAAAACCATGGATTATGCAATATGCACAATTCTAAGCATCAGGCCTTTATTAGCATCAGGCTTCCTGAATACACATTTAACAATGTCTGTAGTGCATCAGTGCAGTCTGGAATTCAAACATCACTGTATTTTACCAGCAAAACATATGTGGATGTCATCAGAATTACCTGGTGGGCCTGAGTAAAAAGACAGATGATCTCAAGCACTGTGATGCTGACTTCTGTTGCTATATTTGCTTCTACATCTATCAGAAGCAAGGCATCCATCTCAGTTGGAGAACCATCTAAAAAAAATGGAAAAGCAAAGTCAGTCTGTTTCCATGCTGAGATGATAGAACGCTAGCGCTGATCCTTCTTCTGAAACACATCAATTATTATGGAGTAATTCTGTGAGCACCACTCAATGTGAGCACAGGTCAAATGTAGGCCAACAAAGGTATGGGGATGACTCTGCAATGTTTGCTCTCGTCTACCATGGCTCTGCACTAAAAGTGGGGGAACATGCCAAAGAATTCAATTTGGCTAAAAGTGAACACCTCAATCTGTCAGCCTTTGTATTTCATCTATAATCATTAAACTGTAAAATGTTAACATAATCACTAAATTGAGAATTATATACTTCAGCTGGAGGTCATTTATGTGCTTCAAGACTAACTTTTAAAGAAGGCAATATAGATACTTTAAGAACATAGGCAAATACAGGATCAGAAAGGACTGCAGCCTACTTGACCAGCACCAAAAATGAACATCTCTCAGTTGCTCACTTCCCAAAATATCTAATTCTCCATTCGCCATCTCTCTGGGAGCCCATTCCTCACATGCATCACCCTTTTCACAAATGACTTTAGATTTTTACTCCTTTAAACTTTAGCTGGTTCTAAAGTGTGTGCTAATTTTGAACAGGCCATCAGGTTACGAGTGATCTCTTTCCTCAAGCACACAGAGAAATTCCACCATCAATTTCTCCAACTTGCCTCAGTTATGCATTCTCTTGGCCTGCTCCACTCCAGCATCTGTGGTAGAGCCTTTGACTATCTTGTCCACACACTCCAGAACCTCGCTCCTCCACGCCCCATATTTTCTGCATTATTCCTGCCTTTAGAAGTATTCTAAAACCCTACGTTTTGGCCATACATTCACCCATCTCCCAAATACATCTACCAGTCTTTTCTACGGTCTAATCCTAGTTTATGATGTACATTGGGATATTTTTGCTACTTTATAAGCAATATATAATGTAAGTTGCGGATTTGCTAAGTTACCCAAGATTTCTAATTTAAGATGATTTACATCCTTTTAAGAGGCCACTCGAGGAAATATTTCACATGCAAAAAAAGAACAAATGCTTAATATTGAATTTTTTCGACATACTGGATATTATGTTGGAAGCTTCCATCATCTGCAACAATTTGGGGTTTGATAATGCATTTTTTCCTCGTATTATAGGCATCGTCTGGCACCTTCCATGTCTGTGCCCATCAAGGCCTGAGTGTATCCTGATAAATAAAAAGGTGCAACATAATCTAAGTACAAATGCCTTCAGTTTTAAACCTCCCTGCTGTTATCATGAGTTATACTGGTATAAGTAAAATTAAAAGTGTAGTTAAACTTGAAATCCTTTCCTCTTATTCACGTATCTCAGCTATTTCAGATTTTCTGCAAAGACATTGATATAAACACTTCAAATATGGGGTGTCAAATAGATCCATTATATTCTAAGATGCAGATGGATTTTAATAAGGGGTGACTGTTATTCACAGCGCTGATTTGTAATAGAGCAAAATTGAGACTTGCAGTGTGTTTTTAGGGTGAAATATGGCATTGAGAGGATTGGGTGCGAAACAAAGTGAAAAGCGCAATTTCTGTGACCAGTTCAAGGCCTTGCTCAAGCATAAACATGCCAGAGCTGCAGGTTTTTACATCAGTAACTTTAGGGATGGGATTTTTAATGCAATAACACACACACACAAACACACACATACACATAATAATAGTGCTATATCTCAGTCAATCGTGTTCGCCATTTAATTATCCCATCAGGCTATATACCATAATAGGCCAACAAAATAAGTTGAACATGATTATCTGAACTTGTTGATAGGAATTACCATTGAGAGAGAAGACCAGAACTTTGATGAGTGGGGTTAGATCCTTTGAGAGTTCCATTACTCTGGCTGGCTTGTGCAAGTTTAGCTGCAGCAGCTAACTTTCTATTTAAAATAAACACAAGTTTAAGATGATTACAGCTGTGTGGAACAACTTGAAAAAATATCCAAAATGTTAAAAAACAACAACTTTTGAACATGGATTGAGAAATGTTTCCGACTACGACAAGCAACTACCAATATTCAAAATCTGAAACAGAAACAATAAAATGCTGGAAATATGTATCAGGTCTGTTACCATCTTTCCTATCTGTTTCCTCACGTTCAAGGCGTGCATATAAGAGCACGTGGGGCATAACTGGTTTAGCAATCCATTGCCAGATTTGAATGACCATATTATTGTGAGAGGAATCATTTTTTTTTAGCAAATCTGCATTCCTACAATGTACTCAAAGCATGGGATCTAACTCCCTCACCTTTGAGCTCTCGGGGGGTGAGTGATATTCAGTGCTGGACTCCACAAATGGTGACCAGACAGAATGGAACTCTTAGGGGTTTCCTAAAGGATCGGAGACTCCCCAGGTGCTTGCCCCCTGGGTAGGGTGAGGTGCCCATATGGCACTGCCAGTTGGCAGGGGTGGTGCCAGGTTGGTATTTTTCCCATGCTGTGGATTGGGCCTTGGTGTGCCCTGTGTGGGTGTGGAGGGGTCCTTAGGATCCCCTTATAAGTGAGCTGAGGCTTTGGGGGTTGAGAGATTGGATGCCATTTAAAATTGCACCCGATCTCCTTCTTCACTGAGAGGTTCTGGCAAGAGGAGCTCCTCAGTGCAGCCTTGTTGGGGCGTTCCTTGCTGAGGCCCTGTATCTACCTAATGGCTGTTCAATAGTGTGGTGATTCTCGGTGCTCTAAGCGTCGGGAAACACCCGGCTAAACGTGCTCGCTACGGGACTCTGTTCTCATTTGGGTAGATCGTGCCCAAAGACTTATAGGGCCAGCTACAGAGGGAGTTTGATGGTGTGTTTTAAAAGGTGCCGTATAGCTTCAAGAAGTGCAGGCTAGCGATAACTCGTGCCAGCTTCTCACAATTTTGTGACTTTTGCTTATGCCTGCGGCCACTCAAGGACTGAAAGAGCAGAGGCTAATCCAGCATCACAATCCCTATTCCCATTTTCAGGCCCTGTTTAATTTTGCAGCTCACAGTTATTTTTTTCCTAACCCAGGGCTGTTGGTGCTATTTTTGACATATGTCTAGCTGAAGCCAATTAAGGAGCACAGAACAGCAATCAAATGGCTCAGTTACATTTTGAATAACTCTTGGTCCATCCATGGAGCCAAAAATAAATGATTCAAAAGAAATTGAAATGTAAAATCTATCTGTGGCCAACTCCTCCCTATCAGGGTAACATTCTTAATCCTGATCACACTCCAAGATCCCTGTACTCTTTCAAATCTGGCCAATGATGCATCCCCAATTTTTGTTGCTCTGCTATTGGTGCATTCCTTCACCTGCCTTGGCCCCCAGCACTGGAATTCCTTCACTAAGCTTCTCTATCATTCTATCTCTCTTTCATCCTTTCATTCTTCAAACCTGCCTTTTTTGCACCAAGTGTTTGCTCATCAGTTTTAATCTCCTTCTTTGGTTCAATGTCAGACTTTATTTAATAATGAACCTGTGAAACACCGTGGTACATTTTAATATGTTGCAGGTACAAGGTGTCGTTGTTGCTCTGCAAACTGATCATTTTGTGAAGATTACCTTGCCACATGCCTCTTCCCCAGAAATCTGAAATGCTGAATACAAACTCTGGAGAAAAAGAAACAAAAAAAGTTTAAGCAGAAATTGTCAGTCTTTGATGTCACTGTAAAATAATTACTGGATGCATTTTTATAAAATAATTACTGGAAGTGGCGGTGGCGGGAATCCCGCCACTCCGATCGGCGAGGCCCCTGCGGTGATTCTCCGGCCCGAATGGGCCGAAGTCCCGCCGCTGGGAGGCCTCGCCCGCCGCCGAGGTTTGAACCACCTCTGTAACGGCGGGATCAGCGGCGCGAGCGGGCCCCGGGGTCTTGGGGGGGGGGCGGGGGGCGATCGAACCCCGGGGAGGTGCCCCCACGGTGGCCTGGCCCGCGATCGGGGCCCCCCACTCAGACTCCGGGCCAGTGCCCTGGGTGCACTCTTTCTCCTTCCGCTGCCGCCACGGCCTCCGCCATGGCGGCAGCGGAAGAGAAACCCACATCGCGCATGCGCCGACCGGCGAAAGTCTTTCGGCCAGCCCCGCTGCCGGGGGCGCCGGTTTTTTGCGGCAGTCTTCTGGTACCAACCGCTCCGGTGCGGGGCTGACCCCCAAAGGTGGGGAGAATTCCCCACCTTTGGGGAGGCCCGACCCCTGAGTGGTTGGCGCCACTCCCCTATGCCGGCACCCTCCGTCACGCTGGGTAGGGGAGAATCCAGCCCCAGGGGTGCAATTCTCCCAAAACATTTCTCCATTAATTTGTGGCAGGTTTTTCACGGAGTTTCCCGCCAGCTTTGCCGGCAAGGTCCCTACCGCTATTCAGTGGCACTTTGCACTTTTTTGGGCCCTGAGGAGTTTCTCATCGGTTTAACCCACACTTAGGGTGCGATCTTCCCAAAGGCGAACACAGTTCCCTAGCGAGCGCGTTGTGCCTAGAAACACGTGGATATTTAACGTCACTCCTGTTGAATAAGGAGCCTAAATGTGAAACATGCGGCCAAGACCACACATAGCCCCGTTTTTTACAACAGGAAGCTCTGTTCGCCAGAACTGCCGGTTGTAGCGAGAGATCGGGACGCCATTTTTGAATGGCATCCCGAGCTCAGAGGACTACAAAAAAAAACCTCGAACTCCCCCCAGCCCGAACGCAACATGAGAGGGTCCCTTATGCCCCACCCATTACACCACACAATGCCCAAAGTGGGCAACCCTAGCCTGATAGAGCGCATGCAAAACATGCCAGCTTGGCACCACCAACCTTGGACACTGTGGCACTGCCAGGGTGCCAGGCTGGCACTGGCACTGCCATGGTACCCAGGTGGCACCAGCAGTGCCAGGGCACTACTTTGTCCAAAGGGTATACAGCTGGGGGCCTCAGATCCCCTTGGGGACTCCCATAAGTGCCGTGCCATCTGTTTCCAGTTTGTGAAGACCAGCACAAAATGGTGCTCGCCTGAGGTGCCTGAGGCAAAGGGATTGAATCCCAAAGCCTCAGGTATCCTGGAAATCTGCACATTAGAGTAAGGCTTACTGCCTCGATATGCAGATTTGCCAAAAAGCGACCCCGCCCATTTTGGGCAGGATTCTCCTTGCAACGACTCGCGAGATTGTGATGAATCCCGCGAGGCATTGCATCTGATTTCCACTTTACTGCACTTCATTCCCCAAAAAACAGGGGAAAATAGCAGGTTGTAGTGATTACGATTCTGTAATGAGGATATTTTCTCTCCCGTCTTGTGGAAATTCTTTCAACCTCCCTTTAACATAAAGCATAATGAAAGGAGGATGGCCTCAGATTTGTCACAAGGAGCTGAGACAGACCCAGTCTCAGGCGCAGGTACAGTAAGTTCAGATACAATGTCATGGGGCACCATGCCATTTCCAATATCTTTCATTCATTTCATGGCTACATATTTGAAATAGCCCTTACGTACATCTTCCAAATACATTTTCACTCGTTTACAGTTCCTGGGTTTATTACTTCAGCATGCATCAGGTGACTAATAAACAGAAAATTGAAGGTTTCCACTTACTCTAAAATATTGAAGAAATCCATTAGTTCTGAATATGATGCTTTGCACCAGTAGGCTTTGAGAATCTCTGGAAGGAAAAACAGAAGTGATTTTATTATTATGAAGCTTGCACCATGTCCAGTTTAACTTTCTCAATGCATTTTTTAACTGTTCATTATTTCAGGATTTAAACTTATGATCGATTGGAAAGCCCTGGTCTGTGGGTAGAGACATCTCGCTTTTCTAGATTTTATGACATAACAGTATACTTGCAGACTCCGGGTTTATTAAAGTAAGAAATTACTTCTTCTTTTTCACAAGTAAAATGCAATCCCATAAATATCAAATATTATGAAATTGCTATTTTTAAACAAAGTAAAGTTACAGCATCAAATAAATTCATTGTTGGCTATCAGGATTACACATGAGGAGCCAGTTATCTGAGTCTCTGCCACGTGGTGTTAGGAAGAGTCTTACCCTCAGAAATAGTTTTCATGATGTGAAGGAAACATGTAAGCAGACTTCTCATTTCAGCTTGATCTAATTTGTCAAATCGAATAGCTGATCCAATTAAAGACAATGGTCTTGAATAAGTCTGGAGAGGTAAAAGCAGCATTACTCAAGTGATGTGTGATTGAATTGATGCGTGATTAGGTTGTAATCTATTTTTCCATTAGAGAGTCTCAAATCACCATATAATTGAGACATATTTATCTTTTACAACAGGGATGCACATTGATTTTTTTTAACCTGAATCCACACCAATTGTGATCTGTTGAGAACCACATTACTTTAAACTTTTGTGTGTTTGTTTTAAAATTAAACACACACATCTTATCACTTTTGAGTGTGAACAGCAATGATATCTCAGAATTGTAAAATGAATTCCACTGAGCACATCATCGTCAAAAGCTGCAAAGTAATTGAGCTAGGAGTGGCGCACAAACTATAATATGAGTATCACTCATGAAGATGGACCTAACAGTAATCAAGGCCGCAATATAGCGGCTGTGTTAGAAAATCCCGTAATGGCTGCAAAATCTCACGAGAGGACAAAAACGGGATTTGTGCCAGTGAGATCTCAGTTCAGTATCACGATCAAGATCATCCCTGCACCTTCTCTGCTGAGTAACCCAGCAATGGTGTGAACATGATTTCCATAAATTTAAAAATATTATAATCTAATTAATTGACTCAATGATGTAACATCTGTGCATGACATCTGTGATAACACACCGCTGTGAGTTACTATTGGTTTTCAAAAATGGAAACCAGTCGTGGTGTCCATGGCGAGTGCATGGAGATGTCGGTAGGCCCTGAGGGGGTTGAGCAATTTGCCTGAGCATTGCCCCGTTGCACCCTCCGCGCCTCTTGGTGGTGCTCCTGACACTGTTGTGGGCATTGCCAGGAGGCAATGCCAAAGGAGCACTCGTCAAAGGTGGGGTGATGTGGGAGCCCCTTCTGCATGTGAGGATTGGGGGATCTTCCTCACATTTGTTGGGGGTCCTAAAGTCTGTGGAGGGAGGATGTCTGTGGGTGGGGGAACAACAACCCTTAAATTTAACTTTGAGATCGGATGCCCTTTAAAAACAACGTCCTGATCTCAGAATCCCCATGTTCCGGCACGTTTAGGCCCCACTCCTCCAGCTCGCTGTGTGATCCTTACCAGCACTCCGAAATTGCAGAGTGCCATTTAATCAGGCGAGAAAAAGTGGAAGTGAAGCCGGTGAGTTTTACACAGCTTTTCTCGCCTGATCCAGCACTCTGTGCAACTTTGGAAGATTGCACCCCAAGTATACTTGCAAATGACACAAACCTTTATCCTGTTACATAGGAGATTTGCACCAGCAATTGATCACCCTTGAAAATCGAGTTTTAGTCACTAGTGCCTCATGCCTTAGAGACAACATAGAACATAGAACCCCTATTGTTTTGCCAGTGCATTGTTTAAATAGACATGGAGGAAGAATACATTGCTCAAGCCGGGCTTCTCTCTAGGTCAAGAGGACAACATGAAATGGTAGGCCAGGGAGTAATGATAGAAATGGAAGACAAATCTCAATAAGTATCATCAACATCCGCTGCTTTCACATGGTTCTGTATGAAATAAGATAGAGATAAACTGATCTTTCACCCCCAAATATTGAGAAAACTGCAATTTACTTCTTTAAAATTATACCTTTTCAGAGGAATCGGGTTTATCGCTCAATTTCTCACAGGTACCGGAGGTAGAATCCAGACTGCCAAGTGAACCTTTGGAGTCTGCATGTGACACCGTGGAAATAGCTACAGATGAGAAAGCTAAAAATAGTACCATTAATATCACTGGCTGAACTTAATTAAAAACGTTACTGTTATAAGAGCTTGCATTTCAGATGCAATTACAATTGATTAATAACAATGACACACTTAATAAAAATAAATATATTCTAACATTAATTTTCATGACTGTCAATTGATAACACCGTCACCAACAAAATGAAATGAAAATCGCTTATTGTCACGAGTAGGCTTCAAATGAAGTTACTGTGAAAAGCCCCTAGTCGCCACATTCCGGCGCCTGTTTGGGGAGGCTGGTACGGAAATTGAACCGTGCTGCTGGCCTGCTTGGTCTGCTTTAAAAGCCAATGATTTGGCCCAGTGTGCTAAACCAGCCCCTGTGTGCTAAACCGTATCCCATTAAGTCATATGGCATCCTGATTTGGAATTGCCATTCCTTTGTTATTGCTGGGTCAATGGTATACTCCCCCTAACAGCACGGTGAATGTACTTACACCACATGCACTGCAGCGTTCAAGAATGTGGCTCACCACCACCTTCTCGAGGCCAATTAAGGGCTAGCAATAAATGCTGTCCTAGTCAGTGTTACTCACATCCACAGAATAAATAAGCAGAAAAAAAAAATCTAATTTTCAAAATCACCAATAACAAATCATAGAATCCCTACAATGGAGAAGGAGGATATTCGACCCATTAAGTCTGCACCGAGCCTCCGAAAGAGCACCCTACCCAGGATCAGTCCCCTGCCCTATCCCCATAAAGCCACCTAACCTTTGGACAAGAACGGGCAAATAAAACCAAAGCAAAAGAAAAACATAAGTTGGATGTAAATGGGAATTAATTTATAAGGGGAAAGAGGTGTTCAATTTAAAATAATTTACAACCCACCTGCTATTGAATTCATAACATCTTTTGAAACTGTACTTTCAAGTGAATTAGTATTCCTTGTTGGTGTGGTTGATTGATTCTGCGATCCACCAGCAGTACTCAAGTCATCCCGGGAACCCTAAAATTTAGAGAACGTCATTAAAAAAAGTTCCACCTTCAGTTTTCATCACTAATATCAATGGCATGTACTTATAGCAGAATTATAGGTTTCTGTAATACATCACCCAATAAATTAACAACATTGCCAGAATGATATACCACAACATACAAAAGTAATTCAATAGGTCTATTTTTATATATCTAAGGTAACCAATGTTAGCCAATGCTCCAGCCATCATTACTTCAGTGCTAGTTGATTCCTGATCTGACACTAACCGGATTAGAGGAACTGAGATTGAATGGGAACATGTCCTTCATAAAGATTCGTGGAAGGTTGTCAAGAAGTATTCCATATAATGGCAGGTACAAAGTGGCGATCAGTTCCTGCTGACTCTATAAAGAAAGCACAATTGTTAACCAGACTGATCTATTCAAAAGAAACAATGGACGGAATTTTGAGCCCGTGTTAGCCGGTGCTATGTCTTTTCGTCCGACGTCATTTCGTCCAACGACACTTCGTCCACGTCTTTTGGTCCAACGTCTTTTTGTCCGCCCGTCTTTTGGTCCAACGTCACTTCGTCCAATTATCCAATTACAAATTAACTCCGTATAAAACCATTCAATTGATAAAATGCAAGTCCAATACAGCAAGTGAATTTAGTTGCTAAAATGCAAGTAAAATGCAAGTTGAAAAATGCAGTTTATAAATCTTAAAATGCAGTTTAAAAATCTAAAAGTTTACTAATAATTTTTTTTGTCTAACACTTTTTGTAACTTGACTTTTTGTAACTTGTAGCACTCCACTCCACTCCCCACATTAACTTTTTATGCAATAAAGGATTTTTATTACCGGTCTCTTTCCTTTAACGAGCCTCGTTAAAGGATAGATATTATCGTTCTCTTTCTTAATTCGCCCATCCCGAAAAAGCAAAGTTCATTGTGTCAACGAAGAGTAAAAGGAAAGTAGCTGATGGAAATAACTATATCTACGATTTTCATTCGAGCAGTCCAAACCTAGGAAAAGAATACTGGAGATGTGAGAAAAGAAGGCTATGTTCAGTGCGGATTCACACGGTTCTAGAAGATCTACCGAGAACAAATAATGCTGCTGAGGGGTTTCATTCTGCCATAAAGCGTTCGGCGGGTGAAGCTCATTTGAATATCTGGAGGTTAATCAAAACTCTGAAGGAAGAGGAAGGGTTCATAATAGGCAAAAAGGCTCAAATTCTTCAGGGAGATCAGTCGACTTCATGTACGCAATATAAGAAAATAACTGAACGCCTCAAAAAATTGATTTCTTGAGGAATGTTGCTTACAATTTACATCAATTTTAAGTAATTTCGGGAATTTTAAGTAATTAGATTTTTTAACTGCATTTTTAGATTTTAAACTGCATTTTTCAACTTGCATTTTACTTGCATTTTATCAATTACTTGCATTTTAGCAATTAAATTCACTTGCTGTACTGTACTTGTATTTTATCAATTAAATGGTTTTATACGGAGTTAATTTGTAATTGGATAATTGGACGAAGTGACGTTCGACCAAAAGACGGGCGGACAAAAAGACGTTGGACCAAAAGACGTGGACGAACTGTCGTTGGACGAAGTGACGTCGGACGAAAAGACGCGACACGGTGTTAGCCGTCAGTGAGAATGGCGCCACAGGTGGAAAATACAATGAGCACCAGGACGGCGAGACCACATTTTCCGATTTTCCAGGCCCCTCACCGGTGGCGTAATAAGAAGTTCGTCACAGAAGGTCAGGAACCTCATACCTCATTTAAATGCATTAGCATACCATTAGCGAGCCCTCCCACTGAGGCATTCTCCACCCCCCACTGGCTATTCATCGATCGCCGACAAATTACAACAGTATAAAACGAGAAGCTGGCGACCTCGCCTCCGAAGGGGCTATCTGAGGTGAGCACTTCAGGTCACGATCACCCTCCAGGGTGCCAGTTTCAGAGGGGGCACCAGAGAGGAAGCAGAGGACCCAGAGCGGTTCAACTGGGCTCCAAGGGGAAGTGAGGGTTCAGTCTCGGCATCTCGGGGGGCGGGGTCGCTCACAGGCCTTAGCGATCCTTCATGGCTGTGATCCTCCAGATTTAAAGGGGTCCGGTCGCTGGCATGCAGGCAGCCCTTCCCGTGTCCTCCTTGCTGGACTTGTGATGATATAACCGCAAAGGGATTGCCTTCTAAAATGGCAGCTGGATAGTGGGTGGGGGCAGATGAATCCATAGGATCAGCACAGGGGGTGACTGTGAGGTCCCTGGGTGGCATCCTGTGAGGAGCCGGGCTGTATGGGCAGAGTGGGTACTCTGACAAGGGCTGGTTCCCAGCCTCATGAGGGCTGAAGCACCCTCACACAGCGGGGAGGACAATTGCAGGGTGAATGAACACCTCACACTCAGGCAGCACTTTCAAGCCAGAGGGAACGAGCTGCATTGAGGTTCAAGGCCACTGGTTATAGAGGGCAGGCTGTCAGGGATTAGCATATGGGTGGCTGGCTGTTCAAATTGGAAGTTTATTTAATCTGCCGTCTATGAGAATATTTTGGCTATTAAACGGGAACAAACGGTATAAAAGATTTTAAAATCAACAATGTAATATTCCACATATCACCCTAACCAGTAAACAACAAGGAAATGTCACCATTCCATATTGGTACAAATACAAAGCTATATCAGCTCACTTTCACAAAAAGAAACACATCCCTCGCATGGCCCCTTTAAGGATGAAGTTGACATGATAATTTCAGTTTTCACACACATTAGGTGTGCCTCACCTACCACAAGGGAAGCCAGTTGCCTAATCAGCTCCCTGACCCTTCTTTGACCCTTTAATTTGTCCCTCAGTTTATTTGGTTCAGTTTACTTGGTTTCAATGCAAAATAGTTGGAAGCCTAGCCCCCTATCATTGATCTCGAAGGCTCATACTCACATCTACATAACAAAGATGTGACACAAATGGGCTCTCAATGCAAGACGTCATGGTGAATTCACTCATCAGTCACCCCGTTCAAGGGATGATGCGGGTAGCGCCTTTTTTCCCTGTGAGGTTAGAACGCAGGTCCACTGAAATCACTCACCTGCCCTCACTCCCCACCCAGAGGGGAGAAATGCAGACCAATGCAGGTCTCAAGGATCCAGGCACTTTATGCAGATGGAGGTGAGAGGGACAACAGTGGGGAAGTGGCTATTGTGTGACAGGGGAGGGAGTGAGGCTCAGTGGAAAGGCTTTCACATAGGGGGATGTGCATGGGAGGATGTCCCAGATCCTGAGAGGGCTGTGCATTAGGACAGGACTCCTCACCGCTCACTTTGATGTTCTCTCCCTTAAAGTTTTTTATTCAAGAGAATCATGGAGCCAGTCAAGTGGGTAATTCTTCTGATTGTGATTGAGAAGCTGTGACATTGACATGCCGTTGCAGGTGGCCAGGACTAGCACCCTGCTGAGGAGAGGGAAGCAGGGCCCACTGATCTTCCGGGACCAGGGCCACAGTTGGTGGATGGAGCCAGAGGAAACAGTACCGGCCATGGGTGTTCTGACGTAGAACTTCCTACATCCAGATGTCAGAGGTCTAGTGCCGTAGAAGACTGCATCTGGCCCAGTGGACAGTGGACCACCTGTGCCAAGGGATGCAAGAGTTGGCACCACCTGGACGGGGGAGGCACCCATTGCCTGTGGCCCTGAAAGTTACTGTCGCTCTGAACTACTACGCCAGCAGCTTGTTTCAGGACTGCATGGGTGACCTGTGCGGCATTTTCCAGTCAGCAGTGCACAAGTGTAGAAGGAAGGTTCACAGATGTGCTATTTGCAAGAGCCCACATGTACATCAACTTGGACCAGGACCAGGCAAGCCAGGATGCCAGGCCATGGGCTTCTTCAACAAGCAAGCAGGCCCCAGGTGCAGAGTGGCAATGACTGCACGCACGTGGAATGCTTCCCTGGTGGAATGAAATGCTATTTTCGAACTGTGAGGGTTACCTCAATGTCCAGCTCGTCTGTGACCATGCAATACACATCCTCCAGGTGTGTTCCTGTTTCCCGAGAAGTGTCCATTAGAATGAAGTAGAATGGCACACTTAAGCTGCTACTTCATTCTCCGAGGTCAGGGGTCCTTGTGCGTTTCGCCACCGCTTGAATCTTTGGACAGACTCTCACAAGTTTTCAGCTGATGGAATCCTCATAACTAGAGAATGCTGGTAGATGTGAAAGGCCTGAGCGTTTATGTGGGGAGGATCCTTCCATGGATGGGGATTGAGAGAATGGGGCTGGCAGGCTTATGCCAGGAGCATTATTGCTTCATCAGTGTGAGAGGTGGTAGAGACATTGAGCTGCCACTCTCACCCATCATACAGTGAAGCGCCAATATTGCGTCGGGGGGTTGTGGAGCATGGTGGCATGACATGACAGCGTGGGTGATCAAAGTGATTTTTAATGCTAACTAATTATTACAACAGTGCCTTTTCTCTAATAAGTTTGCCCGTGCTAACTAGGTGCCTATAGTTTCTTAGTCTTTCTCACCCTCCGCGATGTCTGGGTGCATCCCCAGGATCCTCAGCTGAGGTTGAGGCAGCCTCCATGTGCTTTTGTCCGAGATGCCCTTGGCGGGCATCCCCTGCTTTCAGGCTGCACGGGTGCTGCAGTGCTTCTCTCCTCAATGTGTAGGGCTGGATGTGTGTTGCTCACAGGGAAGGGTTTTCATATGGTCTGTTGAGTGGAGGGTACAGTGCTGTGCTCCTGCCGATCCTCTTCCCTTCTAATACCTGGGGGGCTCCTGGGCTTCTCCTTGGGATAGAGGGGCAACTGGAGTCAGATCCAGAAGCTCCACTGTCCTCTGGGTTTCCACTGGTGCCGGGATCATGCAGTTGAAGCATTGCACCATGGAGCTCAATCGCTCAGCCATGGAGGTCATGAGCTGAAACATGGTACGGACATCCCGCACCATGGCCTATACGTCCTGCGCCAAGGTCTCCCCTATGGATGCAATTCTCGCAGTGTTGGCCTCATTGCGTTGGAGTGACAGCACAATCTCGTCAGACAGAATGTGATAGGATTCCTCCAGTCCACCTTGCAGTCCGAGGAGGGATATCCCTTCCTGAAGTGCGTGACTCTGACTTTTCAGTTCCAGCAGTTCTGGGATGCCCGTACCCAGGGCCACGTAATCGACCTGGGACTCAGCAAACTACAGGACTCTGGGATCCCTCCAAGTGCCGGATCCAAGTATTGTTCATGCATTCACATTCTGTGGATCATCAGGTAAGAGATGCTCACCCGGTCGGGGGACATTGGCAGCGCCCCCCGAGCGATTATCCGGCCCGCGATGGGCTAAGTGGCTGCCCGTTTTCGGCCGGTCCTGCCGGAGTATATTACAACAGGTACTTACCGGCGGGACCTGGCTGCACGGACGGCCTCCGGGGTCCTCAGGGGGGCACAGGGGGATCTGGCCCCGGGGGGGGTTCCCCCATGGTGGCCTGGCCCGCGATCGGAGCCCACCGATCTGCGTGGGGGCACTCTATTTCTCTGCGTGGGCTGGTGTACCGGTCCGCAATGGCTGGCGCATAGATGAATCCCCCCCTGTGCATGCGCTGGAATGACACCACCACACGCTGACGCTCGCGTGCATGCCCCAACTCGAGCCGGCCGGCGGAGGCCCCTCGGCGCCGGTTGGCGTGGCGCCAAGCCCCTTGCACACCAGCCAGCGCGCCGCAAACCACTCCGCCGCCGGCCTAGCCCCTGAAGGTGCGGAGGATTCTGCCACGCCACTCCTTTGGTTCACACCACTCCTTTGCACTGGAGTTGCTCACCCCGCTGATTCGCGCAGAATCCCGCCCATGGTTTCAACATGCATTCTGACAGAGGTAGACTTAGGACCTGTCTCCCCACCCACCCCCTGAGAGTGAAAGGCATTGGAAAACCAATACTGGCAAAAACAAAGCCAGGAAAATAGCTCAGGATAAAGCATCAGCAGCCAAGGATTTCTGTGCGAGCAAAGCACTCATGAATGAATAAATTAATTTCAGTTCTGTTCGCAGTTCTTTAAGGTGAGCGAGGTAATAACAGAGTCAGAACTTTACATTCTCCAAACTTTCCTTCCTCTCCCCTGGGAAATGCAAAGCCGCAAACCCTCAAACAAACCTGAAATGTGCTTTTTAAAGCATCAACATGTGGAGGCATCTGCACTATTGATGCATCATAAATAGACTAATTTACCTTTCCTGCATATCTGTCATCAAAGGAATGCTTGGCCATCAGATTTTTAAGGACAGCAATGGCCAGATGTCGAATATCTTGATCTTCCTGAAGTGCAAATCCAACTTCACGGAGCAACAACCCAATGAGAAAATGATTACGACAAAATTCATTTGTCAAGGTATATTCTGGCTGTAATCCTGTAGCACAAATAAAAACAAAATCATTAGTCCCAAGTTTCTTCACAGAGGTGTGAGGAAGAAAACTAGATTATGTTGAATTGATAATGAGACATGATGTGGAGATGCCAGCATTGGACTGGGGTGGGCACAGTAAGAAGTCTTACAACACCAGGCTAAAGTCCAACAGGTTTGTCCCGATTCACGAGCTTTCAGATGCGCAGTTCCTTCCTCAGGTGAATGAAGAGGTGGGTTCCACTAACACATATATGGACAAATTCAATGATGAAAGATGATACTTTGAATGCGAGTCTAGTAAAGACTTAGTTTGGTTAAAAGAAGATTTGGAGGAGGATCATAATGAAGGAGAGAATTTAAGGTGAAAAGGCTGCATGGTTTAATGAAGAAATTGCAAAAACTGGGCCAAAGCAGCTGAAGGCACAGTCATAAATGAAGAAATGTTGAGGGGATGCACAGCAGAAATCTTATCAAGAGAGAGCTTAATGAGGTGTTTCAAAGATAAACTGATTCAGAGACTGCTGGAATATTTCTGTTTTTACAGGAGCTTCATATTTGACATGGGTCCCAGGAATGAACCACAGAGGCCCATGCTAATTATCCCATTTGTTTACGCCGTTCCTCCAGAGTCCCACATTTCTGCCAAAGTTATAACAAACATATGGTGAGTAATCAGGGATCGTCCTTGACATATTGGGCTAGATTCTCCGCCACGCCAAACCACTTTTCAGCCTCGAACCGCCGGCGGGATTTTCCGTTATGTCGGCCGGTCAAAGGGGTTTCCCATTGTGGGGGCAGCCCCACGCCGTCAGGAAACACCAGGCGCCGGCAAAATGGAGAATCACGCCGGCAGAGAATCCCGCCCATTGTCTCCATCTTTAGTATATCAAAATGCTGTGTGAATGAAATGAAATGAAATGAAAATCGCTTATTGTCACGAGTAGGCTTCAATGAAGTTACTGTGAAAAGCCCCTAGTTGCCACATTCCGGCGCCTGTCCAGGGAGGCTGGTACGGGAATCGAACCGTGCTGCTGGCCTGCTTGGTCTGCTTTAAAAGCCAGCGATTTAGCCGAGTGAGCTAAATTTTGTGCAAAAGAAATAAAAGCTCACCTGAAGAAGCACGAATACATGATTGCAATTAACATATACAAATGGTAAGGCAAGGTACGTTCAGGGTTAAGGCCAATGGCGGAAACAGCAACTTTTCAGTGCTGATGACAGAAGAGCTAGAACTTCAAGGGACAATGGCTGCTTACAGGTGGAGGATCTTTCAAGAAAAGAGCTTCCTTTTTTTTTAAAGTACACATGAACAAGACAAAGAAAAGTTCTCTCATTTATTCTTTCCCCTAATAATATTACTCATTGAAGTCAAAAATGGAAGTTTCTTACGAGCAACTGAAAAGGAACGGGGAAGACTGCAAGACCTAGAGAAATGAAGCGAGAACTTAACCTTGATAACTACCACGTATACAAATGTAGCAATTAGACAACCCCCCCCCAGCAAACAAGGGCAATGGTGGTGAGATTCCACAGGTACTTCGATCAGGAGCGCATTCTACAGTGAGCCAAGCAGATACGGAGCTGTAAATGGGACAACAGTATCCTGAGGATCTACCAAGACCTGAGTGTGGAGGTGGCCAGGAGAAAAGCAGGTTTTAACCAGATCAGGTCGACCCTTTTTAAGAAAAAGGTGAAGTTTGGACTGTTGTATCCGGCCTGGGTCACGTACGAGGCACTTTTATTTCAAGTCGCCTGAGGACGCGGTCGACTTCGCGAAAAGGAAAGGACTGGTGGTGGACTGAGAACTTTTGAACTTTGCTCCAACGTTTATATATATATTTTTTTAAGTTTCTCATTTTTCATTTTGTGGATGCTGTCTGTAATGCCTTCTGTACTGATTTGGGGCCAGTTGCAGAGCTGAGTGAGTTAAGGTTTACATTTGCACTGCTGTGGGATGGAGGTGTGCTTGTTTAGATTTTGGATCTCTCATTTGATCTGTTAGTGTTTTTTTTTCTCTTCCTGTTTTTTTCTGCCAGGCAATTGTGTTGGGATTGTTTGTCATTGGAATATGTATGTATGAGCTGGGGGGAGGGAACAATAGGTAGGAGACTTTTTGGCGGCAGGAATGGGGGCCACCAAGCTAGCTGGGAGGGTTGCACATGGAAGCGTAGTGGGGGGGTGCATATTTTAGGTTTATTAAAGGGGTTGAGTTATATTGTGTTGTTTCTGCCGGGGGGGGGGGGGGGGGGGGGGGAGAAAATGTTCCGCTGACGAGAGTGGGACTTGTGCTAAGGGACAGTGAGGAGGTTGGGGGCGGGGCTGCCTGGGGGCAGGCCAGTGGAGGCACAGAGCACAGGCTGGAGGCGGGCCCAAAAAAGGGGATGGCTGATTGCCGAAGGGGGGGGGGGGGGAGGGGAGGGGAATCCCCCCCCCCGCCAACTAGGCTGATCACCTGGAATGTACAGGGGCTTATTGGGCCGGTCAAGAGGGCACGCGTGTACGCGCATCTGAGGGGACTGAAGGCAGACGTGGTAATGTTGCAGGCAACGCACCTTAGAGTAACTAACCAGATTAGACTGAGGAAAGTTGGGATCATGTCTTTCACTCGGGACTAGATTCAAAGACTAGACGTGTTGCGATCCTGTTGAATAAGCGGGTAGTGTTTGAGGCGGGCAGAATTGTCTCGGATGTGGGAGGTCGGGACATTATGGTCAGTGGGAAACTGGAGGGGTTGCAGGTGGTATTAGTAAATGTGTATGCGCCAAAATGGGATGATGTGGAGTTCATAAAGAGGATGCTGGGAAAGATACCAGACCTGGACTCGCACCCGGGGCCAGACGGGTACCCAGTGGAGTTCTATAAAATGTTCTCTGGGATATTGGGACCACTGTTGATGAGGACGTTGAATGAGGCAAGGGAGAGAGGGTGCTGCCCCCAACGATGTCACAGGCCACGATTTCGCTGGTCCTGAAGCGGGACAAGAACCCGGAGCTGTGTGGGTCCTCCAGGCCGATATTCCTGTTGAACGTGGACGCCAAACTGCTGGCCAAAATGTTGTCCTCCAGGATTGAGGATTGTGTTCCAGACATTATTGGGGAGGACCAGAGGGGGGTTGTTAAGGGAAGGCAGTTGGTGGCCAATGTAAGAAGGTAGGGAGGTGGAGGTAGTGGTCGAAATGGATGCAGAGAAGGCTTTTGATCGGGTAGAATGGGGTTATCTGTGGGAGGTATTGGGATGGTTCAGATTTGGTCGGGGCTTAATTGATTGAGTCAGGTTACTGTATCAAGCTCCTGTGGCAAGCGTACGGACGAATAGGAAAACATCAGACTACGTTAGACTGCACTATGGGACAAGACAGGGATGCCCCCTCTTCCCACTGTTGTTCGTGCTAGCTATAGAGCCGCAGGCAATTGCTCTGAGAGCTTCAAGGGGCTGGTCCGGCGGCAGGGGGTGGGTGGAGCACAGAGTCTCGCTTTATGCAGACGACCTGCATCTGTATGTATCGGACCCAATAGAGAGGATGAAAGAAACCATGAGGATTCTACAGGAATCTGGCCAGTTTTCAGGATATAAGCTAAATATGGGGAAAAGTGAAATATTTGCGGTCCAGGCGAGGGGACAGGAGAGGTGATTGGGGGAGCTGCCATTTAGATTAGTAGGCGGAAGCTTTAGGTATCTGGGCATCCAAGTGGGGCGGGAATGGGACCAGCTGCATAAATTAAATCTGGCCCGGCCAGTAGACCAAATGAAGGACGATTTTCAGCGTTGGGACACGCTTCCGTTGTCACTAGCTGGGAGGGTGCAGATGCTGAAGATAACGGTCCTCCTGAGATTCCTATTTGTATTTCAGTGTCTCATCATCTTTATTCCGGGGGGATTCAGGACAGGGTAGTTTCCAGAGGGTGGGTAGGAGAAGGGAGCATCTCTGACATTTACAAGGAACTTATGGGGTCAGAGGAGGCTCAGACTGAGCAGCTGAAGCGCAAGTGGGAGGAGAGATAAAGGATGGTCTCTGGGCGGACGTGTTGAGTAGAGTCAACACGTCCACAACATGTGCCAGGCTCAGCCTGATACAATTCAAGGTCGTTCATCGGGCTCACATGACAGTGGCCCGGATGAGCAGATTCTTTGGGGTGAAGACTCGTGTGCAAAGTGTGCGGGAGGGCCAGCGAACCATGTCCACATGTTCTGGACATGTCCAAAGCTCAGGGGATTTTGGCAGGGGTTTGCAGATGTTATCTCCACGGTGTTAAAAACAAGGGTGGCACCAAGTCCAGAGGTGGCGATTTTTGGGGTGCTGCAAGATCCGGGAATCCAGGAGGAGAAAGAAGCAGACGTTCTGGCCTTTGCTTCCCCGGTAGCCCGGAGATGGATACTATTAGCTTGGAGTGACTCAAAGCCCCCGAAGTCGGAGACCTGGCTATCGGACCTGGCTAGCTTTCTCTGATGGAGAAAATTTGCGGAAAATTAATCGTGAGCAGAAAGGGGGTGGAGGGGTTAGTTTAGCTTAGAGTAGGGGGTGAATAAAGGTGGAACCTGTAAGGGAGGGAGACAGCTTTTGCAGTATGTTTATAGATTCATGTACATTGTTTATTTTGTTGTTGGTGTAAAACCAAAAATACCTCAATAAAATGTTTATTAAAAAAAAACAAAAGTTGCACTTTATATTTTGTGTTATTTTGTAAGTAAGGTAAGCAACATCAGTCCTGGAAATATGCCACTATTCCATTCTTGGTATTGATTATGGAAGCATTTTAAGATCAGATAAAACATTAAACAAGACACAGTAAAACTCCCACAACTCAGCACCAAATATGTCTCAACTTTGGCAAAGTCCATGATTTAACTGAATGGGAACAAACTCCCATAGCGAGCAATTTAGCCATGTGTTTCCTAGCACTCGCAGTGCTATCTAAAATGGCGTCCCGATCTCTGGAGCCTATGCAAAAATGCCCCAACCACCCCAAGCCCCAACTCACATTCCTCCAAAGCCCGTGCAGGGCACCCACTGGCCTGATTGCCACTGTGTGGAAAATACCAGCTTAGCACCAGGACAGTGCCAACCTGGTGCCCCTACAGTGCCACCTGGGCACCTTGGCAGTACCAGGCTGGCACCCAAGTGGCACTGCCAGGCCCAGGCTATCACCCTGTGCAAAGAGCATGCACCTGGGGGCCTATAATCCTTGGGAGACCCCCATGAGTGCCATTCCATCTGGTCCCCGTTTCTGGTGACCAGTACTCAACGGAGCTTGCCCTAGGTCTCCGAGGCAAAGGGGATAGATTCCAATGCCTCAGATGCCTCATGAAGCTTCATATTAGTGCCTCGCTGTCTTGCTCCGATTTGCAGATATGACAAAAAAGTGATCCCGCCCACAATGGGCAGGATTCACATCGCAGATCTCGCAAGGTGTTGTGACGTGAGCTGGGACTCCTGACTTCTATCCACTTGTTGTGCTATGTCACGCTGCTTTTCGGACACAGCATGGGCATTCAATCGCGGCAAAATGTTTTTTTTCAATAATTATAATAATCTTTATTGTCCCAAGTAGGCTTACATTAACACTGCAATAAAATTACTGTGAAAATCTCCTAGTCGCCTGTTCAGGTACACAGAGGGAGAATTCAGAATGTCCAAATTTCCTAATGGCCCGTCTTTCACGGGGAAAACGTGCAGACTCCACACAAACAGTGACCCCAGCGGGGAATCGAACCTGGGACCTGGTGCTGTGAACAACAGTCCAAACTCCGTATTACCATGCCTCCCATAATTCCCACCCTGCTCATAGTTATATCTTTGCTTCATGGGAATGTTGATGATTTTTGCCAAATTAGGTACAATTCTGTATTGTGGGCTCACACAAATTAAGTACTCGATTGAAACTATAGCCTCAAACTAGGACTTAAGATATATGCAAGGCTGAATTGAGGGAGTGTTATTAATTCTGCCATAACCCCTAGGAAGGCCATGGGGAAAACCATTATTGATCTCCCTGTGGGACTTGTGGAGTACGCGCTTCCCAGGTAGGGAGCGGAGGCCAAATACTTGTGGCTCATTGTGAGCTAATATAAAAGCAAGCCCAAAACATGCGCTGATGTGGTTAATCCTCCCAGCTAGAATTGTACTGGGAGCGATACGTTGTGTTATGCACACCTTTGCAAATAGTGTAAATAAATCTATGTTTGTTTACCACCAGCCTCCTCTGAGTCACAAAAAATTCTGAATTCTTTGTAGATGGGCTAGAAGACAAGAAGGCTGGCAAATTGGTGCAGGAAAGTATCGGGAGGTATACCTGACTTCTTCCTGCCGCTATCCTATTTTTCCAATGGTGGGAACATTGGTAGACCGGCTGCCCTTCCAAATTGAGTCAGTTTAGTGATCAGTTGGGGGCCATTTCTCACCAACTGTCCAGTCAAACTTGGAGACCTTTCTTTTTCTGCATTCCATGGCCCATGGACATGGCCATTGGTTGCCCAAGCCCAATGGCATTGCCAGTTCACCAAGCTGCCTCTCTACATCGCTGGGGCCTAGCTGCCCGCCCCTACATCCCCAGACCCCACACACTCACGAGGGCACTCAGTCATCGAAGCATCCTCATCCTGCTGGTCCAACCTCAGTAATAGTCACCTCAAATAAATAATTTGGGAAGCACGGTAGCATGGTGGTTAGCATCAATGCTTCACAGCTCCAGGGTCCCAGGTTCGATTCCTGGCTGGGTCACTGTCTGTGCGGAGTCTGCACGTCCTCCCCGTGTGTGCGTGGGTTTCCTTCGGGTGCTCCGGTTTCCTCCCACAGTCCAAAGATGTGCAGGTTAGGTGGATTGGCCAGGCTAAATTTCCCTTAGTGTCCTAAATAATATAAGGTTAATGGGGGTTGTTGGGTTACGGGTATAGGGTGGATACGTGGGCTTGAGTAGGGTGATCATTGCTCGGCATAACATCGAGGGCCGAAGGGCCTGTTCTGTGCTGTACTGTTCTAATTCTAATTCTAAAATGTGGCCGCGAGCTCTTGGTGGAAGACTGTCATCAAAATGCAGCCACTTAATTGATCACCACTCAAAATACGCTTCTGCCACTGCTCACCTAAGCAGGGTTACCTCCCACTGTTGGCCCCGACAGTGTGACCTCAGTCATCTATGGTGTAAAATTCAGCTCTTCTAAAGTTCTAGCTATCTGACTAATTCTACATTTGAGCTGGAAGTGCTTGATACTCATAATACCCTTTTCACCATGGACTTTTAAATCCCACAGAAGCCTTCCATTCCATCTGTTGGAAAAATTCGAAAGCTGTACCAGGTAGATGATGGAACAGTGTTTATCCCATCTCACCTACTTCCTTTGTTCTGCTGCTCGTCCCAACCAAAAAACTATGATTCGTATATTGCTTGCAGCTGGCACCCACACGGCAGAGGAACGGCAAAACATTAACAGTTCAAACAAATCAGTCAAAATTCTTGAGACCCTGGACACTCAAAAGAATCATGGGCCCTCCCCACTGCTCCACCAACCCCTAATATAACCCCATAGCACCCTGCAGCCAAACATCATGAAAAAAAGTTAACTCACCTTCTTTTCCTGACCGATTCTTCAAGAACACCATCGGCAGGTTGAGTGGAATGAAGTGTTCATAGTTACAAATTTCACGAAGAAAGTCAAACTTGTACTCAAACAGAGTCTGAAATAAGAAAGTAATAAGCATAATTTAGTTTCTGAGGACATTTTAGTCAATAATCAGGTAAATGGGCCTGCGAGTACACACAAATTTAGTCACCATTCCATTGATCTTGTTAGCAAACATATTCTGAGGTGCTGGAGCATTATCAAATATTTTCTGTAGAATGCAGAACTTTTACATTCCATCTGTGGTTTCCTTCCTTGTATACACATAAAATATATATATAAATTAGACACCATGGGTTAAATTTGCAAGTTGTTGCCAATGTGTAAAAACAGTATTGCAAAATCACAGCTCATTAAAATGAGGTGATTTCGATAAGGGGCGGTCAAAGGACCATCTGTTTTTATGCACCGGTGATGAATTGAAAATTTACTCTAAAGTGTTCACATACAGGTAAGCTATTGAACAAATCCAAGGAATTGTCCCAAGTACATAAGACAATTAACTTCCTTTTGTCCAAGAGCAAAATAAAGCAGTTGTTGGAAATCTGAAATAATTACTGGAATTGCTGAAAATATTCATCAGGCCTGACAGCATTTGTGGAGAGTGAACAGAATTAATGCTCCACATTAATGAACTTCAATCAGCCCATCCTTTGTCATCTTATCAATCTGAAATGTAAAAACTTTCGCTTTCTCTCCACAGGTGCTGGCAGATGTGCATTTTGTGTGTTTATTTTAAACTTCCATGTGTAACTTTTAACTACTTTGTTTTTTCCTTTCTTATCTTTGCAGCATTTTATTTAAATATGTTCTTTCATTCCCTTCATTAATTATATTCTACATTTTACTACACAGGTTTAGTCTGCAGTTTCTGTTTTTCTCTTTAATCTATTGACATTTTCTCTCCATCTGTTTTGCTTCTGCTTTCTCTACCTTTCACTCTTCACAACCACCTCTCTTGAACAAATCTAGTCTAGTAGCAATCAAATGACTCTTGCTGCAGTTCGTGTGGTGGACAGTGGGAGTCCTTTAACTGATATTCCCAAATATCCTTGGTGTTTTGGATGTGAGTGCAGATCAGGCCAAGTGTTTGCAGGAATTTTCAGCTAGAAGGATGATGCAGTGCCTGCTAGAACTCACATCACCTGTCATATTAAATGCCAATGGACAGCGGCAGGCCTTCTCTGTGATTAAGGACACCAGAGGAAGAAATCCCATCCTCTGAGAGCTTCCAGCCAATCAGAGGTCAGCAGTCTGTTTGCTCGGCAGCATCACCAGGAACATAGTGGCTGCTTTTGGTATTGCAGCCACTGGGGCCCAAAATCGGCAAGAGATATATATGATGGAGGTAGTTCAAGGGGGCAGGGTGACAGCTTCAAGAGCAGGGAGTGGCTTTCAAGACCCAGTCCCAATTTTGGGCCCCCATGAGGCACCAAGTGCCTGACAACAATGATCTCCGCATCCCACCCATCCTCCTGGAGGCCTGCAACCATACCTGAAAGGGTTTGCTTTTTGGGCTTTCTGTGTGGTGAACCCCTGCCTGCTACTTAAAGGTGGAATGGGAGGGCCATCCGTAAGCTTCCCATATGGACTTGAATGGGGCAGAGACAGTAAGGTGGCGGGAACTCCACCGGCAACCTCCTGCCTGATTAAGTACCTCACATTCATCAAACGTGCCTCAGAGGAGGGTATTAAATTCCAGCCCTGGAATTCCTTACCCCACCATTTTATGAGAGCACTGGGCACAAGAATAGCAACTGTTCAATCAGAAGGCTCTCCACTGCCTACTCAGGGCAACTAGCAATGGGCAATAAGTGCTCTGGTCAGACCCCATTTGGAGTACTGTGAGCAGTTTTGGGCCCTGTATCTAAGGAAGGACGTGCTGGCCTTGGAAAGGGTCCAGAGGCGATTCACAAGAACGATCCTGGGAATGAAGAGCTCACCATATGAAAATGAAAATTGCTTATTGTCACGAGTAGGCTTCAAATAAAGTTACTGTGAAAAGCCCCTAGTCGCCACATTCCGGCGCCTGTTCGGGGAGGCTGTTACGGGAATCGAACCGTGTTGCTGGCTTGCCTTGGTCTGCTTTCAAAGCTAGCGATTAGCCCTGTGAGCTAAACAGCCCCATATGAGGAACAGTTGAGGACTCTGGGTCTGTACTCATTGGGAGTTTAGAAGGATGAAGAGGGGGGATCTTCTTTTGTATTTTCTTTTATTTCCTTTTCTTTTCATATACTTAATGATCTATTGAGCTGCTCGCAGAAAAATACTTTTCACTGTACCTCGGTACACGTGACAGTAAACAAATCCAATCCAATCGTATTGAAACTTACAGGATATTGCGAGGCCTGGATAGAGTGGACGTGGAGAGGATGTTTCCACTTGCAGGAAAAACTAGAACCAGAGGACACCATCTCAGACTAAAGGGAAGATCCTTTAAAACAGAGATGAGGAGGAATTTCTTCAGCCAGAGGATGGTGAATCTGTGGAACTCTTTGCCGCAGAAGGTTGTGGAGGCCAAATCACTGTGTCTTTAAGACAGAGGTAGATAGGTTCTTGATTAATAAGGGGATCAGGGGTTATGAGGAGAAGGAGGAGAATGGGGATGAGAAAAATATCAGCCATGATTGAATGGCAGAGCAAACTCGACCGGCTGAGTGGCCTAATTCTGCTCCTATGTCTTATGGTCTTATGCCGCAAGTTAATGGCAAATAGAATCAGGTGGACTGTAAAATGTCAGAGGATCAGACCACAAAGGTTTCCCTGGTTGGTTAAAATTAGCTTCCATATATTTCGCTTTTTGAGTCACCTGAAATAATTCATAGCACAGGTTCTAGATTAGGGGACAACTCAATGTAGTATGTGCTCAGCAATGGCTCAGCACTTCTATTTGGAGAGGTTGTGAGGAGGTGCATATAGAAAATAGACAATCACATTTACATATTATGAAATTATGTTCGAGATTATTCCGAGTTATGCTTGATTTTCCAATGTTTCATACTTGTGAAAATTACCTTTTGGTCCCCAGGATTGAAGATATTCATGTAACTACCAATTAACTTTAATATAAATCCTCTGTCCATAAAGGTGAAACATCGCTGTAAAAATCCAAAACACAATACTATGTTATTGCTGTAAATGTCAAAACAAGAGCTTTGCAGCATCTTTAAATCTAAATCTATCCATTTTAAAATTAGATTATTCATTATTATGCTAATTTTCAAAACTTATCATTCAAGTTATTTTATAATTGGCCAGTAATGAGTTCCCAAAACGTAAAATGTGGGACAAGGAAGAAATCAGAAACAGAAAACATAAAAACCGTGGAAACATTCAGCAGTTCAGGCAGCATTTGCAGAGAACAGGCAAGTTAATGTTTTGGTGTTAGAATGTGGCTGTTGGACATGGAGAGTGGTCTGAGAACTAAAAGATTCCCCCCCCCCTCCCCTCCCCCCGTGGCGTGTTTTCCGGCAGTGGAGGCGACTCACTGGTGGGATCTTCTGGTCATTCCGTGAGTTATATCATTTCTTATGTCATGTCTGTCTCGCCCACCAAGGAACCCGCCATGGGGGCAGCCTTGGCTGGGAACAGAAGATCGCTCCAGTGGGAATGGCCGGAAAATCACATCCAACATCTCTGCTCAAAGAACGGTGAAATGTAGACCAGTCAAACTGAAGTAGCAAAGGGTAAGCTTCCAGCGGCCATATTATACACAAATTAATTCTCACTTATAAAGACATTGGTTAATGAAGTACATCCAGTACAAATTATTTTAGAGATTAGTCAATCATTTGTTCAAATAAATATTTTTAATAGCTTTTTCAAAATTTCTTATACATAAATTACATATTTAACTAACATTTAACAATCCCTTCCTCAACCTGAAACCAATTAATTAATTAACTAACAACCCTCCTCCATTTTTGGAATAATAAAAATCTTTATTGTCACAAGTAGGCTTACATTAACACTGCAATGAAGTTACTGTGAAAAGCCCCCAGTCGCCACATTCCGGCGCCTGTTCGGGTACACTGAGGAAGAATTCAGAATGTCCAATTCACCTAACAAACATGTCTTTCAGGACTTGTGGGAGGAAACCGGAGCACCCGGAGGAAACCCACGCAGACACAGGGAGAACGTGCAGACTCCGCACAGACAGTGACCCAAGCCAGGAATCGAACCTGGGGCCCTGGAGCTGTGAAGCAACTGTGCTAACCACTGTGCTATTGTTTAGCTGTTGACTGAGGTTAATTTCTTTTTTTTTGTTTTAGTAAACATTTTATTGAGGTATTTTTTGCATGACAACAACAAAATAAGCAATGTACATGAATCTATAAACATAGTGCAAAAGCCGTCTCCCTGCCTTACAGGTTCCACCTTTATTAACCCCCCAGCCTAAGCTAAACTAACCCCCCCTCCTTCTGCTGACGATTAATTTTCCGCAAAGAAGTCGACGAATGGTTGCCACCTCCGGGCGAACCCGAACACTTATCCTCTCAAGGAGAACTTGATTTTCTCCAAACAGAGAAAGCTAGCCATGTCCGATAGCCAGGTCTCTGACTTCGGGGGCTTTGAGTCCCTCCAAGCTAATAGTATACATCTCCGGGCTACCAGGGAAGCAAAGGCCAGAACGTCTGCCTCTTTCTCCTCCTGGATTCCCGGGTCTTCCGACACCCAGAAAATCGCCACCTCTTGACTCAGTCCCACCCTTGTTTTTAACACCGTGGACATGACGTCTGCAAACCCCTGCCAAAATCCCCTGAGCTTCGGACATGTCCAGAACATGTCGACATGATTCGGTGGTCCTCCCGCACATTTTGCACACCTTCCACCCCAAAGAATCTGCTCATCCGGGCCGCTGTCATGTGAGCCCCGTGAACGACCTTGAATTGTATCAGGCTGAGCCTGGCACATGTTGTGGATGAGTTGACTCTACTCAATGTGTCCACCCAGAGACCATCCTCTATCTCTCCTCCCAGCTCCTCCTCCCACTTGCGCTTCAGCTCCTCAGTCTGCGTCTCCTCTGACCCCATAAGTTCCTTGTAAATGTCAGAAACGCTCCCCTCTCCTACCCACCCTCTGGAAACTACCCCTGTCCTGAATCCCCCAAGTGGTAGGAGCGGGAAGGTTGACACCTGTCTACGTAAGAAGTCCCGCACCTGCAGGTACCTGAATTTGTTTCCCCTCACCAATCCAAACATCGCCTCCAGTGCCCTCATACTCGGAAAGCTCCCCTCTATAAACATATCCCCCATCCTCTCTATCTCTGCTCTACGCCATATCCTGAAGGCCCCATCCACACTTCCCGGGGCAAAATGGTGATTATTACAGATTGGGGACCAGACCGATACTCCACCTGCTCCCACATGCCTCCTCCATTGCCCCCAGACTCTAAGGGCCGCCACCACCACTGGGCTGGTGGAGTACCGTGCCTGTGGGAACAACAGAGGCGCTGTTACCAACGCCACCAGACTGATGCCCTTGCATGAAGCCGCCTCCATACGCTCCCATGCCAATCCTCTCCCCACCACCCACTTCCTGATCATGGCTGGATGCGCCGCCCAGTAATAGTTACTAAAATTTGGCAGTGCCAGCCCGCCCTCCCCCAGACTCTGCTCAAGCATTACCCCCTTACTTGCGGGGTCTTGCCCACCCAAACAAAGCGAGTGATCACTTTGTTGACCAATTTAAAAAAGGACTGTGAAAATCGTCCTTTATTTGGTCTACTAGTCGGGCCAGATTTAAATTTATGCAGCCGATCCCATTCCCATGCCACCTGGATGCCTAGATAACTAAAGCTTCACCCTACTAATGTAGGGGGCTCCCTCACAGTTCCCCATATTTAGCATATACCCCGAAAACCAGCCAAATTCCCCTAGAATCCTCATGGTTTTTTCCATCCCCTCTATTGGGTCCGATACATACAGAAGAAGTTTGTCTGCATAAAGCGATACTTGTGCTCCACCCTACCCCCTGGACCAGCCCCTCCCAGCCCTTGAAGCTCTCAGAGCAATTGCCAACGGCTCTATAGCTAGCACGAACAACAGTGGGGAGAGGGGGCATCCCTGTCTTATCCCCCGGTGCAGTCTAAAGTAGTCCGATGTTGTCCTATTTGCCCGTACGCTTGCCACAGGAGCCTGATATAGCAACCTGACCCAGTCAATAAAGCCCCACCCAAATCCGAACCGTCCCAGTACCTCCCACAGATAATCCCATTCTACCCGATCAAAAGCCTTCTTTGCGTCCATTGCGACCATTACCTCCACATCCCTACCTTCCGGGGGCATCATGATAACGTTTAATAGCCTTCTTACATTGGCCACCAACTGCCTTCCCTTAACAAACCCCGTCTGGTCCTCCCCTATAACGCCTGGATCACAATCCTCAATCCTGGAGAACAAGATTTTGGCAAGCAGTTTGGCGTCCAATTCATCAAGGGTATCAGCCTGTAGGTCCCACACAGCTCCGGGTTCTTGTCCTGCTTCAGGATCAGCGGAATTGTGGCCTGTGACATCGTAGGGGGCAGCACCCCTCTCTCCCTTGCCTCATTGAACATCCTCACCAACAACGGTCCCAATATCCCAGAGACCTTTTTATAGAACTCCACTGGGTAAACATCTGGATTGCATGGCTTTCAGACCCTCCACTATCTCTTCCAACACGATCAGGGCCCCCAGCCCTTCTACCAGCTCCCCATCCAGCTTTGGGAAATTCAGTTCCCCTAAGAAGTGCCTCATCCCCTCCGGCCCAGGTGGGGTTTCCAACCCATACAGCTGACTGTAAAAATCCCTATACGCCTTATTCACCCCTGTTGAATCTCCAACATGATCCCATCTCCATCATTTACTTTCCCTATCTCTCTGGCTGCCTCCCTCTTTCTAAGCTGCTGTGCAAGCATTCTGCTGGCCTTCTCTCCATGCTCATAGATTGCCCCCCTCACCTTTCTCAGCTGCTCCATCGTCCTCCCTGTGGTTAACAAGCCGAACTCCGCCTGTAGCCTCCGTCGTTCCCTTAAAAGCGCTGCCTCTATGGGTATCCGCATACCTCCTATTGATCTGTAGTGTCTCCTTTACCAGACGGTCCGTCTCTGCCCTGTCTATCTTCTCCCTATGGGCCCGTGTCGAGTTCAGCTCCCCTCTGACCACCACCTTCAGTGCTTCCCAGACCACCGCTGTTAAAATTTCCCCCGTGTCGTTGACCTGCAGGTAGTTCTGAATACATTTCCTCAGCGGCTCGCACACCTCCTCATCAGCTACAAGTCCAACATCTAGCCTCCAGTGCGGGCGCTGGTTACTGTCTTTACTGACCTGTAGGTCAACCCAGTGCAGGGCATGGTCTGAGATTGTGATCGCTGAGTGCCCAGTGTCCACCACCCCCGTCAGTAAAGTCCTGCTCAGAATAAACAAATTGATCCGGGAGTACACTTCATGCACGTGTGAGTAGAAGGAGAACCCCTTCACCCTCGACTGCCCAAATCGCCATGGGTCCACCACCCACCCCCTCCACCCCCGCCCCACCCAGCCTTTTCTCAATCTAATCTGGTCAGTTACTCTAAGGTGCGTCTCCTGCAACATTACCACGTCCGCCTTCAGTCCCCTCAGATGCGTAGACACACGTGCCCTCTTGACCGGCACATTTAACCCGTCTACATTCCATGTGATCAGCCTAGTTGGGGGGCTCATTGCCCCACCCTTCGCCAATCAGCCATTCCCTTTTTTGGGCCAGCCTCCAGCCCGTGCTCAGCGCCTCCACCGGCCCGTCCCAGGCAGCCCCCACCCCCAACCACCTCTCTGTCCCTTAGCACAAGTCCCTCCCTCATCTGCAGAACATTTCCCCCCCTCCCCCCCAGTAACAACACAATATAACTCAACCCCTTTGAGAAACCTAACATATGCACACTCCCCACTACGCTTCCGTGAGCTAGCCCGCCAAGCTGGCTTGGTGGCCTCCATCCCTGGCGCTGGATAGTCTCCCACCTATTGTTCCCTCCCCACCCTCCCACACGTTCATACATCCATATTCCAATGACAAACAATCCCAACACAATTGCCCGACAGAAAAAACAGGAAGAAAAAAAAAACGCTAACAAAGATCAAGTAAGAGATCCAAAATCTAAACAATCTATGTTCTATGTTCTAAGCACATCTCCATCCCCCAACAGTGCAAATGGAAATCTTAACTCACTCAGCTTTGCCGCTGGTCTCAAATCAATATAGAAGGCCTTACAGATAGCTTCCATAAAACGAAAAATGAGAAACTTTTATTTTTAAAACAACATGAGCATTGCAGCAAAGTTCAAAAGTTTTCAGTCCACCACCAGTCCTTTCCTTTTCGCGAAGTCCAGCGCGTCCTCAGGTGACTCAAAATGAAAGTGCTGTTCCTCGTACGTGACCCAGAGACGGGCCGGATACAACAGTCTGAACTTCACCTTTTTCTTAAATAGGGTCGACCTGATTTGGTTAAAGCCCGCTCTTCCCCTGGCCAGCTCCGCACTCAGGTCTTGGTAGATCCGCAGGATACTGTTTTCCCATTTACAGCTCTGTGTCTGCTTGGCCCACTGTAAAATGCGCTCCTTATCCAAGTACCTGTGGAATCTCACCACCGTTTCCCTCGGGGGGGATCTCCCATTCACGGCTTCCACGCGAGTGCTCTGTGAGCTCTGTCCACCTCCAAGGGTCGGGAGAATGCCCCATCCCCCAGCAGCTTCTCAAACATGTCCGCGATATATGCCCCAGAATCCACTCCTGACCACTCGGGGAGCCCAACGATTCTCAAGTTCTGCCGGCGGGACCTATTCTCTAGGTCGCCCACCTTCTCCAGGAGCTTCTTCTGCTGGTCTCTCAGCATCCCCACCTCCAACTCCACCGCAGTTTGATGTTCCTCCTGCTTAGCCAGCGCCTCTCTACCTTCTGGATCGCCCGATCTTGGGCGTCCAATCTGTCCAAACCGCTCAATTGACTCTTTTATCGGGTCCAAGCAGTCTCGTTTCTGCTTAGCGAAGCCTTCCTGAATAACTAGCATCAGCTGCTCTGATGGGTCGACAAGCCTGAGGTGCGGTCCTCTGTCATGTTATCTCCTGCTGCATCTTCAGCCCAAGCCTTCTCTGTCTTTCTATTTCTGCCTTTATGAGCGGGAGCCATCAAATGTGCGACTTACTCTTTCATTGCCACCATCGGAAGTCCCTTGAGGTTAATTTCTTAAAGTGACACATGAACGGACGCCATCTTTTATGAAACCCTTCCTCATTCCCTCTAAAACTAAATTTAACCTTATTGGACATATTTGTTGTGTAATTTAACGAATAGAAAATTGATAAAGGAAATGTAATCAATCATGTACATGGAGTTTCAAATTAAGTTTGATAAAGTGCCGTCTAACAGGTGTGCTGATACAATTGAAGCACTCGGTATAGAAGAAAATGATGGAAAACAAAATAGAGATTTATGAATGAGCTGCCTGTTACTGCTAGCCAGCTCGATGGAAATCATGCCCAATATTGGGTGGATCTCAGGCCTCAGCATTCAGCCACAGGGATCAGGGTTGTTCCCTGCACCCAAGATATGTTGAAAAATAGGTGGACCTGAATTTCAAGAGCATGATACCCTTGCTGAAACAGTGACAGAATCAACATCCAGAACCTTCGAAAGAGAAACGGATAATTCTTTGAAAAGAAAATCTATAAAGGGTATGTATAAGAAAAGACTGGGAGAAAGCAACTAAGATTTCTGTTTTGAAAAATTCAACGAAGAGAAACATTTCTACCTATTCCAAGTCCCCAGCTACTCTTCTTGCATTGCAAACACGTGAATACAGATCAAGCATCGGCATAGTGATGCATTTTCAGATTGAGAAAGAACGTACCTTTACAAATTTGGCAAGATAATGGTTGGCCTCCTTGGTTTCCTCTTCTGCTTCTTTGAATTTTCTGTAAATTAATTCTCCCATAGTTGTCACCAACATTTCCATTGCATTATGAAAGGATGATGGAAACCTGTCGGTACGCTTTAGCTAGGCATTTTAGAGAAAAGTAGTGAATTGTAACACAATGATTTGCATATCTTCTGACGTAAAGTCTACTAATATATTTATTACATTTTAAACATTTGAAGTGACATTGAATTATTGCCCCTTATTAATGGTTACAATTATGGAGGTTGGAAGTCCTCGCTATAAGTTGTGAGCTGGTAGATCCCAGAAGTGGATTATTTTCCTTGGCTCAGTGATAAACACCAATGTTGCAATAGGGGAGCTTGTAACTTTGGAGAGAGGAATAATGATCGGTTATACCATACTTGTGTAATTGAGACAAATATGATATTTCAAAATATTTGGCGGGATTTAACTAAACGGGATCAAAGTCCCCTAGCAAACGCGTCTAACCGTGTATTTCCCGGCACTTGCAACGGCAAGAAACACAATGCTATCTAACGTCATTTGTGTTAGATAGGGGGCATGAGCAGGAAACTCACTGCCAAGGCTGCACATGGCCCCATTTTGTACAGAGGAGCTCTGCCCGTCCTAACTCCACAGTGTCGTGAGAGATTGGGATGCCATTTAAAATAGCGGCCTGATCTCCGGGGCCCCTGAAGCGACACGACTCCCCCTAGCCCCAGTACACTATGGGACGTCCCCGCCCCCCTACGCACCCCACCCAACATCTGTGCATTGCATCCCCGGTGAGGTATCAACCACGTACAAAATGCCAGCTTGGCACCTTGGCAGTGCCAACCTGCCAGATGGCAGTGTACAGTAAGAAGCCTTACAACGCCAGGTTAAAGTCCAACAGGTTTGTTTCAAACACTAGCTTTTGGAGCACTGTTCCTTCCTCAGGTGAATGAGATTGCAGTGTGATCTGACCTTGGCAGTGCCAGGCAGGCACCCAGGTGGCACTGCCAGGGTGTCAGGCCGGCAGTGCCTGGATGCCCAGGAGGCAGCAGCTGTGCCAGGGTACCATCCTGCCCAAAGTATATGCTGTCTCGCTTTAATATGCAAATTTGCTAAAAGATGAGCAGGATTTACATTGCAATGTCTCACGAGACCGCGTTAGATCTCGATTGGCATTGTGAGCCGGTAGATCCCAGAAGTGGGGTCTCTCGGCTTCTATCGGCTATGGTGTAACGCTGTGTGCTGCTTTTCGGGTGCAGCATGGCATCCGTTGACATCCAATATTTCACAACAAATGGCTTCTATGCTTCCCCTATCGCCACATAGTCCTACCTGCAGTTTCTTGTCATCATCAACCAAATATTGCGCCATTGACTTAGTAACAATTTCAAAGAAGAACCATGAATGCTGTAAAGCAATAATTAGATCATCAGAAATCTTCAGGAATTATAAAAAACATAAACAACCTGTGAAATGGCAAAACTTCAGGGTAGAAACATGGAAGTTGGTCAAACCCCATATCAGAGGGTATCACTGATAGTTCATTATACTATCTGACAAAGTGTGTGCATGACTTTAGAAACAAAAATCAAAGAAGAAAAATATATGTATTTTGCTGTCAAGGATTGCAGTGGAATTGTAGCTACAGTGACATTAAATTGGATCAACAATACATATAACCTGATCTTAATTCTGTTGGCTTTCAACTGATTATTTTGCTTGGACACCAAAGAACAGTGAACAAAAGCTTTAAAGCTGTGAAATGTTGCTGAAGCCGATGGTGCAAGAGAGATGCACATGATTCAGCTGAAATGAAACTGAATTAATTGCCACCTTTACAGACAGCTAGTTCTGCTCCTCTCATGCTAACAGACAACAATAATTCCTTTCGAGCTAGTTTCCCAATAATAGAACAGCACTCACTTTAAACAAAACTAGTAAAAGACAGGAGAAAGCACAAAAGGGTATTTAAGTTAATGATAAAAATATTAATCTGTTTGATTTCATTTTAATGGTCTGGGGTCAGTGAAACTGTATTTACAGAAAAACGCGAAGAAGAATGCTCAATACAATTTAATTACTTTTTATATGAAGGATTATATTTTTTTAAACTAAGAACATGAGTCAAGGAAAAAGATAAATATATTTGGACCGTTAAATTTGCTTTCTTGACAGGTGACGGAATGTATTCAAACAATAGTCAATTTGCCACGGTAAAGAAAATAAGAACAAAATAAATCTTTGGGAAATTTTTTCCCAGACTCTGATAGATAATAAAGAAAAATGTCTCATGTCACAATCCATACTATAATCATGCTAGCCAGTTAGATCCTAAGGATGAGTAATCGGCAGCAATAGAAACAATTTCACACATCAAGTCACACATTGAAGGTGGTTTGTGGAAGGGCTGTTGTCAAGTGACAGTTAAACCCAAAACACTTTGTCAGTGTTTCCCACCCTACCTCCTCCTCTAACCAAAAAAAAAACCATGGTCGTTGGGAAGTGGGAGCAGGGGCCTGTCGTGAAGGTGAGTGAGTGCCTTTAAATTTGCTTACCTTTCAGCGGGAGCAGGGTTTGAGGGAAAATCAGGTAAGCTCTTCCTTTCTTTTTCTTTTTCTTGTTTTTTTTTAAATCTAGAGGTGATGTCAGGGAAGGCAGTACAATGCTCCTCCTGCAGAATGTTTGAGGTGAGGGACGCCGTCAGTGTCCCTGCTGATTTCATCTGTGGGAAGTGCACCCAACTCCAGCTCCTCAAAAACCGTGTTAGGGACCTGGAGCTTGAGCTGGATGAACTTCGGATCATTCGGGAGGCAGAGGGGGTCATAGATAGAAGCTTGAGGGAGGTAGTTACGCCAAAGAACAAAGATAGATGGGTGACGGTGAGAGGGGCTGGGGGTAAGCAGTCAGTACAGGGATCCCCTGTGGTCGTTCCCCTTAGTAACAAGTATACCGTTTTGGATACTTGTGGGGGGGACGACTTACCAGGGGTAAGCCATGGGGTACGGGCCTCTGGCACGGAGTCTGTCCCTGTTGCTCAGAAGGGAAGGGGGGAAAGGAATAGAACATTAGTAATTGGGGACTCAATAGTCAGGGGCACATATAGCAGATTTTGTGGGAGCGAGAGAGACTCACGTTTGGTATGTTGCCTCCCAGGTGCAAGGGTACGTGATGTCTCGGATCGTGTTTGCCGGGTCCTTAAGGGGGAGGGGGAGCAGTCCACATTGGCACTAACGACATATGTAGGAAAGGGGACAAGGATGTCAGGCAGGCCTTTAGGGAGCTAGGATGGAAGCTCAGAGCGAGAACAAACAGAGTTGTTATCTCTGGGTTGTTGCCTGTGCCACGTGATAGTGAGACGAGGAATAGGGAGAGAGAGCAATTAAACACGTGGCTACAGGGATGGTGCAGGCGGGAGGGATTCAGATTTCTGGATAACTGGGGCTCTTTCTGGGGAAGGTGGGACCTCTATAGACAGGATGGTCTACATCTGAACCTGAGGGGCACCAATATCCTGGGGGGGGGGAGATTTGTTAGTGCTCTTTGGGGGGGTTTAAACTAATTCAGCAGGGGCATGGGAACCTGGATTGTAGTTTTGGGGTACGGGAGATTGAGAGTATAGAGGTCAGGAGCACAGATTTGACTTCGCAGGAGGGTGCCAGTGTTCAGGTAGGTGTGTCTACTTCAATGCCAGGAGTATACGAAATAAGGTAGGGGAACTGGCAGCATGGGTTGGTACCTGGGACTTCGATGTTGTGGCCATTTCAGAGACATGGATGGAGCAGGGACAGGAATGGTTGTTGCAGGTTCCGGGGTTTAGGTGTTTTAGTAAGCTCAGAGAAGGAGGCAAAAGAGGGGGAGGTGTGGCGCTGCTTGTCAAGGACAGTATTACGGTGGCGGAAGGATGCTAGATGGGGACTCTTCTTCCGAGGTAGTATGGGCTGAGGTTAGAAACAGGAAAGGAGAGGTCACCCTGCTGGGAGTTTTCTATAGGCCACCTAATAGTTCTGGGGATGTAGAGGAAAGGATGGCGAAGATGATTCTGGAAAAGGGCGAAAGTAACAGGGTAGTTGTTATGGTAGACTTTAACTTTCCAAATATTGACTGGAAAAGATATAGTTTGAGTACATTAGATGGGTCGTTCTTTGTACAATGTGTGCAGGAGGGTTTCCTGACACAATATGTTGACAGGCCAACAACAGGCGAGGCCACATTGGATTTGGTTTTGGGTAATGAACCAGGCCAGGTGTTAGATCTGGAGGTAGGTGAGCACTTTGGAGATAGTGACCACAATTCGGTGACCTTTACGTTAGTGATGGAAAGGGGTAAATATCTCCCGCAGGGCAAGAGTTATAGCTGGGGGAAGGGCAATTATGATGCCATTAGACATGACTTAGGATGTGTAGGTTGGAGAAGTAGGCTGCAAGGGTTGGGCACACTGGATATGTGGAGCTTGTTCAAGGAACAGCTATTGCGTGTTCTTGATAAGTACGTACCAGTCAGACAGGGAGGAAGGGGCAGAGCGAGGGAACCGTGGTTTACCAAAGAAGTGGAATCTCTTGTTAAGAGGAAGAAGGAGGCCTATGTGAAGATGAGGCGTGAAGTTTCAGCTGGGGCGCTTGATAGTTACAAGGAAGCGAGGAAGGATCTAAAGAGAGAGCTAAGACGAGCAAGGACGGGACATGAGAAGTCTTTGGCAGGTAGGATCAAAGAAAACCCAAAAGCTTTCTATAGGTATGTCAGGAATAAAAGAATGACTAGGGTAAGAGTAGGGCCAGTAAAGGACAGTGGTGGGAAGTTGTGTGTGGAGGCTGAGGAAATAAGCGAGATACTAAATGAATACTTTTCGTCAGTATTCACTCAGGAAAAAGATAATGTTGTGGAGGAGAATGCTGAGACCCAGGCTATTAGAATAGATGGCATTGAGGTGCGTAGGGAAGAAGTGTTGGCAATTCTGGACAAGGTGAAAATAGATAAGTCCCCGGGGCCTGATGGGATTTATCCTAGGATTCTCTGGGAAGCCAGGGAAGAGATTGCTGAGCCTTTGGCTTTTATTTTTATGTCATCATTGGCTACAGGAATAGTGCCAGAGGACTGGAGGATAGCAAATGTGGTCCCTTTGTTCAAGAAGGGGAGTAGAGATAACCCCGGTAACTAAAGGCCGGTGAGCCTCACGTCTGTTGTGGGTAAAGTCTTGGAGAGGATTATAAGAGATACAATTGATAATCATCTAGATAGGAATAATATGATTAGAGATAGTCAGCATTGTTTTGTGAAGGGTAGGTCATGCCTCACAACCCTTAGCGAGTTCTTTGAGAAGGTGACTGAACAGGTAGACGAGGGTAGAGCAGTTGATGTGGAGTATATGGATTTCAGTAAAGCGTTTGATAAAGTTCCCCACGGTCGGCTATTGCAGAAAATACGGAGGCTGGGGATTGAGGGTGATTTAGAGATGTGGATCAGAAATTGGCTAGTTGAAAGAAGACCAAAGGTGGTGGTTGATGGCAAATGTTCAGAATGGAGTTCAGTTATGAGTGGCGTACCACAAGGATCTGTTCTGGGGCCGTTGCAGTTTATCATTTTTATAAATGACCTAGAGGAGGGCGCAGAAGGTTGGGTGAGTAAATTTGCAAACAACACTAAAGTCGGTGGAGTTGTAGACAGTGTGGAAGGATGTTGCAGGTTACAGAGGGACATAGATAAGCTGCAGAGCTGGGCTGAGAGGTGGCAAATGGAGTTTAATGTAGAGAAGTGTGAGGTGATTCACTTTGGAAAGAAAAACAGGAATGCGGAATATTTGGCTAATGGTAAAATTCTTGGTAGTGTGGATGAGCAGAGGGATCTTGGTGTCCATGTACATAGATCCCTGAAAGTTGCCACCCAGGTTGATAGGGTTGTGAAGAATTTCAGTAAAGCGTAAAGCGTTTGATAAAGTTCCCCACGGTCGGCTATTGCAGAAAATACGGAGGCTGGGGATTGAGGGTGATTTAGAGATGTGGATCAGAAATTGGCTAGTTGAAAGAAGACCAAAGGTGGTGGTTGATGGCAAATGTTCAGAATGGAGTTCAGTTATGAGTGGCGTACCACAAGGATCTGTTCTGGGGCCGTTGCAGTTTATCATTTTTATAAATGACCTAGAGGAGGGCGCAGAAGGTTGGGTGAGTAAATTTGCAAACAACACTAAAGTCGGTGGAGTTGTAGACAGTGTGGAAGGATGTTGCAGGTTACAGAGGGACATAGATAAGCTGCAGAGCTGGGCTGAGAGGTGGCAAATGGAGTTTAATGTAGAGAAGTGTGAGGTGATTCACTTTGGAAAGAAAAACAGGAATGCGGAATATTTGGCTAATGGTAAAATTCTTGGTAGTGTGGATGAGCAGAGGGATCTTGGTGTCCATGTACATAGATCCCTGAAAGTTGCCACCCAGGTTGATAGGGTTGTGAAGAAGGCCTATGGTGTGTTGGCCTTTATTGGTAGAGGGATTGAATTCCGTAGCCATGAGGTCATGTTGCAGCTGTACAAAACTCTGGTATGGCCGCATTTGGAGTATTGCGTACAGTTCTGGTCGCCTCATTATAGGAAGGACGTGGAAGCTTTGGAACGGGTGCAGCGGAGATTTACCAGGATGTTGCCTGGTATGGAGGGAAAATCTTATGAGGAAAGGCTGATGGACTTGAGGTTGTTTTCGTTAGAGAGAAGAAGGTTAAGAGGTGACTTAATAGAGGTATACAAAATGATCAGAGGGTTAGATAGGGTGGACAGTGAGAGCCTTCTCCCGTGGATGGAGGTGGCTAGCACAAGGGGACATAGCCTTAAATTGAGGGGTAATAGATATAGGACAGAGGTCAGAGGTAGGTTTTTTACGCAAAGAGTGGTGAGGCCGTGGAATGCCCTACCTGCAACAGTAGTGAACTCGCCAACATTGAGGGCATTTAAAAGTTTATTGGATAAGCATATGGATGATAATGGCATAGTGTAGGTTAGATGGCCTTTAGTTCCCACCGACTTCCCATGTCGGTTTAACATCGTGGGCCGAAGGGCCTGTACTGCGCTGTATCGTTCTATGTTCTATGTTCTATGTTCTAAATCATTCCCTGACCAACTTCACTCCATTGCAAACTTATTCAGCACCCTTGTACAGGATTTCTTCAATTTATCAATAATTGCTATTGCTTAATGTTTATTTTACGTATTCACAGCTCTGCAAAGGAAGAAAAAATCCTTTAATTGCTTAACTTGATTGAAGGAAATTTAATGCTACATGTTTGTACTCTAATACGTCACCAAAGGAATCAGCATTCAGGAGAAACATCTCCAAATTGTATTCAAAAACTTTCAAGATGCATCCAATATTTGTTTAAATTTGATAACTAGTGTGCTTAAAATGGATTTGAATCCTAGATGCCAATCAACCCACAGAATTGTTCCGTGGATTATATCTGAATATATTTAAATTATGATGACACAAATACATTAACAAAAACATTTTTTGCACTTACTTTTAGCAAACGTTTAACATCTGTAGCATCAGTAGCTGTGAGGACTTTGGTTATGCCTTTTAAAATCTCTTCATGAATTGTTCGCTGTTTCAATTCAGAAACTTCGGCCTTTAAAACAAACTATATAACAAATAAATTAGTAGGAGAAATATCAAGTCCTCTATAGTTGGCTTCAAGCACTAAATAATAGCTACAATAAACTATGCAACAGTTAATAGACATGTTCATGATGAATCTCTGAATCTTATTCGAAGTATTGAGCCTAGCATGTCTATCACGTTTGACGGTATTACACATGTAACATCTGTGCCACAGTTGCACCTTAGTGGCCACAATATCATGGGCCAGACTTTCCAATTCTCTGCTCCTCATCTGCCAAATCATTTGATGGATGGAAATCATCAAGTGGTGAGCACAGAAGGGGAATCCAACCTTAGATTCAGGCATGAACTTGACAGGAACCGTGAGAATCTTAGAAAACCATCTTGGTTAGAAAAAACGGTAGGTCTGGTTTCTTCCAAATTTAATAACCCAAGAATACTTCAAAATCAAGAGGTGAAAAGGAGGGGAAAATGTAGTGGTGAAATTATTAGAATTAAAAGTCCCCATTGGTTGTGAGCTTCCAAAATCCCCTGGATTCTAGATTGAAAAATCCCAAATAAATACCTCTATTCAACAAAGGAGGGAGACAGAGCAAGAAACTTTCGGCCAGTTAGCCTATCATCTGTCAGTGGAAAAATGCTAGAATACATTAAGAAGATAATAGCAGGACATTTAGAAAATCATAATACCATCAGACAGAGTCAGCATGTTATGTGAATGGCAAATCACGTTTGACTAATTTATTAGGATTCCTTGAAGGAGTAACCAGCATAGTAGATAAAGGTGAATTTTAGACATGGTGTATTTGGATTTCCAAAAGGCATTCGCTGAGGTGCCACAACAAATGTTATCAGAAAAAATAAGAGCTCGTGTGTAGCAGGCAACATGTTACCGTGGAAAGGGGATTGATTGGCTAACAGAAAGTAGACTGTAGGGATAAAACTGTCATTTTCAGGTGAACATGCTGTGTCTTGTGGAGTACCACAGGGATCAGTGCTGGGGCTGAACTGTTAACAATCTATGTTAATGACTTGGATGAAGGGACCAAATGTTACATTTGCTGATGTTGCAATGATGTGTAGGTAAGTAAGTTGCGAAGAGGATATACTCAGTCTACTGAGGGTCAGAGTTAGGGTAGGTGAATGGGCAAAGATCTGGCAGATGACGTACAATGTGGGAAAATGTGAACTTGCCCACTTTGGCAGGAAGAATAGAAAAGCAGTATACTATTTTAATGGGGACTGGAGAACTTGGTGATACAGGGGGAACTGGGTTTCCTGGTATATGAATCACAAAAAGTAAGTGTACAAATACAGCGAGTGATTAGGAAAGCAAATGAAATGTTGGTATTTATTGCAAAGACAATGTAATATAAAAGTAGGGAAGTGTTGTTACAGCTGAAAATTAGCGAGACCAGGGCTGGAATTCTCTTTTCCCGCTGGTCTTGCACTCCCGCCCACAGGTTTCCCGACACTTGGGGTGGCTTCAATTGGAAATCAACAAGTGTTGGGAGGAGAGAATCCCGCTGCCAGCAAATGGTGTGCTGCCAAGAAATATGCGACCGGGGGACCAGAATATCCAGCCCCAGATCTGGAATAATGTTAATTGTTTGTTCTCCTTACTTAAGAAAAGATAAAATTGCATGAGATTCAGTTCAAAGAAGGTTGACTCAGCTGATTTCCTGGGATGAAGGGTTATTTTACGTGGAAAGATTGAACAGGCTGAACCTATATCGTTTGGAGTTTAGAAGGATGAGAGGTCTTAATGAAATATATAACATTGAGGGTACATGACAGGGTGGATGCTGAATGAATATTTCTCCATTCGGGGTGTCTGGAACTAAGGGACACTGCTTAAAATTAGGAATCTCACATTTAAGCTGGAGGTGAGAAAAATTCATATTCTCTCAGCGATCATTGCTCTGTGGAATTCTCTTTCCCAGAGAGTTGTGGGGGCTGGTCAATTGAATACATCTGAGGCTGAGTTAGGTGGATTTTTTGATCATTTTTGATCAAAGGAGACAGAGGTTATGGAGTACAGAGAGGAAAGTGGAGTTGAGGTCACAGTCAGGTCGGTCATGGTCTGTCGAATATTGAAGCAGGCTCGAGTGGCCTACTCCTGCTCCTAATTCTCATGTTGTGAACTGGCCTCTTCTCAAAGGGAGGACCCAGGATTTTCAAGAAACTTTGAAAAGATTGGAAAAGGACCAAAGTGTATGGTCAAAGACACAATGGGCACAATTTAACGGCCGTATCCCACTGGAATCGGAATGGGATACAGCCGGTAGATACCTCTCCCGAGGTTCCCAATGGTCATTAGGCCTTAGATCTCGCAAGACGTGATCTGGTGGGCAGGATGCAGTCTCGCTAAGATAAAAGAGCTTAAAAGCTCACTTAGGCATACTGCTGCCGGATTTAACAGCCAGCCAGCATCCATGGGCCTCACCGAAGAGACCCCAGTCTAGCACCGTTTAGCACTGGTCTCCACAAACGGGAACCGAGCAGAACAGGTATTGGGGGGGTCTCCAAGGCAATCAGAGGCCCCGGGTGGTCGGAGGGGGGTGGGGTGGGGGGGGTGGGTGGAACAAGAGATTGGGGCGGCATTTTCTTCCTGCACTGTGGAGCTCTGTTCCTCGGAACGCCTCAGTGCAGGATATGCCGCTAAGTGCAGCCTAGATGGGGCGTGCCTTCCCGTTGCTGCGCTACAAGTGCCAGGAATGACCCTTGATTCCCCCCACGGAATGATCTCTGTTTATTTTTGTTAAATCGAGCTCAAAATTTCATTCGTAAGATATGTTGTGATCTGAGCCAACACCTATAACGATAAGATGCTCAAGCCATTTATGGGAGCATATGACAATATTGAACTCACGAAGATGCCAACGGCAGATTTCAATTTATTAGGGAAACGTGTGAGAAATAATGAAGAGTTTTTCAAAGGCTGGAAGCATCCCCTCCCTCTGATCCTATATGCAGCCATTCACCCTTCACCAAAGTGAAGTTTAATGGCTGCTTATGTTATTTTCAGACTCCCCTTCTAGTGAACCCCCAAAGCCAGGGCTTAAGCAAGGCTGAGAAAATCATTGAGAAAGATTCTCCGTCCCGCCGCATCCGTTATCTGGTGTGGCGCACCCCCACCAATAGCGGGATTCTCCATCCCAGCAGTCTGCCAATGGGGTTTCCCATTGTGGGCACCCCCACACCGTTGGGAAATCCACGGGCTTACGTGCAGTGCTGGCAAAACGGAGGATCCAGCCCATTATGTTTTCAAACAACGAGGACACATAGATTTATACCTGTACGTGCTTTCTGAATAAGGAAATACCACGACAATGACATGGATATGTTGTGTTAAATCTTTAATTGTACCTTAATATATGAGCGGAGGTGGATGTCTAATTGTTGTTCATGGCACTTAGCAACAACATCAACAATAGCCCTTAGAAATAGAAAAGAAGTATTTTAGCACATAGAATGGTATTGCATGCTTTGTTTTAAGGCCTTTATGACCAGATCTTTCTAAACAGGTACAAATGCCTATTTTCATTTTGCATCTCTCATTGATAAAATAGCCAGAGATGGCATGGATTAGACAAAAATAAATGTGTTAAGTTGCATTGAGAGTTTATTTTGGGGTCAGGCCACTGCAATTAAGGATAAAATCCTCAAGTTTGATTTTCATTTCACCCATAATTAGCATGGTTCAAAACTAAATTTTAATCTGACTTGTGTTACCACCGATAAGAAAGTTCAGTGGCAGAATTCCCCATCGGCTGGATCCTCTAGGCTGCTGGCAGCGCACCCACGCCTATTCCAGGAACACGGCTGGCAGACTGGAAAATCCCACCATCATTAACAATTCAAGGTATTCAACTTTGACAACATGTACTGCTTCTAATGCCCAAGTGATTACACAAACCTCTGTGATCATTTCACCAAGACAGGCCCAATGACCCAGATGGCAGATCTATATTGGCATTTATCAAAATGACCTCCTGCAGATTACATGTGGTTTCCAACGTAGCATTTCCGCATGTGGATTAACAATCAATGACATTTACTTAGTGTCTTCTTTCAGCGAACTGCAGGTAGTCAATGACTTCTTACAAGTCCTAACATTATTGAAATTTAAAAGTCTTCACATGGTCCTGAATAATGATGACATTTCAAATATGTCTATACAACTGTTAGACTTGCAAGGGAATTGGACTTGACGCCAACTGGTTGTAACTCACTGTCACAATATTGTCACATCTATGTCAATGAGTGGAATCTATTGCTCTTAGGATCGCAACGTGTCACGAACATTTACGTGCCCAAATCACACTCCCAACTGTCATTGTGCCTACCTGGGAGATCTTCCAATTAAGAAGTGGCCTCTGGGTCTGGCATCCAATTGAGGATAGTAGATGGGTTCTTAAAGTGACAGGCCCAGTCAGAGGGCCTACAGCTTTCGGCCATGGGCACTGCTGCTGTCAGAGGAGAAATACAAGGGCACTTCCATCTTGAGGTGTGCAGAGAAGATATATTTAATTTAGTAGACTAAACAATGGCCACAACTGTCAGGTATCCCCTCTGGAAGGGAAAACCTCTCCACAGGATGGCTGGTGGCACCAGCCGTGGCCTGCTTGATGGATTCAGCACCAGTGGAGGGGTCAGGGTGGGGGTGTTGGGGGGGGGGGGGGTGAGTATGTTAAACAAGAGGCTTTGCAGGCCACCCAACCCAGCCATCGGCAATCCATCTGCAGGCTCCTTCCAGGCTTGGCCTTCAGCAGTGAGCCTGTCCCCTACCAAGATATGCCCAATCAGCCCAGAACTGTACATTTTATTATGCAGATGGAATACCTCCTGTGGTAGTATGACTAGGGCGACTATGGTACCTGGGAGTGTGAGCTACCATTCGTGGAGAAGGCTCGCTGCTCATTGGCCCAAGTGTTTGCATTTCATTGGTCGGAACATAAGGTAGCTCCGCCCAGTTAGGCGGAGTATAAGAACCCGTGTCTCCTAGCAGCCAGCCTTCTTTCTGTACTCGAGCTGCTGGGGAAACATCTTGTTGATTAAAGCCTTCAATTCGGACTACTCCTTCGTTTCAGTAGTTATTGATCGCGCATCACCTCCTGCTGGAAAATAGACTTTCCAGGTACTGACCCACTTCCAAGTGATCTTCCTGGAGGCAGGAACATGTCAGAGAAATTCCTCCTGGTGTCACCTTGACATCTTTCCTGCAGGACCAGGACCACCTAATAAGTCTAATAATTTTTGTTTGCACCAGCTCAAACCTTGGTTTCTTGCTTATAACCAGGGAGTTTATTGGCATTGGTATTTCCTGCCCCTAAACAACATCTTGCAGAGTGATTCTCTTTGATCTGGACCAAAACACTCAGTTGTTCCATTTATTAGCTTAGTTCAGCGAAATTTAGTGATGGCTAATAAAGAAACAAAGAATATCACCGTCCGATCAGGAGTCTATCAAGAAACATCTTAAACATTGTTATCGTGCCTCCGTCCACTGGCAATGCATTCTGGGCACCCATCACCCTCTGAGTGAATAACTTTCCCCGCACTTCTCCCCTAAAATTTCCCCTTCACATCTTGAACCTGTGCCCCCTTATAATTGAGTCTTCCACTTTGGGAAAACGCTCCTGACTATTCATCCAGTCTACACCTCTCCTAATTTTGTAGACCTCAATCAGGTCCCCCATCTGCCTCCGTCTTTCCAACAAAAACAAGCTGAATTTATTCAACCTCTCTTCATAGCTAACATCGTCCAGACCAGGCAACACCCCGGTAAACTTTCTTTGCACTCTCTCCAAAGCATCCATGTCCTCTGATGGCGGCCATAACAACACCCAATATTCCAATTGTGACCCAACAGATGCACAAGATGGCACCAGAGCATGGCGACTCTCTGCAAGCTCTCCCTAACAGATCCTCTTTTTACTTATCTTACAAACGTTGTAATCTTTTAAAATTTAATTCTAAGACTAACATTATTATGAACCTCTCTCTTTTATCTTTTCTTGCAGGCTTGAAACCTTGTGTTGCCCTATTATGTATTTTGTTTTATTTCCTTTTCTTTTCATGTTCTTAATGATCTGTTGAGCTGCTCGCAGAAAAATACTTTTTGTTGTACCTCGGTACACGTGACCATAAACAAAAATCCAAAATCCAACTAAAGTTTTATACAACTGTAACATGACTTGCCAACTCCTGTCCTCAATGCCCGGCCAATGAAGGCAAGCATGCCGTCTAATGGCCTTAGCCACCTGTACTGCCACTTCCATGGAACTATGGACCTGAACGCCCAAATCACTCTGTATGTCAATGTTCCTAATGTGACTCAAGTTTTAGTTACTGATAACAAGCACCTTTAGAACATCACTGTTCTGTTTCGACAGGTAGGCCTGATCAAACATGCAGTTTACATTCAGAATTACTTAACTTATTGCATTGTCAAAGTCCTAACTTCACAACAGTAGACTGGCAAATGAATCAATGGTCAGCAGACGGTCTTACAATGAAACACACAGCACTGCAGCGCAAGGCCCCAGCCAATGTGAGGGACCCATACTGAGAGGTGGCTGTTGGGTGGGAACACCAATCAGAGCTCGGTAGCTCTCAATTTGCTGGTAGGCGCAAGAAATTTGAATGAGCCTATCAGCAGGAAATACAGAACGAGATCGGGCTCTGATTGGTGAACTCCCATTTAGATCACATTAGGAACATTTAGATCGGGAAAACAGTTTGCCAGACGTTGAGGCGTGGTAGGTCAGAAAAATCTCCTGATTGTTTAGCGTGAATTTTTTGAACTTTGATTGAGTGAAGCAGAAGCCAGGTTTCTAACATTCGGCCCATCAGCCTGAGGCAAAAGTGAGGTCACCCACCTAACATCAGGGTGCGAGCCTGTGAAGCCTTCAGCAGTGAGCATTGGCCAACGAGGGGAGAAGTGGGGTGACTCTTGACCACCAGGCGAGGGAACAGGGTGGGCAGCAGGTAACCAACTAAAGAAAGATTAGAGGCCATGCCACGGGAGGCCAGATAAAGCCAGCACCCAATAGCAGCAAGGCAGCCAGCCAGGAGCACACGCTGTCGTCGAGGCTTGAGGCTCAGCCACCTGAGCGAGAGCTGAGCAATTGGAAGATGTGAGGGCCAGAAACCACCTGTGTCATGGTTTATTAGAGAGCAATGGCCAGTGGGGAGACTCGATCAGAGCAGCGGCCAGGGCTGAAAGAGAGAGGGTTCAGCAACAACTAGATTGGGGAGGGCAAAAGGAAGGTCAGGCCAGTCAGCTAGCAGCAGCAGCCAGCCAGGAGCACAGCGGGCATCGAGGCTCAAGGCCAAGCCATCCGAGCGAGAGGTGTGAGCAGTTGGCAGGTGCAAGGACCAGGCAGGCACCGGTGAAGTGGTATTTGGGGAGCAGTGGGGAGACTTAACCAGAGGCAATGGTTGAGAGTGAGAGGCTGGGTGGCAACTGGACCGGCGAGGGTATGAGCAGTGGTCAGGCAGATAGCCAGCAGCAGCAGCCAAGCAGCCAGTGAACCATCACCAGCACACCTGCGAGCTTAGATCAAGACTCAACCCCCAGGCCAGGGCTGAGGAGGGCAAAGAAGCCTGCTCCTTCTGAAAATTCATATTCATTGAAATGAAGATACACTATCTGGCAGTTAAAAGTGCAGAAAGGTGAAGGCGAGGCAAGAGGACGAAGCTAGGCAAAAAGACAGTTTGATAGTTTACTCTAAAAGGTTTGCAGTCTTGAGCAGGGCACAAACTGCGCATTCATCCACCACAACATCCACCAAAAGCTTTGGTAACTGTGGTAAACACCACTAGTGACACATTGCATGTATTACGGTACTGCCCATGTATTACAGGTACCACAGTAGATCCCAGTGTAAGCTCTCCTGCGCTGCTCCCATTCTGGTTCCAGCTGCAGGAGGCACAACATCTTGTGCAATAAAGCCTCGATTGTTTCACCATTCTCGTCTCGTGGTAATTGATGGTACATCAGTAACTTCCCTGATGACTTCAAGCTTGCGATATCCAGAGACAGCGCATCGCCTGAAGAATGGGCTCTGAAATTACAGCCTTCTTCTCATAAGTTAGGGAGCACTACAGCACTTAAGCAGTGACTTTGATTTTTTGTGGCTTGCATTGTGTGAACTGAAGGTGGGCTGGGTCAGGAGGGTATTAATGTCATTGGGGGTGGGACTTTATGGTATTTAGGGCAGGCTGCCATTTTACCAGAGAGTGAGCCCATGACATGAGGCTCCGCAAAGAAGGGGAGAGTTAAGCCCCCAAAAATGCAAGCACGCCTCTGACGATTAGTAAAATAATCCACAGCAACTTTGTGTAATTCATCATTTTGTGAATTTGTAAACTGAAGGTGTTGGGGTAGATGTTCCTGGTCCAGTACCTGGATCTACTCGATCTCCTGGACATGGTGGATAGGGGATTGGCAGGGAGGATGGCACATTCTCAAGGGGGCCCACCTAATATTCTTTCTAATTAAATTAATTTAAAATTAACTCTGATCACATGCAAACTGTCGTTACCTTTTCCTCCCCAAGCTTGCCAACATTGTGAATGCTTTGTTTGGGGTTGGACAGTGTCATTGATTATCATCATCAATTCATATCAAAGTATACCAGAGATGTGGAGAGACTGTGGTGCAAGTTTTCTATTTTGTTGTCAACGTTGAATTTTAAACATTTAAAACTTTATTGGCTAAAATATTAGTTAAATGAAATGAAATGTAGGCTATATTTCTACCTGATGGTGGCAGTAACAACTTGGTTTTCATCGTTCTGTATCAAGATGTAAAGCAACTGATTCAGAAGAACAGGAAGGAAATGTACTATCACATGGATCTTTTCAATGCCAAGTAGACCCTGAAAATGTTCAGAAACAGCTGAAGGATCAAAACATTTCTGACACACCATCAACAATAAACTCCAGTGAATTAAACAAGAGAATAAAACAAGATACTTTGAAATATTGCTTTTACTATGCTTAACCATATGAATAATAATATAATAATTATTAGTGTCACAAATAGGCTTACATCAGAACTGCAATGAAGATACTGTGAAAATCCCCGAGTCGGCACCCTCTTGCGCCTGTTCGGGTACACTGAGGGAGAATTCAGAATGTCCAATTCACCTAACAAGCATGCCTTCGGGACTTGTGGGAGGAAACCGGAGCACCCGGAGAGAACCCACGCAGACAAGGGGAGAACCGGGCAGCACGGTGGCGCAGTGGGTTAGCCCTGCTGCCTCACGACGCCGAGGTCCCAGGTTCAATCCCGGCCCTGGGTCACTGTCCGTGTGGAGTTTGCACATTCGCCCCGTGTTTGCGTGGGTTTCGCCCCCACAACCCAAGGATGTGCAGACTAGGTGGATTGGCCACGCTAAATTGCCCCTTAATTGGAAGAAATTAATTGGGTACTCTTAACTTATTTTTTAAAAGACACGGGGAGAACGTGCAGACTCGGCATCGACAGTGACCCAAGCGGGAATATAACCCGGGACCCTGGTGTCACATCCAATTTGAAGTACTTCACTCACTTATGAAGTCTCTCTATCAATTAACACATGACTTAGTTGTTTGATTTCATTTTGGAACATTAATGTTCATTGCAAATTTAGGATTTAAATTCTTTCATAATCTTTTTGTCACAAGTAGGCTTACATTGTAATGAAGTTACTGTGAAAAGCCCCTAGTTGCCACATTCCGACGCCTGTTCGGGCGCCTGTTCGGCTATACAGAGGGAGAATTCAGAATGTCCAATTCACCTAACAGCACGACTTTTGGGACTATTGGGAGGAAACTGAAACATCGGGAGGAAACCCACGCAGACAAGGGGAGAACATGCAGACTCCGCACAGACAATGACCCAGCCAGGAATCGAACCTGGGACCCTGGCGCTGTGAAGCTGGAGTGCTAACCACTGTGCTACCGTGCTGCCCAGCAATGATACTTGTTTTTCCTGAAACAGCGACTGATTAAATAAGCAAAAATGAATATATGTAAATTTTGAAGCAGCATATTATGAATTCACTTCAATTTTATATTGATTTAAATGTTCAAACCTCTATGCGGTTGATAAATTCGGAGGATGGTGTCTGCGACCTCCCGTCTTCTGTATTTTGGCATTCCTGAAAAAAGTTGTTGAGATTTTCTTCCTAATAAAAAGCAAAAATAGTCATGAACTCTCCACTTCCCTGATAGGTCAGTGCACTAAAAAGCTAATTGACTGATCAGGTGCCCTTGGGAAGGAACAGTGCCTCAGGAAGAGAATTGGTAGGAAAAATCATGGCCTCGCTGCTCCCGCATTATTTTATATACATTTAAATCGGTTAAGGCAACTTATTCCTTAGCATTCACTCCGTAGTGCACTGTTACCCTTTTAAGTGGCAAGTGGGGCCGGAAAGCATTGCACACAAATTAAAAAATCAGATGAACTGCACCTGAGTATAGATTGTGGATACAACATGCGTAGAAACTTTGAAGAGTGGCTTCCCTCCATCAACCCACTTAATGTCAGATCCGTTAGCCTGTGCAGAAATAAAGTAAAAAAATTCATTACAGATGTGTGACCACTTGCTGGTTCCCTCCTTCTCCAGTCATCGCCTCACTCCCAACAGTTCCATCTCCCATCTATGGACCGACTTCGAAGCTGATGCAGGCAACACACTGGCTCAAAATTCAAATCCTCTTTGCCAGCAGGCTGTCTGAGGATGCCCAAGCAGATGTTTGCGCCTCACTGGCCTGATGAAAATGAGGTCCAGAGTACAATGTATTCTCATGTATTTTGTTTAATTCCCTTTTCTTCCATGTACTGAATGATCTGTTGAGCTGCTTGCAGAAAAATACTTTTCACTGTACCTCGGTACACGTGACAATAAACAAATCCAATCCAATCCAATCCAATATTGAGTGTGCGTTGGGTCTAGCCACACCAGCGCACAAATCATTCTGAACATCCAAGCTGGTGGGTGGCACAAACTAATGTCAAGGAACCTGCTGTTAAATGATCTGCCAAGGGAACACCTTCAAGTTGCACCCCTGCTCTAGCCACTCCTATAAATACTTAAAGGTTGGCACCAGGTGCATAGTTTTAACTGACTTGACCTGCAGGGAGCAGTTTGCTCAAAACGTCAGGTGGAATCCACCATTTAGGAGTCCTCTGCAGATGAAGTTTTGATACCACAACTTGTTCATAATGTCGGCCATTCATTCCCCCACCTCCACTCCCTGAAACACACTGCTTGATTAATAGCTGAGCCTTCAGTTGGGCAGAAAGCAGGTCACTGACATTCACAGCAACACGTACTGGGTTAGCCTTAGGAACCAGGGTTGTCCATAGGTCGGGGGTTCTTGGTATCAGTGGGAGGTAGAGGCACTATCAGAGGGTGGGGAGAGGGAGGGGAAGCCAGCTCTCATAGAGGTGGGATGGGGAAGTAGTGCTGGCAAGGTCAGAGGCCTTGTGATTGGGGCAATTGCAGGACTTGACGCCTGATGGGGTGAGGGATCAGGGCCTGGTGGTGATCATGGGGTGAAGGGAGCCACTGGAAGACAGGAGCTGTGTGGGGGTGGCTGAGGTGAGGGGGGGGGGGGTAAAACCTGTTAGGAGCTGTCAAGGAGACCCTCTCCTAAGCATACCTAGATCCAGGGGATAAGTGTGAAGGCACTTACCTCCTGAATCCACGCACTGAGGAGGCTGCTGGGTTACCTATGGCTCAGGAAATTGGACCAACTGCAGTAAAGTTTGTAAACCTACACAAAATAAAAGAAGCTAACCACTGCTCCACCGCGCTGTCTGATTGACACATTTTATTTGTTCTTACCTTCCCTGGTGTTATGTTCTGATTACCAAGGTAACCAGCAGGAAGATTGGCCGCAACAAGTAAATGATGCTCATGAGATGCAAGTCTGCCATCTTTCATTAGAGGTAGCCAGGCATATCCAACTATAAAGAAATAGAACAAGCAAGACTGTAATGCTCTATGTAACATATTTTGTTCCATATTCACTAAAGTGTACTTCATGTTTCTGACCCCAAAACAGAGGCTTTGATTGGTTCCATATTCTTGCCAATATTGATCCCTCGAAAAGTCATCAATGAGGAAAATAGTGGGGAATTCTCCGCTACCCGGCGGGGCAAGGGTCCTGGCACCGAGGAGTGGCGTGAACCACTCCGGCGTCGGGCCGCCCCAATGGTGCGGATTCAGGGGCCAGGCCGGCGCCGGAGTGGTTTGCGCCGCGCCGGCCAGCGGGGAAGGGGCTTGGCGCCACGCCAACCGGCGCCGAAGGGCCTCCGCCGGCCAGCACGAGTTGGCGCATGCGCGGGAGGGCCAACGTATTCTGGCGTCATCCCAGCGCATGCGCAGGGGGGATCATCTCCGCATGAGCCATGGCGGAGGACCACACCAGCCGACGCGGAGGAATAGAGTGCCCCCACGGCACAGGCCCGTCGGCGGATCGGTGGACCTCGATGGCGGGCCAGGCCACCTTGAGGGCAAATCCCGGTACCAGATCCCCCAACGTCTCCCCGAGGCCGCCTGCACCGCCAGGTCCCGCCGGTAAGGACCTACTCTAATTTACTCCGGCGGGACCGGCAAAAAATGGATGGACACTCGGCCCATTACGGGCCGGAGAATCGGAGAATCGCCGGGGGTGCTGCTGCCAGCGCCCACCAACTGGCGCGGCGTGATTCCTGCCCCGGCCAAATCTCCGGCGCCGGAGAATTCGGCAGCCAGCGGAGGGGGGATTCATGCCCCCCCCCCCCCCCCCCCCCCCCCCCCCCCCCCCCCCCCCCCAGCGATTCTCCAATCTGGCGGGCGGTCGGAGAATCCCGTCGCATATCTTTTGTTCAAATACTTTAGAGGACAATCTCATTGCTCAAAGAGCTAGCATAAGTCCATATTTAGCCGTAGTCAAATTATCACCTGCTACCAGCTTCTTTTCCCTCCCTTGCATGACTACCTCTAGAATCCCTGGAGTGTCTGTCCTTGGCCATCCCTTATTTCTGATCTACATCCTACCCCCAGTTGTCAACCTCTTGAAGAAACAACATCAGGTTCCACATGCACAGTGATACTAGTGCCATCTCTCTTGATCTGCCCTCTCCCTCAGTGTTGTGCGACCGCTTGTCTGACATCTTCTTAATAAGCTGAAAATCATTTTCATTTTCATTAGATACTGCAAAAATTGAAGCCATTGTCTTCTGCCCCATCACAAATCCTTCCCCTCATCATTAGTTATATTTTACTCCCTGATTCCTGGGACGGGCTGAACCTGACTATCGACTATCTTTGTTGAACTTCTTAACCCATAAACTCTCCATCACTTAGGCCATCTACTTCCACCTCACTAATATCACATCTCCTGCCTCAGCCTGTCTGCACCCGGAGGAAACCCATGCAGACACGAGAAGAACATGCAGACCACGCACAGACAGTGACCCAAGCCGGGAATCAAACCTGGGACCCTGGCACTGTGAAGCCATAATGCTAACTACTAAGCTACCATGCTACCCTGGAGCATAATTTACAGCATGAGGTTTTTCTTATGTTCGTGGATTGTTGTTCTCGCACCAATCTAATATGGTAATATATTTCATTGTTGAGGGGAATCTCCGGCATCCCAGCTATATGTTTCTGAGCAGCGGGAAGCAGCATGCTGTTCGCTGGCAGCGGGATTCTCTGTTCCCGTGCTGTCAGTGGGTCAGTGGGCGTTCCCATTGAAACCACCTCAAGCTGCTGGGAAACCAGCAGGCCCTGACGACGGGCCCAGATAATTCACAACCAGTGAATGGCCAGGGAATTCCGGCCTGGATGTTTGATAGCAGTTCAAAACAGCTGTAACATTTAATGAGAACTTGAAACAAAAAAAGTTTCTCAAAAAATTATTTTTTTTAAAATTTAGAGTACCCAATTATTTTTTTCCAGTTAAGGGGAAATTTAGTGTGACCAATTCACCTACCCTGCACATCTTTTTGGGTTGTGGGGGTGAGACCCACACAGACACGGAATAATGTACAAACTCCACATGGACAGTGACGCGAGGCCGGGATTGAACTGGTGAAAATTCTTGAGCAAATGTAGTAAAAGGAGATAAACATGTGGGGGAAATGGCTATATTAAACTATTAGATCTTTTACCTTGCGTTTCCAATGCCTCTTTTTTTTTGGATCCACCTTTCGTAGCAAGGTCACAACTGATGTGATAGAATGAAAAAAGAATGTGATGTTTCTCATTCAGTTGAGTGGGAAGTTCGATTTTCACCTGAGTAATGGAAATAGCAAAGAGTTCAAGCTCATCACGCCTACAAGTCAGTTCCACTATCAGCAGCTTTTACTTCGGTCTAATGTTTACCCTGAAAGGTCCAGGAATGTAACATTCACAAGACCACAACCTAGGCACAAATGGGGAAACTATTCATTCTATTGTAACTCAACCATACCGAATAAAATCTACACATAAACCAAATGCAAATTTAAAAAAAAATGATTAGGGTTTTCACTTCTCTCTTTCTCAATCCAGACATCTATTAAATTAGCTGATCGCTCTTTGTCTTAAAAACAGATCAGCCTTAAATTTTCATTTGAACCTATTGTCACAAATAACCAGCATTCCAGATTTACATTTCATGTCCATTTTGCCATTTTATGTATGTTTCAGATTTCATCTTTTCAAGAGTGAAACATTCACATTTCTCCAATCTTTCCTCAAAACCCAGTCTTCAAATGCTAAAAAAATTAACCTATCCTAAGCATTGACCATGTGGTACAGTGGGTAGCATCCATGCCTTTGAATCAGAAACTGTGGGCTCAAGTCGCACTCCAGGACTTGATGGCCAATGAAGATGCGTTTGCAACATAGCCGAATAGGTGGAGTATCAACCTGCAAATCCTTCCACCGTATGCAAAAGACCAGTGATAAAAGCCATGTTATTCATAGCTCCCGAGTAAAACATGCATATAAAAGCACGTATTACCACAGCAACATATTACACCACCATCAAACATTGGTCTAAGATGCAAATATTTTTCTTGTGTCTTGATAGACAAAACAGGAATCAACACTTAGAAAGTGGTCTAATTAAAGCATTGCACAGTTTAAGCACAACTTGTTTTCCCAAAAATTGACAATACAGCTCATCAAGCCAGTTGCTTTGCCAATTGCTTCTCTGTAGTGGCTACAAATTCATAAAATTCATAGAATCCTTGCAGTTCAGAAGGAGGCCATTCGGCCCATTGGGTCTGCACCAACCCTCCAAATGTCATAAACAAAGCCTATTCGGTATCTTATTTTCACAATTAAATGTATTTGAATAATAATTACAATGTGAATCCAGGTAGGAAGATATTTTTTCTTTTGTCATTAGTGTATATTTTGGTGCATATAATTTTCCTGATTTTTTTAATTATCATTTGATTAACGACAAAGTTACCATTTGATTAACAACTGCATAAGGTATTCTGTTGCATGGCTCATGCACAGATTCCATACTGGATTTTACAATAATTATTTTGCTAAGACAAGATGGAAGCCAGTCTAAATTCAGTAGAATTAGCAGTACGTAATCAGTTGTCGCAACATTTTAAGTCATTTAGTGAACAGATGTATTTTTGTTCCTCTGTGTGCATTTCACTTGATTTGCATGCAAATCACAAACTTTAGTGCAGCACTCGCCAAACACTTTCAATTAAAGTACCTCATCATAAAAGTCAGGGTTCTGGGAATGATGTAGCACTGTTGTCTGTGCTGAAGTGGTGAACAGTGCTCCCCCTGGTTTTCTGTAAATGCACTGTCAGAAGGAAAGTAAAATAGCTTTATTGAAAGTACAAAGAAACAGCTCTGAGTCACAATTATGTGAGTCTCAACCACCCAAAGGACCCATTAGTTTTATGTTCCATAGTTGTTAATATTACAGTTTGTTTCATTGCACAAGTAACCTTTCAGGCTTGGAAACCCAATAAATAAGAAAAAACAGTGAACATTTGAAGCACAGATCAGAAATATTCACGCTTTTCTGCTCTTATGAAATTATGCAATAAAGAAACTGGCACAATTCTCAGCTGCTGACTGATCTCATATGAAATATGAATGCTAGGAATTGAAAATATAGGCATGAGGGTCCTAGCCACTGCACTAGGTCCAAGGTGTGCCTGATGCAATGTTCAAGCATTCCTGTAAATGAACAAGCAGTGTGTCTGCTTAAACAGGTGAGAAGTTGCATAAATGTGAAAACTGGGGACCTCAGTGTGTTTAGGAATCTAACTGTACCAAGTAGTTGAACAGCCCAAACAGTGGTTGTTAAATAGACCATTGATGGTGATTCAAAACCAGCCCACCACACTTTAAATGTTTTTGTTGCTGAGCTCATTAATGTACTTTTCGGCTGTTTCATGGCATCAAAGGAATTCAGGGCAGCTACCAGCCCATTCAGGCCCCACCCAGGATTGTCTCCCCCATGCACCCAACCCTGACTGACATCCTAGTTAGTTGGCTGATTTCCTGCCTTCCCAGAATAGTGACCCTCACCTGAGATTCCTCGAACTTAAAGAGGCCAATGTCTAAGAATTCACAATTGTACCAGCATGGCCTTCCACCAACTTCACTTCCATTTTCAGGCATAAATTGATGATCACGCATTAACTTCAGAATGATAAATGTTGCTAATCTCTTATTTTACTGATAGTCTCCCCAGGCTGGGCACCATCTGTAATTGAGGTGCACGATAACTCTCAGACGCAGGGATGACTCATAGCTGTTTATTTGCCTGGCTAGAAGCGAGGCGTGAAAGTTACAGCAGTGACTATGCAACAGCGAAGCCGAGATCTACAACTCAGCAACATAGAAAATAAAATCACTGTGGCTCATCCTCGTGGAACCATGCATTTTGTACCTTCACACAACATTTAAACAGTTTACCAATGAAACTTACTTTCAATGGTTGAGCACTTTCTCCATCTGAATTCCTGAACTCAATGCGCACCGCTAGATTTCTTGCCTGCAGAAATGGAAACTGAATCAGTATTTCACATCCCGAAAATTGGGATTCTGCACACAAAATGAGGACACATTCTCTCCAAGATTCAGGATGTGCTACAAAAGTACAAGTTTCCCCATCTCCCCTCAACAGTGGGCTCTTTGGATAGACACTGCCGGAATATCTGAAAGTTAACAGTTAGATGCTCTAGGTGGATGTTCTGGGAAGCAAATACGACATCAAACAAAACATAAATTTTCACAGTAACTGGATGATGGAGTATTAAGTTACAAACATGATGCCGGTGAAAAATACTATAAATTACATTAACATAGAACTGTATTAATTTAGTTTGATTTTCAGGAAAACAAAATGAGACTTCAAGCAGCAAATTCTTCCAATGTGTAGCCAATCTTGTACATCACAATAATAAAATCCCCAGAGATATTTCACATCTACTGGCCTATCTTTAATTGGCGAAGACAAAATGGATGATGGACTGAATGTGGCGACTAGGGTATTTTCACAGTAACTTCATTGCAGTGTTAATGCAAGCCTACTTGCGACACTAATAAATATTCTTATTATTTCAGTTACTGAGACACAAATAGCAAGGAAGTTACACAAGTAACAGAGCTTAATAACATTGTACAGAAGATACCAAAGCACTATAGATTTGGAAAACAATGCCTGCATTTCAGAAATAGCAAGGATTATGTTCCATGACATTCCAAGATTTACAGGTTACTGTGTTAAACATATGGGGTGAACATAGATATGTGAATCTACTATTCCAAACCATGTAGTAACAGAGCAGAGCAGAGTAACAAGATCTATTTTAATTTAAGTGGCTCCTTATACATAATATAATAAAAGAAAGTTAATGAACAGGAAGATAACAAAAGTTATCAAACATAGTGGGTGCAATTCTCTGAGTTATGCCATCGGTAGAGACGATTCCGGTGAGGTGGAGAATCCAACCGCAGTGAAGAAAACCGGAATGACGCCCCAATGCTCCGGCCCCCCTGGGATCAGGGTTCGTGCCCCGTGCCATCAGAAGGATGCAAATCCGTCATTAAGACCCATTTGCATACACTTCGTGGGTCAGGCACCATGGCCGGGGTTCTCTAACAACCCGTCTAAGTGTTGACGCCGGCATAAACACCGGAGTGTTTCACGCCAGCGTCAACGGGCCTCTTGGCCCAGCGATTCTGTAGCCCGCAAGGGGCCAGCATGGCGCGGGAGCGCTCTGCGCTGCTCCAGCTGCCGTATGTGGCCCAGCACTGCTCGCCGCGTGTCCGCGCATGGGGCGGTGGCCGCTTGCCCGCTGGCGCTGAGCAACATGGAGGAGCCGCACAGCGGGCTGGCACGGAAGAAGGTAGACCCCCCCCCCCCAATATCGAACGTGCCCATCGATCGGTGGCCCCCCAATCGTGGGACTGGCCGTTGTGGAGGCCCCCTCCAGAGACTGATCCACCCCCCCCCCCCCCCCCCAACCAGGAGGGCCACTGCAGCCGCGAGCACCATTTCAGCACAGAAGCTCAGAGAATCCCGGCCCATATTCTTCAGGCCCGTGTTATTCTCCGGTCCTCTGGGTCAGGAATCACGTGGGTGAGAATTACTACTGCTCTTGACAAGCGTGACCCTGATGTGGTGGACCTCGCGGTTGGCCAAGGGGATAACTCGTTCGGGAAGTTGCCCCCAAAGTCCATCCAAATGCCATCCTCCCCACCCCCATCGGGGGTCCTTTTATTTAGGGGGTCGTCTCTTTATATAAGGGGTCTCTGTGGGGGTCCCTTTATTTAGGTGATCTCCAGGGGGATCTCCAGATAGTCTCTGTGAGGGTGTGGGGGGGTGATGGTTGGATCACCACTACACTGGGGGGATGGATCATAAAATCTGGGGGTGGCAGGCTGAATTGGGCAGGATGGGGGTTCTGAATTGCGATGTGCGGGGGAGTAGCCAACTGTGGGTCTCGCTATTAGGCCACCTGCTGAAATTGTCAGCCCAAAAGCAGGATTCCCAAGAGAATCGTTTGCAACCCTCACCATGCATAAATTTGCATGGCTAAAGATTGGGAATCACTTCCTCATTTGCACTCTGAGCGGGAGGCCAAATCAGGTGCAATTCTGCTCCGGCGTGAGAGCATAGGGCTGGAGTCTTCCGCTCCACCTGTCGCACGATCGCCATGGGTAACAGGTGGGCAATGGAAACGTCCATTGACTTTGGACGGATTCTCCAGTCACCATCGGGCACAACAAGAGAATGCCGCCTATAGTCTCCCAAACAGAGAACTGTGCCCAGTATTTACATAAAGCAATGAAAATATACTAATGTTCATAAGTAATCCAATGAAGTCAAAATTTTAAGTTAGAAAAAATGGTTCACTGTGGAAAGAAAATGCATTACTCAGCAACATTTTCCTTCCCTTCACTCTATTGCAGATTTTAACTAGCTGTTAGCCTGATGAATGGGGATCATGGGCTACTTGGCGTCAAACCATAGCTGCTAAAACTTAAGAGAAGCTTGTCTGTGAGACAGAGTCATATGAAAGATCTAATCAAGAGGAGACAGGATCAGATAGAAGAGACAGAGAATCAATAGACAATGTGATTACGGAAAGACAATATCGGGGAATAAGTAGAAAGATTAAGATGAAGCAGCTGGTCAAGTGAACAAGACATCCGACTCCAAGGTGTACTTGGGTACCAGGCCCTCAGCCTTTGTCTAGGCTGTTGCATTATACTTTTCCTAAGTATTCAATAGTATGATTCTTGATGGCGTGTCGGGCAACTGTAGGCCTCCTCAAAAGATCAACCGTCTCAGCAACATGCTGGGTTACAAACCTGGGGTCTTTATGATTTGCTTAGATCAGTTACTGGATAAAAATATTTGAACCTTCATTTTTGTAAAGTTAAAATGACTTCATGCCTTCATTAAAATGGTGCCAGAATTCAGAAGATCCGCCCCTGAAACCAGTACCCACCATTTCACTGGGGTAGAAATGGGGGTGAGCTGTATTTCACAAATCCGTAGCTCCTGGAGGCAACGGCACATTTAAAAGTGCAGCTGCCTTGAAACTGAAGAAATTCTACTCATTGAAGTTTCTGAAACACGGCTCGTTGCCTTTAGGCATTTGAGGAAGAGGCCTGAACCTACTGGAGTCCTTTAGAGAGGCCAGGCACCCTCTTTGGAATGTAAAGAGAAGATGAATGTGCATAAAAGGTGGGTGCAGTCTGTCGAAATGAAATCACCTGCACTACATTTTGACAAATAAACAGACAGCCTGCAGTCGGAAAATAAATCAGTGCATGAAATTTAACTAAATGCATGTGAACATTAGCTGAAGTACTATCATTATAGTAGCATTTCCATTTAACTGTTTCCATTATTGTCCATTATCACAGTGTGTGTGTGTGGGGGAGGGGGAGGGTCGGGGGAAGAGGATACCTGCAAGTTCATTTTAATTGACAGCTCTAAGTGGTTATATAGAAATTGATTGTTTTTGATGTGAGGCTATGAATGCTATTTTTTATAATGGATTAAGTATTTGAACAGTTCTAAATATATTGAATTGGCTGTTATAAGTTAGAGTGTTTGTTTTATTATGGTGAAGTCTATAATAGATAATTACAACTTTATTTTATTTCATCATAAGATTGCTCCTGAGGTCTGCCCTTGGTGGATACTGGGTGAGTTGGCATGGATAGTGTTACGGTATATGGGGTGGATAGGGGAAATGGGTTTGCATGGGGAGTGTGTGGGGCGGGAGCCTGAAGACTGTTATGGTGTTACTTTTTTTTAAAGTCCCTGACTATCAACATGGGCCTTTAAACAGCCCACCTCGGTACCCTGCAGCCCCTGTGCCTGTCTCCAAACTCTGTCCAAGGGCAGGAGGCTCAAAGTCAGTTAGCACCCACCCACCTTCACACCCAGAATGAAAATCCAGCTATTCAGGACACTATCCCAGTTTTACAGAGTTGGGAATTTTCCAAACTCTTCATTCCTGGCTTGGGTGTGAAAGTTGATCCTGAGTGTTCCATTTTTCTTTCGACAATGACTCGCTTGAAACTATCAAAACAAAATTGAACCAGAATCTCTAACAAAGAAGATTATTGATGAAAAGAGTATGGATGTAAAAACAATAGAATTTTTGCTATGTAACTTACCTTGGCAAAGCATTTTTGACTATCATATTTCAAGTGTTTGGGGTAAATATAAACATGGTTTTTGTATATTGTATAAGGTTGGAAATATTTTGCAGACTCTTGCACAAACTCTTCGACCTCTATGGTAGGTTCATATGTACCTGCGTCCTTGAATGGTTTAATTGGCATATATGACGGGGTAACACAATCTGAAACAAATGAATAACAAGTTGTTTTTTTCATTTTACCCAAGTTTAGAATCCAGTAGCTTTAACAACTGCATAATCGCCTTGCCCCATCAAAGACATGACTGTTAAATAGTTCTTTTAAAGTATAAGATATGGCAATTGGAAAAAAAGAGTAAAACATTCCGCACTTTATATATATTTTCTTGGTCAACAATTCAAGTTTAGCTAATAGCCAAACAAATAAAGTTTAGATGAAAATATACAGATTAGTCAAATTAAAATGATAAATTTAAATGAATCCTAATTTCAGGTGGCTAATTACAGAGAGGAGCTGGGAATGAACCAAATATTTCCAAAGGAGGGAGTGAATCACAACAAGGTTGCGTCTTGTTAATAACAATGGAAAACCCTTGCCTTATCAACTGTGATGGCACGTGAGGCAGAGGAGGTAATTAGGAAAAAGGGGCAAAGAAATAACCAAAAGTGGAAAGGGTGAACTATAAATAAAACATACAAACCCAAACTCATGTTTTTTATTAGGAGCCGGTCAATAGGAAACATATCATTATGTTTTAAAAAAGGAAAATTGTATGTTGTATAACATCCATTGTAATTGATCTTTACAACACTGACAGACTGATTTTCACACACTTTTCTTCTGTCTTGTTGCTCTATTAAGTATTGTATCTGCAGCATGAGAATTTTATTGTAAATAATGTATCCTGCCTGAATTCAGGAAGACCGCAGAAGTACTTATTTTATCTATTTACCGACTGAGTCCTGACAAAAGAATTTCTGCTGCCATTTTCAAAACACAATAGCTGCTCTTTCATTGCACACGGTGGATATTAGCAAATGAAGAGACTTAGTCCAGTGGTGGTGACAGCTCGCCATTGGCTGCTGGCAGGATCTACCAGTCCCGCTGGAGTCAATAGCCATTGGCACTGCTCACTGGCTGTGCCACTGGGAAGCCGCTGTTTGGGGGGGGGGGGGGGGGGGGGGGGGGGATTGCCTTCGGTGGGACTGAAAAATCCTGCTGACAAAAAGTGCTGGAACATCTTGCCGCCAAGAGGGGCCAGACAATCCCGCCCTTATGAGTGCTCACATTGTGGGAATTGCACACGAAACAAAGCAATATGTTGTCACTACATCGTATGGGTTGCAGTGGTTCAAGAAGGTGACTCACCACCACTTTCCTCAAGGGAAATTAGGTTAGGACAATAAATGCTGGCCTAGTCAGCGACACTCACATTCCAGGAAAGAATTTTTAAAAATCATAGGCATGGGAATAAATTTAAGTACAATGCCACAACAAATTAAATGAAACCTTTCTTGGGCTGAGATACTGATTCATGTCAGAGAGGAGGAGAAAGTGTAATGAGGTGACACCTTGTCTGAGGCTTAGCACTTTGCACATCCTGATGGACAACTGGAGCATGGCGAACAAAGGTTTCACTCAAATACATTTTCAATGCACAGAAATGACTCAATGTAATTTCTATGCGATAAAAAGAGAATAAGAGAATTTCACAAGACAACAGAATATTTGTTCATTCATAATTTTCTCTGTATAGATATAGTGGGATAAATTGAATCATGGAGCAGCACGACAGAGACTTCTGTTGACTCCCCAGGGACAGGCTGTGCCATGGATGTATTTCTTCATGGGTTGGATTTTCAGGATGGCGAGTGCTCGGCACCCGTTATCTGGAAAGCTAGTGGGGATGTGCTGACAGGCTTACTGCCACTTTATGTTCTAATGAGCATTGAATGGTAGCAGATGGGACTTCTGTATTAATTTGAATGGAAGTCCTGCCCATAGCTCTTTAGACCATCCAGGGACAGCGCTGCATTGGCTGGAAGAGGTACTGCAGCGCCTTGCCTGAGACTATGTCCCAGGAACTGCAATGCTGGTAACTACCAGGTGCCCTAGGTTGGGGAGGTTAGAGGATGCCTTGGGGACGCAAATGGGGCCATGTTTCTCTTGGGGGGGTGAGGGGGGATTGGGTAGAGCCAAGAGCTCGTACACAGGTCTTTGGTCTGTGAGGGGGAAAACTCCCAGTCTGAAGGGGCCCTCTGAGGAGGTGCCTTCCCTACATCTCACTGTTGATGTTGGATGACAGCTTTTTCTGATTCCCGTCACATAGTCAACAGTCACTGACCAGCCTAAAAATTGGGACTGGGTGGGAATAGGCCCTTAAGTGAATCATGGGCCCTCTGCCTGACCAAGGCCTTATTCACCCCTTTTCCTGGATCGGGGCAGGTGGGATCTTGGAGGGAATCCTGTCCATGCTACTTTACGTTCCCCCTGCATCCCCCCCCCCCCCCCCCCAGTACCCACTGGGGACGGTAAGCATAAATCCTGGCCCATATTTCATTGTTTTATGCAAAAATGATATCAAGTGCAGTTTTGATAGTTTTTCCCTCAGAAATACTGGTGCAAGGTGCTCAGAGATTGTTTTCTAATCTATTTACTCTTCAAACTTGGAATGATTGTCCCAACAGCCTACATCTGGTGCCATGCAGATGGTGGTCACACAGCCTTTCCATGGCACAGTAAGGTTTGGTGTTCAGCCTGAAATTTCCCATGCAAGAAATCCTCAATCTTGGTTGATTAATTATGAGAAAGATATGAAGAAATTCTTCACAGGAAGGGAAAGAAAATTGACAAGCAAGTCACCCACGGGATCCATTGCACAATCTAGCAGATGTTTAGAGAGTAGCATCGATAGATCTTTGGCCTTTGGCCAAAAAAATGTGTTACGGAATTGGTGGGTGAAGCCTCCCCTCCAACCCCTCTTCCCCTGCCCCCCCCCCCACCATTATATTGCATTGTTTGTTCATTTTGCACTTATAAATTATGCAAGTTGTGAATCAACAGTTATTTTCTTAATTTTTAGGTGTTTGATCAAAAACTGTATCTGTTGTTCTCTATTTGTGTTACATTTGATGTAGGATGAGAAGAGCATCACCAAACCTCGATCGAAACATGCTATAGTTGGGGACATAAATGCAGAGCTAAATGTGACTCTAAAAAGACAATAAACAAAATAAATAAATGTCATACTTGGATGGTCAATGGGGACAGATTCCACCGATATATCAAGATTGCCAGGGATGGTCTGTACTTTGGTCATTTTGTCTGCTCTACAAGCATGAAAAATAAAATATCTAATTAGTCCAGACAGAAAACAAAATTATGTACTCTCCAGGTATTCCAATGTTCAAATTACAGGTGAAGGGCACCAATACCTTTTGAACTCCAGTACTAATTTCAGCAAGTCCTCTGTAGAAATCTTACTGCTTTCTTGCCGGAAAAGAGCAGAGAAGCGAGAGTCCCGGTCGATTGTTCCCTGATTGTCTTTGAACACTGCCCTAAACAACAGAGCAAAACAAGGACTATAGTAAACAGATGAAACGAAGGTAATATGGACTAGAATTTGCTGTAGCAGAGCATCTCATGGCATTAGAAATTTGCTTCTGTATGGTTAGCTCAGCAATTCTTTGCCCACAAAGTTGCTCAAAGTGTCTACTGATCAGAGCACAATGAGGTAAAAGGAGTTTGGTGCATATGTGAATAGGACAATTAATAGGGTTTCTTCTTAAAAAATCACGTTCAGTGCGGGGGCGGAGAATGGGTGTTCGCACGGAAATCGTGCCCAGCGCTGCTAAAGCGATTCTCCGGACCCCGGAGAATTGTTCGGGAGTCGCGGGCGCGCGATCTACGCTGCGCGGATAAGGAGCCATTGACAGTACCGGGGGAGGGCCTTACGGGAGGCCGGGGGGCAGTCGGGCGGGTAATATGGAACGGTGCGGGCCGATCGTTGGGAGCTTCTTTCCTGGTCCAGATCCACCGGCTGAGTCCGCCATGTCGCAGGCTGCTGTCGTGCGCATGCGCAGACTCCCGACCGGAAGTGCGGGTTCCCGTATCCACAGCTAGAGCACTCCGGGGCCCTGCTAGCCCCCTGCAGATGGGAGAATCACTCAGGACTTTCTTAAGGAAAGTCCAGAGTGAACCGCCAGCGTCAAAACGCTGGCGTGGGGACAGAGTCCCATTTTGGGAGAATCCAGCTCAGGTTTAAGGATTGGGAGAAAAACAACACAGGAAAGACTGAGAAAGGGGGAATTAAAAGGGGTACATTCCATCTTCAATCAAGTAAGAAAGAGAACCTCTGCCACCCCCCCCCCCCCCCCCCCCCCAGAATATTCATCACGACTTGATTTTCAAAGAAGAAAGTTATACTGTGAGAAATGAAACAAAGAAAAGTAAAAGAAAAGTGTTTGCCGGGGGCATGAATCATGTTATGGCTGCTGAATCACATGACTGGCTGAAAACGGGATTTGCACTGGCGTGATCTCGGTTTGTGGGCAGCACGGTAGCACAGTGGTTAGCACAATTGCTGAACAGCTCCAGGGTTCCCAGGTTCGATTCCAGGCTTGGGTCACTGTCTGTGCAGAGTCTGCATGTTCTCTCCGTGTCTGCGTGGGTTTCCCTTGGGTGCTCCGGTTTCCTCCCACAGTCCAAAGATGTGCAGGTTAGGTGGATTGCCCATGAAAATTGCCCTTAGTGTCGAAAGAAAAGGTTAGCTGGGGTTACTGGGTTACGGGGATAGGGTGGAGGTGTGGGCTTATGTAGGGTGCTCTTTCCAGAGCAGGAGCAGAATCGATCGGCCGAATGGCCTCCTTCTGCACTGTAAATTCTATGATTCTATGAAATCTTGTCGCCCCCTGTCGGTGACCAGAATGAGCATGAATCTGATTTCTCTTCATTTAAATGCATTTTAATATAATGAAAGGGCCTTACACTTTTACTTCGACCCATGACATGTCCTCCCACCCAGCAGTGTGATGTCACGTCGGCCCGGAATACTACTGGTTTCCAAAAGCGAAAATCAAGTTGTGATGAATATTCTGGGGGGTGCAGAGGTTCCTGAATGCCCCGGGGTTTGAGAGAGCAGGCTGGAAATTGCCTCCTGGCGTCCTCACAGTGCCGCTGGTGGTGCCCCTGGGGGGCAGTTCCCGGGAGGCAAATGAAGGAGGCAGTGCCAAGGGGGCACATGATGGGATAGTGTCATGGGAGCACACGAAGGAGGCTCCCTCAACCCCCGGGGCATTCAAGAACCTCTGCACCCACCAGAATATTCATCACAACTTGATTTTCGCTTTTGCCAACCAAGAGGGCTTTGGTGGAGGTGGGGGGTAACCCTCCTCCATTGGGGGGGGTGTTCCCCTTATGTGCGGTGAGGGGGGGGGGGAGGGGGGAGTACTGATGCCTGTGGGGCAGTGGTGAGGCAAAGAGAGCCTCAATGCCTGTGAGGGGTTTCATGGCTGTGAAGTGATGAGTGCCTACGATACTGCCATGGTGGGGGGGGGGGGGGGGGGGGGGGGGGGGTGAGGGTAGGGTGAGGATGGGGATGTTTGTGTGAACATGTGGGGGGTCCTGTCTGTGGAGGTTTGAGTGAACTATGTTCAGAAATGGCACCCCGATCTTAGCGGAGCCGGCCATGCTGGCGCGATCAGACCCCACCCTGTCAGAGTGACGGCGTAAATGATGCCTCAGATTTTCTGTGCATTAAGTGCCGAAAATGTGGTCTGAAAACTCGGTTGTTTCTGGAGAGAAATATACCTGTTTTCAGTCAGAGCCTAACACTCTGATAAATGCTGTGAAAATTCCACCTCGATATTTTTAAAACTTTCCTGAAGAATTCAAATACTGCAGGAACGTGACTTCACATTTATAGTAGCTCATTTTTGGTCATGGGAGGTTGATTGCTGGTTAGTAATACCTATCACATTGTTGAGTGGAATACTTATGCTTGTCATGACAACAGGCTTAATATTCTGAGGTCCGCTTTATGGGTAATTAAGGGGCAAAAATTGTACGTTTCAAAAGAAAATGCGGAGGCTACGGGTGAGATAGCACTTCTGCAATTCTAACAATGGAGCTATGTAATTCAGACCACAGCCTTTGGATATTCAAGTTTAACCATGCATCTGTTCCTTGCTTGTAGTTGCTGTACCGTTTACCCACAATTAACAGTGCATGCCATTAGCCTTGCCATTATTTTGACAGGCAATTGAGGCCCAGAAGGTCACTTCCATCATTCTGGATTGTTCTGTAGTACTAGGTATGTTTTACACATACTTGCAGCATAAAATACTGAATGACTTTGGTGGGCCAATGTAATTCACTTACTTTGGCTTTTCTAAATTTTAAGATTTGGAGATTGTCAAAATTTATTCCAGATGTATAATATTGAGGAATAACTACAATAATTTCGAGAAGTAGTGTTCTTATATCATATTTATTGCCTCACAGCTCACAATTTTGCAACATGCTAAAATATTAGTTCTAGCAATTTTGATTAAACAGTATTTGGTCCCACTGAACAAATCATTTATTAAGGGCTCCTGGCCTGGTTTCATGGCAACGCACAACATTTCATCAAAATACTGAAAGTAAGGTCATAAATTGTGCAATAAAAACAATATCGTTTCCTGCCGTAGATGATAGAATAATGAAAAAAAAAATAAGTGAAGCTGGACACAAGGGCCATAGAGAATGGTTTTGTAGCTGGATACCATTAAGAAGTGACATTATTTATGGTTGGTGATACTCTTAAAACCCACGCGTGAATGTGTCTGGCCATTTCCACTGGCGGCGTCTCCCAGACCAGCCTAAGTCGGTCCCTGCTGCTTATTCCCCAGCAGTGGGGTGAGCAACAAGTACAAATTGCCATTGACTTAGGGGCTGTTTAGCACACTGGGCTAATTCACTGGCTTTGAAAGCAGACCAAGCAGGCCAGCAACATGGTTCGATTCCCGTAACAGCCTCCCTGAACAGGTGCCGGAATGTGGTGACTAGGGGCTTTTCACAGTAACTTAATTGAAGCCTACTCGTAACAATAAGCGATTTTCATTTCATTTCATTTCACTTCAGCGGGACCAGATGATTCCTTCTGCGACCAAATGGTAAGCTGTCTCTGATGCGGGAAAACAGGGGAAAATTCCAGCCAGGTGCCTGCCGAGTCCCGCCGGTGTGGTTCACATGTAGACCCACCCGGCGGGACCTTGGTGTTCTGGCTGCTGGGGCAGGGGATCCGATTCGGGGGGGGGGTGGGCCTCCACGGTGGCCAGGCCTGTGATCGGTGGCTACCGATCGGCAGGCGCACTCATTCCCGGGGGGGGGGGGGGGGGGGCGGCGGCCGCTCGGGCGTAACTGCAGTGCCCTGCCAGCAGTTGGAGCTGCGGGATGCATTCCGGGGCCCTTCTAGCCCCCTTGAAGACGGAGAATCACCCGGGACTTTCTAGGAAAAAGTCCGGAATGATTCCCGCCCGTTTTCCGGCGGATGTGGGAACGTAGTCCCCAGGAGGAAGAATCCCGCCCTTAGTTTACAATCCCTTAACAATGCTCATAAAGCACCCAACAGGTATACAAATAAACATTTAATGTGCACCCACTCATCCAAGTTTCTATCAGTATCTGTCAACGGATACATACCTCACTGCCCAAGCAAATGGCATCCGGTACTTGGCTAACTTGTTACAAAACTGCTTGTTAGTCTTCAGAGTCTTCTGCGCAGTCTTGACAAGGAAATGAGTTGAAACAAAATGACAAAGACTTTATGAAAAATACGACTAAAGCATATTCTTGATTTAATTAACATCTTTAGAACAAAACAGGTTTTCATTTAAAATCATCTTTCTCCTTTCGTAGATCAATTCATTCATGAACAGAAACTGTTTTGGGGTCATATTAATAATTTAACAACAATGCAGGAAGAGTTTTATTACTTATTGCTCCATTTATCAATATATTACATAATATAAAAGTATGTCAAATGAATAATGAACTGTACAGAAATTAATCGGTACCTTGCTGGAGTCTGAGCTCTTAATATAGGGTTCAGCACAGGTGGAAATGTTTCCCATGAGTACTTTTTCTATTTTTGCCACCAGCAGGACGTCGGTACATGGGTTTGATACAGAGAAAATGGCCTACATGTTAAATCAAAATTCATGAATTAATTTCACTTTTTCGGTGTGGAGTAATTGTGCAAAGCGTGTTTGCAGAGAACCATAGCAAAGTTACAGCACAAGAAGAGGGCATTCAGCCCATTGTTTTTGTGCCAACCAAGAAAGAAAAAATAAAAACACCAGCTGCCCATTCTGTTCTCACCTTTCAGCATCCAGTCCATAGCCTTGCAGGTTATAGGCACAGATCCAGGTACTTTTAAAATGAGTTGAGGGCTTCTTCCTCCACCGCAACACCAGGCAGCGAATTCCAAAGACCCACCACACTCTGCATGAAGATGTTTTTCCTCATGAACTCTTTAATCATTCTACTGTTCCCCCTGGTAATTGACCTCTTCACGAGGGGAAATATGGCATCCCCGTCGACTGTATCTCGGCCCCTAGTACTGTACACCTCCACCAGGTCACTACTTAGCCTCCTCAGTTCCAAGTAAAACAACCCCAGTTTATCCAATTTTTTAAGCCGTGGCGACATTCTTGTACATCTCCTATGCTCTCTCCTCAAAGCAATTATGACCCTGCTGTAATGTGGCAACCAGAACTGTGCACAAAATTCCAGCTGTGGCCTAACCAGCATTTTATACAGTTCCATCATTAAATTCCTGCTTTTACAGTCCATACCTCATCCAATAAAAAAATACATTCCATATGCCATCTTTACAACCATATCCATCTTCCCTATCACCTTCACGGATCTGTGGGCATGCATTCCAAGGTCCCTCGCCTCTTCTACCCCTCCCAATATCCTCACAAGTATTGTATATTCCCTAGCCTTGCTTTCCCTCTCCAAGTGCATTATCTCACACGTCTCCTTTTTACACTTTGCCACCCATTCAACCAAATCAATTATATAATTCTGGAGACAACAACTTTCCCTTTCATTATCAATTACAGGGTTAATTTTTGTGTCATCTGCAAATTTCCTAACCATGCCATCCAATTGAAGTCCAAATCATTAATATATACAACAAACAGCAAGGGACGCAATACTCAGCTCTGTGGAATACTACTGAAGGCTGGGATCGAAACCAGGTCTTCGGCGCCGTGAGGCAGCAGTGCTAACCACTGCACCACCATGCAGCCCTGAAACCAGTCCACTTTTGCCAGATCAACTCTCAGCTTCTTAAAAATTGTCTTTCCCCTATTTAGAACTTTTACTCCTGTTCTATATTTATCCTTTCCCATAATTGTGCTACATTTAAATATATTATGGCCACTATCACTAAAATGGACCCCCACTGCTACTTTCATTCACTTCCTAAATCCTAGAATTGCACTCCCTCTCATTTGGCTTGTGACGTGCTGGCTAAAAAAGTTAACTTGAATGCAGTTCAAGTATTTTGTGCTCTCTGTGTCTATTAAACTGTTCGTACGCCAGTTGATGTTCGGGTAGTTGTAGTCCCCAACTGCTATTGCCCTATTGTTTTTGCACTCATAAATCTGTCTACATGTTTGCTCTTCTAATTTCCTTTCATTATTTGGGGGTCTATAGTACATTCCTAGAAGTGAGGCTGCCCCCTTTTTATTTCTGAGCTCAACATATGTAGCCTCATTTGATGATTCATTTGGTAGATCATCCCTCCTCACAGCTGTAACTGATTCTTTAACCAATAATGCTGCACCTCCACCTTTATTAGCCCCCTCTCTATCCTGCATGAAATCCCGGGATGTGGAGCTACCATTTTTGCTTCTCTTTAAGCCAGGTTTCAATAAGAGCTGTATTATCGTGCTGCCATGTGTCTATCTACCCTCTGCTCATTAGATTTATTTGCTATTCTCCTTGCATTTAAATAAATACATTCTAACATTGACAAATTCCTGTGCTGTAAACCTTTTAACCTCTGCTTCTTCTGGCTTTCAGAGTCGCTAATTTTCTGTCTCCCATTCCCTGCTCTGAATTTCTCCTATCTGAATCTGCCCTCATTTTAAAAAAGAGGGAACTATGGTAGCTGCTATATTTTTAAATCACATAAGTAATTTCAACGATGCACTCAAGGTTGCAATAGAGCCATGTACAGCTCAGAAGGAGGCTATTTGGCCTATAGAATCTATGCTGGCTTCTGTGGAACAATCCAGCCAGTCCCAATCACCAGCTATAGCGCTACAGTCCTCCAAATTTATTTCCTACAAGTGGCCATTAAACTTAATTTTGTCCAATATGTTCAAGCTAAGTATTCATAAAGGATTTTTTTTCTTAATTAATTTTCGTGGTGTGGGTGGGTGTGAGTGTCACCGGTGAGGCCAGCATTCATTGCCCATTTTTAACTGCCCTGGAAATGGTAGAGGTACGCAGCCTTCTTGAACCATAGTGCTGTAAGGAAGGAGCCCAGAATTTTGACCCAAAAACAATGATGGAGCGGCAATCTATTTCCAAGTTAGGGTGGTGAGTGGCTTGGAGGGGAACTTGCAGGTGGTGGTGTTCCTGTGCGTTTTCTGCCCTTGTCCTTCTAGCTGGTAGAGGTCACGTGTATAGAAGGCACTGCCGAAGGAGCCTTGGTGAATTCCTGCAGTGCATCTTGTAAGTAGTGCACATTGGTGCCACTGTGCATCATTGATGTAGGGAGTGAATGTGTAAAGTGGTGGATGGGTTGCCGACAAGCGGGTTGCTTTGTCCTGGATGGTGCCAAGCCTCTTGAGTATTGTTGGAGCTGCACTCACCCAGGCAAGTGGAGAGTATTCTATGACAAACCACAATTGTGCCTTATAGATGGTGGACATGCTTTGGGGAGTCAGCATGCAAATTATTTGCTGCAGAATTCCCAGCCTCTGACCTGCTTCACTCGCCAAAGTATTGGTACGGCATATGAACTCTGGCACAATTAACCAGACTCCAACCAATGGATATTTCAGTGGAGAGGCTGCGCAGATCCACTTCATCCAAATAGTCAAGGGAGAATGACCCATGGAAGTCCAAATCTTCCCTGGCTAAATCAATTAGTGTGTCACTTGTTGGGCCTAATGCTGAGAGCAAGCATAAATTTATGAGCATATTAAAGTCACCTGGATACAAGAGGGAGCAGGTACTGTAGCTTACTGATTAACTTGCAAGAACAGCTTAATAGAGAGCCGTTCTGTTTCTATGAGTAATATGTTCAAACACAATCTGAATAAAAAGGAGATGCTACAACTCACTGGCATTTGGTCGATTATCAGTGAATTTATTCTTAGTGGACATGTTCAGAATATGAACAGAACAGAGCTATTGTACTGACAGCATCAATGGCCACGGTTTAATGAATGGTTCGATATTAGTCAATAAAAGATAAAGGGCTAAATCCGATCATTGAACAACATGCATAGTTTAATGCTCAAAGGACACAGAGACTTGAACTGCCTAAAAACATAATAATTAATTATAGTGCACCAAATTTTTTACTCCACTGTGAATTAAACATTGCTTTCTGGCTCACCACGTTTCTCAAATCCTATAATATAGCTGTGATCAGAAATAATACCAGTTTGTTATTCTTGGCCGGCTCAACTCGCAGAGGGAGGAAACATTGTCCAGGAATGGGTGCAGCAACACAACTTTCATTTATCTCCTAACAGATCAATAATAATTGCTGTTATAATGCAGCTTCAACTTGGCAAGTTATCCCAAAGCATTACACAACGATTGGCACTGACCCAAAGAGCTATACTTGGGGGAGTGAGCAAAGGATTGGTGGAATAATTGGTTTTAAGGGCAGTTTTAAAGGATGACGAGATAGGTAGAAACATTCAGAGATGAAATTCCAGAACTTGGTCAAGATGGCTAAGGCACAGTCGTCAGTGGAAGGGTGAAAGGACCGGGATTGGGGTGGAACATGTGAGAGACCGTGGGGCGGGCTTCTCTGTCGGCTGCTGCCGAAATCGCAAAATGCGATTGGGCAGAGAATAGGTTCCAACGGCAAAATCACAGCGGGAGCCGATTTGATGCCAAATCGCAATTCTCCCTCACCTCAACAGCGGGGTCAATGTGGTCTGAAACCCATGTACAGTAAACACCGTTTGCATGTTATCAACAGGGCCTCCGTAATGGTCTGCTTCCGATGGGCCGAGTTCCCGACGGCGCGGTTCACTTGTGAATTTAAAAATCATGAAACCGGTGTTGTGGCTGCTGAGGGAGAGAGGGGGGTACGGAAAGCATCCAACGTAGCCATAGTTTGCTGACAGTTGTGCCACTGGACGGGGGCTTCTGCCAGGGCCCCAGGGGAGTAGCAGGGTGTAGCCAGTAGGTGGGCTGTGGCGTCGGGGTGGATGGGCACGGAACACCATTGCCACAGCCGGCAAGGCAGCCATACAACTGTGCACGCAGCTGACAGCCCACTGTGAATTTAGGGCCACGGGTCGTAAAGGTGCCCCTCCAGGTCACTCCCCTAGTTACCCTCTGGCCCCAGCTGACCCATCAGCTATATGGAAGTGCTCCAGCACAACCAGCGTCACTTTGCTGGCTGGAATGAGTGTGTGTGTAGGGATTGTAACGTCTATATGCGGCTGCAGCTTGTCAGCCTCCCGAGTGTCAATCACAGACCCGGTGAATCCTGCACAGTTTTTCATTGGAATTGATTGTGTTCCACATGGCGCTGCTGCTAGCCCCTCTACAGTTGCTGAATTGGTCCAGGTTCGGCGTCGGTTTTGCTTTCATGTAGGTCCACGAATTGTGCCCACACGGTGGCACAGTGGTTAGCACTGCTGCCTCACGGGGCTGATGTCCCAGGTTCAATCCCAGCTCTGGGTCACTGTCCGTGTGGAGTTTGCACTTTCTCCTCTTGTTTGGGTGGGTTTCACCCCCACAACCTGTGGTAAACCACGTTATTGTTTTTATTGTATTATATTCACTGTGCTTTATTGTACATGCCTGGGCTTGTCCAGGTTGGCTCCGCCTGTGGCACCTCCCCGCGGGGCTTCTGGAGAAAAGTGGCAGGTCTCCGCCTTTGTACCCAGTTCGGGTCCAGAGGCAGGAGGCTTGCTGTTTAGTGTATTAAAGCTTCAGTTACGTTTACCACTCGTCGTCTATTATTGATAGTGTATCAACCCACAGATATGCGGGGTAGGTGGCTTGGCCACACTAAATTGGCCCTTAATTGGAAAAAATGAATTGGGTACTCCAAATTTTTATGAAAAAAAACAGTGCTACGAGTTCTGCCCAGGCGGCAACACTTATTCTCAGGAATGGAGAATCCCGCCCCATAAAGTTCAGAAGGTCGGAGATGTGGGGAGGTGAGGGGCAGGATCACATACAGATTTGAACAGAAAAGTGAAAGTTTTAAAAGAGCTGTGTAAAAAATAAGAAATGTCATCAACTGGTTGAACTCATTCTTCAAACAAATGAGCGCAGTTATAGTCTGGGATCCAGAGACCGGATACACCTCTGGTTACTTTAGTGTCAAACCTAGGGTGCCAATCAAACTAGAATTCAAATTCATGACCTGTCATGGGATCAGAACACACACTAGAAGAAATCGGCCGTAATCTAGTTAGACAGCATTTAACACAAAATTCAAATTCAGCTGGAGAACTAATGTTTGCAGATATTTTGTACTTTTTCTCAAGATGGTCCTTTAAAATATACACTGTTAAAAGAGGCAGATAGACAAACAGTTAAGCACAGCATTTGAACCCACGACAACAACTCTGACAGGCGAGACAGTTAACAATTGTAGTGCCAAATTTTTGTCTGTTTCCATGGGCAACCAAAGTAGGGAAAACATATTGGCAGATGCAGCATTCAAAGAAGACAGCGCAATCTGCCAGGATAGTTAAATGATTTTACACATGTTCAAAAGATCAGTTAAATTCTGCTCCATCCAGCATCATAATAAATTGGAACAAATCCTTCTGCTACATGTGGTTTCCAATAGCAAGAAGAATTTTTGTGTCAAATTATGATGAAAGCTTTCACCACTTCTTGTGCATGCAGAAATTCACTACCAGTGTTTGAATCTCTCGAGAGTAAAAATTAGCACTTCTTTGGAATACACTGCATTTCTGGTAATCTTCAGATCATTTATGTATATTTTATAATGAAGTAACAACCCCTCAATTCCACTAAATCAGCACAGTTGAATGAAAAACAATAAATGAAAAACGCATCACTGTTATGGACACCAAATTAATCACAGATTTCTGTAACAATTAAGCTCCCGAGGAAGATTCAAGACTGCCCTCCTGAGTATCAGTGATTCAGCATAATGGAATCTGTACTTCCACTGGAGGTCATTTATCATCGGGCGGGATTTTCCAGCCCATCCTGGGATCGTATGATCTCTCCGAAAACACACCGAGTGCAGTAGGGCTGGGGGGGGGGGGGGGGGGATGCAGTGGGAGAGGAGGAAGCTCCCAACCATTCCCTGCATTTGCACATCACATGGAAAAATATCTGTGAGAATGTTTTGGATCCACTTAAATTTTTACATTCACTTAATGATCAATGTTTGGGTTTAGGGGCTGGTTTAGCTCAGTGGGCTACAAAGCTGGTTTGTGATGCAGAACAAGGCCAGCAGCGTGGGTTGAATTCCCGTACCAGCTGAGAATGCTGAATTCTCCCTCTGTGTACCTGAACAGGCACCAGAATGTGGCGACCAGGAGCTTTTCACAGTAACTTCATTGCAGTGTCAATGTAAGTCTACTTGTGACAATAAAAATTATTTATTTTATTGTTATTTATTTATGTTCCGGTATTCATTTTAGTAATATGCTTTTTGATAAATATTGTTTAAAGTAAAACAATCACAAATGGCCTTTGACTTGAAACCCTTGGAAGGCAATTTGAGTCCACCAAAATCAACATTGTTGGTGTGCCAACAGCCTCAAAAGGGGGCTGGAAGACCTACTGCACATCAGTATCTGTACGTCGCTGCCACTTGGCGATCAAAACGTCGGGCTGTTTCAGGCAGAAGGATCCTTCAAATGTGCAAATCTGAATTTGTCTTTTTAAGGAAGACCGGTCAGAATTTGTGCTGTAAACACTCAGGGTAGTGTTTCTGCCGGTGTAACCTGAAGAGACGCCAGAAAATTTCAGTTTTCAATCACTTTTGTGTGGTGACAGAGAAGCCAACAGAAAGGAAATTGAGAATTATACTTCAAGCCAGCAACCTCCGATGCTTATCTTGCACGCCTGCAGAAGTGAAATTTCATCCCCACAGTCTCTTGCATTTGCACCTAATCAAAAGGTGATAGCATTGGAAAATGTCCTCACCTGTATAATGTGCAGATGGTGCCATAACCAAAATTAAACTGCCAGCTCATATAAGGGCAGGTGTGGCATAGTGGTATAGTCACTTGACTCGTAATCCAGAAACCCAGGGTAATTAAAATTCAATTAAAAACCAGGAATTAAAAATCTAATGATGACTATGAAACCATTGTAGATTGTCATTGAAAAAACCCCACCTCATTCACTAATGTCCTTCAGGGAAGGAAATCTTCCATCCTTACCTAATCTGGCCTACATGTGACTCCAGACCTACAACAATGCACTTGGCTGGGATTCTCCCCTACCCGGTGGGGCGGGGGGTCCCGGCATAGCAGAGTGGCGCCAACCACTCCGGCATCGGGCCTCCCCAAAGGTGCGGAATTCTCCGCACCTTTAGGGGCAAGGCCTGCGCCGGAGTGGTTTCTGCTCCGCCGATTGCGCCAAAACCGGCGCCAAATGCCTTTGGCGCTACACTGCCCAGTGTCGGGGCTGGCCGAAAGGCATTCGCCGGTCTGCGCATGCGCCGGTGTGTCAGCAGCCGCTGACGTCACCACCGGCGCATGCGCGTTAGGGGGGTCTCTTCCGCCTCCGCCATGGTGGATCCGTGGCGGCGGCGGAAGAAAAAGAGTGCCGCCATGGCACTGGCCCGCCCGCCGATCGGTGGGCCCCGATCGTGGGCCAGGCCACCGTGGGGGCACCCCCCGGGGTCCGATCGCCCCGCACCCCCCCCCAGAACCCCGGGAGCCCGCTCGCGCCGCCAATCCCGTTGGCACCAGAAGTGGTTTAAACCACGTCGGCGGGATTGGCCTATCAGCAGCGGGACTTCGGCCCATCGCGGGCCGGAGAATCGCCGCGGGTTGCACGTTGATCGGCGGGGCGTGATTCCCGCTCCCGCCGATTCCCGGGTGACGGAGAATTCAGGCCACGGCGGGGTCGGGATTTACGCCGGCCCCGGGCGATTCCCCGACCTTGCGGGGGTCGGAGAATTCCGACCCTTGACTCTTAAATGGCCCAGCAAACCCACTCAGTCAAAGGGGAATTAGGGATGGGCAATAAATCCTGGCTCAGACAGTGATGTCCACATCCCATGAATGAATAAAAAGAAAATAAAGACTGTACAAGTGCAAGGTGAATAGAAATGGTGACTTAATTTGGAATTGGCATTTGAATCCTCAACCTGTTTTTGCTCATTTTTTCTTTTGTAAATTAGATAAGGAACTGCTTATCCCAATATCTGTGCCCTTTAGCTTAGAGTCTGCATCGTAATTACTGGGTGCCAAGTTTAGGAAGTTGCATATAGCAGTTACTTTGGAACACATCGCATTTAAGTAGAAAAATATGTCATGAGAGGCGGTTCATGAAGCTTCCATAGTTTTGTGCACTGAACGATATATGCATTTTGCTGGGCTCGGGAAAAGGGAGGAGTAAATTGAGCTCTTAAAATGTTCCACTTTTTATTCAGAGGTATTGACCATCCTAAATCAGATACAATATCGCCAGATCTCAATATAAGATTTTCAACACATTTCCACAACTTCAGTGGCACAGAAAGTGGCAACTTTCTGTGGCTATGACTCGTCTTTCATTCTCACGCCACAGTATAAATATTTCCCACTCTCTCTGTTGTCTTTGACAAAGAGTCATCAGACTCGAAACGTTAGCTCTTTTCTCCCCCTACAGATGCTGCCAGACTTGCTGAGATTTTCCAGCATTTTCCCTTTCGTTTCAGATTCCAGCATCCGCAGTAATTTGCTTTTATCCACAACTTCAGTATAATCTTCAACCAGACATGTTGTACTATCGAAGACTAAATCTGTCTAACACTTCCATTATCTCTCATCTCTCTCCTGAGCCCTGAACTGGGAGATAAGAAAATGTATTTTTTAATCAGTATTTTTAGAATGTTATCTGAAGGTTCCATTCTACTTATTCACAAGACACTTCACATTCTGCCAAAGGCAAAATGTTAAGCACACCGACTTTATTTAACACAACCATAAGCTCACACGGTAAATCTTTGTGTAGCATTATTGTAAGGTGCAAACATTGGAACATCATGAATGCATCCATGAGTTTTAAGCAACACTTCTCAAAATGCAAGACAGTAACATCTAACAATACGTTAGTTTTAAGGTAGCTACGATAGATTTTGAAGATCCAGCTACAGAATCAAGTCTCTTAGGATCTGTTGGAATCCAGCAATTAATGAAAAGTAACAAAAACGCATATCTACGTACCTTCTTCGGGTATTGTAACCATCCTTCAGGGAATTTTTGTAACTGGGGCTCTCCAGATTTTTCTCCACCAGCTGTTTTCACAGGAGAATTTTTTCCTCCATTTTCTATCATAGAATGTGAACCGGAAAGCAGCTGCCTGACATTGTTGTGATTTAAATCCACATGAAAATCTGCAGAGATTTTTCTGTTTTCTCGAGTATCGAAGAGAGCAAGGCTGATGAAGAATGGCTCAATCTACACAAAATTTTAAAATCTGATTAAAAGTTTCTGTTTAAACATGGAACATGTAACTGTTGAACATTGCAGTTAAAATCTAAATCAGTCAAGAAAAACTTTGCCCAGGTTTTTGTTCCACTCTTTTTTTCCTTTCCTTGACAATTCTTTAAGGCACTGACTATCTGCAAGGGTACAGTTCCATGGTTATCATTCTGCACTGTTCTGATGTGGGCATTCTTTTGTGTGTGACACAATGGATATCAGCTAGTTAGTGTATTGTGGGGACCATCACAGAGGACATTGAGCCGCACTCAACCTGGCAGTCATAGAAAATCCAGCCATCTACATCTGTCCCTGCTGAGAATGGACTCAAACAGATCAATAACTAATTCTGGCAATAGTGTATGGCTCTGTAAGATATTACACAGCACATGTATCCACTCTGTTATCAGGAAAGCCAAAACAAATAGTGAGTTAATATATTTTTCAGAACCAGTTTTATAGTTTCGAATCACCACTACAAAATATCTCACAATTCGTGCAGATGTAATTATTTAATGAAAACACTCCCACAGTCCAAAGATGTGTGGGTTAGGTGGATTGGCTGTGCTAAATTGCCCTTAGTGTCCAAAAAAAAGGTTAGGAGGGGTTACTGGGTTACGGGGTGTGTGCAGTGTAAATTCTATGATTCAATCCAAGGATAAAGATTGTTCTGTAAGGACAGAATAACTCATGAAACCTAATTGGATAATTAATCTGAATTCAGTACTAATGGATTAGATACTTACATTGGTTAGCTGACTACCTTCAGTATCATTGACACAAGCCTGAAGGTTCAGGACAAGAGATCTGCATGTGACCATAATCCGTTTGCCCAGCTTCTTTTCATAAGGCTTCATTGGCGATTCATTTAGCGAAAAATCAGACTTCTGCGTTTTGAGGATCTGAAGAGATATAAGATAATGTGCAAACATATATATGTCCTCAAGAAAAATTAAAGTCTGGTGTTTTAGAAGTTGTATATTTGCAGAAATAACATTGGTGTTGTGCTGATCTTCATTAAAATGATCATCTCACATGCACAACTTCGCCTTAAACACAAGACCAAACTTTTTTCTGGTTTTACTTTATTCACTTACTGCATATTTTTGTTTAAAGTGGTAATGTTGATGAGATTACAGGAAGTTATAGGATTGGGAGCTAAACTGTAAAGGTAGATACTGGACGTGATTCAGAAACCGCATTGCACCCGGCACGGATCCGAGTGCAACATGTGAATCGCTGCGAAGGCTACAAACTGGGCTTCTCACCGGGCCATTAGGTTCATTTAAATGCCTGGACACCAGATTCACCCCGCGTCCGAGAATCAACGGTTGCACCTGTGAGCCCTTGCCAGGGCGCCACTTAGACTTGGTCTACATAAATGTGGACCAGGTGTTAACGGCACCCTCGGGGGTCTCGTAGCCATTAGAGACCCTCAGGTGGCTGGGGATAGGGCAGGGTAATATCCTGGCACTCGCCTGGCACCCAGGCACTTCCAGCCTAGCACCCTAGCAGTGCCACCCGAGCATCCTCACAGTGACAGGGTGCCAGGTAGGTAGTGCCAGGGTGGGAGCTGGCAGGTTGGTACTGCCTGGGTTCGGGGGTGGGGGGGGGGTCCTTGCCCAGTGGAAGGGGAGTAAGGGGTTTCCAGGTTGGGGGTGAAGTGGGGTCAATAAAGCAGGAGGGCCTGAAATGGGAATGCGGGGGGGGGGGGGGGGGGGGGGGGGAGGAGAGAGAGACAGGGATGTTGTTCAAAATGTCACCCGATCGCTGAAGTCAGCTCACCAGCAGGAAATCTCTCTGAGTGTCTCCTAGGCGGAAAGAAACTCCTCAAGGCCAAAAAACCCAGTAAAGTGACGTTGATTAGCGGGATGGCTGCAGCCATCGAGAAACACCCCGCCAAACAGGCCCAGAAGCGGACTTAAACTTTGATTCGCTGAGTCACACCCACTATATTCTCCTTTCATTTCAATGACAAAATGTTTAGAATGGATTTAAAAAACTAAGGTCAACTGTATTCAATTATTTGAAGATACAGAATAGACAAGGGAGAAGTAAACAACTTTTGGTGAAGTTTTTGATGGAAGATATGTCAAATTTTGAAAGGTCTTTGATAAGGTATCTTAATTAGTTTCACGATTAAGGTCAGAGCAAGGGGAATCAGAAAACAAGAAGCAGAATAGATCACAAATTAGCTACGGGCAAGGAAATATGAGCAGGGGGGTTCAGAATCATTAAGAAAAACAGAAAATGCTAGAAATACTCAGCAGGTCAGGTCTCTGCGGAGAAACAGAGAGATGTTTTGATCATTGGAGCCCTTGATTGGAAAAATTGGCCTGTAGTTTACAAGGCCAACAGGGTCATACTCACCTGTCAGAGAGCTGACAGAAAACCCCCTTCAGTTCCTTGGGGTGGCACAATAGAAATCGGTTACCATTGGCCCTTTGATGAACCATCAATCAAACGCGAGAGGAGTTGCTGTACAAAAGTTAGGCTTTAATAAGCTAGAAGTTATCCCTGCGGTCGACTACAGTAAGTGGACGACCGCCGGGATTCTGGGTATTTATACCTCGCTCTGGAGGCGGGGTTAACTCAGCCTCTCGACCAATCGGGGAGCCGTCCCATGACTGGTCTCAACCAATCAGTCGAGAGGCACATGACCGACCAGGGCCAATGGTGAGCCAGTGTTCTGCACCAATGGCAGATAGCTATGCAACTCATACCACCACATTCACCCCTTGCGGAGAAAGAAGCCGGGGGGGGGGTATCAACGAGAGCCGGGGGTGGGGGGGGGGAACTGGTGGAATGAGTAGCAGCCAGAGAAGGGAGAACACATTTTTTGGCTTCCCACTGGCCCAGAGAATTAACAATAGTACATATTGTCCATAAAAGGTCCATGGAGTTGTTGGAAATTAAATACACTCAATCAGTCTTTTCGTTGCCTGTGACGTCCTGGCAGACCACCGCAGTGGAGTTGGTGACGTTGGTTCAGCCGATGGTGGTGGTTCCGCTGATGTCCTGGAGTCCGAGAGCGATGGTCCTTGAACAGTCTCCATCACCCGGGCTGGTGATGGAGACGCCATGGATGGGGAAGGGGTGGCCAGGGTTGGGGGAAAAAAATAGGGGGGGGGTCTGTGGCGAAGGGGGGGGAAAGGCCGCACGCCGGCGGGTGCCAGGTCCCGGAGGGAAACCGTGTCTTGCCGCCCGTCGGGGTACTCCATATACGCATACTGCGGGTTAGCGCGGGTTAGCGTGGAATAACTGGACTTGTTCCACCAACGGGTCGGACTTGTGCACCCGCACATGCTTCCGGATCAAGATGGGTCCGGGGGTGGCCAGCCACGTCGGGAGAGGGGATCCGGAGGACGACTTCCTGGGGAAAACAAGAAGACGTTCATGAGGTGTCTGATTTGTTGCGGTACAGAGGAGTGAGCAGATAGAATGTAGGGCATCGGGGATAACCTCTTGCCATCGGGAAATAGGGAGATCTCTGGACCGGAGGGCCAGTAGTATGGTCTTCCAGATGGTACCATTCTCCCGCTCGACCTGTCCATTACCCCGAGGCGTCCTGCTAGAGGCAATGCCCCTGTTTAGCAGGAATTGACGCAGCTCGTCGCTCATAAATGAGGACCCCCGATCGCTATGTATGTATGCGGGGTAGCCGAACAGGGAGAAGGTGGAGAGGAGGGCCTTAATGACGATATGTTCTATGTTCTATGTCGGGGCAGGGTATGGCAAAGGGGAAGCGGGAGTATTCGTCGATTACCACCAGGAAGTAAATGTTGCGGTTGCTAGAGGGAAGGGGCCCCTTGAAGTCAATGCTGAGACGTTCGAAGGGGCGGGATGCTTTGATCAGATGTGCGCGCTCGGGGCGGTAGAAGTGCGGTTTGCACTCTGCGCAGATGTGGCAGTCCCTATGGAGAAAGGCAGGTTGCGGGCCTTTATGAAATGGTAGAAACGGGTCACCCCTGGATGGCAGAGGTCCGCGTGGAGGGAGCGGAGGCGGTCTATCTGGGCGCTGGCGCAGGTACCGTGGGACAGGGCATCAGGAGGCTCATTGAGCTTCCCAGGACGATACAATATCTCACAGTTGTACGTGGACAACTCGATCCGTTACCGTAAGATCTTGTCATTCTTAATCTTGCCCCTCTGAGCATTATCGAACATGAAGGCTACTGACCGTTGGTCTGTGAGGAGGGTAAACTTCCTGCCGGCCAAATAGTGTCTCTAATGTCACACAGCTTCGACTATGGCCTGGGCTTCCTTTTCCACAGAGGAGTTGCGGAGTTCGGAAGCCTGGAGGGTTCTGGAGAAGAAGGCCACGGGTCTGCCCGCTTGGTTCAGGGTGGCCGCCAGAGCTACTTCTGATGCGTCGCTCTCAACCTGGAAGGGGAGGGACTCGTCGATGGCGCGCATCGTGGCCTTTGCGATGTCCGCTTTGATGCGGCTAAAGGCTTGGCAGGCCTCTGTCGACGGCGGGAAGGTTGTGGTTTGAATGAGGGGACGGGCCTTGTCGGCGTAATTGGGAACCCATTGGGCGTAGTAAGCGAAGAAACCCAGGCAGCGTTTGAGGGATTTGAGGGTATTGGGGAGAGGGAGTTCCATCAGGGGGCACATGCGTTCGGGGTCGGGGCCTATCACTCCTTTACGCACTACGTAGCCGAGGATGGCTAGACGGTTGGTGCTAAACACGCACTTATCCTTATTGTAAGTGAGGTTAAGGAGTTTTGCGGTTTGGAGAAATTTCCGGAGGTTGGCGTCATGGTCCTGCTGGTCGTGGCCGCAGATGGTGACATTATTGAGGTACGGGAAGGTAGCCCGTAATCCGTACTTGTCAACCATTCGGTCCATCTCCCGTTGGAAGACCGAGACCCCATTTGTGACACCGAATGGAACCCGAAGGAAGTGGTAGAGGCGCCCATCAGCCTCGAACGCGGTGTACTTGCGGTCACTCGCGCGGAGAGGGAGCTGGTGATAAGCGGACTTAAGGTCCACTGTGGAGAAGACTTTGTATTTCGCGATATCGTTTACCATGGCGGAAATACGGGGGGAGAGGATACGCGTCCAGTTGCGTAAACCGGTTGATGATCTGGCTATAGTCGATGACCATCCGGTTTTTCTCCCCAGTCCGGACCACCAGCACTTGGGCTCGCCAGGGACTGTTGCTGCCCTCGATGACCCCTTCCTTCAGCAACCTCTGGACCTCGGACCTGATGAAGGTCCGGTCCTGGGCGCTGTACCGTCTGCTCCGTGTCGCGACGGATTTGCAATCTGGGGTGAGATTAGCAAACAAGGAAGGGGGGTCCACTTTGAGGGACGTGAGGCTGCAGACAGTGAGAGGGGTATAGGGCCGCCGAATTGGAAGGTCAAGCTCTGCAGGTTGCACTGGAAGTCCAGTCCTAGGAGTGCCGGTGCGCAAAGGTCAGGGAGGACAAGGAGTTTGTAATTTTTAAAAACCTTCCCTTGGACCGTGAGGTCCGCGATGCAGCAGCCGGTGATGTGGATGGAGTGCGAACCTGAGGCTAACCCGATTTTGTGTTCTACAGGATGGACAGGGAGCGCGCAGCGTCTTACCGTGGCAGGGTGAACGAAGCTTTCCGTGCTCCCGGAGTCCAGCAGGCAGCCCGTCTCGTGGCCGTTGAGGTGGATCAGCATTGTTGTTTTGGCGAGCGTGCGTGGCCGTGACTGGTCGAGTTGAATGGCTGCGAGCCGTGGAGAAGAACCATCATCGTAGTTGTCGTCGGCTGAGTAGTAGCTGGCAGAAACTTGCGTGCCAGTCCAGGATGGTGGTGCCCAGGATCCGCACGTGGAGTCGGGGTCCCAAGATGGCGGCGCCCAGGACCCGCACGTGGAGTCGGGGCTCCAAGATAGCGGCGCCCAGGACCCGCACGTGGAGTCGGGGCCCCAAGATGGCGCCGCCCAGGACCCGCACGTGGCATCCGGGGCCCAAGATGGCGGCGCCCGCGGGGCCCTCTTGGTTGCTGGGGGCGGGGTTAGTGGTGCTGGCGGGCCGACCGGAGCGGCTGAGAGCGGGGGCAGAGAGGCGCGCAGGACAGGCGCAGGGGCCCGGGGGCGGCGAGGAGAGAGTTGCACGGTGCGCTGGAAGGGCCCGGAAGGGCCCGGAGGAGAGGAGGAGGCGCACAGGCTGGGCGCAGGGGCCCGGGGGCGGGGGGGGGAGAGATTGGCGCGGCGTACTGGAAGGGCCTGCAAGGGCCCAGAGGGGGGGATCCCCGGTCGCTGCGCGGTACAGCAGCGAGCGATTTGGCCTGGCAGACGAATGAAAAGTGGCCCTTCTTCCCGCAGCTCTTACAGAGGGCGGAGCGGGCCGGGCCGCGTGGGCGAGGGTGTTTAGTGAACCCACAGAAATAGCAGCGGAGCCCCGCGGACTTGTCGGGGCGTCCCGCGGCGCAGGCCTGAGGGGTGTCGGGAGCGGCGGATGGCGGTGGGGAAGCATTCCAGGAGGCCCAGGGTGCTGCAGCGCAGCTGGGGACATAGGCGTGGGCGTTTAAATCGGCGACCCCAGGGAGGTGGAGAGAGTATGTGGCTCAGTTAGACTGAGGTCGTCTTTCTCCAGCATCCGCTGGTGGATAGCGGCAGGCTGCATCCCAGCCATGTAAACATCTCTAATCAGAAGTTCCATGTGCTCCGTGGCTGAAACTTGGAGGCAGGAGCAATTCCTCCCCAGGACAGCGAGAGCCTGGTAAAATCGTCTAATGACTCACCGGGGAGCTGTTGTCTGGTAGCCAGCAGATGTCGGGCGAATACTGTTTACCGGTTTAAGAAACTGTCCATTCAGCTTAAGCATGGCCGCATCGTAATCGTTTTCCTCCGCAATCATCGCGTAGGCCGCCATGCCCACGCTGGAGTGGAGGATGTGAAGCTTCTGTGCCATGGTGGGGGGGCTGTTTGCGGACGCCAGGTATCCATCGAGACATGCCAGCCAAAGTTGAAAAATTTCTGGTGTTCTGAGTTTGCGGGCTGATGCGGAGGCATTCGGGCTTGATCTGGAGCTCCATTTTCAAAATTCTAGCTTATTAAATTGATGAACCATCAATCGAACGCGAGACGAGTTGCTGTACAAAAGTTAGGCTTTAATAAGCTAGAAGTTAGCCCTGCGGTCGACTATAGTAAATGGACGACCGCCGGGCATTCTGGGTATATATTCCTCGCTCTGGAGGCGGGGTTAACTCAGCCTCTCGACCAATCGGGGAGCCGTCACATGACTGGTCTCAACCAATCGGTCGAGAGGCACATGACCGACCAGGGCCAATGGTAAGCCAGTGTTCTGCACCAATGGCAGACAGATATGCAAATCATACCACCACACCCTTCACAGCCAGTGACTGGGGTCCCTAATGGTGAGAGTCCCACCCTCCTTGAGCTGTTGGCCAATCAAACACCAGTAGCTTCTCACTGCTGCCAACACCAGCAGGAGTGGTGGCTGCTGATACACTTCACCCACCCTAGGCCCAGGAACATGCAGAGTCTGCAGGCCGCAGCTGAGTGAGGCAGGATGGGGGTGAAGGTGGGGGGTGGGGTGGGGTGGGGCGGGGGGGGGGGGGGGTGGTGACCAGAGGCCAGGACAGTGACAGAATACAGAATGACTGATCATGAGGATCATTCCCCCCCCCAAACCACTGCTCCCCCAACCCTGTCTGCACGCACCAAAGCCCTGAAGGCCACTGCAAACACAACAGGTTTTGCTGGGTAGCCATCCATCCGAGGATGTGACTGCCAGTGACCGAGATTCCCACGTCAGTCCATTTCATCCTCAGACTCAATCTTACAAGGATTTCCCATTGCGGGGAGACTGACATGGGGCCTGTCCTGCGATTAAGTGGGCCTGACCACCAGGGTTCCCCCAAAGGCGGGCTCCATAATATCCAGCCCCTTACCTCTGTTTTGTTTTCCAAAGATGCTGCCTGACCTGGATACTATTTGCAATATTTTCTGTGTTTATTTCAGATGGCCAGCAACTACAGCAGTTAGCTTTTGTATTATTTATTAAGAATACCTACTCTGACTGGCAAAACATGGGAATGGAGTTCCCCTTGGAGAACTGTTGTACACAATTTACGTAAACAGGTTTGAGCTGGAAATCAGAAGTACCATTCCAAAACTTGGGGATGACAGCAAATTGGGGTTACAATATGAAATGAAAATCACTTATTGTCACGAGTAGGCTTCAATGAAGTTACTGTGAAAAGCCCCTAGTCGCCACATTCCGGCGCCTGTCCGGGGAGGCTGGTACGGGAATCGAACCGTGCTGCTGGCCTGCTTGGTCTGCTTTATAAGCCAGCGATTTAGCCTTGTGAGCTAAACCAGCCCCTGGTAATAAATACTGAGCCAGAATGTAACAACATACAAGAAAACATGAATAAACTTGCAGAATGGCTGTGTGACAGACAAATGGGGGCAGAATCTTCCACCCTGTGTTTGGAAGCAAGGAGGAACTTTAATTGGGCAGGAGGGTGGCAGGAGAACACTCACTCAGGCTTTCCCAACTCCACCCCGGTCACGTCCATCTTTCTGCCCACTGTCAATTGGGAGCCTCCCTGGCACTGATACCTGAACACCTTGGAACTGCCAGCCTGGCACTCTAGCAGTGCCACCTATGTTCCAGTCTGTCACTGCCAACGTTACCAGCTGGCATGGTCAAAGTGCCAGGCTGACATTTTTCCTGCGCCAGGATCGGGCCGGGAGTACCCTGCATGGCTGTGGGGGGGGTTGTTGGAGGTCGCGTCAGGGGGTTGAGAGATCGGGATGCCATTTAAAAATGGCGTTCCAATTTCTCCCTGTACTGAGGAGTTCTGGCAAATGGAATTCCTCAGTGCAGAAAACGGGACTAAGTGTGGCCTCACCAGGAGTTCCCTGCTGAGGCTTTGAATCGAACCAGAGACCTGGTAGATAGCATGGTGTTTCACGGCACTACAAGTGCTGGGAAAAACCCAGCTAACCGCGCACCTCCCAGGTCTCTGTTCCAGGGTTGGCACAGTGATTAGCACTGCTGTCTCACAGCACTAGGGACCCGGGTTCGATTCTGACCTCACATGACTGTCTGTGTAGAATTTGTACATTCTCCCCGTGTCTGCGTGGGTTTCCTCCGGGTGCTCTAGTTTCCTCCCACAGTCCAAAGATGTGCAGTTTAGGTGGATTGGTCATGCTAAATTGCCTCTTAGGGTGAGGTTGCAGGAATAGGGTGGCGGTGGGCCTATGTAGGGTGGTCTTTCATCATGTCAGTGCAGACTGGACGGGCTGAATGGCCTCTTTCCGCACTGTAGGGATTCTATAATTCTATGATTCGGTTAGATCAAACCCAAATGCAGGAGAAATTTATTTATCCAGAGTATGACACGAATGTGGAACTCGCCAGCAGAGAGGAGTTGAGATAAATAGCGTTGATGTATTTCAGGGGATGCTATATAAACACAAAGGACAAAGGAATAAAAGGATATGCTGACAGGATTAGATGTAATAGAGTGGGAGGAGGCCCATGTGGAGCTTAAATGACAGCAGAGACAAGATGGGCGGAACAGCCTTTTTTTCTGGACTGCAGACTCATGTTATTTTATATATTTCACAATTTCGCAATCTCACCCAGGAAGGTTATAAGGACTATTTGTGCGATAAAGGAAAACTCACACTGGGCAGTAGATGGTGCTCTTCTGAGGTTGAGGTGAAAAGGATATTGTTGAGACCGAGAAGATGCATTTTTCATTTGTTTTGATCTATGCTCGAGAAAATTGTCCAATCCTGCACTCTGGTAAGAATAAAAATACACCCCAAATGTTTCCCTTAAAAAAGGAAGTGGGTTAGTGCTGAAAACTTAATACCGTAAATGGAGCTGCAATAACCTATTTCACAGAGGACCCTTTAGTTAATTACAGCAATTAGCAATGATAATTCAGAGCCCTCACATTGGCCGCAGTGTTTTTGTTATTAGCACTCAGTTTAAAAAATAAAGTAGTTGAGACAGGCAGCAACATAAAAAAATGATGTTAACTAAACAATTTTCTACAATAGGATTTTTTTTTTAGTGGTCTTCATGATGAGACTCCATTTTTGGAGTATTTTCTGTTCCACACGTACACAGAACAATTGGGTAGAGTAGTGGGGGTGGAGTGCACCATAGACAATGGTGAATCAGTCATGCAAACGTATTGAGCATCTGGTCATGGTTTCCGATTGGTGGCCAATGTAAGTGCTTGAGAGGAAGTGGTGGTGATGTGATTAATGAAAGAATTAAATAGGGCCGGACAAAGAGAGATAAAAACATCAAAGTAAGAAACGGTGAGAGATATCAGAAAAGAAATGGAAAGAGAGAACGTTAATGCAAGTGATATGTACATGGAGAACAGCAGGACCAAAGCTAGAAAAGGAAAGAGGTAATAAGAGGTGAAAGATAATACAATTAATTGAAGGGCAAGAAATTGGGTTAAAAACAGAACCAGAGGTGAAATAAATTGAGAGGTAGGAGGGGTTTCTGTGGCCCGTGAAGAAAGACATTTCATTTGAAAGTACTAAAGTCAAATAATATGCTCAGTTATCACAAGTCTCCAAGTTTCATCCTTAATTTTTCCAATGACTTATCCACATGGTCACACTTCATGCATCAGTCTTGGCAGCAGACTCAGCAAACTTCTCCATTGTGGAAAAACACCAAACACCAATAACCACGCGCTCATGCACAAGATAGTAACTTGGAGCTGCTTCTACATTTTATGTCATGTACCGGATAGTGAATGAAAATTTGCTGTTTTTTTCTTCCTCCTCATCATGTTTAATGCTTCAACCACAAATGAATTAAAGCTGAGCATTAATGCTATTAATATTAATGCATGGAGAGCAATGAGTTTGAGATTGTATTTTCACCACACTGTTTTCCACCATAACGTAAGAACACTGGTATAAACAAGCATAATTTACTGGAATGGTAAACAATATTAGAGTTTATTGGAATTATTAATTATGATAGATTTTGGTATTGGTAGGTTACAATGATACATATTATAATTTGCATGTACTTCTTAACTTTCTTCACTCCCTGTTCACTTGCTCTTCTGCACCTTGCTATGAATCATTACACTGTTGAAATAAAATAAGTTCCAAGGTCTCAGTCACTGAAACTCTTGATTTCGGTGCTAAAGGGGCCTTTAAGACTGACTTAAGTTGACTTGTCTGCCAAATGTTTCCGCAGTATTTTAGATACGGCGAGAGACCAGAAGAAAAATATATTGGGAAACATGGTAGATGAGTTTAGAGTGCACACTGCCTCCTCCATCATATTAATTATATTTTTCAAGAAAGGGATAGCAGTACCTTGCTGGCTAATTTAACAGCAACACATGAAAGTTACTTACCGGTATATCAGGGTGAAGAGAAAACAGATTTAGTCGTTCTGCAATTCTGGACATTTTTATGGTCTCTTCTGTTTCTGCAATATACTGTGTACAGTAAAAGAAAAGGTTGAAGGAAGTTCAGCACATACTTTCTTTCTAAAAGCATCAAAAGGTTTACTTCTGGAGGAACAGAATTGATAGATATTATGCTAAACTTATATCAAACCTTGGTTGGACTACACTTGGGATATTGTGCACAGTTCCAAGTCAGCATCATATAAAAAGGATATCAAGGCACTGGAGCGGAGGGGGGGGGGGGGGGGGGGGGGGGGTGAAGTGTTTCCACATTTGGGGAAGAATTAAACTAGGGGACATCAATAGAAGATAGACAAGTAACATCACCCTGCAGAAGTACCAGACGATGCCAATCACCACTGTGAAATAATCTGATTATCTCTCCCCTTGGTATTCAACAGCATTGCCATTGCTGAATCCTTCAACATCAACTTCCTGGGGGTTACCATTGAACAGGAACTGAACTGCACCAGTCATATAAATACTGTAGATAGAAGAGCTGAGAATTCTGTGTTGAACAACTCATCTCCTGACTCCCCAAAACTTGTCCACCATCTACAAGACACAAGTAAGGAATGTGATAGGATACTGGACAGGATTCTCTGATCCTGAGGCTAAGTGTTGACGCTGTCGGAAACGGCATCGCGTTTCCCGACGGCGTCAACATGACCTCAGGATCAGCAATTCTGGCCTCTACAGAGGGTCAGCTTAGCAGTGGAGCGACCCCTGCCGCTCCAGCTGCGGATCCCGGCATCAACTGGGCACCGCGGGGTCTGCGCATGCGCAGTGGCACCGACGCCAATGCGCGCGTGCGCAATGGCTCCCTTCTCCGCACCAGCCCTGACACAACATGGCGTAGGACTACAGGGGCCAGCGCGGAAGAAAGGAGGCCCCCGGCCCGAGAGGCCGGCCCGCTGATCGGTGGGCCCCGATTGCGAGCCAGGTCACAATGGAGGCCCCCCCGCCCTGGGTTTGACTGCCCCCCCCCCCACTTCCCCTACAGGCCGCCCCCGGACCCTTCCATGCTGAGGTCCTGCCGGCTAAGAGCAGGTTAGAACGGCACCGGCGGGACTCAGGTTTTTTGTTATGGCCTTCCGGGGCCAGGAATCACCCGGGGGGGGGGGGGGGGGGGGGGGCGAAGAGCGACCCTTGGCCGGTGCCGCGCCAACTACGCCGGTGCCATTGGTGCCGATTCTCTGCTCTGTGGGGAATCTCGTCCCGGCGTCGGGGCGGCGTGGTGCAATTCGCGCCGGTCGCGGCGATTCCCCGGCCCGGCCCCGGGCTGAGAGAATCCTGCCCAATGTCTTCTTGCCAGGCTGAGTGCAGCTCCAGCAACACTCAAGAAGTTTGACACCATCCAGGACAAAGCAGCCCGCTTGGTCTACACCCCACCTTCAACATTCACTGTCTCCACCACGGATGCAGAGTGGCAGCAGCGTGTAGTATATAGCATTTATAATTTAATTATAATAATGAAATGAAATTAAAATAATTTATGATACAATGCCTGTGTTCTCTAGAGTTTAGGGAAATGAGAAGAGAGCCAACTGAAACTTACAAAATTATTTCAGGGCTCAACGGGATAGATGCAGGAAGGATACTTCTCCTGGCTGGGGAGGAAGGGGGCGAGGGGCGGTGGGGGTTGTCTAGAACTAGGGGATACAGTCACAGAATATGAGGTAGGCTATTTAGGACTGAGTTTAGGAGGAATTTCTTCACTCAAAGTGGGTGAATCATTGGAATTCTTTACTCCATTCAGTTATGGAAGCTCAGTCATTGACTATATTCAAGGCAAAGGTCATTAGATTTCTGGATTCTAATGAAATCAGGGGATATAGGGATAGCGCTGGAAAATGGCATTGAGGTAGACAATCAGCCATGATATCATTAAATTGTGGAACAAGCTCAAGAGGCTTCATTCCCTAATCCTGCTCCTATGTTCCTATGCAACAATTTAACAGCACTTTGCAAACCCAGAACCTCTACCAGCTTGAAGGCCAAGGACAGCCGACACATGGGAACGCCACCACCTGGAAACACCCCTCTAAACCACATACCATCCTGACTTGGAACCAGGGTACCATTCCTTCACTGTCATTTGGTCAAAAGCCAGCAGCACTGTAGGTGTACCTACACCAGATGGATTGCAGCGGTACAGTAAGGTGGCTCATTCTCAGCTACTCAAGGGCAATTATGGATGAATTATAAAGATTATGCATAAATGCAGACATGGAGAGATGGAGTGGAGTGTGAAATATGACCGAGAAATGTGTAGACCAGGGGTTAGACTTTCCGGCCCCCCACCCGCATGTTTCTCGGGGGCACGTCATTTGCTGGCGGCAGAATTCTCTACTCCCGCCACTGGTCAGTGGGACTTCCCATTGAAGCCACCCCATACTGCTGGGGTAAACAGAGAATCCCAATGGCTGGAGAATTCCCACCTCTAAACTGCAGTCAGGGAACTTGTTCAGTGTCTGTGGCTTTATTTGAGGGGAGACAGGTGCTCCACTCTGCTGCAGCTGTACTGGCAGGCTGGAGACCAGCGGCAGGATGCTCCGTCCCGCCGTGTCACATTTCTGCCTCACCGCGCTGGTGGGATTCTCCGTTACGCCGACTGGTCAATGGGGTTTCCCATTGTGGGGCAGCCCCACGCCGTCGGGAAACCCCCGGGCTGGCGGCAAAATGGAGCATCCCGCCAGCGGAGAATACTGCACCCGGAATTTCCAGCCTCTCTTTTTGCTCCCAAAAGGTTTTGGAGCAGAGTTTGGACATTGGGTGGAATTGGTGATCTAGATGGAAATTGTGCTCAAAAATGTGCTTTATTTGCATATTTCCCCCCGTGTTTCTATTCAAACCCATTCACATGCTGTGCATAAGATTTGCCATGAACTTTTGTTTTATGAATTAATTTTAAAAAAAATTATTTTACATTAAAAATGTTCCTTGATCTATTTAAGCATGGTAGCTTGAGTTTGATTAATACTGCTGAAAATTCGCTTGTCGCAATAAATAAGGATTTTAACCAGTATCCCATCCACCACCTGTGGGGTAACCAGATTTCAAACAATTGAAAAGGATTTGAAAAATCTATACTGAACCATTTGCTAGTTATATTGGTAACCAATTGTCAGGTACAAAGTAAATAAAAAAACATTTATATTCAACATTTTTTAGAACATGCTTATTTGTGTGCAGCTTAATGCATGGGGCCTTAACAAAATCCAGTCACCAGTTCCAATGTTTTTTTCCTTTGCAACAAGTAATGATTCTTTTAGCATTTATAAAAATGTTAATTTTTATTATATAATCCAAAGATCTTAATGGAATGAGTGAGAGTTGTGAGTCCAATTATTCAGCTTGGATGCTGAGTTAGTTTTACCTTTGCTAATTCTGGATGGATGGTGTCCTCAGAAGAGTCTATGACATCATTGAAGCTATCTGTCACTTCACCCTCTGTGGAATAACAAAGTCAAACAAATTTTATGTAATGTGCTGACTTGATAAATGTAGCAAGCTTCAACTTTTTCTTGTTTAATTATGCCAAACTTTGAGCACAATTCAGTGAATGAATTTAAAGAAACAGTGAATGACATGAAACTCTAACAGTCGGGTAAAGTATGCATTTAAAAGGCATCAACATCTGGAATATGATTGTGCGTACTTTTCCAGACCTACTCCATCTCAATTATCAAAGTAATACTTTAGATCACCTTAAAATGGTTTTCAAACATAAGAAAATAAGAACTTACTTGAATGTTGTTTCACATTGCACTGGAAAATTCATAGTTTTTGTAAAAACCTTTCACATTACAAATTTTTTTTAAGATATGTGGTTAAAAAGGAAATCATTGTTCATCATGATTTCATTCAGTCCTCCCTTTAGCTTATCAAATGGCATCAATTTACCCAAAGTTTCATCATGTTTGACGTCTGTAAGATCCACACTTTTTCGTTCCTGACTTGATCCTTCTGGATTGATCTGGAGGATTTTGTTCAGGATCGAAATCCAATCCTCCATGTCCTGTTCACTATCAGCTGCCAGCACAAAGTATGTCACACTGTTCATTTGCAATTCAAAGGCATGTCGACGAAGTTTACTGTTCTGAAAGATTCAAGAGACGAAGGCGGAGAGAAAGGATTTAGCAAATTGGCCATTTCGATCAAATAAATTGACAAGCGTAAAGTGACAAGGAAACACAAATAATTTGTGAAAGTCAATTCTGGAGATGATTGCTTGAATACCGGTCTGGATTGCACCCAAACACCCAATAAGAATCACCCCACCAAACCTGTCCAAAATGACACTGAGGCCACGATTCTCTGGAAAGGTTTCTAAATGTGGTAGCGAGTGGGAACTGCCGCGAGCTTCCTGGAGCATGGACTGGCGAGACAGACAATGCAAAACAATGTTAATCAGACCACTTAACGAGGGCTCACGGGCTTCACGCCGCAAATGAAGGCTTGTCAGCTGATTCACTGGGACCGCGCTCGCCAGCCCCCGGCTAACAAGGTCAAGAAGCACATAAACAGCACTTGCATTGCCAGCCCGACTCAGCTCACAGCCATGGCACCAAGGTGACCGACACAAGGTTTCTAGATGTGGTCAAGGCCAGAAGAGATCTCCTGTTCCCCCAAAGGTCCTGGAGGGTGAAACACAGGGCAGCCAGTGCTGCCTGGATTGAAGTATCAGCGGCTGTCAGCTCAGGAAGTGTGACCAGGAGGACTGACCTCCAGTGCTGCAAGAATGTCAACGACCTACACCGGGACGCAAGCGTGAGTTCACACCACCCCGCCGCCTGGAACCTACACACCCCCACGTGACCAGCCGCCCCAACTCTCTATTTTCCCCGAACCTACCCATCACCCTCCACTTCCTGCAACCTTCTTCCCTTCACCCCAATCCTCCCTTCCTCCCCCTCCCTTCACCACCCCCCCCAAAACTTCCTTCACACCACACACCCTCCCAACCAAAGTGAACCGCACAGTCGGCTAACAATGCCCTCTCTGTCTCCGCAGGAGAAAATGTCCCACAATCGTCAGGAGGGGGCCCAGACTGGCAGAGGGATGGCGGACATAAAAATCCTCATGACATTCGAGGAATGGTCCTGAAGGTTACGGGGGTGGCCAGGGACACAGCGATCACCAATGTGGAGGTCAGCACACGCCGCAGATGTGAGGATCCACCAGGCTCCACCAGGAAGACCTGTCAAACGTGAGCTGTTATTGCCATACAGACTGACCCATCCCTCCAACTGACCACGTCGTCATTCTCTCGCAGGGCCTCCAGCCGACAGCGACATCCCATCCAGAGTGGCCCCCTCCCCTGCCTCCCATGAGATCACGTCGGAGGAGGGTTCCGAGGATGCCACAATTGATGCGTCATGGTTGTCATTCCTAGCCTCCACCTGGGCTGAGACACGCACCTTGGTGGGCAATGTTAGTGCACAGGCTCAAGGCACAATCTGTTAAGCACAACGTAGTCACTGATGCACATCAGTCACTAGTTTGAATGTTTTTTTTCTTTGCAACAGGTATTGATACTTTTAGTACTCATCAGGTGGAGGCAGTAACACCAGGGTAACGCCAGGGGGGACAGCAGTCGGAGGTCTGCTGGATCCTAGACCCCAACTAGGTCCCAGCCAGATGCTGAGCATATGGAACATGCTATCGTAGAGCTGATGGCGATGTTGGAGAGGCCAGGGCATTCAGAGAGAGGTGTCAGCCACATTCAGTAGGTCCATAGCCGATTGGAGGAGTACCAGAGGCTAAAGGTGCAGGAGTTATCGCCGGCAATGCGTGGCACCGAAGGCAACACTACTAGGGTGGTGACTGCAGTGGAGAGCCTGGTGCACGGCGTCAGCAGCAATAGTGGAGATGTCCAAGGTGTGGCGCTGTCGGTCACGGCCATGGCTGAGGGTCTCAGCAGAATGTCTGACTCGCAGAGGGATGTGAGCCAGTACCAGGCTGACATTAATGAGATTCTGCAGATCATGTCCCGCTCTCAGCTGGGAATGGCCGAGGTGCTGTGGAGCTTGTCCCAGTCGCACGTGGGCATTGCCGAGGCTCTGCACTGCATGGTCCAATCACTGAGGAGCATCGCCAAGGGCATCAACACCATGGTGCAGACGTTGGGAGCCACCAGGGCTGGCAGAGCCAAATGATGCAAGGGCAACTGTGGCTGAATCCAGCTGCCCTTCCATCCCGAGTGGGGGGGAATGGATGCAGGGTAGAAACCTGGACCCATCCTATGGACTGGCGATGATGACCACCAGCTCCTCTGTGTTTCACCCCTCTAATGAGGCGGCGTCTCGCAGACAGCACCCGGGACAGGGCGCCACTGCTGTGCATGTGCCGCTATGTGCGCCAACACCCCCTGACCCCAGAGAGGATGCTGGCCAGTGGCATCAAGGCCACCGGACAAAGTAAGCAGATGGCTGCCTTGACCTTTGATGTGCATCCTGGGGAAACACTTGGACTAGTGGTAGAGCTAGGAAGGCTAAGCACTTTGAAGATTACCGAGAGGGCGCAGGGTGGGAGGTGTGGTTATATCGGAGGGAAGGAGTGGAGTGTGCATTGGGGGAGATGGGGAAGGGTGAGGATAGTTGGGCGGCACCTTCGGAATAGTGGGGCCGAGAAAGAGAAACATTAAACTACCGTCACCACAACCAGTATGACGCATCTGGCTCTTTGTTTCATTGTCCCGGCCGACCACTGATCCCATCCCCCCAAACATGGCCTCCCACCCGACACGCTTTGCCCACACACACACCCGACTGTGGATATGTGCCCGGGGCTGGGGCCCAGCCCCTGGATGGTCGAAGGCTGGCCGCTGCATCTGTGGGGGCAGCACGGTAGTATGGCAGTTAGCACAGCGCTTCACAGCTCGAGGGTCCCAGGTTCGATTCCCGGCTTGGGTCACTATCTGTGTGGAGTCTGCACATCCTCCCCGTGTGTGCGTGGGTTTACTCCAGGTGCTCTGGTTTCCTCCCACAGTCCAAAAATGTGCAGGTTAGGTGGATTGGCCATGATAAATTGCCCTTAGTATCCAAAAAGGTTGGGTTGGGTTACGGGGATAAAGGGGATAGGGTGGAGGCGTGGGGCTTAAGTAGGGTGCTCTTTCCAAGGGCCGGTGCAGACTCGATGGGCTGAATGGCCTCCTTCTGCACTGTAAATTCAATGAAATTTTATGAAAAATTGTGTCCATGCATCAAGGTATGTTTGGGATATTTGGGAATATAAGCCCCACATACTACATGGCCTGCCCACCCACAGGGATCCACTTGGGATTTGTGAAGTGCTCACTTAACCACGATTGCCAATTCCCATTATCAATAGCCTTCAGCTGCACGGCCAGAGGCCTCTGCGGTCAGTGGGAACAAAGAACAAAGAACAAAGAAAAGTAGAGCAAAGGAACAAGCCCTTCGGCCCTCCAAGCCTGTGCGATCATTATACCCTAACTTTAAAAAAAATGCCTTCTGCCCTTACTTGGTCCGTATCCCTCTGTTTCCTCCCTATTCCTGCATCCATCCAGATGCCTCCTAAATGTTGCTAATGTGTCTGCTTCCACCACATCCTCTGGCAGCACATTCCATCTCTGCATGGGCGTTGTGGGCAACCATTTGGCAAATAGGCAGGGACTAAGGTTGCCCCCAGAATGGAACACAGGGTCCAGAGGTTGGCATTGAGGACCTGCACATGGTCAATCCCTGTCCCATCAGCCCCCCCTCCCCCCAGAATCGAGACCCCAACCCCCAGGGTGGCCCACTCCCAACCAGGGCTGCAACTCTCCAGTTGCCTTCTCTTCCCGAGGTAGCAGTCGGACAGGGTCATTGAATATATTGAACACCGCAGCCCCCAACCCAGGGCAGCATGCTAAGTGCCCCCAGGCTCACTACATGTGAGGGAAGATTCTCAGCTCCCCGCAGCAGCCCATCCGTCAGGTTCACTATTTTCCAAAAGGAATACTAATTGGTGGCAGCGTTACCATTTGCTGGAGAGGCCATTGGACATGGGGGGCAGGATTCTCTCTGAGGCTAAGGGTTGATGCCATCGAAAATGCCATTGCGTTTCTCGATGGCATAAACATGGTCACAGGGGGCACTGTGGGTCTGCGCATACGCAGTGGGACCAGCGCCAATGCGCGCAAGCGCAATGGGACTGGCGCCAATGCGCGCTTGCACAGTGGCTCACTTCTCCATGCCGGCCACGATGCAACATGGCGTAGGGCTACAGGGGCCAGCACAGAACAGAAGAGGCCGCCAGCCTGAGAGGCCGGCCCACTGATCAGTGGGCCCCGATCGCGGGCCAGGCCATAGTGGAGGCCCCCCGCGGGGTCGGAATCCCCTCCCCCACTACCAGGCCGCCCCTGGATGGATCCACACCGAGGTCCCGCCAGGTAAGAGTAGGTGTGAACGGCGCCAGCAGGACTCAGCTTTTTTTGCTTGGCCGCTTGGCCCATCCCAGGCGGAGAATCGCCAGGGGGTGGCGTAGAGCAGCCCCCGACCAGCGCCACGCTGGTGCCAATGGCGCCAGTTCTCTGCTCTCCGGATTCGCCCGGCCTGGCCCCCCGGGGTGACAGAATCCCGCCCGGGATGACTCCCATTAATTGTATGGAAATAGGGGGCGGGATTCTCCCGTACCCGACGGGGTATCCTCCGCACCTTCATGGGCTAGGCTGGCGCCGGAGTGGTTTGCGTCCCGTCGGCTGGCGTGGAAGGCCTTTGGCGCCATGCCAGCCGGGGCCAAAGGGACTCCGCCGACTGGCCAATCCACCTAACTGCTGCAGACATCATCCCCACGTTTGCGCAGGGGGGGTTTACCTACGCGCCTGCCATTGCGGAGGCTGAATTAGCCGACGCATAGGAAAAGAGTGCCCCCATGGCAGAGGCCTGCCCGCAAATCGGTGGGCCCCATTCGCGGGCCGAGCCACCGTGGGGGCATCACCCAGGACCTCGGAGCCTGCCCACACCACCTGGTTCCGCCAGTAAGGGACCTAGCCTAATGTACGCCGGCGGGACTGGCAAAAAACCAGCGGGACTTCGGCCCATTGCGGGCCGGAGAATCGCCAGGGGGGCCGCTGTGAGCGGCCACCGACCGGCGCGGCGCGATTCCCGCCCCCGCCGAACTTCCGGTGCCAGAGAATTCGGTGGGGGGGGGGTTTCACACCGCCCCCCGTCGATTCTCCGATCTGGCGGGGGGCCGGAGAATCGCTGCGGGGGGGGGGGGGGGGGCTGTGAGCGGCCACCAACCGACGCGGCACGATTCCCAGCCCCCGCCGAATCTCTGGTGCCGGAGAATTCGGCGGACGACAGGGGCGGGTCATTCTCCCCTACCCGGTGAGGTGGGCCATACCTGCGCCAAGGAGTGGCATGAACCACGCCGGCGTCGGGCCGCCCGGAAGGTGCGGAATCCTCCGCACCTTCAGGGGCTAGACCGGCGCCAGCCAGTGCGGAAGGGCTTGGCGCTGCGCCAACTGCCGCCGAAGGGCCTCTGCTGGCTGGCACGAGTTGGCACATGCGCGGGAACACCAGCGTGTGCTGGCGCATCCCAGTGCATGCGCAGAGGTGTTCTCCACGCCGGCCATGACGGAGGTTGACGAAGGCCGATACTGGTGGGGTTACTGGGTTATGGGGATAGGGTGGAGGTGTTAACTTTGGGTAGGGTGCTCTTTCCAAGAGCCGGTGCAGACTCGATGGGCCGAATGGCCTCCTTCTGCACTGTGAATTTTATGAAAACAATTCTATGACTGCAGGAGCAGGCCGGTTGCAAAGCAAACGGTTTTGCGCCTGGTGTGGTTCTCGTTTGTGGCCTCTTCTGCTATTCACCATCCTCATTATGCTCTCGCTTGAGCACAACAATTCAGAGAATCGTGCCCTTGACCAGAATTCTCCAAGATTTGCAATGTATTTTTCCAGTCGGCGCTGCGCCTCCGCTCGTGGGTTTCCCGGTAGCATGGGGTGGTCTCAATGGGAAATCCCATTGACAAGCAGCGGGAAGAAAGAATCGCACCGCCAGCGAACGGCACAGCACCGAGAACCACGCGGTGGCAGCCTGGAGAATACCACCCTTAGTCATTTTGGGGGAGAATTGTGCCCAAGGTGTCTCCCATTTAAATACAAATAACAAGTGTTTTCTCTGATGGTCGTGAATCTTTGTAATTCTCTTCCCCAGATAGCAGTCGAGCTGGGTCATTGAATATATTTAAGGCAGAGATGGATAGATTCTTTGCTAACAAGGGAGTTAAAGGTTATTGCGGTAGGCAGAATGTGCAGTTGAGGCCACAATTAGGTCAACTATAATCTTACTGAATGACGAATCTCAAGGTGCCAAATTCCTATGTTTGTATGTTCATTTTCCTGACATTAACTTGCAATGCGATTAAATGCACCTAAATATAAACAGGCATTTGCAATATTTGTGTTACTTCTGGCAGAACATCTTTTAAGTGTTGCCAGGGCTGGGATGGCTCCAGCATGGTTTTTATGCTCTTGCCTCTTGGCATTCGACCCATATTTTTTTTTTAAAAATCAGTTGACTGGAATGATTTACTACAGTTCCAAGGGTAATCAACATGATAGTAACATTACAGGCTGGAGAATAAATCTTTAATGTTTAGATTCTTCCAACCTCTAACAAACATTTCATATCAGATTCTGTCTGCAGTTTCAATAGATTATAATTCGATATCAATCTAATGCACATTTACCTCTCTGCTGCAAAGTGAGTGCTCTTCAAATGTCAGCTAATGTGCCCATGACATGAAACACATGGCAGAATAAGCACTTACTGCAAGAGATGATCCATGTACTTAATGACATCGGGAAATGGACACATGAGGGGAAGGGCAAGAAACAAAGCTGTCAAACAGGTCTTCATTAATTGGATTTGATGATCCAGCCTAGAGCATATTCCTTTAAATAAAATTCCCTCCACACCACTATAGATAGTTATTCTTTTCTCAGTATATCTTGAGAGGTATGACAGTGAGGGGTTGCGGAAAAAGTATGTTCCTCAAATGACCAGAAACTACAGTCCAAACTGCAACACGGGTAAATAACAAACCAGTTTCCCGATGATTCAATGACCCAATATCAAAATCAGAGTTTCCATGGTTTCTCAGCCATTATAAAATGTTCCACTGTGGATTCAATTCTATTGGAAAGCAGATTAAGCTTGCTCAAATTCATTCAATTTCATGCCTTTAACAAATATCTCCAGATAACTCCATTTACTCGACCAAATTGCATCCAATTAAAAATCAGATTGATCCAAAACATAATTTTTCTAACTTTGCTTCCACTTCTGTCTTGCGTGCCAAGTGGTGTTGAATGCTAATCTGGATACATGAATGCTTGGTCTACTTTTTAAAATTGAAAATGACTTTGTAACGCAATACTTATTATCCCAGACTGATTCTACTCAGATTGCCTCATACACAATTTGAAACGTGCGCCATGAAGTGGCGGATTTAATTCTAACAGTGTCCGACGATGATTTTGTTTCCACCAGCTGTGCTATTTGTTTAAGATCACATTTAATACATCCAATAAATAGACTGAAAGTTACCCATGGTCATAGTGCCAATGTTAACAGGTCGGCAATGTCCAATCTGTCTTTTGCCTTCATCATACAACAACCTTGCAAATGGACAATCAGTGCCTTCAGATCTGAGTGCAATGCAGACAAAAATATTGCATTTCTTACACCTGACTCTCATTTTCTGCTCCACACTCAGTGCCATTCCTGTTCTTTGATGGAAGTGACTGCATGGAGTTTCATGACATCATTGGAAACGCTTCTCATCACTCTACATGGTCATAATTTCCTATCTTTTTGCAGTGTGTTGAATTCTCTGGAGCAGAGCGGAGAGGAACCAGGACTGCCAGAATGAAACGGGTGCAGGAAAGTGCAGGAGTAGCACAGACAGAAAGCAAAGGTGGCAACATGAACTCAAAAGGAGGGTGTGGTAACTTGAGACTACAAAGTAGGTAGTCGAGTGTGGTGTTTAAAAGGGACTTGTTTATATAAATAAATAACGAAGTTTAACAATCACAGTAACTCAGCAGAATAGTAGTAAAAGGAATAACTATGAAAACAGGAGCACCAGTAAAATAGGTCTTGCTTACAGGTCACTCTCTTGCAGACTGAAAAGCCCACCAAAGCCTGCAGATGCTCACAACACTCAACAGACGTTGTACTCAAAATGAGACTCTGTAATACTTCCCCCCCCCCCCCCCTTAAATTTCACTCCCACATCAGGGCAGAGATATAACAAAGGTGATGTCATAACTATACGAAAGTCTGTCAGGAACTCTGCAGTTACATAGAACATACAGTGCAGGAGGCCATTCGGCCCATCGAATCTGCACTGACCCACTTAAGCCCTCATTTCCACTCTATCCCCGTAACCCAATAAGCCCTCCTAATCTTTTTTGGTCACTAAGGGCAATTCAACATGGCCAATCCACCTAACTTACACATCTTTGGACTGTGGAAGGAAACGGGAGCACCCGGAGAAAACCCACCCAGACACGGAGAGAACGTGCAGACTCCGCACAGACAGTGATCCAGCAGGGAATCGAACGTGGGACCCTGCCCAGTGCGACAAGTTACGCTGCAACTTGTGCAATAGCACTGGTAAATCTTGTAACGATTGATCGAGAATCATTGCTGAAGAGGTCGATTGAGTATCTGAATATGAGCATTCCCCTTCCATTCCCCCAGCAGAGTCAAACGGCAAACCTGGAAATACAGGAAGCACTTCCTGGTGAACGGCTACTGCAGCATTCCTTCCGCCATGTTATCTGCAACAGTTGCTGAATCTGAAACTTTTCCTGGCTTTGAGTCATAATGTAAACGAATATGGTCTTGGTGTCTGTGAATAATTCTTCCGTGTTACAGTCTCACAACCCAAGATATTGGACCACTTTGGTTTAAAATGATTCCCAGTAAACACCTCTGGTTAATACCAAGGGCAGAATTCTCCGCTCCCGCAATAAATCGGGAAGGCCGTCGTGAACTTGGCCGAGTTTCACGACGGCCTCGGAGGCCGCTCCTCTCACCTTATTCACCCCCACCCGGGGGGCTAGGAGCACGCTCCGTAACTCTCGGCTGCCGGGCCTTACGCATGCGCGGCTGATGTCACGATGGCTGACGGCTCAAACCCGCGCATGCGCGGTTGCCGTCTTCCCCTCCGCTGCCCCGCAAGACGTGGCGGCTTGATCTTGCGGGGCGGCGGAGGGGAAAGAGTGCATCGCTTTGAGATGCCGGCCCGACGGTCGGTGGGCACCGATCGCGGGCCAGTCCCCTCCCGAGCACGGCCGTGGTGCTCACTCTCCTCTCCACCCCCCACAAGCTTCAAACGGCACTTTGGCACCCATGTTCACGACGGCAGCGACCAAATGTGGTTGCCGCCGTTGTGAACTGGTCGGGAATGGCAGGCCGCTCGGCCCATCCGGGCCGGAGATTCTTCCAAGCGGGGGGGTGGAAGAATCGCGGGGGGCACCAGGGGGGGCGTGTCGTTAGTCGCCCGGCCCTCCCGCGATTCTCCCACCCGGCGTGGGGAGTGGAGAATTCCGCCCCAAAGTTCTGAATGTAAACCTGATCATCCTGTTTGAATTAATCCTCTACCTGGTTTGAGCTGTTTGAATGATGCCTAGCTGATTGAGACTTGTACGAATTTCAATTTATTTGCTAAGCATTCGCCTTGCTCTTTGCACTCCAGCATTTCTTCGCTAAATGCCCCTTCTTGCTGCACCGGTGACAAACAGCATCCATAAATTTGCAATGATTCACATGTTGCGGCCCAACACACTTAAAATGCTCCACTGCTTTCACCATCTTGCTTGCAATCTCTTTCTTCATTTGATGCAGCATCCCTCCCTGGGCACCTACATTAGCCTTCAAAATATCTTTAGCATTACTGGCAGCCATTTCTATGCCCTGCAAAATTTCCAGAGCCTTCTGAAATGTCAGGGTGGCTTCACCCAATAACAGAGAGTGAATGCTGTCCTCGTTAATGCCGCAGACCAACCTATCTCTCGGCATATCTTTGAAAACTGCTTTGAATGTTCTGAAAGCTGTCATATTTCTGCCACTAACTTAGCTACCGATTGGCCAGCTTTTCGAAAATAGCTATGAAATTTGAATCTTTGAACATTCACCTAGTGGTTTGGGTTATGGTGATTTTGGACCAGAGCAACGGAATCTGCAAATGAACTCTCCCCTGTCTTCCGCGATATGGCCAGATTCCTCATCAACTTACAAGTCTTTGCCTCATACACACTTAGGTGAATCAAGTGTTGTTTTGTCTCATCTTCTACTCCATTTGCTAAAAATAAATGCTGCAAATTTCAGCCCAGTACTTCTTTCTCTCATTGAACTCACTGACTACCCCAAACATAGCCATGGAGCTAACTTGAAATTCCGTGGAATAAATCCACAATAAAAACTAGCTACTCACTAAATGAAACCTCATGTTGCCACACTGAGCCTCAAAACGTTTGTTATCTTTTCTTGTTTTCTCCTCGTCGCCAAAAAGATGTAGTAACTTGAGACCACAAAGTAGGCCATCAAATGATTGTTTAAAATAATTTCTTTATATGAATAACAAAGTTCAATAATAACAGTAACTCAGCAGAACAGTAGTAACAGGAATAACTGAAAACAGGAGCACCAGTAAAACAGGTCTTGTTTACAGGACACCATCATGCAGACTGAAAAGCCCACCAAAGCCTGCGCATGCTCACAACACTCCACAGATGCCAATAAAACAATTACTTAGGAGAAAGGCTTAGAAGAACACTCTGTACTCAAAATGACAGTCTGTAACAGAGGGAAAGAGGAATACTCCCATGCGTCACTAACAATCCTATGAATGATTTTAAAATCATTTCACCATCAGAGTTAGCAATAAAGCATAGCAATACATATCCATTGCTCCCTCAATTTGTCTATGAAAATTGAGGGACAATCCTGCTATTTTGCCACAAAGGCAGGGGGCATGATTTTATTAAAGGTGAGTAATGATTGACAAATTTAGTAATATTTCAAAGAATAGTTGAATTGTCAATGGTAGCTATGAGGATTTGCAGAAAGCATTCATTCACATGTCTTACTTTTGAAAAGAATTCAAGCCCGGCATATACTGCCAAGGAAAATGTAGCAGCTGGCATAGATGTTGGCTGATGGGATGCCAAAAAAAAGTGTTAGGTTAGATGCTTGGACTGAAGAAAGGTTGGAAATAATGCAGCATATGGGTCAACGCTGGGCCTACATTTAAATTCAGCAGATGTAGATGATTTGGACCTGGTTACAAGAAATGTAGTTCCAAATTTGCTGTCAACACAAAAGTGAGTGATTTGGCGAACGGCAAGAAAGACTGTAAAAAGATTTTGGGACAACATGCGTGTCAGCAGAATAGGTAAACGGACAACAGAGTGATTGAACTTTGGAAAGTGTGGGTAGCATATTTTGTGAGAAAAATAAGGAGCAAGACTATATATTTAGAGAAAGACACTGAAGGGTGTAGATAAACTGGAACACCTAAGGGTTCAAAAACATGGGGCTAATATGTAGGCTGGCTGAACAAGCTGTGACAAACTGAACATGCAAAAGGCCACAATGGAAAAAAAAACACTAAGTGTACCACACATTTACTCCAATTCGATAAGCAGATTTGCCGACCGCTCTCACTAAAACCACACTGCAGAGGTGAGATCAATGCTGCTTTAGACAATACTTTCCACTTCCTACGGGAAATTGATTTTTTAAAAAACATTTTCATTTCTGCCTTTGTGTGTTGAGAAGAATCCAGAAGTGAAACAATTCCATTTGGACAGTATGCCACAATACAGAATCTCATCCTATATATAACATTTTTAAGTATGAACTAAAGCTTCATTTTATACAACAGCGAATGGTGTTTTAAAGTTGCAACAAAGAAAGCAAAAAAGCCAAGTATTACTTGTCATCCTTAATTGTAACTTTCACCAGATGTAGAATGAGAAGAAAACGACTTTCTTCAATTTGTTCCAGTATAATATCATAGCTTTTGAGTCAGATTTTCATATCAGAGGCCGGAATCAAGAGATGGGACTAATCTTGCCATTGTCATCCAGGTTCTATCTTGAGACTGAAGGCAGGCAGGATCTTCTAAACAGCCAAGCCCTAAGTGGCCTGGTGCTTCAGAGACAATTGGTGGCTCATATGTACATTGAACCGTCTGACCACCCCTCCACTTCAAACCCCTGATCCACCACCTCACGCAATATTCACTTTATGAACAGAACTCAAGTCCTATTTTAGCAATTGGAAGTTGTTGAATAGCCCATTAAACTTTGAGTCATCAAAATGACTGCTCAAACCAGCTTTGTAAAAATGTCAAGCACCGCAAAATGATAGGCCGGCATGGTGGCACAGTGGTTAGCACTACTGTCTCACGGCACCAAGGGCCTGGGTTTGATCCTGAACCCGGGTCACTGCCCGTGTAGGGTTTGCACATACTTCCCGTGTCTGTGTGGGTCTCACCCCCACAACCCAAAGATGTACAGGGTAGGTGGATTGGCCATGCTAAACTGCCCCTTAATTGGAAAAAAATTTAAAAAGGGAAAAAAGCACTGTCAAATGATTATGCAGTTGGATTGCAACCAAGCACCCATAAAATTCTGAGTCAACAATGAGACTTTAGTCTAGTCATTTGTTTAAATAGCAGTTCTGGGAAATGCTATCATATTAGGCTACCCTTTCAATAGTGCAAAATTTAGTCTTCCTTCTTATCTATTAGATTAATCATTTTTCTAACTCAGGTTAAGACTTTTTTACATTTACCAGGTTGATTTTTTAATTGACAGGTTATCAGCTGGCACCAGTGACAATTTGTTCAAGGGTAGTTACATCTTATAACGGTAGAACTATGATACTCACCTTACTGAACACAGAAACAGCTCTTGATGCAGGACTGAATGATGAACTGTAAAGGAGGCATAAACCATTCACTTACCTTGTAAACGCCGCCCATCTCCATGCAGCTGGTCTAAAACAAACAGCTGCTAAAGTCCAGTGACCTCCATGAAAATTTGGAAAAACTTAGCTGGGACATGCTCTCAATGAGCCCACAATGTTGTTGGCTGTCTCATTAATAGGATTGACCCTGTCTGATTAGGCGATAAACATTGGCCCTTGTCTCTGGGTATCAAATGCACTAATTTTTCCACAACCTTGATGTAAGGAATCCAATGCACTTGATATTGGACCAGAAGGAAGTTTATCTCCAAACTACTCAGTGCATGAGCAACATTGTCTATGATATTGCTGCATTGTCAAGAACAACACAAAAATCAGAACAGACTGGATCCCAGTGAAAGTTTCCCCACAGTAAATGGAGTATTTTACTGAAATAAAACAACCCAGTTTTAAACACCACATTTTGCCAATGGGACTGAAATGACAGAGTGGTAAATAGAGTGCGCTTCATCAAACAACTGCACCATCAGAGTCTTCTTTATCACTTTGTAGTTGATTTCAAGTGGCATTGTAGATGGATAGTCAAGACCAATATGAATTTTTCAGCCCAAGAAAAGAGATCAAGAAATTAATAAGAGAGGGCAGGAGTAAAGGGGGAGCCATAGAAATCAAACAGAGTAGGGACAGTGATGTGGAAATGGTACACAAGGATCAGTAGTGGGCCAAAGTAGCATGGAGGGTGTAGAAGAAATGGAATTAGGATCAGCTAGACGAGAGAGATGGGGCACAAAATAGCCAAGCACTGGGGAAGTACAGGTGGGATTCTCTGTTTGAGAGACTGAGTGCTCCTGCTAGGGGAGAATCGGGACTGTGTCCTGCTGGCACTGAGGTGGTAATCACATTCCTTTGCTATGGTAAATTATTTATAGCGGTGAACACCGGTTTCCCTGCATGTACTGGTCTCGGGCCACCATTGTGAATGGGAGCTTCGATCCCTGCAGCCAGAGACATCTCCCTCCCCTCCACAATGCAAATGTTGACGACCCCCACTGACAAAGGGAGCATCCCCAACTCCTCACCAAGGCAGGGTATCCTCTCCCCCACCACAGGAATAGCAGTTCACCCCGCCAGACCAGGCATGCATGAGGGTGATTCAACACCCCCACCTGACCCCAACTCCCCCAGGCTCCCCCTTCATGCCTATCCCATTGGCACTGCCCCCTGGAAACCTGGCAGTGACACCCTAGACTGGACCCCGAGGGTGGTCAAGAAAGTTAGCCCATTCCTCATGTGCCCCCCTGCTGCTGCCAGGCAGCAGGCAGAGGATCCCCCAAGAGTTCTGGAGGTTTGGAAGGCTCAGGTTGTGGGTAAGGGGTTGACCCCAGGACCCATCCCCGGGAAGGCGGTTCCAAGTCTGGAGTTCGCCTTCCAGCCTTGGGAAACTTGAAGATCACTCTTGGAATAGTATTCTCATGCAACCCTCTGCCAAAATCGTCACCCTCGTCTGACCTGTTAAAACTTTGAAGTAGCCTTCTGATTCTGAACTGCTCTGCCTGTCAACTGATGAGTAGGTCAGCTCCCTCAGCCCTATGTTTTAAAAACTGATGCTTTTTGAAGTGTTTGAGCCTTCCTAGAAAGCCCATAACACTTGGAAATCCTTGAAATCCCCTGAGATCCATTGAAATGCTCATCATTCATTCACTTTCACAGTGTAGTACCTTTAACCAGCCTTTGATTGACAGTTTAATGGTTTAAACACAGCAAGCAGGAGGTTTGTTAATTTATATTTTCCTTCAAGCTTGAATGCATCTGAGGCACCCATATTGATCCTAAACACAATGTTTAAGCAACCTTGTTCTGATTGACAGTTAAGTGCTTTCTGCAGCCAGGCAATGGCAGAGGGCACATAACCTCCTTGATCCCCATCGGGGTCCAGTGGGTCAGGAGGGCTCTTGTAAATACTTGGACCAAAGCCCGCCAGTGGAGTTCCCGCTCTGGGGGTCAGAGCATAAGAGAGAGGTGGAGTTTCGGGCTTCCAGCCCAAATGCATTTGAACTATTTACATGTTCTTGCTTGGCTCTGGTCTGTGGAGTAGAAGTGGAGACTGGGATGGGTCTGCCGTCAAGCGTTGATCCCATTTTTTTGCCAACGCAGGAGTCTACGCCTGATTGGGATTCCCAAATTTAGCGGTGGTGTGCTGAGACTCCCACCCACAATCACTGGTGTCAGGGGAGGTGTGGACGGAACATTTGTTCTTAATGGTTTTAGTATTTGTGGGGACAGGTTACAATATGTTCATGTGAACATTTACGATAGGTGTACTATTGACAAGAAAATGTGATCTAGATGTTATGGGAAATTAACAGAATGGCCAGGGTGTTACTGAAGAGTCGGTGAAGAGCACATCAATAATTGGCCACTTGAGGGCCTCAATTTGGGTGGGCAAGGGCAGGTTGGCTGGTCTAGGCCTCACCTCTCCTAGCGTAAAATTCCAAAGAGGTTGGTGAGGGCGGGAACTGAGGAAGATGCAGTATCCACTCCCTGTCTCACTGTGAGATTGAGCAGCATTACATTTATGCTTAGCTGGGGGTGGGGTTGTAATATTTTTAAGTATATAGGAATGAGTATTTCTTTAGGGTCAGTGGATGGTATATGACTCTGGAGTCTGGCAAATAAAAAGATGAACATGACTCAAGGTTGAATTTACACAATCGTGCAATTATATTAATTTCCTATTGAGTAGTATTCAGATAGTTTGTGTGGTGTGGTTTAGTTTTTCACTTTGGTTGAAAATTTCATGGCACCATTTGGTGTACAGTTACATTAAGCAGTGATTGCCTGAAATTGCTTTCAGCTCATTCATATGCTTAGCTTCTTCATTTGTTTCCTTGTGCAAAGATCTTGTAGAAGCGTCACTTATGCAAATGAAGTTCTTGCCCCGTGAGAAGTGACATTAAGTCTCAATGTTTTTTTAATGTTGCGACTGCAATGTCTTAGATATATAATAGATTAATTTGAAAAGATAAGAATTGAAAGAGATCAGGAGGTGTTTTTGTCCTTAATGGTTTTAGTATTTGTGCAATGGGTTACAATATGCTCATGTGAATATTTACGATAGGTGTACTATTGACCTGAGGATGTGACTTTCTGACTGTTCTGTTACCATAGAATGTAATCACTTGGGGGGGGGGGGGGGGGGGGGGGGGGGGGGGGGGGGGCAAGGGATGAACGTTTGTCTTTTGTCAATATGACTCTAGTTACTGAGGTGGGAGACACAAGAGATCCGCAGACTAAGCCAATGAAAAAGGGCAATTGGACTACATCCAAATAAGGGAAGATGAATAATGAAAAGTGGGGATAAAAGTTGGCAAATTGTAACCTTTGTTGGCTCAGCATTACCATGGCTTCTGGGGTATGACTCTTCTGGACACGATTTAACGTCACTTCGTAGATAGAGAATATCATCTCCTGTGCTGGCAACAATCAAGAATTCCTAGCAAGGTGGCCTAGTGGTTAGCACAACCGCCTCACGGCGCTGAGGTCCTAGGTTCGATCCCGGCTCTGGGTCACTGTCCGTGTGGAGTTTGCACATTCTCCCCATGTCTGCGTGGGTTTCACCCCCACAACCCAAAAATATGCAGTGTAGGTGGATTGGCCACGTTAAAAATTGCCCCTTAATTGGAAAAAATAATTGGGTAATCTAAATTTATTTAAAAAAAAAGAATTCCTAGGAACTCAAGAGATGAGAGGCTTCCGTGTTGTCTTTGCTGCTTTATATCAAGTATATGCAAAACCTTGCTCAATAAATTCTACTTGATTCATAAATATTAATAAATATGGGCGGCACGATAGCACAGTGGTTAGCACTGTTGCTTGACAGCACCAGGGTGTGGGTTCGATTCCCGGCTTGGGTCACTGTCTGTCCGGAGTCTGCATGTCGTTCTCCCTGTGTCTGCGCGGGTTTCCTCCGGGTGCCCCAGTTTCCTCCCACAAGTCCCGAAAGACATGCTTGTTAGGTGAATTGGACATTCTGAATTCTCCCTCTGTGTACCCGTACAGGTGCAAGAATGTGACGACTAGGGGCTTCTCATAGTAACTTCATTGCAGTGTTAATATAAGCCTACCTGTGGCAATAAAGATTATTAATTATTATTAAATATTTGTTATTCATACCTTGTCAGGTCAAGCATAACTGAGGACCCTAGCGTTCGAAATTAAGAATTCAAAAAGTAAAAATTTTAATTAGAAGGGCTTTATACCTTAAAAGCCTCAAATCTTACACAGGCATGAGATCTTTGATTTAACACAAGTTGACCATGGGCTCTTACCTGAAGGACACCTGTACAAGAATCTAGAAAAATACAACCCTTAGGTTCTTTGGAGATTTTTTCATCCTTGTAGAAGTTCATAATGTAAGAGTTATCTGATAACTGTGTTAGCTGGAAGTATCGCCTCTTAAAGGACTGCAAAGAGAAAAGAATGTTAATATTGCAGCCATATAAATAGTCTAAATCAAAGTAACATCATTAAATGAACATGGTCTAGTTAGAAACACAGAAAAATCTGCACCTGAGGAGGGAGAAACAGTTTACAGACAGCTTTCCCATTCACATGAGACACTGATATCAGGGTCCAAACGCCACACTGCATTGAAAATAGTTATCCAATATTGATTTTGCTCTGATTGGTCAATGAGAGGTCACACTCCCCATCCAATTGAGGATGATGGGTGGGTTATCGAAGATAGAGGTTTCAAAGACTGAAGGAGCTGCAGCCTGCTTTTGCTGATAAGGGAGAGAGAGAGGGTGACTCCATCTTGAGGCCTACTATCAACGTTTAAAACAAATGTGAAATTCAAAATGGTCTTCTGGACCATCACTGTGGAGGGGAAATCCTTTCTCAGGGCAGCCTATAGTTGCATCTAAAGCCATGGTCTGGAAGTAGGTCTCAAAGCCTTCTTAGACCACAGCTCTTAGTTGGCCATGGGGAGGCTGTCTTCAGTAATTAGTCTGTTCCTGTTGCCACAGGGGGCCCCTAGGCGAAATAGAAATTTCGAGTCAGCTTCTAATTCATGCCCTTAATTGATCTTTTAATCAGCTTAACCACAAGTCCAACCTGGCCTTCTTGAAATGACTTGGGGCTGAGGTAGTGCCGGTAGAGTGGTCACTGGCTTTCAGTTGCTGGGGCTCGTGGTTAAGCTGATTGAAAGGCCACTTAAGGCAATGGATCAGAAGCTGACTAAAATGTTCCAGCTGGCATATATTGGGAGCACAGAGGCTACTGGAGATGGCCTCCGAGGGACAGATCACAGGCTATGATGCAGGAACGTTTCCAGGATCCTTTCCTGACTTGGGGGCAAAGTGGTCACTCAATCTGTGTTTGGTGTTGCTAATATTGAGGAGACCACATCGTGAACAGCAAACATAGTACACTAAATTTGAAAGAAGTACAAGTAATTATTTTTTTCGCCTGGAAGGTATGTTTGAACCTTGGGCAATTTGAAGGAACGAAGGAAAGAGGGCAGATGTTGCATTTCCTGCACTTATGAGAGAATTGGACTATTGAAAGGAGAGGGATATTGGGGGTGAATGATGAGTGGAACAGGGTGTCAAGGAAAAATGATCCCGTTGAAATGCTGAAAGAGGAGGGGAATGTGTGCTTGGGAAAAAAGGAGCGTTATATTGGAAGTGTTGATACGGAAGTTGTCGTCATCAGAACAGATGGACCGGAGAAACTGGGAGTGTGAAATAGAGACCTTATACGAAGCTGGGTGGAAGAAAGTTAGTCAGGTTAACTGTGGGATTTGTGGACTTATCGCAATAGTGGTCCACAGCCTTACCCTAGAAACGGTTGATGAAATTTGTTTGTGTATGCAAAAGCAGTAAATGGCACCGATGCAGTCATCAATGGGACAAAAGGCATGAAAAGGGGACCCAATTTGGAGCACAAAGAATGTTCCACATATCCCATAAAAAGGCAGGCATCACTCGGACCCACCAGGGTTCCTATAGCAACAGCTTTTAATTAGAGGGAATGAGCGGAGTCAAAAGGAGAAGTTGTTCAATGTGGGAACAATTTCAGCCACCAGGGAGAGTGCTGGTAGATGAGTACCAGTTGAGCTTCTATTCACAAAAGAAGCAGAAGCCCTCAGGCCATGCTGGTGGGGGACTGAGGTGTCGAGGGATTGGATGTCCATTGTGAAATGGAGATGGTTAGGGGCAAGAAACCATGGAAGTGACACAGGGCATCGTAAAATTCATTGTTATTGGTGGGAAGGAACTGGACATGTGGAGGAAGAAAAAAAACAGGATTGGAGGACTGAGGTTTGAGGCCATGAAGGAAAGATCTCCAGCAAAACTAGGCCAGTGATAGTCTAGGAAAAAAATTGCATAATTTTCAATGGAGAGGTTATGGTCCAGGGGATTTACATTAGAGGAATTGAGAAGCAAAGAGATCATGATAGAAGTTTATAAATTTGCAGACAGATAAAATTTGCAAAAATACTAAAGATCAAAAATGAACTAATATTGAACTCCTTAACCTTTTCAGTAATGTTTGCAAACTAATGCTGTTGAATACAATGTTTATTCAGTTCCCTTGTGTGCTTAATATTTGGAACAGTTCTACATTGTAAATTTTTAAACAAACCCTGCTATATTAATTAAATCAGTTCAGGAAAGAATAACTTACTTGAACAATAATGCTGTTATTCACAGTGCTATTAAAATTCCCTTTGTGAAGCCAGCCAGACTTGTAAACTCCCATTCCTCCTCCACCACCACCCCCTCCTTTTGAAGAGGATAGAGATGTAGTGTCCTATAAATCATAAAAATAGGAATACATTGGTGTTTCAATTCTGTCCTCATTACATTTCTAATCTTCTCTCCCAAACAAGTTACAGCAATAGTTAGGTATCTTGCTTTCACACAGTTTGAAGGCATTGCAAGTGAGACACAAGCATCAGGACCATTTAATGTTAACATACTCGAGGAACACTTATTATGCAGTGATCCCCTGAAACAGAATTGTGTGACAATTATGTACGTATCTACTTATGACATGAGCAGAGGTCATTTCAAGAACAAAATACCTTCAATTTATAGAAATAACATTTGAAAATAATTTGAAGCAGCACTGTTCTTCATTAGCAAACTTGACAAATGTAATTCTTCATAATATACTTTAAAAATACTCTGGGAGTATTTTTGCCCTGCATCTAAATGAAAAAAATACATAACATTGACTTTCCCATTGTGAAAGGTTGTACAGGGAGATATGCAGCACTTCATAGACCATGCTCCTAATGTTCTCTGCAGTGAATTTCACCATAAGGAGGCAGAGAGGAAAGACCAGGCATTGCCCATAACAGGGCTGATCTTGTTACATGACATTTAGCAGTCAGGGGGTTAGCTCACCCACCTGTCTGCTCAATGTCGCCCAAAAATGCTAATTGACTTAAGGGGCAGGGTTCTCTCAGCCTGGGGCCAGGCCAGAGAATCCACGCAACCGGCCCGAATCGCACTACGCCGCTGCTCTACGCGGGCCCCCCTGCCGATTCTCGGTCCAGAATGGCCGAGCGGCAGCAGCAAAACACCCGAGTCCCGCCGGCGCCATTCTAATCTGCTCTCAGCCGGCGGGACCTTGCCGCGGAAGGGTCCGGGGGCGGCCTGGGGGGGGGGGGAGGCGGAATCGATCCTGGGGGGGCCTCCGTTGTGGCCTGGCCCACGATCGGGGCCCACCAATCGGCGGGCCGGCCTCTCGGGCTGGTGGTCTCCTTTCTTCCGCGCTAGCCCCTTTAGCCCCACGCCATGTTGCGTCGGGGCCGGCGCGGAGAAGGAAGCCACTGTGCATGCACGCCTTGGTGCCGGTGCTACTGCGCATGCGCGGACCCCACGGTGACCAGTTGACACCGGGATCAGCAACTGGAGCGGCATGGGCTGCTCCAGTGCCGTGCTGGCACTCTAGGGGCCAGAATTGCTGATCCTGAGGCCATGTTGACGCCGTCGAGAAATGCGACGGCGTTTCCGACGGCATCAACACTTAGCCTCGGGATCAGAGAATCCTGTCCACGGTGCCTAAAGGGAAAGAGAATGTCACACAACTTAAAAATGCGACCAAACAAATAATTGCATGTCAGCATGTGCTCTAACTTGTAAGAAATAAAATTGCTGCTCATCTCTTTCAATCCACTAAAGATTGCACATGGATGACACATTCCGGAAGTACATTTTTAAGCTGAAATAACAGAAATCCCACTGACTATGAATGACGTAAATTTTCATAGACAAGTAGCAATGCTTTCTTTTGTTCTATCCCAACGTGGGGCTGCTATTTAAATTTTAACTGTCGCTAATTATGATGCAACTGCAGGCTGAAATTTATTTTTAGATTTGGTATTCTATTTGGTGAATCTGCAGTCACAGAAGTGGGAAGCAAACAACATAACTGTTAAATTACAAGGTTGGCAGTGAATATTCTATCAAACGTAAAAATAAGACCAGAGGATCCATAAACCATTACAATTTACAATATTGAACAATATTTCACGGTCTCTTCACATACACCTACCTCATCTTTTTCAATATCATCATGATCAATCTCGAATGTGTGTGAAGGCAGTTTATCTGGTCTAAACTGTTTTCTGCAAAAGGAACACATTTCTAGTTATCTTAATGAAAAACAGTTTTGCTTTTCTCAAATTATATTTTTATTTTTGCACCCTCACCCATCTCTATTTAATGGTGCACTGATTTTTTTTAAGGCACATGTTGCCATACCAACTATTGACAATTATGCATAATTTTTGAGATAAAAATAATATGGTTTCTGCACAATTTGACTCAGGGGAGTCAGTTAATGAGCCTGGAAGAGGATTGAGCTTCCACTCTTTCTCCACTGCTTACACTATCTGGCACTCAGGCCCTCAGACTAATTGATAAAAGAAGGCCCCAGGCAGAGCCTGGTCAGATCTATCCTCCCAGTAGGAACTGCACTGGTAGTGAGGTACAGGAATAATGTGTATAATATATAAATTAATCTAGTTACATTTATGACGGTTTTGTTTGACGTTATTACATTGCAATAAACACTGATATGACAGAAATCTAAAGCAAAAGACATCACTTCTTTTAAAGAAGACTTACCGAGGTAACTGTTTAAGATCCCCTGAATATTCTTCATATTTGTAGTTCACTGTATTCCAGTTGGAATTGTAATACTTACAGGCCTAAGAAAGTGAGACAAAAGTTAGCAAAACAAGACCATTTCCAACTTGCATCACCAGAATTTTAGTCCAAATAACAGGTTAATTCAAGGGTTAAATACTGCACATGCTAGAAATCAGAAAAACAGGAAAAAAATGTTGGAACTACTCAGCATGTCTGAAAACATTCAAGTAGAGAAAATCAGTGTTAAACGTTTCAGGTCAAAGACCATCCATGAGCGGTCTGAAAAAGGTCATTGACCTGAGCGGTTAACTATCCTTTCCTCTCCACAGATTTGCCTGACTTGCCAAGTCATTTCCTGTTTTTACGACCAAGTTTAATGATTCTCATGGTGGGCGGCACAGTGATCCCAGCGCCAGGGACCCAGGTTCAATTCCGGCCTTGGGTGACTGTGTGGAATTCGCCCTATGTCTGCATGGGTTCTGCCCACAGTCTAAATATGTGCATGTTAGGTGGATTGGCCTTGCTAAATTGCCCCTTAGCGTCCAAGAAATATGTGTAGATTAGGTTAAGGGATTATTGGGTTAGGGCTGGGGAGGAGTGGGCTTGGGTGGAGTTCTTTTTCAGAGGGTCAGTTCAGACTCGATGGGCTGAATGGCCTTCTTCTGCACCGTTGGGATTCTATGATTTCTCATTAGTAAAGCAACTTGTGGTAAGGAAGAGATACCTTGTGAACTGCTTAACACCACAGGAGTTTAACCCTCACGTAACATTAATGAAGTTTCTGCATTTGCACATGAGTTACAAGTCAACTCACCACAGAAAATTAGGGCTGATAATTAACTGTGCAAATACCTTTGGAATGAGGAGAAATGTGTTGCTTCAATGCTAATTGACCTCTCCAGAAAGTAAACATTTTGAACCATGGATGGTACACTCATATAGGGAGTAAACTGTTCCAAAAAGAATAAACTCTTATTTTGATATTTTTTCATACTTTTGATGTCTTTCCTTTTCTCCTTTTAATCTAATGGTTTTATCATCAATTCTCTCTCTGCCTCATCCAACTCTAAAAGTCTCACTCTAATTCACCCGCCTCCACCACCCCCTCACCTTCTCTGTATTACTCCGTTTATTTCTTACTCCTTAAACTTTACTGGTTATGGAAACAGGAGCGGGATTCTCTCAGCCGGGGGTCGGGCCGGAGAATCCGTATGACCGGCGCGAATCGTGACACGCTGCCCCGACACCCTGATGTTCTAATCCGCTGTCGGCTGGCGGGAACTCGGCATGGAAGGGTCCAGGGGTGGCGTCTGGGTGGCCACCCCAGGCCAAAACGACCTGGAGGGGGGCGGCCTCCATTGTGGCCTGGCCTGCGATCGGGGCCCACCGATCGGCAGGCCGGCCTCTCGGGCCTGGGGCCTCCTTTCTTCCGCACCGGCCCTTTTAACCCTACGCCATGTTGCGCCGGGGCCGGCGCGGAGAAGGGAGACACTTCGCATGCGCGCATTGGTGCCGGTGCCACTGCGCATGCGTACGTTGGTCCGGTGCCACAGCGCATGCGCGGACCCCACAGTGCCCAGTTGATCCCGGGATCAGCAGCTGAAACGGCGTGGGTCGCTCCAGTCCTGTGATGGCCCCCTGTAGGGGCCAGAATTGCTGATCGTGTGGCCACGCTGACACCGTCGAGAAACGCAACACCATTTCCGACGGCGTCAACACTTAGCCTCAGGATCACAGAATCCCGCCCCAGGTTTATGGTCCCACCATTCAAGAAAGTACAAAATGACTTTTGCTCTCACTGTGATGTTATCGTCTCAGAATTGCAGCAACATACAGGACAAAATGAAGGTTAGTGGAAACATCTAACTAATGCGGCACACTACAAAATGCTCAAATCTAATAAATTATTCACCGATGATTATGGAGCGCGTGCTCTTTAGCAGAATTTAGATGAAAGTAGATCATAATGATTTCCTGTAATTAACAACATGCTCTTTAAATATTTCAGTCTAGCTTTCATATTGCTGGTTATTTTATCAAAACAGTTAACAAAATATTCCTTACCCTGATATGAATTTCCATACCATCAAATCATCATTTTAAACTCATTATTCCATGACTTATTGAGAAAATGTATTTTGTTAATTTATAATTAAAGCAATTTATTCCAGTCAAGGAATCATTTATTTTATCAGAATGTACAATGTCCCTGATATGATTCCATGTGATATATCTGGTGATTTAAAGAATTCGAACCTATATATTATTTAGTTGCTTGAACACAATCATTATTTGAAGTACAAAGGTATTTTATAGTAAAGCTGCATTCAGTAACCATGCACATGCAGAATGACATACTGTCGATTGTGGGCTAGATAGCAAACTCTGGAACCAGGTGTATTGGTTCCTTGGAACAGAAACTGTGGGTTTGCTAGTTAGCATGCACTAAGTACAACATCACTATCACTGTTAATCCAGTCAAGTAGAAAATCCACCGTGCCAACTGTTATCTAAAAAATATAATAGTTGAATGTTGTGCTCTATATTATTGCAAAGGCTGAATAACTTTGTTTCCCAGGCTTTTATAACTCTCAATGAATACTGTTGTCAAACTGGTACCTGCATTATACCGTCCTTATAAACAACAGGAACATGCCAGTGAAGAACATGAGCAGAGAGAAAGAGTTAGAGGATAAGAGAGGAGAACCATATATCTTTCCCTAGAGCCAACATCAGTCACTTCTCGTCTATTCTGTTTTTGGCTAACGGCAGTTTCCCAAGTGAAGTCAGCTTTCAGAAAGTCTTTCTCTGCAGTTATTTGCCAAATTATTCTTGGCCTTCCATGCTTTGCTTTTCCATTCAGCTGCCTTTCAATGCCTGGCACAGTGGCTAGGACTTCAGCATCCTGCATATGTGACTAAATCAAGTAACAGGCTTTTGTCTCACAAATTGGATTACTTTAGCTAATAAGTCTTTTCTAATAAAAGCATGGCTGCAAAGCACACTTCAAATAAAGGTGAAGAGTCCAGGGTACTTTTGAGTCTCTTCTTAGTCTGTTGCAAACATTAATGTCATCCGTTCGAACTGTCGCAATCTTGATTCCGCACCTCGTTCTGATTTGTAGTATTATTCTGTTGCTATTTGTTTCTGTGCACTCCTCCTTCCTGTCTTTTCAACAGTGTATGTAATTTGCAAAATCTAGAGCTTCAAGGTCTAAGTCCACCAGTCACCGTCTTTGCTTTTGGTACATGTTACGAGCAGAAGGAGGGGTTAATTTAAAAAACATTCATTTTCTCCTCTCACCACCCATCCGTGACAGAAAGGTGTTTTAATTTGTTTCCCTCTTTATAAATGGTGGTGCATTTCCTAACCCCTCACTTTATTAAAATAAATTTAGAGTACCCAATTCATTTTTTCCAATTAAGGGGCAATTTAGTATGGCCATTCCACCTACCCTGCACATCTTTGCATTGTGGGGGCGAAACCCACGCAAGCATGGGGAGAATGTGCAAACTCCACACGGACAGTGACCCAGAGCCGGGATTGAACCCAGGACCACGGCGCCGTGAGGCAGCAGGGCTAACCCACTGCGCCACCATGCTGCCCCCTCAACCCCTCACTTTTTGTGTGATCCAATTTTCCTTATTCCCATTTCTTTCCTTTTATTTTTATCACTTTAGCCCGTGGATCCATAATCGGAATGTGCATTTAAGCAGAAGATTCAAAGTTGAAGCAGCCTGCTTGTCAGGACACTGTTCCCAGGTTTTGTATTGTGGAAGGGAGAAGCCAGACTCTTTGGCACCGAGTGGATGTTGAGAACTAATTTTGGAGAGACTTGGTTTGATTGGTTAACTGGTATCAGTTGGGTGGCCAGGGCCAGTGTTCTGCCTGACAATGGTCAGTAATTTATTCCTGCGTGATGTTTTCTGAGAGAACTTGGCAAAAGCGCTTAGACCTTGGAGGTGAAGGGACATTCCCTCTATCTCCTGCTTACTGAAGTGAAAGAACTGCTCTATTGTTCTTTAAGCAGCGAGTGCCCGGCATATCCCTTTCTGGAAACCTGAGTCTGCAGAGAAGGTAAACAACCCTTGCCAGAAAAAGCCATCTCAGGCCTAGAAGAAGAAAGTACCAATACGAAAGCCTGAACTTCAGAAAGACATTAACTGGAACTCATCCAATTGCATCAGAGATACATAGAACATAGAACAGTACAGCACAGAACAGGCCCTTCGGCCCTCGATGTTGTGCCGAGCAATGATCACCCTACTCAAACCCACCCGATATCCGTAACCCAACAAACCCCCCCCCCCTTACTTTTTAGGACACTACGGGCAATTTAGCATGGCCAATCCACCTAAACCGCACATCTTTGGACTGTGGGAGGAAACCGGAGCACCCGGAGGAAACCCACGCACACACGGGGAGGACGTGCAGACTCCACACAGACAGTGACCCAGCCGGGAATCGAACCTGGGACCCTGGAGCTGTGAAGCATTTATGCTAACCACCATGCTACCGAGATATGTATCCTTTTATTTTATTAATATTTTATTTTCCTTTCAACCACCCTTTCCCCTCAGTGTTGTTTGTCTGTATGTGGGTGGAGAATGGGGGCAGTTAGGAATGGGGGCTTGGGAAAGGGGTAGTAGATAGTCAGCTACATTTTCTGACTGTTTAATTATAAAAATTGTACAAAAGATTACTTGTGTTAAAGTTACAAACCTGGTGACGGTAGTTTATTGGGCTCAGCCGAAGACCCCATGCATTTTAAAATAAAACCTAATTTCACCTGTGTTGCGACTCTGGGTCAAGTGGGGCTGGAATTGACCACGCACTAGCCCAGGGTATCATGACACGATTAATAACTCCACAGCAACTCAAGATGAGATGAACTCAAAGGGTTAGTTTATTTTCACACGGCCAAAACACAAAAGGAGGGTCACAACATCGCCTCCACACTCAGAAAGTAAAAAGAGGGATAGAGAAATGAACGTTTTACTGTAGAGGCCACAGAGGGAATAAATATTAGTTAAGGTGAGTTCCAGAATCAAAGTCCAATTAGATACTCCTTCACGGAGGTCAGCGGTTAAAACTGACACTGTAGAATTCACCTTTCTGGTGGTGTCAACTTCACACAATGAGATAGACGTGCAGAGATGAATCCCTTTTGTAGGTTATGGTCCAGAATTTACAGTAGAAGCAGTGTAGATGGGAGCTGGGAAGAGATTCTTGTCCGTGAGGCTTCCACTTAGACGGTAAACAGCAGACTGAGCTTTTCAGTTAGGCAAGGCAATATTATTTCCCCCACAAGTCAGAGGCCCATGTCACATGACTCCCACCTCTCCGTTATCTTTGACAAATGATGTGCATCCATCATCTGGATTCCAAAGACTGTTAAATGTCTCAGCCATAGGGCAGCACGGTGGCGCAGTGGGTTAGCACTGCGGCCTCACGGCGCCGAGGTCCCAGGTTCGATCCCGGCTCTGGGTCACTGTCTGTGTGGAGTTTGCACATTCTCCCCGTGCCTGTGTGGGTTTTGCCCCCACAACCCAAAAATGTGCAGGTTAGGTGGATTGGCCACGTTAAATTGCCCCTTAATTGGCAAAAATGAATTGAGTACTCTAAATTTATAAAAAATAAAAATATAAATGTCTCAGCCATTGTGAATTGAAAGGAAAGTTGGGGGAACTTAGTAGACGATGAATCCCCTTCTGGCCAATCTGGGTTATTAAATGCTGATGGCCTTTGAAAAGCTCTTTTTTGAGGTGTAGGTTTTCCTAAAACTGCCAAGTGGCTTCTTTGGTTCAGAGGTCATAGATAGACATGGGGCAGAACTCCCCCATTTTGAGACTAAGGGCACGAATTAATGGGTTCGTCGCGCCCGACTTGGTGACACGATGTGGTTGTTCAATCTCACGAGAAGCCTCTCGCATGCTCAAAATGCCTCGGAAGACGCCTGACAAGATGTCATGATCTGGATCTCATTCACTGAGGGCAAGATCCACATAAAAATACTTAATTGAGACATTAGGGAAGTGGGGGGGGGGGGGGGGGGGGGGGTCCCAGGCCACTGGAGACCCCTGGAAAGTCGGGCTCTAGGCAGGGTGATACCCTTGCACTCCCACTGATATGCAGGCAGCTTGGCATCTCCACCCTGGCACCGCCACCCTGGCACCTCCAGGGTGCCCAGGTGGAACTGCCAGGCTAGCAGACGCACTGGCTGTGTACCAGGTTGCCCATGCCAGTTCGAGCCCGAGGGTGCCTTGCCCTTAAGGAGTGGGGTGAGGGGTGGCTCAAGGAGCCCGTAAGAGGTAGCGGTGGGTGCACTGAGGTGGTCTGGAGGTTGTGGTGAGGTGGCTGAGAGTGGTTGAAAGACACGGCTGACATTTAAAAACGGTGCCCCGATCCACGAGTCATCTTCGTGCACTGTTGAGTTTAGCACATCGGTGCAGGAAATAAGGAGCGGGAGTCTCCCCTGCCCGGCGGGGTGGGGGGGTCCCGGCATAGGGGAGTAGCGCCAACCACTCCGGCGTCGGGCCTCCCCAAAGGTGCGGAATTCTCTGCACCTTTGGGGCTAGGCCCGCGCCGGAGCGGTTGGCACCACTCCAACTGGCGCCAAAACCGGCCTCAGCGGCCTTTGACGCCCGCCGCCCGGTCTGGCAGAAAGGCCTTCACCGGTTCGCGCATGCGCCGGTGGTGACGTCAGCGGCAGCTGCCACTGACGTCACCACCGGCGCATGCGCGCTGGGGGATTCTCTTCCGCATCCGCCATGGTGGAGGCCGTGGCGGCGGCGGAAGAGAAAGAGTGCCCCCACGGCACTGGCCCGCCCGTCGATCGGTGGGCCCCGATCGCGGGCCTGGCCACCGTGGGGTCATCCCCCGGGGTCCGATCGTCCCGCACTCCCCCCAGGACCCTGGGGGCCCGCTCGCACCGCCGCTACCAGAGGTGGTTCAAACCTCGGCGGCGGGAGAGGCCTCCCAGCGGCGGGACTTCGGCCCATCGCGGGCCGGAGAATCGCCGCAGGGGGCTCGCCGATCGGCGCGGAGGGCCCGCCGATCGGCGTGGGGTGATTCCTGCCCCCGCCAATTCCCGGGTGGCGGAGAATTTCAGCCACGGCGGGGGCGGGATTTTCGGCGGCCCTGGGCGATTCTCTGACCCTGCGGGGGGTCGGAGAATTTCGCCCAAGGTAAGTGTGGCCTCAGTGGGCATCCCTTGCCGAGGCCAAAAAATATAGCAAAGTAGGCACCGAGAAACACCCCGTTAAACATGCCCTTAACGGAATTCTGTTTCTGTCACATTAAATTGTTTCTGTCCCATTAAATTGTATCCTAAGTCCCGGAGCAGAGGCAGGAATGTGGAGGGGAAACATTCCAATTTTTTTGGTCTTTACCACATTAATTATGCATCTGGATGTTTTACACTGTATTCAGTGGCGGGTCTGGCCTGGATGACACGTGGTCCGTCATCATGTCCGGGTGCCATATGGAAAAGACATCACTGACCCATTATCGGAGAACGAAGATGGACCTCCTGAAAATGAAGATAGACCTCCAGGGACATTCTGAAGCTGGAAGACGGATCCCCTCCAGGACACTAAATTTGGAAGGTCCACCTCAAGATGTTTCCCCCACTCATTGCTGTGGTGTTCCAAGGTCTAAGGTTGCCAGTGGCCTCCATCCTGAACTCTGGAGGTAGCCCCAGATATTGTTCAGGGGAATTGCAACATCTGCAAGCCACGTTGTTTTAAATGTATTTCACGCCCGTGTGTTTTCCTGCTGACTTTGTGGACAATCTGGCGTGGGGCATTGGGCCCTCACCTGCATCCCATTAACGGCAAAACCAAAATTGGATGGGTTGGAAGCAGGTTTAGGCCAGGAACTTGGGGCGAAATTCTCCCAAAACGGGAGAAATCGTCAAACTGCCGTAAAACCCGGGCGGGTTTTACGGCATCGCGCCCCTTCCCGACGGGGGACCGATTCTGGTCCCCCGTCGGGGCTAGCAGCCCGACGTCGGAGGCTCCGACAAGTCGGGCTTAACGAAAATCGTTAAGCCCGCTTGTCGGACTTAGCGCCGGCTGACGCGTCATATGACGTCAGCCGCGCATGCGCAGGTGGGAAGACTCCACCCGCGCGTGCGCGGGTGACGTCATCGCGTTTTTGCGCGAAACCCGCGCATGCGCGGTCCGGGTTGCCCCTCAGCCGCCCCGCGTATTGATACTGCGGGGCGGCGGAAGGACAAATAGTGCGCGGGCATCGGGCCCGCTGCCCGCGATCGGTGGGCACCGATCGCGGGCCCATGGCACCCTTGGCACGGCCGTGGTACTGCCGTGCCAATCGGTGCCATGGTTATTTTTTTCCAGGTAGTCACGACGTTTTTACGAACGGCAGGACCAGGTGTGTTTGCCGTTCGTAAAAAGGTCGTAAAGGGCTGGGACTTCGGCCCTTCTAACAGCTGTGAATCGCTGCCGGCCGTAAAAAAACGGCGGCAGCGATTCGTGTCGGGATTTCGGCGGGGGGGTGGGAGAATAGCGGGAGGGCGTCAAAAAAGTCGGGTAGGCCCTCCCGCTATTCTCCCACCCGTCGTGGGGGGCGGAGAATTTTGCCCTTGATTTAACTTCAACCTGTCTGACCCAAACACACCCATCTATTTTTTTAGGTAATACACCCTCCATAGTTCTCGGGCGGAATTCTCTGAAAATGGGGCTATGTCCCCACGCCCCCAGGAAAACAGGCGCGAATCACTCTGGACTTTCTTGGAGAAAGTCCAGAGTGATTCTCCGTTTTGAAGGGGGCTTGCAGGGCGCCAGAGTAGTCCACGCATCTGCGGCTGCCGATATGGGGCCCTGCACTTCCGGCTGCGGGTCTGCGGCTGCCGCCTACGGCGGGGGCCCCACGTAACATGGCGGATCCCACACAGCAAGCCGGCCCCAACAATATATGCCCCCCCCACAGATTGCGCACACATGCAATCGGTGTCCCCCGATCGCAAGCCTGGCCATCCTGGAGGCCCCACCCAGTGACGGATACCCCCCCCCCAACCAGGGCTGCCGCGGGCTGGGTCCACAGCTGCCACTCCGAGCTGCTATCGGGTGGAACCGTGAGGGAAAGACGCTGGTGGGAACTCAGCCAGCTGCCAGCGGAGAATCGCCGCGGGGGCCTCTTTCAATGGCCCCCGACCGGCGCCGCGTCAACAGCGTGCGACTGGTCAGTTGCACTCAAATGGGAAGGAAAGTCGGGTGGTGTGTGCAGTGGGTGGGCAGCCAATTTGCTGCCATCCATTGCACTAAATTTATCCTTTCAAAGTTATTCTAATTCCAATTTTTGATCAGCCTCGTTTGCGGCTTACTGATATGTCTCTGCCTAAATCACTTTGGTCTCTGTGCATTTGCTGCTCGATTCTTCTTCAGTAGCTGCAAGCCATGAAATATTCCAGTCTTTGCATGCTTTTGTTGAATATTCCCTTTTTATTCATTCATGGGTCGTGGGTGTCGAATCCCTAATTGCCCTCGAGGGGCAGTTATGAGTCAACCACATTGCTGTGGGCTAGAGTCACTTATAGGGCAGACCAGGTAAGGATGGCAGATTTCCTTCCCTAAAGGACATTAGCCAACCAGATGTTTTTTTACGACAATCGATTCATGGTCAACATTAGACTTTTAATTCAAGGTTTTTATTGAATTCAAGTTTCACCATCTGCAGTGGCGGGATTTGTATCTGGGAGCCCAGAGCAGTACTCTGGGTCTCTGGATTACTAGCCCAGTGACAATACACAACGCCATGTTCCTGCTGTATGTAAAACATCAAGATTGTAAAAGAATCCGGTGACAGCACAAGACTCTCAAATCTGAGGTTTGAGCCCCAGAGCAGTACATTACACAGACCACAGGAGAGGTGTTTCTGTTAAATATTATTTTCTGAAGCAAACATAAAAGGAATGCTTACAAGTCCCCAATAGCAACTTGTGTATTTTCAGTGATCATTGCGACAACAGACCAGCATTTAATCGGTTGTGATCATGCACAACAATGCTCTGTCATTTGTAACTGAGGACTGGATTCTTCTGTCCACCTGCTGCAAGAACGCCATGGGAAAGATGTGGACAATGGGGAAGTCCATTGACCTTGGACGGGATTTTCCGGTCGCCAGGCGGACGCTGCCGGAGAATCCCACCCTGTATAACACTACAATTTTATTCATTTATTGTACACTTCACATAGTATTTATATGGAGTTCAAAATTCCAATAAATACTGTATTACAGAACATTCACGAGATCAATTGAACACAAAGGACGCGGTCAAACCAACAGAGTGTCGTGACAAGCGTGTTCCCGTACCAGCCTCCCCGGACAGGCGCCGGAATGTGGCGACTAGGGGCTTTTCACAGTAACTTCATTGAAGCCTACTCGTGACAATAAGCGATTTTCATTTTCATTTCATTTAGCCAGGTGTTTCCCATGCTTGCAGCACCATGTTATCTATCAGGATTTTGTTCTTTGTTCTGAGGCATAGTGAGGAACATTCCGCCAAGATTGCACTTGGTCCCGTTTCCTGCACTGAGGAGCGCCAGTGAGTGGAGAGATCTGGACATCATTTTTTAATAGCATCCTGATCTCCTGATTCTCCCGACACAACCCCATAACCTACCCAAACCCCAACTCACTTATAAGGAGTCCTTGGGCCCTACTCAGATAGCAACCATTTAGGGGCCTCCAATCCCTAAGTGCCATTCCAACTGCTCCGTTTGTGGAGACTTGAGTTGACAGGTGCTCACTTGAGATCTCCAAGGCGAATGGGTTAGATCCAGGGTGTCGGTAGGTCAGGCGAGTGCATAATAAAGTGAGAGTAGCTGTCTCGCTCTAATATGGAGATTTTCCAGATAGTGTCCACTTACAATGGGTGGGATTCAGATCGGCATCTCCCGCAAGATCATGTTAGATCTCGCAAAGCATGGCGGGTCAGGTTGATCCGAGAAGAGGGATCTCCCAGCATCTACCAGTCGTGCTGCCGTTCGGGTGCAACGTAGCTGGTAGATCAGGCATTTTCAAAGTCGGGGGCGCGACCCGCAGGTGGGTCGCGGGTGGGTGTCGGGAGGGTCGCAGAGACGTCCGTCGCGACGCTCCCAATTGCGCAAATTTGCGCGCAGCAGCCGGCTTTTAACAATGCCGGCTGCGAGCGGTCTTCAAAAACCATACATTAAAAAAATGCGGCTGCACTGCACATGCGTGCCTGCTCGTCGGTGCACATGAAGGCCGCTCACAGCCAGCACTGTTAAAAGCCGGCCGCAAAAAGTTCGGGAAAAATAATGTGATTGGTTGCTTTCTGAACTTTGATGATGTTGAAGTGGAAATCTCTTACTCCAAGAATGGTCAAGATCTGGGTGTCGCATTTAAGATTGGGAAAGACAGTGTCGCGGACAGAGACTTATTTCCGCATGGGCAGCACGGTAGCATGGTGGTTAACACAATTGCTTCACAGCTCCAGGGTCCCAGGTTCGATTCCCGGTTTGGGTAACTGTCTGTGTGGAGTCTGCACGTTCTCCCCGTGTGTGCGTGGGTTTCCTCCGGGTGCTCCGGTTTCCTCCCACTGTCTAAAAATGTTCAGGTTAGGTGGATTGGCCATGCTAAATTGCCCTTAGTGTCCAAAATTGCCCTTATTGTTGGGTGTGGTGACTGGGTTGTGGAGATAGGGTGGGGGGGTGGGCTTGGGTAGGGTGCACTTTCAAAGAGCTGGTGCAGACTCGATGGGCCGAATAGCCTCCTTTTGCACTGTAAATTCTATGATTCAATGAAAACCATTTCCTCCATTTTGTCAGCAGCAAACAAGGTAAGAGAAAATGGTGGGTCGCGAAGGTTGGCCGGCGTGGGCCGCGAATGTCGGCCGGCGTGGGTCGCGAAGGTCGGCTCGGTTGGGTCCTGAAGGTTGGTCGGTTGGTAAAAATAGGTCCCCAGAAAAAAAGTTTGAAAACACTGTGGTAGATCACCCCAAATATTCTTCCACAATTCTCATCTGATCCCAAAAATATTGTCAGATCTTGCTAGATCCCACAAGGCGTTCTGAGTGTTGCAAATCTCACGAGATTTAACGGCCTCATCACATCACCTCGTCAAGCACGAGGCCATTTGATCGCACCGATCAACTGTATTTCTCCCTCCACAGATGCTGCCAGACATGATGGGTTTTTCCAGCATTTTCTGTGTTTATTTCAGATTTCCAGCATCCGCAGTATTTTGCTTATACGATATTAGCTTGCGGTTCAGCTGATAATATGAGCTGTCCATTACAGAGTGACTCACACTTGATGTTTACAATTAATCTGTGGCAATGGTAACCAAACCCTGCTATCCCAATGGCAGGATCAGGAAAATATTCCACCCGCTGCTCATATATGGAGGTAGTTAAAAATCTACCTCCAGGTAATTACTGAGATGTGGCGCATTTTTCCTTCCTCCCCTTCATCAGGAAGAAGACAGAATTTTCATGAAACCTGATTTAACATCTTGATTTGTACATCAGTGGTTGGATTCCCCATTTTTGGGACTATGTCCCCACGCCGTCGTGAAAACGGTGGTCTTTTACGCTTTGAAAACTGCCGTCAAACAGCCACAAATTACCATCTTGCAGGGGGCTAGCAGGCAGCTGTCATGGAACTCACAGCTCCAGCTGCCGATATGGCCCCCCGCACCTCTGGGCCAGAGGCCACGATGCGCATGGCAGAGGCCTCCAGTGGCCATGCTGTGCTCCATGGCGGACTCAGCCCACGGACCTGGGCTGCGGAAATAGTGCCCTGCATCGGCCACTCGCCCGGCCTGGGCCGCCCGCACATATAGCCCGCAGTCCCAAATGAGGCCCTACTGTCCTGTGAGCGGCCCTCCCCTGACTGTGGCAGCCGCTCGCGAGTTTCCTGAACGGAAGGACCAGATTAGAACTATGCCGTCGGGAATTCGGCCGGTCGGCAGTGTGGGCCTCAGACAATGGCCTGAAGCAGCGGATACTCAGTGCGGCATGCTCCACGAGGCCGTTTGATTTTGGCGTTGGGGTGCGGAGAATCCATCCCCTTGTTTGGCTCTCATTATATTGCATTCGTTTTTGTTTCTTCTTGTCTGTGGATTTTACATCTGGTAAAATAGGGGATAGAAAGCCAGGACTCCCTGAAGTCAACTTCCTCCCTCCTCAGCTGCCCATCAGGAAAATACTTTCCCCTCTCTGCTAGACTGCAACATATCAAATCAATTCTCCAATATTAAGAGCATTTAAAAACTCCACATTTTAATTAACCATGAGGCCCAGACAGAGATACGCCCACCATGAAGCTCCCTGCCTGCTATCACACACCCCATGACAATTTGGGCAAATTTCTGGTCATCAGTGAAATCACGAAAAAAAAAATCCAAATTCTGTTTCAAGGTAATGTTCATTGACACCGCCAATACAAAAGGAATTTTCTTCCATTTTCCAAATTATAACCTGGATAAATAAAACAACTGAAATGTGTGAGGAAAGATTATGGGCTTTCTTCGGCAACTTCTTTTCTGTTGTTAGCTCTAGTACTTAAACATTTATTCTCTGCTTTAGTTCCTAGTTCCAGGAACACATTTCTTTCTAAAAATACTTCTACTCAATGGGTGGTATTTGGTGGATTTTATATTGGGTTCCTGCATTGTATATACAGTGCCAAAACCACCTACTGCTGCGGGAAAAGTAGAAGATTTAAAAATCATAATTTCAGAATCTCTGATATGACTTACTAAAACAAATACTTAAAAATGTTTTTTTAAGTTTTATCCAACTGGCTCTTAAAACCAGACATTTTGCAACACCTTAAAACAATCTCTTAGCTCTCCAGTAGACAACTTGGCTGCAATATTTGGCTCCTCAGCACCTGGATTTTCAATGAGTGCTACATTGCTCCAAAATAGTGTCTGTGGGGCATGCGTTCATTTCTGGCATGAGCCAGGGTGGATGCCATTTTGACAGTGGCATTTGCACAAGTTCCCATCCACACCACTTAAAGGGATTATCAACTGTTCACAAGTTTGTATTGGCATTGCTGCAACTGTATAAGTGGCGAGAATTCTTTAAAATTTCTAAAGTCTACAGGCAGTGGTGTGGCAAGTGTAGACTTCCACCATTCTGGGTAAACCACTTGTTTACATGACATGGGTGCAGTCCAAGCGCTCCCCCTGTCAGGACAAGCCAGAGATCTCAAAAAGCAGAACCAGCTGCTAAAAGTAGGAAGGGGAGGAAGGGAGGAGCTTCAGCAGGAAGCCATATCTGCTGAGGGAGAAATATTTTCACACAAACCTCAGCACGGAATTGTGTCACATTTCTGTGCTTCATTAAGGACTTCCTGACTGAAATCTGTCATCTGCTGTCTCCACAACTGCAATCTGAGAGCAGGTCGAGGGCCACATTGTCAGTGGCTGTGAATGTGACCATAGCATTAACTTCAATCCAATGCGTCATTCTCAGCTGAAGCTGGTGATATTTGCAACATCTCCCAGTTTGCCATCCCCTGTTACACAAGGATGTTGATTGAGGCTGAGGGCGGAATTCTCCGCTCCCGGGAAAAATCGGGAGGGCTGTAGTGAACTCGGCCGAGTTTCATGACGGCCTCGGAGGCCGCACCTCGCCCCCTATTCTCCCCTCCCAGCAAGGCTGGGAGTGGCGCTCCGTAAATCTCGGTCTCCGGGCGGTGTGCCGAGAGTGATGCGACGGCGGCGCCTATGTGACGTCAGCCACGCATGCACAGGCTGGCCGGCTCCAACCCGCACATGCGCGGCTGACGCCATGATAGCTGACAGCACGAACCTGAGCATGCACGGTGGCCGTCATTCCCCTCAGCTGCCCCGCATGACGTGGCGGCTTCATCTTGCGGGGCGGCAGAGGGGAAATAGTGCGTCCAATTGAGACGCCGGCCCGACGATCGGTGGGCACCGATCGTGGGCCTGTCCCCTCCCGAGCACAGTCGTGGTGCTCATTCCCCACCAGGCCCCCTACAAGCCCCAAAACAGGCATCGCATGGCGATTTCACAACGGCAGCAACCAGGTGTGGTTGCCGCTGTCGTGAAACGGTCGCGAACGGCAGGCCGCTCGGACCATCCGGGCCGAAAATCGCCAGTCGCCGAGAAAAACGGCGAGCGGCGATTCTTCCGAGCGGGGGGTGGGAGCATCGCGGGGGGCGCCAGGGGGTCGTGAAATTAGTCGGGGTTCCCGCGATTCTCCCACCTGGCGTGGGGAGCGGAGAATCGCGCCCTCTGTATTTCCTTTTCGCATGTGAGAGAGAAGAAAGCAGAGCAAGCACATGATGTTGCAAGGATTACAAGCTTTCCCATGGTGCAGGGTGCAATTTACTGCATATAAGGAACTGTATGGAAACAATATCATATAACACAACCAAACAGAATTCTACACCCTTACCTTCCGGCTGGTGTGCAACCATATGAACCATATCATGCAAGTCAATGCCCAATTTCTTGACAGCAGTTATGATGGCTTCATTCTGGGGTAGTCCACAATGTCCATTTGAACCATGATGACAAATTACTGGGCACCTACCAGGTAAGAAGGACTATCCTCTGATGGCATGGCTTATGACTCTAGCAGGCAGGTTATGATGGAGCTGGATAAAACACTGGTTAGGCCACAGCTAGAGCATTGTCTGCAGTTGTTCGCCACACTATAGGAAGAATGTGATTGCACTGGAGAGGGTGCAGAGAAGATTCACCAGGATGTTGCTTGGGCGGGAGTGTTTCCGCAATGAAGAGAGGTTGGAGAGGCTTGGGGTTGTTTTCCTTAGAGCAGAGAAGACTGAGGGGGGACCTGATTACCAGAGAGTGGTGATAATCTGGAACTAGGGTGGGATTCTCCCTTCTGGGGACTAAGTACCCAAGCCGGCGGGAAGACCGGCGCTAACCACACCAGCGTCAACAGTGAGGAACTCTCCGAACTTTGGGGGGGGATGTGGACGCCGGAGGGGTTGGCGCCACTCCAGCTGGCGCCGAAGAGCCGCCGCGAGTTCACGCATGCGCGGAACGGCCAGCGTGATCTTGCGCATGCGCGGACCAGCCTGCATATTTCCGCGCATGCGCGGGGGTTCTCTTCTCTGCGGCGGCCCCCGGGCAATATGGCGGAGCCCTGCAGGAGTCCGGCACGGAGGAAAAAAGTCCCCCCATGGAACAAGCCCGCCCACAAATTTGTAGGCCCTGATCGTGGGCAAAGCCACCGTGGGGCCCCCCCCCGGGGTTGGATACCGCACCCCCCCCTCCCCTAGGAAGACCCCCGCACACCCACCTGTCAGGTCCCACCACGCGTGAGGTGAGTAATTCACGCCGGAGGGACTGGCCAAAACTGAATGGCCGCTCGGCCCATCGGGGCCCGGAGAGTATCCGGGGGGGCCGCTGTCAACGGCCTGCGACCGGCATGGCTGGAATCCTGCCGCCACCCGATAAACAACACCGGAGAATAGGGCAGCCGGCGTCAGGGCAACGGGACGGGATTCGCGCCAGCAGGGGGTCGGAGAATCCGGCCCAGCTGTCTGAAAGCGTGGTCGAGGCTAGAACCCTCACAACATTTATGAAGAATTTAGATAAGCACTTCAAATGGCACAGCATACAAGGCTACGGACCAAGTGCTGGAAAATGGGATGAGAATATGGCTGGCATAGACATGATGGGCTGAAGGGACTCATTCTGTGCTGTAAAGCTCCATGACTATATGACTCTATGTGCATCATGCATAAAACATAAATCATGCTGTCACAAGACATGTGATTGAACAGGAAGCCATATCTGCTGAATAGGGTGCTTCCACTACCTGATCGCTCTGGAAAAGCCTTGCAGTACAGGGCAAAGTTGGTGTCAAGATGCACGTTGGTCTGCTGCATGCAGCACAGCCTCACCATCACGTGAACAAAGTCCTTGGCACTAGCTGCAGGGCAACTAGTTGAAGAACAGGAGGAGGAGAAGAGTGGGGAAATTAGAGAAAAGTAAGGCAACTAGGACAACCCCCTTCTGGCTGAGTTGTTTGAGAATGACTCATTCAACAGGGACAGCAGTGAAACACAATCCTATTCACCAAAAAAAACACACGGGTCTTTCCCGCCGCCATTGACCAATCACAGCATTTGCTTGGCTGTCAAACTCAGTATATAAACTCAAATTAATAATAATAATACCTTATTGTCACAAGTAGGCTTCAATGAAGTTACTGTGAAAAGCCCCTAGTCGCCACATTCCGGCGCCTGTTCGGGGAGGCTGATTCGGGAATGAACCCGCGCTGCTGGCTTTGTTCTGCATTACAAGCCAGTGGTTTAGCCCACTGTGCTAAACCAGCCCCTATGTCATATTGCAAAGAAAAGTGAACTAAACAAAAGTATGTGTTCCCTTAGAACCTATCTAAATGTGTGCCTTCTCATGTCTTAATAGTTCCAGTGACTGCAGAATAGCTGGAAGAAGGCTGCTGGTACTCAGCAGGGGATGATCCAGATAGCCTTGGAAGAGGCCTCCAGCAGCTCTGTGGCTAAAAAGCCCAATTTCTCACAGCAGAAGCTCAACATGCGCAGCAGCAACCGGAACTGGCCAACTGATATGCAAGAGTAAGGACAGAATAGCAGTGGAGGAGAATAGATGTTCACATCCTGAGAAATTACAGCTGATTCATGTTCCATGGAGCCACTACCAAGGGCATGGCCTCAGCAATCCTGGAAAGTTGTCAGAGGAGAGATTGCTGGACTGCTGTGAAAATCTTGCTTGAGGTACTGGTATCCACAGCCATGATGGCAACAATTCAGGCCAGGCTTGCATGAGAGCAATCATTCTTGCACTGCCGAAGACTGAGTTTCACTGCAGCACACAAACATGGGCTAGGTACTGCTTGGGAACTAAGTGATGGATACTGTGTGCCACAGGCGTTTATTCAGCAGGAACACCTAAAATAGGTGGTGGCTAGCCGACCACCTTCACGCCCACCCCAGAACTCTCCCTCTTAAAGTGTGAGGTGGGCCTGTGCCAAAACCAGCAGCCAACCTGCCAAATATAAATAAATAATTAAGGGGCACTTAGGCTTATTAACATGCCAATTGATCTGAATAATATGCTGCCGGTGAAAATGAAATGAAATGAAAATCGCTTATTGTCACGAGTAGGCTTCAATGAAGTTACTGTGAAAAGCCCCTAGTCGCCACATTCCGGCGCCTGTCCGGGGAGGCTGATACGGGAATCGAACCGTGCTGCTGGCCTGCTTGGTCTGCTTTAAAAGCCAGCGATTTAGCCCAGTATTGACCAGTGGGTGAGTGATGGGATGTGGTGTATTGAACAGTGGGTGGGCGATGGATTCATCCACCCCGATACGGTAAGGCGCTGCTCCCTGCGGTACACCCCATCACACAACGAATCTCCCTGGGCTCCGGATCCCACTCTGTGGAGATCCGGGGGTATTGCACCGCCACTCTCACCATCCAGGGTGTTTTAGTTCAGCGACGTCCGGCTCTACGTCCTCCCCAAACTCTGCACTGCCTTGCTACTCATCCTGGACTTCTAGTGCAACCTCCAAAGTCTAACTCTGAAATTCGGCTGGCCCCAACCACCTCTTACTGTATGCGGCCTCACGGCCCTTAAGGTCGACCCGCCTTCTCTGTTTGCAAACCTCACCCCGGATTGCAAACCCGTCGCCACCAGGAGCAGACGGTACAGTGCCCAGGACAGGACCTTCATCAGGTCTGAGGTCCAGCGGCTGCTACGGGAAGGCATCATTGAGGCCAGCAACAGCCCCTGGAGAGCTCAAGTGGTAGTTGTGAAAACTGGGGAGAAACGCAGGATGGTCGTTGACTACAGTCAGACCATCAATCGGTACACGCAGCTCGACGCGTACCCCCTCCCACGCATCTCTGATATGGTCAATCAGATTGCACAGTACCGGGTCTTCTCGGCAGCGGACTTGAAATCTGCCTACCACCAGCTCCCCATTCGCAAGGCGGACTGCCTGTGCACTGCGTCTGAAGTAGACGCCCGCCGTTACCACTTCCTTAGGGTTCCCTTCGGCGTCACTAATGGGGTCTCGTTCTTCCAACGGGAGATGGACCAAATGGTTGACCGGTACGGACTGCGGGCCACCTTCCTGTACCTGGATAACATCATCATCTGCGGCCACGACCAGCAGGACCATGATGCTAACCGTTCCAAATTCCTCCACAGCGCCAAACTCCTCAACCTTACGTACAACAAGGAGAAGTGCGTGTTAGAACATAGAACATAGAACATTACAGCGCAGTTCGGGCCCTTCGGCCCTCGATGTTGCGCCGACCTGTGAAACCATCTGAAGCCTATCTGACCTACACTATTCCATTTTCATCCATATGTCTATCCAGTGACCACTTAAATGCCCTTAAAGTTGGCGAGTCGACTACTGTTGCAGGCAGGGCGTTCCACACCCCTACTACTCTCTGAGTAAAGAAACTGCCTCTGACATCTGTCCTACATCTACCACCCCTCAATTTAATGCTATGTCCCCTCGTATTGGTCATCACCATCCGAGGAAAGAGGCTCTCACTGTCCACCCTATCTAACCCTCTGACTATCTTATATGTCTCTATTAAGTCACCTCTCAGCCTTCTCCTCTCTAACAAAAACAACCTCAAGTCCCTGAGCCCTTCCTCGTAAGACCTTCCCTCCATACCAGGCAACATCCTAGTAAATCTCCTCTGAACCCTTTCCAAAGCTTCCACATCCTTCCTATAATGTGGTGACCAGAACTGCACACAGTACTCCAGGAGCGGCCGCACCAGAGTTATGTACAGCTGCAGCATGACCTTGTGGCTCCGAAACTCAATTCCCCTACTGATAAAGGCTAGCACACCATATGCCTTCTTAACAGCCCTATTAACCTGGGGGGCAACTTTCAGGGATTTATGTACCTGGATGCTGCGATCTCTCTGTTCATCTACACTACCAAGAATCTTGCCATTAGCCCAGTACTCTGCATTCCTGTTACCCCTTCCAAAGTGAACCACCTCACCCTTTTCCGCATTAAACTCCATCTGCCACCTCTCAGCCCAGCTCTGCAGCTTATCTATGTCCCTCTGTATCCTATAACATCCTTCATCACTATCCACAACTCCACCGACCTTCGTGTCATCTGAAAATTTACTAACCCATCCTTCTACACCCTCTTCCAGGTCATTTATAAAAATGACAAACAGCAGTGGCCCCAAAACAGATCCTTGCGGTACACCACTAGTAACTGAACTCCAGGATGAACATTTGCCATCAACCACCACTCTCTGTCTTCTTTCAGCTAGCCAATTACTGATCCAAACCGCTAAATCACCTTCAATCCCATACTTCCTTATTTTCTGCAATAGCCTACCGTGGGGAACCTTATCAAACGCCTTACTGAAATCCATATACAACACATCAACCGCTTTACCCTCATCCACCTGTTTGATCACCTTCTTCAGCACCAACCGCTCACACGATGCCTGGGGTTCTTCTCATACTGCGCCCAGTGGGTCCCTAACTATGCGGACAAGGCCTGTCCACTCATTCACTCCACCGCATTTCCCCTGACGGCTGAGACTCAGCAGGCCTTCAACCGTATCAAGGCCGACATCGCCAAGGCTGCCATGCACGCAGTCGACGAGACGCTCCCATTCCAAGTCGAGAGCGATGCATCAGACGTCGCACTGGCCGCCACCCTCAACCAGGCAGGCAGACCCATGGAATTCTTTTCACGCACCCTCCATGCCTCCGAAATTCGGCACTTCTCTGTCGAGAAGGAGGCCCAAGCCATCGTAGAAGCTGTGCGGCATTGGAGGCACTGCCTGGCCGGCAGGAGATTCACTCTCCTCACTGACCAAGGGTCGGTTGCCTTCATGTTCAATAACACACAGCAGGGCAAGATCAAAAATGATAAAATTACGAGATTTTGTATCACCCCGGTAAGCTCATCAAGCCCCCCGACGCCCTATCCCAAGGTACATGTGCCAGCGCACAAGTGGACCAACTCCGGACCCTACACAACGCTCTCTGTCACCCAGGGGTCACCCGGTTCTTTCACTTCAAAAAGGCCCGCAATTTGCCCTACTCCACTGAGGAAATCAGGGCTATCACCAGAAACTGCCAGGTCTGCGCGGAGTGCAAACCGCACTTCTACCGGCCAGACTGCGCACATCTAGTGAAGGCCTCCCGCCCCTTTGAACGCGTCAGTTTGGATTTCAAAGGGCCACTCCCATCCACCGATCAAAACACGTACTTCCTTAACGTAGTCGACGAATACTCCAGATTCCCCTTCGCCGTCCCATGCCCCGATATGACATCTGCCACAGTCATCAAAGCACTCAACACCATCTTTGCCCTGTTCGGTTTCCCCGCCTACATCCACAGCGACCGGAGATCCTCCTTTATGAGTGATGAGCTGCGTCAGTACCTGCTGAGCAAGGGCATCGCCTTGAGCAGGACGACCAGCTACAACCCCTGGGGAAACGTGCAGGTGGAGTGGGAGAATGGGACGGTCTGGAAGGCCATCCAGCTGGCCCTAATGTCCAAAAATCTCCCGGCCTCCCGCTGGCAGGAGGTCCTCCCCGACGCCCTTCACTCCATCCAATCACTACTTTGCACTGCGACTAATGCAGCCCCCCATGAACGTCTCCTTGCATTACCCAGGAAGTCCACCTCCGGGGTTTCGCTCCCAATGTGGCTGGCAACTCCAGGACCCCTTCTCCTCCGCGAGCACGTGCGGTTCCACAAGGCGGACCCGTTGGTCGAAAGGGTACTCCATGCAAGGCCGCAGTATGCCTACGTGGCGTACCCCAACGGCCGCCAAGACACAGTCTTCCTCATGGACCTGGCACCAGCAGGTTCACCACCAACCCCCCCCTGCCCTGGCACCACCCTTCCTCCCCCCAGCCCACCTCACCACAGCCTCCGCTCCAGGACAATCCGTCCTCCCCTTGGTCCCATCGGGGGATGAAGATGAGGTCTGCACGCTCCCGGAGTCACCGGCAACCGAGCCGGTGCCTGCATCGCCACCGGGACTGCGGCGCTCACAATGGAGGATCAAGGCACCCGATCGGCTGAATATGTGAACTTTCCCCAAAATGTTAACCTTAAAATGCATGTAAATAATTTTCCACCACCCCCGCTGGACGCTTTTTTAACAGGGGGTGAATGTAGTAGTCACCAATGTTGTATATATATCACATACATGAGATGTAATAATGTAAGGCTCCTGTACTACAGGTATGGGGGTAGATCCCTGCCTGCTGGCTCCGCCCAGTAGGCGGAGTATAAATGTGTGTGCTCACCGAGCTGCAGCCATTTCAGCAGCAGCCGCAGGAAGCTACACATCTCTGCTTAATAAAGCCTCGACTATACTCTACTCTCGTCTCTTCATAATTGATAGTGCATCAGTGGGGACATCTGATGTTACATTCACTGAGCTTGACCACTCATTTGTGGTTGTTGGATGTCTTGTGACATTGCCTCTCGGCCCTCGGGGGATGATATGTAGCATTGACCTCCATGGCTTAATAGTTCACTGACTTAGCAAGTTTTGTCTCAATAGCCCGCTGATCCCCCAAAAATAAGTCACATCACTTTTCCTCTCCACCTCCAGCACCAACATGTCGAGTGCATCGTCAGAACTCCTTGGAACATGTTCTCGCTTCCTGTTGCAGCATGGTGGTTTTAAGTCAAAAGGGTTTGGAGACAAGTATGCTTGCATTATGGATGGCTTTCCTGCAGTCAATTAGCAGCTGCGGAGGGACATTGGGTTGGACTTCGACCCATCAGCAACAGGAAGACACACCTCAGATTTGCCAATCAGAGGTCAACAGCTTTCTAGTACTGGCAGCGCCACAAGGTGGCCAGTGCCAGTGCGGCAGTGAGGCCTACAGGAACATGAGCAGTGCTGGAGTTGGGACCAGTGGTACGTCTGGGGGTCTCACAGGAGACAGGTTGGAAGACTCTGGCATGATGGGATTGGAGGCTGGGAGGCTATGCTAGGAAGACCAATGGGAATCTGGGATGGTGGTGTTACACTTTGGGGTGTCCTCTTACGGTTTCAGAGGGTTTCATTAAGGAGAGAGGTCCCTGCCTGCCACCAATCCATGCACGGAAAGCTTCACGACTGGATAATTGGCTTGGGTTTTTCCTGCCCCTTGTTAAATCCCAGCAGTAGTAGGATGAATCATTTGCCTGGACGGTAATTGACTACTTGAGGGCCTCAATGTTCCATGGGCGGATAGACTGCTCAACGAGCAGATAGACAGAGGGCACAGTGCCCTTCTGATTGTATGTGCCCTTAGCTCCTTCAAACCAGCCAGCGGGGAAGTGTTAAATCCAGCTCCATAATTACTCTTCTTCCTGCTTAGATTCTCTGCCACAAACAGTTCCAGTACCTGCTCCAGGCAGAACACCCCTTTCAAGAGATGCAGGCTGACTCTGAGTACTACAGGCTAGCTTTAAGTGATGCTTGCAAAACATGGACCCTCTGTTGAGGCATGCAATCTGAACATCATGTTTAGCACTGGTTGCATGAAGCATTCATGCAAATGAGTCGGCAGCATGATATTGCAAGTCGCCAATACATACATCAGAAGTAATATACATGGGTTAATCACACATCATGTAGCCTCTGTTTGGTTTGGGGGCTATTGAATTATCCCCCTGCTCTTTCTATCACATAACTCACATTGATGATATGTTTGGGGTAAGAGACAAAACATACCAATTTTCAATTACAATTTTGTGCTCATCTCTGCATCAACAATTCAACCACAGTTAATATTCAGGATCTGATGTCACAGTGCTTTATATAGAAAATTGCATTAGTGAAAACCTCAGAAGATAGCAAAAGATGATGAAAGCTTTAAAAATCTAACCACTCAAAAACAATCCTATGAAAAACAAGGTTTGGAAATTATGCCTTTGGATGTGAGCAAATGAGCACATCAGCCAGAAATTCCCCACTTTGCTATTTTAGGAATCAGGTTAGTCTGTTTATTTTAAGCTGATTTTTGCCTCTGCTACAATAACAGAGAAAGGAATTTCACAGTGAGAGTATGTGAGGGTATTTGTCTGCTCTAACCCTATGGCATAATTTCCAGTCCAGCTAATTTGAGTGAAAAATGCAACAGAGCATCAGCGTATCATAATGTAACCTGCAGGTGTACCCAACATTCAATCACTTTTATTACAGTGGGGAAACGAGCAGCTTGAGGCAATTAGTAAATTCAGGAAGCACTGAAGGGAGAAACACGTGTTGGAAACATGACATTAATTTTCTACTCCTAGCGAACAGCATCCCATCCACCCACTGATCTCTCTCCACCCAAAAACTTTAACATCTGCCATCTGAGATGCAAGCACTTTGCAGCCGAGAGCCTCTATCTTTGAAACCAAAATTAATTTCCCGGGAAAGATTTACCAATATTTAACCACAACAATACAATTTAGTTGTATTGACGTTAATAGAGCGTAATAGGGCTCGCTTCCTTTCATTCTGAATCAAACTCCAGATCATCCATTTTAATTTATGAAAGGAGAGAAACCTTTTTTACAATTATCACCCATATTGACAAAACAAAATTGCTGACCATTGTACCCAGGACAGCTTAGTCCACACATGGATCCAAGGTGCGATAACCTTAACCAGTTAGGAATGACTCTGATATGTTTCGAATAATCCCGGCTCTGGGATTTTCACATTCGTGTGGAGTTTGCACATTCTTCCCGTCTTTCATGGGTTTCACCCCCACAACCCCAAAGATGTGCAGGGTAGATGGACTGGATACGCTAAATTGTCCCTTAATTGGAATAAAATAATTAGGTACTCTAAATTCATAAAAATAAATGTTTGAAAAGCCCTTTTGAGAGTTTGAACCATTTTTACAGGGATCAACTAATTTTTTGGGATAAAAGGAAATACGATCTACATATATGACATGGGGAGAACGTACAGACTCTGCACAGACAGTGACCCAGCGGGGAATTGAACCTGGGACCCTGGCGCTGTGAAGCCACAGTAATATCCACTTGTGCTACCATGCTGCCTTATTGTCACAAGTAGGCTTCAATGACGTTACTGTGAAAAGCCCCTAATCGGCATATTCCAGCGCCTGTTCGGGGAGACTGGTACGGGAATTGAACCCGAGCTGCTGGCATTGTTCTGCATTACAAGTCAGCTGTTTAGCCCACTGTGCTAAACCAGCCCCCCTCCAGGGTCTTCAAGTCTTCAGGGTCTTTCAAAGTTTTAATTGCAGTATAAATCATGTGGTTTTTTTCCCCAATTTTAATTATAGTCAAAATGTCACACCACTCAAATAAGGTCACAGGAGGTTAACTAAAATTAACATTAATGTGGATTAGAAAACAGATATATTTTGAAGTATTAGAAAGAGAGGCATTAGAAATGTGCCCAGATGCAAAGCAAATATCAATCTAGTTCTAACCTGCTGAAATGGGAGGGATTTTATGTAGCCGATAGGGATGGGAAATGTGGCATGCGTGGGATGATTTAATTAGGTGGGATGCAAAATTATGATTTCCAGATGGTGAGTTGAGATGTCGATATAAAATCTGTGGTGTGTTGGGCCAGCCTGTGGTGGCTTCATACTTGTATTCCATTTCCATGCCAAGGAACATGTGACAGTTTTCAATAAATACCTACCTTCAAGATAACATCAGTGGTACACGAGTATCTTGCGGCACCTGGTTCATGATAGTGTTCACTTGTTGGCTTTGTCCAGGTCAGTGGTTTTCTTTGTTTAATTCTATGGCGCAAGAGAGGGAAGCAGGAGAATGGCAACTTGCATGGAGGCTTGGAACTGCATGGAGGAGTGGAAGAGTGAAGGGGAATGGGTCTAATGCCCAGGGTGTGTGTGGGGGAGGTGGGGGGGGGGGGGGGGGGGGGGGGGGGGGGAAGGTGTTGTTGGTGAGGCAGTGAGTCAAGGTAAGAAAATGGGGGGCTGAAAGGGTAGTGTGAGCACTGTCCAAATGCGTCTGTCTCAGGGTGCTGGCTGGCCGAGTCCGTACAGAGCCTTGAACTCACCGATTACATTTCAACTATCCCTGCTGAGATTTCTCTCCACCATCTGGCCTGAACTTGCAAAATCCTACCAACTGTCCTGGCTTGAGACCCCCTATCTCTGGATCTGTAATGATTTGATTACCCACAAATGCTCGCATTACAAGCATTGTCTGGCATCTCTGACTTTGTTTATATAAATGTTTCTGGAACATACCTCTTCATTCACCTGAGGAAGGAGCAGTGGTCTGAAAGCTAGTGATTTGAAACAAACCTGCTGGACTTTAACCTGATGTTGTAAGACCTCTTACTGTGCTCACCCCAGCCCAACGCCGGTATCTCCACATCGAGATTTCTCTCAGGCAATGTTCTTTAAAATGCATAAAGGGAGGGCCAGCTGAACCTGCAAGTTCAAGCATGTCCCATGGGTTGACAAGTAGAGCACTGAACTCTAATATGACCATTCGATAAATCACAAAATCACAGAAAATACAGTGCAGAGGGCCCCTTCGGTTCATTCAGTCTGCACTGATGAATGAAAGACACCTGACCTGCCCAGCTAATCCTGTTTTCCAGCACTTGACCCATAGCCTTGAATGTTCTGACGTGCCAAGTGCTCATCCAGGTACTTTTTAAAGAAGACGAGCCAACTTGCCTCTACCACTCTCCCAGGCAGTGCATTCCAGACCATTCCGTCACCACCCTCTTGGTAAAAAAGATTTTCCTCAAATCACTCCTAAATCTCCTACGCTTCACCTTGAACTTGTGTCCACTCTTAACTGACCCTTCAACTAAGATGAACAGCTGCTCCTTATCCACTCTGTCCTTGCCCCTCATAATCTTGTACACTTCGGTCAGGTCGCCCTCAATCTTCTCTGCTCCAGCAAAAACAACCAAGCCTAACCAACCTCTCTTCAGAGCTAAATGTTCCTTCCCAGACGACATGATGGTGAACTGCCTCTGCACTTCCTCCAATGCAATCACATCCTTCTATAATGTGGAGACCAGAACTGTACAGAGCTGTGTGGCCTCACCAAAGTTCTATACAACGCCAACATGATTTCTCTGCTTTTATAAACTATGCCTTGATTGATAAAGGCAAGTGTCCCATCTGCCTTTTTCACCACCCTATTAACCTGCCCTTCTGCCTTCAAAGATCTGTGGACAAACACGCCAAGGTCCCTTTGTTCCTCAGAACTTTGCAGTGTCAGGCAATTCATTACTCCTTCTAAAGTGTATCACCTCAGATGTTTCAGGGTTAAATTCCATCTGCCACTTTTCTACCCATTTGACCATCCCATCTATTTCTTCCTGTAATCCAAGATACTCAACCTCCCTGTTTACGCAGCCGGCCAATCTTTGTGTCATCTGCAAACTTACTGATCCTAAACCCCACATAATCAGCAATGTCGTTCATATAAATGATAAACAATAGGGGACCCGACACAGATCCCTGTGGTACACCATTGGACACTGGCCTCCAGTCACTAAAGCAGCCATCTGCCATCACCCTCTGTCTCCTACAGCTAAGCCAATTATCAAGTTACCCTGTATCCCATGTACATTTACCCTTTTTATTAGTCTCCCATGTGGCACCTTGTCAAAGGCTTTGCTAAAATCCATATAAACCACATCAATTGTACTGCCATCATCTAGACACCTGGTCACATGCTCAAAAAATTCAATCAAATTTGTGAGGCATGACCTCCCTCTGACAGCCATGCTGACTATTCCTGATCAAACCTTGCCTCTCCAAGTGGAGATATATGCTCCTTCAGAATTTTCTCCAATAATTTCCCTACCACTGACGTGAGACTCATTGATCCCTGGCTTATCTCTACAACCTTTCTTCAATAATCAGACCACATTAGCTGTTTTCCAATCCGCTGGCACCTCCATCGTAGCCAGAGAGGAATTAAAAATTTGGGTCAGAGCCCCTGCATTCATCTCCCTCGTCTCCCACAGCAGCCTGGGTCACAATTTAGCTGGACCTGGAGATGTGTCCACTTTTAAGCCTGTCAACACCTCCAGTATCTTGTCACTCTCTCGGTCAATTTGCTCAAGAACCTCACAGTCTCTCTCCCCGAGTTCCATAACTACCTCCTCATTCTCTTGGGTGAAGACAGATGTAAAATATTCATTCAACACTCGACCAATTTCCTCTGGCTCCACCTACATATTAACTCCTTGGTCCATAATGGGGCTTATTCTTTCCCTGGTTATACTCTTCCCATTGATCTACTTACCGAATATCTTGGGACTTTCCCTACCGTTACCAGCCAGGGCTTTCTCATATCTCCTCTTTACTCTCCTTATTGCTTTCTTAAAAATAATAATCTTCATTAGTGTCACAAGTTTTTTGAAGTGATTTTTGAATGAGTTTAGTTCATCCTGACACTTTCATGAGCACCTCAAAGACTTCCCAATGTCATTTTAGAGCTGAAGAGTTCTGTACATAGTGGATACTGGGCAAGTAGGCATGGGCGGGGTGAGGGGGTATGCAGAATGAAGGGGTAAAAGGGTAAGAGGGGGAAGGTGGGGATATGGGTGGCTTGGGCGCAAGGGGGTGAAAGTTAGGGGTCCTTACACTCATTTACAGAACTGGACCGATGTCCCAGCAGGTCGAGACGGGCCTTCAAACCAGGCCTGCCTTCATTCATGCCTGTGCATCGACTCCAACTCTGTTGGTGAAAATATGGTGGGCAGGCATGGTAACATAATAGGTGGGATCACAGCATCAGGATATAGCTCAACTTCTAATTGCTACCTCAAAGAGGAATATCTGCATCAAAAGGGAACATCCGCCCAAAAGTCCAGATATTATTTCATTCAGAGTGAAAATATGAAAGAGGAACTGTTAATGAGTCATAAAAAAAACATTTTGCAGTTGTGGACGTTGGAAATTAGAATTAGCCGGTTCTTCTTCCAGTTCCAGTGTATAAAATGAGGGGTATTATTCACTACTGTATTCAATAATTTAAATTGCTTCACATAATTCATACTAAGAAGTTAACATGTTGGGCGGGACTTACCGGCTGTTCACACTGGCGGGAAATTCCGGTCCAATGCCGGCACACTGGTTTCCCGGCGACGAGGGGGTGCTGTCACCAGGAATCCTGTTGACAATGGCAGGGTGGGTAGATCCCGCTGGCGGGCCCCTCCGCTGCCGAAAAACACGCGACGGGGCGGTTGGTAAATCCCGCCCGTTATTCACTGAATATTTAAAGCTCTGGAGAGATTTGACTGAGATCAAATCAAAATACTTGGAAACGATTTTGTGGGTAAACAAATAAAACCGATGTGATTGAGGACGGATTTCCAGGAATTGTCTGTTGCATCGATTTCTTTCCGTAACTGCAGCATCTGACAACTTCCAAGTCCCCAGAGCTTTCATCTAAGGCAGGTATTAGACTTCTCCTGACTCCATTGCAATACTGTAGGCCTCTGCCAGCCCAGATAGAATCCCTCCCATTCACCTCACCCTCCCGGAGGCTGAATTTTCCAGGGCACCAGAAAGCTGCACCGGGAAGTCAATCAGCAGCTGCAGCCTATACAGATAAGGCCCAACTGTCAATTTAGTGCAAACCTCAAGCTGGTATCTTTGGGCACAAGCTCCATGCACACCACGCCCTCTGCACTTAGTTCTCCCCCTTTGTATGAACATTAATTTAATGCAAACATATGTAAACGCAAATATGCAATTCCATTGTAAATTCCCAAAATAAGCTGGTGTGGCAGTTGAAAAATGAAAATGAAATGAATGAAAATTGCTTATTGTCACGAGTAGGCTTCAATGAAGTTGCTGTGAAAAGCCCCTAGTCGCCACATTCTGGCGCCTGTCCGGGGACAGTTAAAATCATCTGTGAAATAGCCAATCACATTAAGCATCAAAGTTTCCGATGTCCGTCATAGCACTTGTCAAAGCTAAGCAAAGAGTCATCCAGACTCGAAAGGTAAGCTCCCTCCTCTCTCTCCACAGATGCTGTCACACCTGCTGGGATTGTCCAGTACTTTCTGCTTTTGTTTCAGATACCAGCATTCGCAGCAATTAACTTCTGGTTTTGTTGTCATGCTTTACAGAAACACTTGATGCCCTTGACATGTGAGTATCTTGAAAATTAATTCTCTGTCACCCGAGACACATTGCATCTGTCTAATTCGGTAAAATGGTGTACGTTGTTATGATCCAGTTAACGCCCAGTAATTTTTTTAACAGGATTTTATAGCCCCTCCCGCCAGCAGGGATTTTCTGGTCCCGCCAATCGGAATGGAGATTTAAATGGCTCACTCCATCCACTAGGGGGAGACAATCTGTGACGGGCCTGTAAATTCCTGGCTTTTGTTTAAAGCAGACAATGTTTGAAATCACAAATAAACAAACCAATCTTTACTATACAAAGTCAGAAAAGTAAAACAGCTACATTATCCATCTTACGCTCCAACGTTCAGAATCAAGGTGAGGTTAAACGCAAATTACCAGGCAAACGTGTGGTCAAACACACCACGCTGCACATTAAATGGCCGGTGCGATTTCCGGTGGCGCTCGTGAGTGGAGTGGCTGCGTTGGGTAGAGGCTCCCGCCGGTCCGCGATTTTGGGGGTTTCCCCGTGGTTCTTTCTTCCCGCGAAAGGGGAAGGGTTTCTTCGGCCTTTGGGGCCTGAGGGATGGGCATCAGGTCGGTCCGGTTTGGAGCCGGTGAGGAGCTCCGCAGGAGTGTCCAACGGCCGGAGCGGGAGGCATCGACCTAGAGGTCGGATGCGTGGGCGGAGCTTGACACGAGGCGAGGCAATCAAGGTGGCAGGCCTGAGTCCAGAACACGATGTAGAGCACACTGGGTGGCTCCCACTGAAAATGGATCTTTGAGGAATTTGAAGTCCCCAGAGGAAGAGATTTCTTGACTTTGGAATTTTTGGGGAAAAAATTTGTGAAAATAATTATTTAATTATTTTCGGATTGAAGAAAGAAAGAAGAAATAATAAGTCATTAGAGGATGCGAAAAACAGCTAGGAAGAAGGAAGAAAACCCGGATTCGCCGTTGAATGAGAAGGCCAGCAAAAGCGCTGATAAGATGACGGATGTCGGACCGCATGGTCATGGCGCACTACTTACGGTGGAAAAGATGACCGAGGTGATGGCGGTGGAGCTGGAAAAGCAGTTTGCGAGGCATATGGAGGCTTTGAGTAAGGAGACGCCGGTTGCATTGAAATCGTTGGTAGAGGAGGCAATCGCCCCGGTGAGGGTAGCTGTGGCAAAGACATCGGCCGAGGTGAGAGAGCAGGGCGAGAAGAAGAAGGAAGTGGAGGCAGTCATGTCGCAGCACAGCGACCAGCTCACCTCGATGGGGGACGAGCTGCGGAGAGTGGTGGAGGTCAACAAGGACTCCGAACAAAGCTCGAGGACTTGGAGAACCGCTCGAGACGGAACAATCTGAGAATTGTGGGCTTGCCCGAAGGGGCAGAGAGCCCAAGGCCAACAGAGTACTTCGCTAAGAAGCTGGCGGAGCTGATGGGGGAGGGTGAGAACTCCTCCCAGTATGAGCTGGACCGAGCTCATTGGTCATTAAGGCCGAAGCCCAAGGTGAATGAGCCGCCAAGAGCAGTAATTATCTGTTTCCATAAGTACTGCATGAAGGAGGTGGTGTTAAGCTGGGCGAGGCAGAAGCGCGAGGTGCAGTGGGATGGTGCTAGAATTCAGATCCATCAGGACCTGATGGTTGAGTTGGCAAAGAGACGAGCAGCGTTCGGGCGGGTGAAGGCGGCACTGTACAAGAAGGGGGTGAGATTTGGTATGGTGTACCCGGCGAAGCGAAGGGTAACGTATATTGCCAAAGACTTTTATTTTGAGACAGCGGATGCGGTGAGGCGTTTGTGAGGGCAGAAGGCTTGGGACAGACATGAGGAGTGGAACTGGAAGAGAGATTGTGGACTGTGTTTGGGCAGCTGGAAAATGTATAAATGTTACAACTTTCTTTTTACTGATGTGTATTGTAATTTACCTCTCTTTGCATTGTAACAGAGTTCAAGTTAATGGTTGGGTGGATTGGCATTCTGTGTTGCGACGGTTAAATCTTACGTTCGTGAATTGTATGGGTTGGATTGTTAGTTTTGTTTTTTCTTTCTCTGGGACTGGGTGGAAGGGGACAATATATCTTGGCGGGGGGAGCCACCCGCGCTAGCTAACTAAAGTCAGCTAGCGAATGGAGGTGAGGCGAGAGGAGGGCTGCGGACGTTGGTGCCTGGATAGCAGGGTTCAATGGGCCTACGAGGCGAGCGAGAGGGGGGGGTAGGTATTGATGCTGGGAGATGTTGTTTCAAGGGGAAATGTAGGGGGGGTTCTTGCGAGGGAGGGGAAGGGGTTCGATGTTAACAATGGACAGGGGCCGGTCAGCTTATGGGGCAGAGCCCGGTGGTATGATGATGGTGGATAAAAAGTGTGGGGGGGTGAGAGACCCCCAGTTAGGATAGCCACGTGGAACGTGAGAGGGCTAGGAGGTCAAGAGGTCAAGGGTGCTTGCGTATCTTAAACGTTTGAAAGCCGATGTGGCAATGCTGCAGGAGACTCACTTGAGGGTGAAGGACCAGGTGAGATTTAAAAAGGGCTGGGTTAGTCAAGTGTTTCACTCTGGATTTGATGGAAGGGCTCGAGGGTTGGCGGTGCTGGTCAGCAAAAGGGTACGCTTCCAGATGGAGAAGGTGGTGCAGATCAGGGGGGTAGATATGTGATTGTGAGAGGGGCACTGGAGGGGAGATTAGTGGAGCTTTTAAGTGTATATTGTCCCAATTGGGACAATGTTTGGGACCATCCCCGACTTGGACACACACAAACTGATTGCGGAGGGGGACTGGAACTTGGTGCAGGAGTCAAGGTTGGACAGATCACGGCCGCGCTCGCTGGTCCATCGGGGGGGGCGAAGGCGCTGGCTTGGCTAATGATGGAAATGGGAGGGGTGGACCCTTGGAGGTTCCAGCACCCAAGGGAACGGGAGTACTCGTTTTTCTCAGCTGTCCATAAGGTATACTCGCGGATTGACTTTTTTGTGGTGGGAAAGGCCTTGCTGGCTGGGGTTAAGGGGTCGGAATACTCGGCAATTGCAGTGTCAGATCATGGTCCGCATTGGGTGGATATAGCACTGGAGAAGGGGGTAGCGCAGAGGCCGGGGTGGAAACTGGATGTGGGGCTTTTGGGGAACCAAGTATTCTGTGAGAAAATTGAAAAGGTAATTAAGGAATATGTAGGTTTCAACTGTACCGGTGAGGTGTCAAAGACAGTGGTCTAGGAGGCTCTAAAGGCGGTGGTGAGTGGTGAGGTAATTTCGTTTAAGGCCAGGGTGGAAATAGAGGAGAGGTTGGAGCAGTAGAGGGTAATAGATGAGATGTTGGAGGTAGCTAGGAGTTATGCAGAAGATGGGGACCCAGCGAACCTGGAAAAGAGGAAGGAACTACAGGCGAGCTTTGACCGACTGTCCACCAGGAAGGCGGTGCGCCAACTGAGATGAGCAAGGGGTGCAATTTATGAACATGGAGATAAGCATGTCAGCTCTGGAGGGAAGCAGCTGCAAGGTAAATTCTTCAGGTGAGGGATAGGACAGAGAAGTTGGTGGTGGCTCCGGAGCTGATTAACAAGGTTTTTGAGGAGTTTTATGAGAGGTTGTACAGGTCAGAGTCACCCGGGGGAGATCGTGAGCTGCAGGAATTTCTAGATGGGTTAGAGTACCTAAGGCTAGGGGAGGGGGACAGGGCTACATTAGAAGGAGCAATAGTGGAGCAGGAGATAAAACATGCGTTTGGGAGGATGCAGTCGGGGAAGGTGGCAGGGCCTGATGGGTTTCCGGTGGAATATTATAAAAAATTCAAGGATATGCTGGAACCCCTGATGGTGGGGATGTCTGAAGAGACTATAGGGAAGGGGGTTTGCCACAAACTTTGGGGCAGGCATCGATTTCACTGTTGCTAAAAAAAGATAAGGATCCGATGGAGTGTGGGTCATATAGGCCCATATCACTTCTGAATGTGGACGCAAAAGTATTGGCGAAGGTACTGGCGGGTAGGATGGAGGGGTGCCTCCTAAAGATGATAGGTGAGGATCAGACAGGGTTCGTGAGAGGGAGGCAGCTGTTTTCAAACATTAGGAGGGTTTTGAATGTCGTTATGGCACCGGCGGAAGGGAAGGAAACAGAGGTGGTTGTGGCATTGGACACCGAGAAGGCATTTGACGGGGTAGAATGATGGTAGTTCTGGAGCGGTTTGGGATTGGACCAAAATTTGTGAACTGGGTAAAGCTATTATATAAGGAGCCAAAGGCGAGTGTCCGCACAAACACATCAGCTCGAGATACTTTTCTCTCCACCATGGGACGAAACAGGGATGTCCTATGTCTCCCCTGCTGTTTACACTTGCGATTAAGCCGTTGGCCATTGCATTAAGAAGTTCAGGACCATGGAAAGGAATAGTGCGGGGGGTGACAGAGCATAGGGTGGCCTTATATGCCGACGACTTGCTGCTGAATGTGTCAGAACCGAGTGCGTCGAAAGGGGGAATATTGGAGCTACTGCGAGTATTTGTGTCTTTCTCAGGGTACAAGCTGAACCTGGACAAGAGTGCGTATTTTGTGGTGTCTCGGCCAGGGGTGGGGGCAGGGATGGGGGGGGGGCTGCCATTCCGCAGGGCAGGGACTCACTTTAGGTATCTAGGGGTGCAGGGTGCCTGGGAGTGGGGCAGGTACAACATCACTAGTTTAGTGGGGAGAGTGAAAGCCGATCTGGGAAGGTGGGATGGTCTCCCTCTGTCGCATGCAGGTCGGGTACAGACGGTTAAAATGAATGTGTTGCTGCGATTTCTGTCTATTTTCAATGCCTACCGATTTTCCTGCCAAAGGCTTTTTTCAGTGAGATTGCGGGAAAGATTACCTCGTTCATATGGGGAGGGAAGGTGGCCAGAGTGAGAAAGGTGCTGCTACAGAGGGGAAGGCAGGCAGGGGTTTGGATCTCCCGAACCTGATGTAGTACTACTGGGCAGCGAATGTGCAGAAGGTGAGGAGCTGGGTCAGAGGGGTTGATTCCCAGTGGGTCAGAATGGAGGAGAGTTTGTGCAGGGGTTTGGGACTGAAAGCACTAGCAACAGCGCCGCTCCCGATAGCTCCGTGGAAATACTCAGGGAGTCCGGTAATAATAGCTTCATTGAAAATCTGGAGGCAGTTTCGCCAACACTTCGGGTTGGGGGCAGGGTCTAGGGAAATGCCGATTCGGGTGAACCACAGATTTGAGCCAGGGAGGTGGGATGGAAGCTTTCGGAAATGGGAAGAGAAGGGGATTAAGACGCTAAAAGATTTGTTTCTTAGGGGTCGGTTTGCAAGATTAAGGGAGCTGGAAGCGAAGTATGGGCTGGAGCAGGGGGAAATGTTTAGATACATGCAGGTTTGAGATTTTGCCAGGAAGGAGATACAGAGCTTCCCGGAAGAACCGGCCTCCACATTGCTGGAGGAGATGCTGACTAATCACGTTCATATGTTTTGTTCCTGTCCAAAGCTGGAGGATTATTGGAAGGAAGTTTTTAGGGTAATTTCCAAGGTGGTGCACATGGAACTGGACCTGGGTCCCCGGGAGGCCATATTCGGGGTGTCGGACCAGCCAGGGGTGGAAACGGGTGCGGAGGCAGATATCGTAGCCTTCGCCTCATTGATCGCCCAAAGACAGAGTCTGCTGGGCTGGAGAGCAGCCTCTCCACCCTGTGCCCTGGCGTGGCGAGGGGACCTGTTGGAAAACTTGATCCTTGAGAAGGTTAAGTTTGAACTGAGGGGCAGGACGGAGGGGTTCTACAAGTCATGCGCATTATTCATTATGCACTTTCAAGAACTGGATAACATCGAACATTAGTTGGGGGGATGGGTGGGAGGGTTGGGGGGAGGGGGGCTGTGTGTATTAAGGGTGGCTATGGGTAACCCCGGATTCCTTTTTGTCATTTGTTTATGTAAACATGCGGGCTAATGTTTGGGGGTTGGTGGGAGGATGGGATCGTTGTTATTGGGATTGACATATTTATTGTTGATTATTGTTTATTATTGGTGGGTGTAAATTTGGGAGAAAATGTGAAAAAGGAGGAGAATAAAAATATTTTTTAAAAAATTAAATGGCTGCTGCAACCATGTCAGATCCCATGGATTTCTCAGCAACTAACCCAGATTTCAGTGGCTACTGCGAGTCACAACATCATGTTAAAACTCTATTGCCCTCATGAGGGATTTCAACCTTCACTTTTGAAGATAGCCTCTGAATTTCCTCAAAGATTGCACCTCAATGGCTGCTCATCTCCCAATGGTTCAGTTTGTAAAAGTATAAAATTCTCACGTCATTCTGTGGACAGGTAAAAGCATGGGCATAAATGTAACTCTACAATCTCAAATGACCAACTATTGGATTTAGCTCCTTTTCTTTGTGTACTTTATATTTTAGCCTTGAAAGGCAAACAATTCGCACAGAAAAATAATAATTTAGATAATACTACTTCCAGACATTGCTTTGTGCTTGTTTGACATGTTGGCCTCACAAAAGGATGGTTTAATTTGGCCTCAACTTTCTTTAGTTCAAACGGTTGCAGAAAGTTCACAATACCAAAGTTCTAAGTATTTATTGTTGTTTTATGGTAGTGTGATATTCATGAAGTAAACCTTGATACTCAAACTGGTCTTTGATAGTTAACCTTGTCAACATTTGTCATGTCAAATTAAAACATTACCTAGTTTTTTTTGCTGAACTGATAAAGCCTGAAGCTTGAGTCACTTAATTGTGTACCAGATATAATCATTTTCCCTAATATAAACAACATACAAACCAGTGGATTACAATTTTAACCTTCCAAGAAAATGGGTATATATTGTTGCTAGGGCTATCTGTTACCACACTCCATTTCTCCTCATCCAATCATACACTATCACTGACTGTAGAAAAATTCTCCTTGTTTCCCCACAAATTGTAAATACAATTTCTAGTTCATTATCAGTGGAACCTCATCAAATCACATCTTTGCTGCTATTCACCTACAGAACTCTACCTTCACCTTTGGTGCATCTAGTTCCAGTAGTCATCATCTTCATCTGTTTCTTTGGTGCAGTTTCCATCTTTAAACCCTCCAAGTCGAAGTAGCACAACTTTACACATACTTGATGCATAGATAGCCTGCCTATTAATTGCCAGATTTGATCCAACTATGTCAAGCTTTACCATACCTTTCTCTTCTCAAGCAAAAGCATTGACTACGCCAAGATCATTCTTGAGGATCGTCTCCTCACAGTTAACCATTACCTCAAACTCTATCTCCTGCTCCACCACCATCATCTCCTATTCTATGTTTGTGAGACATTCTTCATATCACTAAGATCTACCCTTTCCAGTCTCTTCCCATCTACCCAAGCTTATCTCACCCGCATGACTGATCACCTGCTTCCTCACTCAATAATCCCACCCCATTCTCTGAACTCTCTCTTCACACTCCACCTCTTTGTTGTTTCTCTCCGCTTTGAAAAGCTTCTCAATTTCCTTTAACCTCATTTTCAATCAACTCTCCGAACATTTCTATCATGACTTGGCATTTGATCGCAATGCCTTGCGATATCTAACTCAATCTAAATCCTGCTGATTACTTTTTGGCAAATATGCATATTACAGCGAGACAAATAGTCTCAATTTAATATGTAGTTTCCGAGGCACCCGACTTGTTAGTATCTATCCCCTTTGCCTCAGAGACCTTGGGCGAGTGCGGTTGAATACTGGTCTCCACAAAGGGGGATCAAACTGAACCGCACTAGTAGGGGTCTTCCAGAGGATCGGAGGCTCCAGGTGCCTTTGGGCAGGGTGGTACCCTAGAACTGCTGATGCCACCTGGGCATTCTGGCAGTGCCACCTGGGTGCCCAGGTGGCATTGCCAAGGTGCTAGGCTGGCATTTCTTACGCGGTGGTGATCGAGCCATGGGGTGTCCTATGTGGGTGTCAGGAAGGTGCGGGGAGGCCTCAGGAACCCTCCCATAGTATGTTGGCGCTGAGGGGGGATCAGGCGTCATGTCGGAGGCTCCAGAGATCGGGAGCCATTTAAAAATGGCGTCCCAATCTCTTGCTGCACTGAGAAGTTACAGGAAGTGGAGTTCCTCAGTGCACAATAATAATATTCTGTGAAAATCTCCTAGTCGCCGGTTCGGGTACACTGAGGGAGAATTCAGAATGTCCAAATCACCTAACAGGCACATCTTTTGGGACACGTGGGAGAAAACTGGAGAATCCGGAGGAAACCCACCAGACATGTGGAGAACGTGCAGACTCTGCACAGATAGTGACCCAAGTCGGAAAGCAAACCCGGGTTCCTGGCGCTGTGAGGGAACAATGCTAACCACTGTGCTACCAAGTCTCTTCAAAATGGGCTATGTGCAGTCTCGGCCTATCTACCTGGGGGCATGTTAAATAGCGGGGCGTTTCTCGGCACTGCAAGTGCCGGGAAACATGTGGCTAAACGTGTTGCTATGTGACTTTTTTTCGCCCCTTATATGTTAACGCTGTCATATAAATGCTGAACTGATGTGTTCCTCCAATGGATTATATCATTGAAACACTATCGGCGGGATTCTCCGTCGGCAGATTCCTCCGTTTTGCTGGCTGCGCACCCATGCCTGTGGGTTTTCCAAAGGCTTGGGATGGCCACAATGGAAAACTCCGTTGGCCGGCTGCCAGAACGCAGGATCCCGCTCGCCCGGCCGGAAAACGGGGCTGGCGGGATGGAGAATCCCGCCCTATGTTTTTTTCAAACTGTTTTATCTTCCTTTTTATGTTAGACACATGTGCCCTGGTCTTTCTAGGCGCAAATATCCATCCTAGGGTGAGGACTTATTGTCAGGAAACTCAGGTACACTCAAAAGGTCTGAGTGTGCATACTTTATCTAGTCGGAAGCCAGCCAGATAGACTGCCTTAGCTCCCTATCAGGTAGAGAATACTGCAGAAGAGACGGAGTCCAGAGAATGGTCGAGTTCGATGGTGGAGTGGAGATGGAGGTCTGATGGGGGCGGAGGGATTACCCACGATTGCCTGAGTGGGTGGGAGGTGTGATCTAATGACATGAAGGGAGAAATGGGAAACCAACCGGGCAAATAATAAGGTCCACAGCCTCATTATAATATTTAAATGAACAACCACCCTCCTGGAATCAAGTTGGTTGCCCACCCGTTCATACCCGTCCCATTTCCATTAAAACAAAAAGTGGGCGGGTTTCAGGTCAGTTGGGTTTGGCTTTGAGGTTTTTTTTTTAAGTTTTAACATTCCATCAACACAAACCCACCCTTTTTAGGGGTTAAAGCTACCCCCATAGTGCAAGTTTAAATAGTCAGTCGAATCATCAAAAACGTTTTTAAGATTAAACTAACAAGCAATTAGCCATTTCATTCTTATCACTGGAGAAACTTTCGAGGAGAACACCAGCCCTTAAACAAAACCGAGTGGAAATCGCTGAAAAAAGAGACAGGCTGTTGAAATTTTTCATCTTGCACTCATCAGGACAGATTTGCAAGAATACCAAATCTAAAGGAAAGAGAACAACAATTTTTACTGCATGAGAAGAGGGTGCCGATTAGTTGGCAAGAGGAGTTTAATTGGTAGAGGTGTTGCCATGGAGAATGTACCAGGGAAAGGTTAACTGCCAGATTTTTGTTTAAGTTCAAAGCAGGGTCAACTCTGATTGGTCAAGGTATCATGCCATGGGGAATAAACCAGGGAATGCCTGTCCCTCAAGTTTTGTTCAGTTGAAAAAAGCACAGCGTGGACATGTTCTCCCTGTTTGCAAAGGAGAGGGCACTGGATGTGAATATATGTAGCTTCTAGCACATAAACTATTTCTTTAGTTCTGCTGTGTTAGAATCATAGAATTTAACAATACAGAAGGATGCCATTCGGCCCATCAAGTCTGCACTGGACCTTGGAAAGAGCACCCCACTTAAGTCCACCATATCCACATAACCACGTAATCCCACCCAACCTTTTTGGACACTAAGGGCAATTTATCTTGACCAATCCATCTAACCTGCACTTCTTTGGACATGTGGGAGGAAACCGGAGCACCCGGAGGAAGCCCACGCAGGCACGGGGAGAACGTGCAGACTCCGCAAAGACAGTGACTCAAGCCTGGAATCGAACCTGGGACCCTGGGAGCTGTGAAGCAACTGTGCTCAGAACTGTGCTACCGTGCTGCCCTGTTAATTATTTTTGATTTTTAAACTATATTTTCGTCTTTAATGGAAAGCGTTGATCACATGCTCTGAGGTAACTGCAAAATGGTGGAGATGACTTTGTAAAGCTGTGGCTGTGAGAGATATTTAGAGTGGAAGACTTGTCTGGTGTATAAATGTCAGCAGTTGGACTGAATGACTCCGCTGTAGACACAATGTAGTTCTGTATAAGCAGGAAGTTTGCGGGTAAATTCAGCCAACCTGTTTTGTTGCTACCTATGTCGATGCCTTTGGCACAAACTATTTTGTCAAACATAAAATGTACTGAAACAAACAGAAAAGAAAACAATTTGACTGTTAGTTGTAATTTTAAGACTGGGGTTTTACCAGGAGTCTAATAGCAAGGTGCAAGAGTCAAAGCTAACAAATCAGTTATTGGCAATATCAGCTGTATAATCTTGCATCCATTATAATGCAATTTGAAATTTGAAACACATTTGCCACATGAGCAACAGAACAAGAAGGCAATTCTGCAATTACATCAAATGTCATTTCAACTAATCTGCTATCCTCAGTGCCACCTATCAATTGCCACTGTGTGGCAGTGAACTGCGACACATATTTAATTCCTTACCTGTTTCACGAGTAGATGTTCTGCCTCATTCTCTGCCCCTTCAGGCACTGTGGAGCATACGGTACGTCTTTCCCTTGGGATTGATGATGTCTGGACATAAAAAACCAGTAATTTTGGTTACATGTTTTAAGAGAGGTTCGGTGATCTTTCCTTTGCGTTTTAAATGTCCATGTCATTAGAAGCACATAAATGGAAATAATCGGAGTGGAAATAAACTTGCTACATGCCTGATTTCAGTTTTCACCCACAACACTTACATTTATGTCTCACTCATATGTTGATGACCATTTCCCTAATTACTTCTCTCACCACCAGCTGTTTCACCACCAACTACGCATATATATTATTTTGGCAATTATTTTCTACATATTTAAAAATCACACCTCCAATTTAATCAATGAAATTTTTTTTTATGCGGTTGTTTAAATAAATTACAAAATTTCATCTAAGTTTGGTCACACCGTTTTTCAGGTCCCTCTGGTGGTTGCCTAAGACTGGTCTTTTACATGGAGAGGCCTAACATAGATTGTAAGCACCTCTTGTGAACCCGGATGTCTATGAAAAGTGAGTTCAATGGCACTCTGGTCATCAAATAAGCATTTTTTCTCAATATTTGCAAAAACTTCCTTGTCGAGGCAATGTGAGCAGGAATGTTCCCTTGATTTCACAATCCACATGATGACCCCCCCACCCCACCCACCCACACACACACACATTCCCCCCACAAAGTTCCATTGTCTAATTCACCTCATCTCCAGGGAGACAGTCTTGCCCCACTGGGCTGTTCTGTGGAGCCACATTCGGTGCAGGTAATTTCCAGATGAAATATTAATGAAGCCCAATTTTGGGATAGCATTGGACCTCTTGAATTAGTGTGAGCACTGCTGAAAAGAACATAATCTGGGCCCAAAAATGGGCCCGAAGGAATTTCTAGCTCACCGAATTCTTTTACAAGACTGAAATGAAAATAATTAAATTACCTACAATTCAAATGTAAGGAAGAATTTTAAACCCCCATTTTCATCAGACGGGAATTAGACTGTGGGAATCCAGGCATTGTTTCAATCAATGCTTCACATGATGAATCAAGCATTGTATTCCAGTGTATTCAGCAATAAGAATGTATCAGCTAATCAGTTACAGCAAAGTTTCCGGGCCGAGCTGTGGAGTGAGAAACATATCCAGTAATTTTCCTAAGGCTGCGCACGCCGATGCTGAGCTAGTCTTGATAGCCACCAGTCAATCTTAAGTAATGTCCAATGTTCGATTAATAAATCATCCTCTAAGTTACAGACCTTCATTTGAACAAACCAGGAGGTCTCAGCTGAGAATTAGAAACCAATGAGAGTAAATGAGGGATTAAATCAGAGGTAAGAATTTCCTTAAAAGTATGACCTCGTGGTCGAAGTCTTGTTCCTGAATTCCTGCATTCGTGAATTCTTGACTCATCTATCTGTTTGTGTTTAAAGTGATTTCTTTATGCTTTCATATTTTATGCTTTTTGCCAGGAGTTCGACCCTTTTATGTATCATTTGATATTTAATTTCTAAAGCTTTCATTCAGTTCTCAACCAAGTGTATTCAAATGAATAATTAGCAATAAAATCATATTTTGATACCTCCAATCAACTGGACCAGCGACTCTTATTAGAAGGTAAAATAAGAGTTCAAACAGTAAGTAATGAACTGGCAAAATGGAATGTTTATTCTATTAACATTAATGAAGAGAAAAAGTTGAATCTGAGTGAATGTCTCCACCATGTGCAACACGTAAGGAATTTTGGTAATCCGCTTTGCCTGACATTTCAGCTTATAAAGTTGGTTTAATGTGACAAACATGTAAACATAATCAGTTCACAAAAACATTTTAATGGCCAAATATGTTAAGGTTTCCAGTCAATGTAATTGGAAACTATCCATCATTGGACAGTGAAGGTGAACAGTTATTGGAAAGGCTCCCATTGATACAACTTTAAATCCCTGAATCAGAGAAAAATGTCAAGTTTCTTCTTATAAGCTCCTTGGACTCCATCAGAAACTCACAACATAATACAAACGCATTAGGTCTGAAATTTATATTTTCAGAAACCCATGCTTGCAAAATATAAATCCTACACACTGCTGTCTAAATACATTGGCCTTCATCTGTAATAGTTTTCCGTTAATACCTTATAAGCCGTTCCATTAGGGGAATGTTATTATTTTAACAGGAATTTGAGGCGATGACAACAGCAACATGGACATTTATAGTGACTTTAATACTACAATATGTCCCAAAAGTATTCATGCAGATGAAAATAACCAGAAATTGATGAGACGAGGGAAGGGTTGGGGTAACTAAAAGCATGTTCAAAGAGGTAACTGTGAAGAGGATTTTTAAGTAGTGGAGATGGGGAAAAGCATTTTAGCAGCACCATGCTCAGCCTCATACATTTATAGGCCAGGATTCTCTGGTCGCATCCACCTGCCGACCGGAGAAACCCGCCCGAGGTCAATGGATTTCTCTATTGCCTGCGTCTCACCGGTGGCATTCTTGTGGCGGATGGAGCAGAAGAATCCAGCCCATAAAGTTTTACAGCACAGAAGGAGGCCCTTCGGCCCATTGTGTCTGCGCCGGCCCCTATCAATTTTAGTCCCATTTTCCAGAACGTGGTCCGTAGCCTTGTATGCTAAAGTGGTTCGAGTGCTCATCTAAATGTTTTCTAAATGTTGTGAGGGTTCCAGCATTCACCACCCTTTCAGACAGTGAGTTCCAGATTTCCACCACCCTATGGGTGAAAAAGCTTTTCCTGCCCATTACCTTAAATCAATGCCCACTGGTTATTGACCCCTCAACTAAGGGGAAACATTTCTTCCTATCTACCCGATCTATGTTCTTCATAATTTTGTACATCTCAATCAGGCCTTCTCAGCCTTCTGTTTTCTAAGGAGTACAACCCCAGCCTATCGTGCCTCTCTTTAGAGCTGACATGCTCCAGCCCAAGCAACATCCTGGTGAATATCCTCTGCACCCTTTCTAGTGCAATCACTTCCTTCCTATAAAGTGACAACCAGCCCTACTAAAGGCTCTGGAGCGAAGTGGAAGATAAAATAAGGTACAAGATGATGCGACCATCAATTCATATGAAACCAGGAGTAGAAGTAAACTGTGGCTTTAATCAACTAGAACAGTGCCTGCCTGCGACTGCTCTGTTAGTGGGAGCCGCCTACAGGGTGACTGCTCTTCATACCTCCCCTCAAGGGGTGGAGCCAGGGGCGGAGCCCACACAGGCCCCAACATGCTACATTATAGATTATACCATACAATGGTCCATAGGTGGAGCCCACATGAGCAGCAGCGTAATACAGATAAGCACATGGTGAATTGTTACAGCAATACATTCACCACATTCACCCCCTGTTAAAAAAAGGAAGTCCGGCGGGGGTTCAGCCTGGCCGGTGCACGGATTGTGCGCTGTGATCACCAAAGCTCTGGTGTCGCTGTTGGTACCCGCCGGTGCGGGTACAGACGTGGACTCCGGGAGCGTGTCTTCTGGAGCTGCATTCCTGTGGGTCGGTGAAGGGGGAATGGCGGGTGGGAGGGGGTGCGGGTGCCATGTGGGGGGGGGGGCAAATATGTGTTTCGGTTGTTGGAGGGGACGGGCCCTTTGAAATCGATACTGAGGCGCTCAAAAGGGTGGGATGCCTTTACCAGTTGGGCCTTATCCGGTTGATAGAAGTGTGGCTTAAACTCCGTACAGATTTGACAGTCCCTGGTCATGGCTCTGACCTCCTCCGTGTAGTAGGGCAGGTTGCAGGCCTTGATGTAGTGGAGAAGCCGGGTGACCCCCAGTTGGCAGAGGTCATCGTGGATAGCACATAGTCGGTCATCTTGCACGCTGGCGCATGTGCCGCGGGACAGGGCATCTGGGGGCTCGTTGAGCTTTCCAGGACGATATACTATATCGTAATTATAGGTGGAGAGTTCGATCCTCCACCTCACGATCTTATCATTCTTGATCTTGCCCCGCAGCGTATTATCGAACATGAAGGCTACCGATCGTTGGTCGGTGACGAGGTTAAACCTCCTACCAGCGAGGTAGTGCCTCCAGTGCCGCACGGCTTCTTCGATTGACCTTTTCGAGGACCCGACCCCGACCATATGCGCCCTTCCTGCAACTCCTCCTTCCCGACTGCCTGGCACAGGCCTGGGGTATTCTTTGGTCGGGGGTACATGAGGGCTTTGAAACACTACTTCTAGAGAGGAGGCTAATTTTACCATCTCTTCCAGGTCTAGGACTTCTTTTCGACAGGCCTGCCTGATTAAGGGTAGCGGCGAGAGCGACCTCTGATGCGATGCTCTCCACCTGGAAGGGGACGGACTCGTCCACTGCGTGCATCGCAGCTTTGGCAATATATGGCTTGATGCAGCTGAAGGCCTGGTGGGCCTCACCCGCCAGTGGGAAGACGGTGGCTTTCATTAGTGGGCGGGCTTTGTCCGCATAGTTGGGGACCCACTGGGCGTAATGTGAAAAGAACCCGAGGCACCTTTTCAGGCCCTTGGGGCAGTGGGGAGGAGGAGTTGCAGGAAGGGCGCATACGGTCGGGGTCGGGTCCTAGAACCCCGTTTTCCATGACGTAGCCGAGGATAGCTAGCCTGGTTGTGTGGAAAACGCATTTCTCCTTGTTATAAGTGAGGTTAAGGGTTCGGGCAGTTTGGAGAACACTCTGGAGGTTGGCATCGTGGTCCTGCTGATCAAGGCCGCAGATGGTGACGTTATCCAAGTACGGAAATGTGGCCCACAGCCAGTACTGGTCCACCATTCGTTCCATCGTTCTTTGGAAGACCGAGACCCCATTCGTGACGCCAAAGGGGACCCGGAGGAAGTGAAAGAGGCGGCCATCTGCCTCAAAAGCCGTATTGTAGCGATCCTCTGGGCGATTGGGAGCTGGTGGTACGCAGACTTCAGATCCACCGTGGAAAACACTCGGTAGTGCGCGATCTGATTAACCATGTCTGCAATCCGGGGAAGGGGGTACACATCGAGGTGCGTGTACCGGTTTATGGTTTGGCTGTAATCTACAACCATCCAGTCCTTTTCCCTGGTCCTGACGATCACTACCTAGGCTCTCCAGGGGCTATTGCTGGCCTCGATGATTCCCTCCCGCAAGAGTCGCTGGACCTCGGACCTGATAGAAGTCCTGTCCTGGATGCTGTACCGCCTGCTTCTGGTGGTGACTGGTTTGCATTCGGCAGTGAGATTTGTGAAGAGCGGGGGAGGGTCGACCTTTAGGGTCGTGAGGCTACATACGTTGAGTGGGGGTAGGGGCCCGCCAAACTTCAGGGTGAGGCTCCTGAGGTTACATTGGAAATCCAGTCCCAATAGCTGAGGAGCACAGAGGTCGGAGAGTACATATAATTTAAAATTGGCATACTCGGCGCCCTGTATTGCGAGGGTTGTGGTAGTGCACCCTCGGACCTGCACCGAGTGCGACCCGGAGGCGAGGGAAGATTGGGAGCGAGCAGAGTCTTACCATGTCCAGATGAATGAAGCTCTCTGTGCTTCCGGAGTCGAAGAGGCTGGACGTTTTGTGTCCGTTTACCCGGACGGTCATCATAGAGCTCCGGAGATGTTTGGGTCGTGACGGGTCAAGGGTGACCGCGCTGAGTTGCGGGTAGCCGGCGTGGCCGAAGGTGCTGGTTCAGTCCCAAGATAGGCTGCCCCCCGTTGGTTGCACGTGTCGGGCGACGTTGCAGATGGCGGCCAAGATGGCGGCCCCCATCGGTCGCACGTGCCGGGCGGTGAGGAAGATGGCGTCCAAGATGGCGGTCCCCATGAATCGCACGTGGCGGGCCGCTTGGTGAGGATGGCCAAGATGGAGGCCCTCGTGAGGCGCACATGTTGTGCGGGCTTGGAGATGGCTACCCCTATGGCCAACATGAGGCCGATGACGCGTCTGCGGGGGCAGAGCCGGCAGACAATCTGCCACACTGCGGGATCTGCGGGCCTGTGAGTCCGAGGGTCGGGCCTGCGATTTAGAGTTTTTGGACCTGGCCAGGCAAACTTTAGCAAAATGTCCCTTTCTCCCGCAGTCACTGCATTTCGCATTCCGGGCCAGGCAGCGCTGCCTGGGGTATTGAGGCTGGCCGCAGAAATAACAGGGTAGCCCCCCATGGTGGGTGGGCTGCCGCGCGACATAGGCCTGGGGTATTCTTTGGTGGGGGTCCATGAGGGCTTTGAAACACTACTTCCAGAGGAGGCTAATTTTACCGTCTCTTCCAGGTCTAGAGCACCTTTTTCGAGTAGGCGCTGTCTCACGTAGTTGGACCTGACTCCAGCCACGTAGGTGTCCCGGATGGCGAGGTCCATATGTTGAGTGGCTGTAATGGCCTGGTAATTGCAGCTTTGTGCAAGGACTTTGAGGTCGTGTAGGTAGTCTTCCAGCGGTTCCCGGGGTACTGGCGGCGAGTGCTGAGGAAATGCCGAACGTATACCTTGTTCACGGGCCTTACATAGAGGCGCTCTAGCGAGGGCGTCTGCATAGGTGGCTGCTTCCTCGAGTTGAACAGAGATTCGATGGCTCACCCGTGCGTCGAGGAGACTCAGCTTCTGTTTGTTGGAGGTGGAAGGCGAGGAGGAGGCAGCGAGGTAGGCCTTGAAACAGCGGAGCCAGTGCGAAAAAATCTCTTTCGCCTCCGCGGCCTGCAGATTGAGTGCCAGTCGGTCAGGTTTGAGGGCCGATTCCACAGTGGAGTTGATTAAATTGATGCGACCATCAATTCACACGAAACCAGGAGTACAAGTAAACTGTGGCTTTAATCAACTAGAACAGTGCCTGTCTGCGACTGGTCTGTTAGCGGGAGCTGCCTACAGGGCGACTGCTCTTTACACCTCCCCTCAAGGGATGGAGCCAGGGGCAGAGCCCACACAGGCCCCAACATGCTACATTATAGGTAATACCATACAATGGTCCATAGGTGGAGTCCAAATGGGCAACAGCGTAATACAGATAAGCCCATGGTGAATTGTTACAGCAATACATTCACCACGCAAGAGTCAGAAAGTTAGATGATGACCAGAAAGCAGAGACACAGGTCTGGATTTTCAATGGGGATCAGGGACTAGAAATAGGGGCTAATTCTGGGTTTCAACCTCACAAGCATTCGTTCGATACACCCACCACAATCTTCACGGATCCAGCTAATGGAAGGCCAGGGAGAAGACTGCCATGATCTCCCTATGCTGGAGATTCAATGGAAGGCCATTCAGCTCTCAGTGATCAACAGCACCACTGGCCAAGGTTATAGGTGCTGCTCTGCAGACAAAACAACTGGTGCCTGATCCTGGGAGGGCCATGGCTCCAGGGGATGGTTTGTGGCCCAGGCATATATGCCTTGCATAGTCTTTCATGCAGCCCCCACTACCCCCTCCCCGCCAACTCTGAAGCCACCCACTGTATTGGCCGAAATATGGTCCAGGTCATTATGGGGCGTCCCACATTGACGAATGAATGTTCCAGTTGGCATGGGAATGAGGCATTAATAGGCCCCACGATTTACTTTATTTCAGAAAAATTTCGAGCACAAAATTCTTCTTTTTCAATTAAGTGGCAATTTAGTGTGGCTAATTAACCTAATCTGCACATGTTTTTGGGTTGTGGGGTTGAGACCCACGCTGACACAGAGAGAATGTGCAAACTCCAGACAGACAGCTACCGGTATTGAACCTGGATCCTCGGCGCCATGAGGCAGCAGTGCTAAGCACTGCGCCACAGTACTGCCCCAGGCCTCACGATTTGCAACCGGACTTCAATGATGCCTGCTTGGAACTGGGATCAGGGCTGTGGCAACAAATTGGCACAGAACCTGCACCATGCCCGCCCCCTCCAATTCCAACTCCAACCTATAGAAAAAAATTGCAGGCACAGGTCAAGTTGCAGGAGCAGAGCCAGAAAGGGATATGCAGATTAGGCTAAAATTTGGAAATAATGCTACAGGATGAAGAGTCAATGACATTTGGTTGAGACAGGGATGATGGCTGAGCAAGACCGGATGGTCTCTTCTTAACCCTGTGCCGCTCCACCTCCCTCTACTCCTTTAAGACCTCCCTTAGAGCCCTTTCACCCCCTCATAATCTTTCCTCTGTCTTAATATCCATTGTGCCATAAGCCTGTGTGAAGCACCTTCAGATGCTTTGCTCTGTGAAAGACACAGCATAAATGCAACTGCAGTCTAAGCTGTGTCAATTTACTTTCCTTGCTTTTAATGCATCTCCCAGTTCCATCCCATCTTCCAGCAAAAGAGACAATGGTGGCAATGTCATGGAAACATCATCATCCAAGGTATTCCCATTTCAATTGTTTAAAATTAGGTATACTTTGTAGATGTGCAAATGTATGGAATGTAGTGAAGAAGGTTCATGAGCTGCAGATATCCACAGGGTAATATGATGTTGTCACCATAACAGAGACCTGAATAGGCTTGGTACAACATATTCCTTGATACAAGGTGTTCAGGAAAGATTGGAAAGGAAAGATCGGAAAGGAAGAAAGGTAGCAGTACTGATTAAGGAGGACATTAAGGAGTGCTGGAAAGAGAGGATGTCTCAAAGAGGTCAAGGACAAAATCTATCTGTTTAGAGCTAAGAAACAACAGAGGTGCTATTACAGTATTGGTACTCTCTATAGTCCACAAACTACTGGGAAGGATATAGAGGATCTAATTTGCACAGAAATTACAGAGTAGTACAAGAATTATAGAATAATTAAAATGGAATACTTTAGTTATCTGAATATAAACCTGGGTCGTAATACGTAAAAGGGCAGAGATGGGAAAAAATGTATTAAGTGTTTTCAGGGGAACTTTCCAGATCAACATGTTTCTGGTCCATTGAAAATGGAAGCTGGATCTGGTTCTGGTGAATTAGCAGGATCAAATGGATCAAGCATCAATGGGGGAACATTTAGGGCGCAGTGAACATAATGTCACAAGGTTTAGGTTCACGATGGAAAAGGACAATGAATAACCTTGATTAAAAAATAATTAATTGGGGCAGGACCAACTTCAGTGGGGTGAGAACGGATCTGGCTCAGGCAAATTGGAATTAAAGATTGGCAGGCAAAACACCAACTGAACAATGGGCTGTCTTTGAAGAGCTGGTTTGGGTAGAGTTGAGGTACATTGTCACAGGGTTAAAGGTAATGGAGAAAGGCAAATTCACAGCTCTCTGGATGATTAAAGTGGTGGAGAGTAAGATAAAGCAGAGAAAGGGGGCATGTGATAGATATCAGGTGGATAATTCAAATGATAACCAAGTTGAATGTAGACAATTCAGGGAGGAAGCAACAATAGAAGTAAGTGAAGCAAAGAGCACACATGAGAAGAGTCTGGCAGCTAATGTAAAAGGGAAGACAAAGGCCTTCTCTAAGCACATAAATAGTAAGAGGGCGGTATAGGAGGAATAGGGTTAATTAGGGACCAAAATGGCCATTCATGCATGGAGGCAAGGGGGCGTGGCTGAGGTACTGCATGAACATATGGCATTTATCTTTATCAAGGAAGAAGTTGCTACCCAAATCTTAGAGAAAAAGAAAATAATTGAGACATTAGGGCAGCTAAAAATTGATAAAGAGGCATTATTAGAGCGGCTGGGTATATTTAAAGTTGACGGAACGCATCCAAAGATACTGAAGAAAACAAAGGTGGAAATTGATTAAGTGCATTATCAGTCAGTAATCCAGTTTTTAAAAACAACTTCAAATAATCTTCTTAATATTTATTTTAAAATTTGATTTTGTTTTTGTTCCAGACAAGCAGGTAAGTGAGCCAAGAGATTTGCACATAATTTAAATCAGGTCAGTCCTTTGGTGATATCAAACGATTTGTGTGTTCAATTTATCTGCTGGCTGTTCTTTCACTTGTCGAATTATGAGCATCTCTACATACTGGGATCCAAAGTAAATTAAATCTGAATTTCTAATTACACACAGTTGCAAAAGCCTCAACTAAAAGTGCCTATTACATGGTTTGCAGTTAAAACCATCACCTGTACATGGTGGATTTCTACACATTTTGGGATTGATGCGCATATTATCTTCTGGCTCAAAGAACAGGTAGGTGGATATGGTTCATAAATAATGCTTCTGTTACACTGCTATTATCAGTCTACTGCTGCAAATGAAGCAGAATTAAGCAATACAGATTGACTGCTGCTTATCACAGGACATGATGTGAAGATGCCCGCTTGGGACTGGGGCGGGCACAGTAAGAAGTCTTACAACACCAGGTTAAAGTCCAACAGGTTTGTTGGAATCACTAGCTTTCAAAGCATTGCTCCTTCATCAAGTGACTCACCTGATGAAGGAGCAACACTCCAAAAGCTAGTGATTCCAAACAAACCTGTTGGACTTTAACCTGGTGTTGTAAGACTTCTTACTGTATCACAGGACACTTACCTGGTGTTCCAGTTTCATCTGAAACTCAGTGCACTACTGCAGATATTCAGACACCTAAGTTTGTGCATGCATTGACATTTGGTTAACATTATAATACTCATTTGAGCCCACCATAAATAAGCCAATAATGATACAAGCCAAGAGCAAGATCAGAACAAAGTAACATAGTAAGCAGGGTCAAATAAGGTGCTATAGCAATGCAAGTTGTTATTTTTCCTGTACATGAAGTGAAAGAGGAAAGGAAAACCAAACACAGGTCAATGCAATTTGTATGGTTGTGATGTTTTATTGTTCACTCGGGGAGTCTGAATTGATTTGGCAAAAACATTAATTTTTTTGCATGCATGTTATAGCCTAGAGATTTGGATAGTTATGGTACAGACTCCATTGTTCTTTCCATCGCATGGCTGACCAGGAATCTCTCCTGCTCTTACTGCCTGCCACTGATGTGTGTTGGAAGGATTGGCAGACTGATAAACCTGTTTGGCCGTGCTAGGATCACACATTCCTTGGCTATCAAGTCCTGGAGTGGAATTCAAACCCAGAGCTTCTGGCTCCGAGACAAGTTGCGATCCACTATGCCACATGACCACCAAAATCTGTACAAATCTGGTTAAATCAAAATTAAGCCAGCCGAACTTTTAAAATCACCACTGATGTGAAGACGAAACTTCTTTGTACATTGAAACAATAATGAAACAATTTACAGAGGCAATGAATTTGCACCTGACGTACACCGCTGTATTCCAGAAAACTTTTTGAGATGTGTTTATTTGTAACTGGACTTAAGCAAAAATTTCTAAAACATAAAAGTTCTACTCACAGAAAAATCATTGTCGGGAAAAAGCAGCATATCTTTAAGGAGGTGATCCTGAATTTGGCTCTCGTTTTCTTCAATGACTGCCTCATAGTCCAGTGGTTCAACGATTTTAGGCTTCTCTTGCTTCAAAAGAAAATATTTTTGGAAAGCATTAATCCATCTGCATTTAGATACTGAGGAAGTCCAAAGGACCCTTGTAAACTATCACTAAACATCAATGTAGTTAGTTAGAGGACACAGATCATAAGTCTTACTCATTCTTGCTCAACTGATTTCTTTCTGCAACTTATTGATTTCATCACATTCACATTACAAATTCGGCCTTATGAAAATTGTCTTTTCAGCTCTTCTCACTTGCAAAAGCTGACTACAAAGATTGTGAAGACTAGATGCATGTATTTGAGTGAATACTCACAAAGCTGTATTCTACCCACTCTACAAAGACACAATCAAGCTATGTGACTAATTCATTTCTGACATCTCTGTTAAATTTGCATTGCAATGCATCGGAATGTGCAGTAAAATCTTTAGATAAACCTGCGCCAAATAGCGCTGCCAACTGTGCATGGGCATATTCCTGGAGGTTTCAGCATATGAGCTCCAAACACACCAGGCCCTTGCCATTGTCAACCTAAAATGTCCATCTTCACAGCTTACAATCTTCCTATGCCAATGGGAAGCAAATGGACTATTCATGTTAATTGGATGATTCTTAACTGTCAAAAAAAAACTTTTCCACATTTCCAAACAACAGTGTTCAAAGACAATGAAAAGACGAACAATTTGTTGTTATTACGCGATGATTTTTCTCCTGAATTGGAGAGTAGTATCCAGGAAATTAATCCTGGAAGTTGCACGGCCAACTTGTTTTCTGCTCAGCATTCAACTTGTGAATGATTTCCAGTGGGGCATTGCAGGGTAGACTCTGACTGAATTAAAAATCTCCCACAGGCTGAATTTGGCCTAACTCAGTGCACAACATTGCACAAAACAGGAACAGATCTCCAGTTTACCAAGATTGACATCTATGCAGCATGCTCCAATAACCAGTGAATTATTAGAGCGAGGGAAGAAAAGTACAAGCAGCTGTGCTTCTCCTGACAGCAAGCGTACTAGCTGACTAACTAAATTATCCATAACAACAATATAGCCTTTGACAAGGTGCCACACAAAAGGTTGCTGCATAAGATAAAGATGCATGGCATTAAGGGTAAAGTAGTAGCATGGATAGAGGATTGGTTAATTAATAGAAAGCAAAGAGTGGGGATTAATGGGTGTTTCTCTGGTTGGCAATCAATAGCTAGTGGTGTCCCTCAGGGATCCGTGTTGGGCCCACAATTGTTCACAATTTACATAGATGATTTGGAGTTGGGGACCAAGGGCAATGTGTCCAAGCTTTCAGATGGCACTAAGTTGAGTGGTAAAGCGAAAAGTGCAGAGGATACTGGAAGTCTGCAGAGGGATTTGGATAGGTTAAGTGAATGGGCTAGGGTCTGGCAGATGGAATACAATGTTGACAAATGTGAGGTTATCCATTTTGTTAAGAATAACAGCAAACAGGATTATTATTTAAACTATAAAATATTAAAGCATGGCGCTGTGCAGAGACCTGGGTGTGCTAATGCATGAGTCACAGAAAGTTGGTTTACAGGTGCAACAGGTGATTAAGAAGGCAAATGGAATTTTGTCCTTCATTGCTGGAGGGATGGAGTTTAAGACTAGGGAGGTTATGTTGAAATTGTATAAGGTGTTAGTGAGGCCACACCTGGTGTATTGTGTTCAGTTTTGGTCTCCTTACTTGAGAAAGGACATACTGGCACTGGAGGGTGTGCAGAGGAGATTCACTAGGTTAATCCCAGAGCTGAAGGGGTTCGATTATGAGGAGAGGTTGAGTAGACTGGGACTGTACTCGTTGGAATTTAGAAGGATGAGGGGGGATCTTATAGAAACATATAAAATTATGAAGGGAATAGATAGGATAGATCTGGGCAGGTTGTTTCCACTGGCAGGTGGAAGCAGAACTAGGGGGCATAGCCTCAAAATAAGGGGAAGTAGATTTAGGACTGAGTTTAGGAGGAACTTCTTCACCCAAAGGGTTGTGAATCTATGGAATTCCTTGCCCAGTAAAGCAGTTGAGGCTCCTTCATTAAATGTTTTTAAGGTAAAGTTAGATAGTTTTTTGAAGAATAAAGGGATTAAGGGTTATGGTGTTCGGGCCGGAAAGTGGAGCTGAGTCCACAAAAGATCAGCCATGATCTCATTGAATGGCGGAGCAGGCTCGAGGGGCCAGATGGCCTACTCCTGCTCCTAGTTCTTATGTACTTATCTTATGTTCTTATGTTCTATAACTATCATTTTGGAATGATGGGCGCGATCTACCCAAAAGGGAGCAGAGTCTCACAGTGTGTGATTAGCTGGGTGTTTCTCGGCGCTCCAAGCGCTGAGAAATACCACACTATCAAACGGCCATTCGGGTAGATCGGGGGCCACTGCAGAGAATGCCTGGTCGAGGCCACACTTAGTCCTATTTTCTGTACTGAGGAGCTCTACTTGCTGGAGTACTCAGTGCAGGGAGATATCAGGATGCCATTTAAAAACGGCGTCCGAATCTCTCGACCCACACAATGCGACCCCCAAACTCCTCCCAAGCCCAACTCACATACAAGGGGGTCCTCTCCCCGTCATGTGAAAAATGCCAGCTTGGCATCTTGGCAGTGCCAGTCTGGCAGTGTCCCTGCTATTTGGGAGTGCCACATAGGCACTTTAGCAGTTCCAGGTGGCACTGCCAAGGTGCCAAATTGCACTACCAGGATGCCCAGGTGGCACCAGCAGTGCCAGGGTGCCACCCTGCCCAGAAGGCAAGCACCTGGGGGGCCTCCGGTTCCCTGGGAGACCCCCCATGAGTGGCATTCCATCTGGTCCCCATTTGTGGAGACTAGTACTGGACTGCGCTCAGCTGAATTCTCCAAGGCAATAGATCCCACACCTTTGTTAGACCTTGAGAAAGCATATTAGAGATGACTAGCTGTCTCACTCCAATATGCAGACTTGCCGACGTCTCGCACGATCACGTTAGATCTCGTGAGGCGTGGCGAGCCGGGTAGATCCCTGAAGTGGAATCTCCCGGCAAGTTCCTACAGCCTCCGTTATTTGGGATTAGACTGGACTATTGTGTTCAATCCTGGATGCCACATATTAGGAAGGATGTACAGGCTTTAGAGAGGGTGCAAAAACTATTTATGGAAATGGTTCCAGTGATGGGGGACAGAAATTAACTAGATAGGTAGGCTAAGTTGCTGTTCTTCTCTTTCGGAAAGAAAAGATTGAGAGGAGATTTGATTGAGATGCTCAAAATCATGTAAGGCTCAGATAGAATCAAAGGAAGAAGTTTTTCTGATTATCAAGGTGAGTGGGGGGGGGGGGGTGCAATGGAAAGGTTGAGACTTAGAGAACACCGTTTTAAGGTGATTGGCAGGAGAATCATCTGCGACATGAGGAATGATTTTTATTTTCAGGCAGTGTGTGGTTAGGAGTTTGAATGCATTGCCCAAAAGTGTGGCGGAGGCAAATTCAATCATGGTCATCAAAAGTGAATTGAATAAGCACCAGAAGGGAGAATAAAATGCATGGCGAAGAGGCAAGGAAAGGGGAGTGGAACTGGCTGATCTGCTCTTGCAGAGAGCCAGCACAGTTACAACAGGCCAAATGGTCTCTTTCTTTGTTGCATGATTCTACGAAGGAGGATCTGAAAATAAAGAAGGGCACTGGAAGTTAATTGTGTGTTAAAAGAACCTGGGCTCAGCGCCAAACAGCTCTAAACCCTAGATGTGGGAATAGCACTTTAAAATATTTTGTGATGTATTTTATGCTGAACGTAATGGACACAAATTTAGGTTGAGGACGATTAGCAGATAATCTGTCCATACTTAAATTTCAAAGTCAGTATAATACTGCACTTTACAGTCTCACCTCCATCACTCAGTCTGTATACAATTTCTGCTGCTGGATGATGACTCTGCCAGCTAATTGACATCAGAGGAAGGAGCCAGGCTCACATTAATGTCTCCTTGGAACCCCAAAGTTTCATTTTTTTGTCTAGCGTTTAACCCACCTGGCATCATCCTGCTCTCCCAGTAAAGTACTAACAAGAAGTGTATTAAGACCCGAGAGCTAGCTGCACCTCACCAGATAGCTAAATGGACATTATAATTGTGATACAATAGTGATAAGGATAGTCTTAGAACACAGAGGTTTTCAACAAAGGCTGTTCGATCAATACTCCACCTTAATTTTGAAGTTTAAATGTCGGCAGTAAAGAGAATGGATGAAATTTTAACTCACTCAAAGTCAATTCACCTAAACAGTTCAAATTGGGCCCATTTTGTCAATAATAATTTGTGGTCCTGAATCTGAAGTATAAAAGTTTAAGCCTTTTTGTTTATCTCCTATTATGTATAAAATCCATTCACAAACATCTTAGAAGAAGAGCATGACTTACTGCAGCAGTCAATTATTGCTGCCCATAATAGCACAGATTATAAAATGTCATATTAGTTGTCCTTAGTTTTACCTTCATGAACCTGAATAGTCTAGCCTGCTCCTCATTCTCACTCATGTTCCTGTTGTTGTTCAGTAGTGAAAAGTCCCTTAGCTTTGAGGTGCAGCACAAGAAAGGGTACAGCTGACAATCTGCCAATATCTCCTGTGGTCAGCACATTATTGCAGCACCTGTGGGAGGGTATGTTGGGACGGGTCAACTCAACAAAGGGGAAATTGATGTTATAGATATCCTAGAGCAGTGATATTAAGAAACAGCTGAAATCACTGGATACTGCAAAGACTCTGATCCCTTTCAGCAGTACTACTAAAGACTTGGTCTCTCAAACTTGCCACGCCCCTAGCCAAGCTGTTCCAGTACACCTAGAAAACTGGCATCTACCCAGCAATATGGAAGATTTCCCAGGTACACAAAGATCAAGTCAAATCCAACTCAGCCAATAACCATCCATCAACCTACTCTTGATCATCAGTTTGGTTATGGAAGGGATCATTAAAAGTGCTATCAAGCAGCACTTGTTTATCAATAACCTGCCCACTGACGCTCAGATTGGGTTCCACCAGGGTCACTCAGCTCCTCACCTCATTACAGCCTTGGTTTCAGTAGGAAAAAAGAGATGAATTCCAGAGCTGAGGTGGGAATGACTGCCCTTGACACCATTTGACTGACTGTGGCATCAATGAGCCCTAGCAAAACCAGAGTCAATGGGAATCAGCGGGGATCTCTTCACTGGTTGGAGCCATACCTGGCACAAAGGAAGATGATTATGGTTGTTGGAGGTCAATCATCTTAGCTCCGGGACATCACTGCAGGAGTTCCTCAGGGTATTCTGTCATAGGCCTAACCATCTTCAGTTGCTTCATCAATGACATTCCTTCCATCATAAGGTCAGAAGTGGGGATGTTCGCTGATGATTGCACAATATTCAGTACCATTCGCGACTTCTCAGATAATGAAGCAGTCCATGCCCCTTGCAAACCCATGCCCACCACCATCTAGAAGGACATGGGAAACATGGGAACACCCATATTTGGAAGTTCCCCACCAAGCCATTCAGTCTCCTGACCTGAAACTATATCCGTTCCTTTACTTTCGCTGGGGCAAAATCCTGGAGCTTCCACCCTTACAGCATGAAATGAAAAAATGAAATGAAAATCGCTTATTGTCACAAGTAGGCTTCAAATGAAGTTACTGTGAAAAGCCCCTAGTCGCCACATTTCAGCGCCTGTCCGGGAATCGAACCGTGCTGCTGACCTGCTTGGTCTGCTTTAAAAGCCAGCGATTTAGCCCAGTGAGCTAAACCAGCTCCTGTACCTTACATGGACTGTAGCAGTTCAAGGCAGCAGCTCATCACCAGCTTCTCAAGGGCATTTAAGGATATGCAATAAATGCCGACCTAGCCAGAAAAGCCCACATCCCTTGAATTAATAAAAAAAGGTAATGTTTTTAACTTTTAACTTTGCTTGATCATGTTGAAAATATTATTTATATTCAGAAAAAAATTGTTCTTTACTTTGTAATTATTAAATTTTATAACATCAACATGTCATAGCCTGATTTACATTTAATCTCTGCTTTCTAAATGTTTCCCTCAATTGAAATGTTATCTTATGATTCATTTATTCATACCATGTGTACCCATAATGACAAAGGAAGTGGGGGCAGTGGATTGCTTGATCTATTGTGGATTCCAAATGCCCCAAATGAAAGGTCAAAAATCACTATTTTCATTGACAGCATGACCCAGGTCCTTTCATGTATCTCCAACATTCACTTACTTAGGAGGCAGATGGTTCAAATTATAACAATCCAATGTTCAACTAGAATCTTAATATATTTACTGTTTTAGATGTTTCTATCCTTTTGAGTGATGTGGACATGGCTGGATAGACCAGCATTGTTGCCCATCTAATTGCTCTTGAGAAGGGCGTATATAATTAGTTACATGTATATGCAGAATATAATAATATATGTTACATAAGAACATAAGAACATAAGAACTAGGAGCAGGAGTAGGCCATCTGGCCCCTCGAGCCTGCTCCGCCATTCAATTAGATCATGGCTGATCTTTTGTGGACTCAGCTCCACGTTCCGGCCCGAACACCATAGCCCTTAATCCCTTTATTCTTCAAAAAACTATCTATCTTTACCTTAAAAACATGTAATGAAGGAGCCTCAACTGCTTCACTGGGCAAGGAATTCCATAGATTCAAAACCCTTTGGGTGAAGAAGTTCCTCCTAAACTCAGTCCTAAATCTACTTCCCCTTATTTTGAGGCTATGTCCCCATGTTGTAATGTTGTATTATAAATCCAGGGCTTTTTTTCTTACTTGATGGCTTTCTTTGTACCACTAGGTTTCCTCAATCCTTTGCTCATTGGCTAGGTAATAATATAACAGAATGCCTGTCTAATGCACAATCATCATAATTTGTTTTGCTGATTGCTAGATAGGCCAACAATTAATCTATCAAATCCTTAAATCTATTTAGATATCAGATACGAAAACACTCGGAATGTAGTCATCAAAGTCATGCTGAAACAAGAGAGTTTTAAAGGAAAAAGGCTTTATTGTAAACCCTTCTAAAACACCGCTGTGGTAACCTGCATCTGCTGTGCCAATTTGTGAAGATCCAGCTTTTCCTGTATATACCCTGAAGAATCAGACTCTTGCTGAATATATTAATATTTCATGTATGTCAAAATGCTACCAAGACAGAACATCCTCCCAGATGGAAATGATTGTATCCTGTAAGAAAGCACCTTCAAAATGTCTTTCTTTTGAACTTCACAATTCGCTTGCATCCAGGATTTAAAAAATACTCCAACACCCAAAATTGGATCCTTCGGCATTTCTCTTTGACTTGAAAACTGCAGTAGACAATGAAATTCAAATTGATTTCCTTGAAAAATGTGCTGCTTTATAAATTGAAGGGCCCATTAAGGTCTGACTGGGGAAGTACACCTTTAACAGCCACAAACAAAATAAAAAGAAAACACCAAGGAGTCAGTTAAGATGAAGAGGCAGGATGTGGTTTGTGAGGTTTTATACAGAATTTTAAAAATACTGTTCAAAAGTATCAGTGGTTTTGGAGCTCATTAATAGGTCATTTGTTGTCCTTCTTTTTAAGAAAAACACAAAATCACTTACAGATTAAAAGCAATTGCATCTCATTGTGGACTTCATATCAGATTTTAACCTTCGGGCTTTTGGCTGATTTGTGTCTGGCAGATCGGCAGTTGCAGTAGACAATTCAAGCATTAACCTTAACTTCCTGTTGCCAGCAAATTGCATTACATGAACTGATGGTTGAAGAACTTCAATCACTTTCTGCTTTTGTGGTTATGGCACACAGCAGTGCATTCTGGGAGTAGACACCAGCACATTGTCAGAGCTGCATAAGGGGCATGTATAAAGGTATTAACACAAGGCCTCTTATTACATTGCTTAGAGTGAATCAAAAGATGTGCATTTTTGTGATAACAGAGGACACATATGTTGCATAATGGCAGTCTGAAAGGACTTTCATTGCTCTTGGCTAAACAATAACAACATCACCAGAATGGGAAATATTGAGTCTTTTTATTCTTATCAGGCAGATATAAATCAGGTGCAATAAATAACAATTGACATAGCACCATTAACATTGCTAAATGACCCAAGGCGCATCATAAGAGACATTTTGGAGGTGGGAGAGCTGACGAGGATTAAAGAGAGATTGAGGAGTAAGGCCTTCAGATGGATTTGAGAACAAGGGTGAGAACTTCAAAATCGAAACATTGTTTAACTGGGAGCCAGCATGCAGATGAACAGGACTTGGGGCTCAATTCTATGTGGAGATGGTGGTTGAAGAGTCTGGACTATGCCAGCCTCCATCGGCCCTGGAAGCCACATTCAGATGGCAGGCAGTTCTCCAACCACAACAGTGCTACTGAGAGCAGTGGCTATTGCTGCGGCTGCAGTCAGTCCCTGAGGAGGATCACTGGAGACTGACTGCACTTGAAGGTAAGTGAGGCTTGACCGACTGACCCCTGCCAGGACAGATGGGGAAATGAGGTTTGGACACTGATTGGGAGGCGTTGGAGGTTGCTTTAAACAAATGAGGTGCTTAAATGTCTATTTATTAAAAGAAAATTGGAGGCATGGCACACCCACCACCACTGACTGCCCGCCCCCCACCCCACACCTCCAAACAACATTTTTACAACCACTCCCCCACTAGCCAGTTAATTCCTGTGGGGTTCATAGAACTCCAGATTGGGTCCAGATAATAGTCATGACAGAGGGCTTCTCCATCATGGCAAAAATAGTGGAAGTGCCTGAAAATGTTAGCCCTGCCCTGAATATGATCCCCCCCCCCCCCCCCCCCCTTTTCGCAGGGGCAAGAATGGGGCAATTTGTGTTTCACACATGTGCAGTTTATGGCGGCAGCTGGCCATTTCAGTCATTATTTGCCTCTGTGCAAGTCAGACTTTGGTAGGCCAGGAATGTGAAAGCTGAACCATAAATAATGAACCTGGGAAGAGCTCGTCTGAACTTTGTAGATTTATTTGGATAGCTAGGATACCCCTTTAGATCTGATTCTGGGACACCTTTGGGGAGGGACTGTTAAAAATAGGTATGAAAATGGGTAAACATTATATAAACTCATTCACTGTAATGCTCGTCAAAAGCACCTGTCAAAATTAACTGTCAAAAGTGTCAAGAGGAACAGCCAAAAACACCTGTAAAACGGAGCTGTCATGGTAATAAAAATCATGTCCTTTATATCTTAAAAAATATCTGGAGTGTTAAAAATCAACAGTGCTTGCTGTTTCACTTTGTCTATTGTCATAACCCTGAGGACACCCATTGCTAGATTACTGCTGCATGACTGATTTAACAGTAAAGGCCTGTCATTTCACAGCAACAAGTGATAAAAGATCCTTTGAAATGGAACTATAAATTCCAATGCTTGTTGCTATCAGGGATTGTGCAGTTGATAAAACCTTTGTTGTTTTAAGGCTTTATGTCTTTGCAGGATACAAATGTAGTAAATGGCTTTTCATGAATGAGGCTGTTTTTTTAATTTAGTGAGGTCTGCAATAGAGTTTAGAATTTATTTTATTTAATCTCTGCAGGGGCCCCAAGGTCCTCTGCTGTTGGGTACTGGGTGAGTTGGCACAGTAGGCGCAAGGCATCGGGTGGTGGATGTGGGGCATGAGTTGGCAGTAAGTTGGTGTGGGGCTATAAAGGGACACGGGGCATGGGTAGAGGGGCATAAGCGGACACGGAGGGTATGTAGGGGTGGGAGGGCTATCGGGGTCGGCACAAAGCTTGAGATGGCATGGACTGGTATGGTTGGGGCTTGGGAAGTGTGTGTGTGTGTGTGTGGGGGGGGGTATGGAATTTGGGGACTGCATGCCTTGATTTCTAATCTAGCCCCCCCCCCCCCCCCCCCCCACCCCCCACCACACCCCACCACACCCCTCCAAAGACTGAGAATCCGATGTCTGTGCAGTCATTTTTAAAAGCAGGCAATCTGTGCCCTGGTGAGCATGAAGGCATGGGGAGCAGAGCTTTGGGTAATCTCAGGTTTATGGAGAGTAAGTTGTGGGAGGCCAAAGAGAATTATGTTGGAATACTCAAGTCTCAAAGTAACAAAGGCATGAATGAGGGTTGCAGCTGTTGATGAGCTGAGACAGGGGCAGATTCTGACAAAACTAAGGACATGGAAATAGGTGGCCTTAGTGATGGCACAGTTAGAAGGTCATCGCAGGATCAAATATGACACCAGCGTGGTGAATAGTCTGATTCCGCTTCAGAGGGTTAACAGGGAGAGAGAGATGGTGTTGGTGGTAAAGGAATGGAGTTTGTGGTGGGGGCCATGTGGGAAAATAGAAAAATTTTACATCACCAGATAGCACAAGATGCATAACTGAACTGGAATTACAACAGCTCTTGCACATCCAACCCTGTCCCTGGCATATGAGGGAAGAAAATAAATTTGTAGCATATAGAATTGGAAGTGACATCATCTGAGGCCTAGAAGCAGAAGTGGTTGCATGGTGCCACTATTCATTCTCTTAAAAGAAAAAACAAATGGGAAAAGGTACATGAAAAGGCAATAAGGACAGTTGCTCTCAATTGTTATAATGATAAATTTAGAGTACCCAATTCTTTTTTTCCAATTAAGGGGCAATTTAGCGTGGCCAATTCACCTACCCTGCATATCTTTTTGGGTTGTGGGGTGACACCTACGGAGTCACAGGGAGAATGTACAAATTCAACACGAACAATGACCCAGGTCTGGGAGCGAACCCGGGTCCTTGGCGCCATGAGGTAGAAGTGCTAACCACTGCGTCACCCCACGCTGCCCACAATCATTGTCATTTACACATGAGTAAACTAACCCAACAATTACCCTCACAACCTGGTTTTCTAAGGCAGGAATAAATATACAATGGGGGCATTCTCATTTTTATTCATGGGATGTGAGCAAGGCCATCACTTGTTGCGCTTCCCTAATTACCCTTCAACTGAATGGCTTGCCAGGTCATTTCAGAGGGTATTTAAGAATTCACGACATTGTTGTAGAGCTGGATCTGGAGTCACATGTAGGCCGGATCAGGTAAGGATGGCTGATTTCCCTCCCTAAAGGACTTTAGTGAACTAAATGGGTTGTAATAAAATCAAAAATGGCTTCATGGTCATTATTAGACTTTCTTTTAAAATTAAATTTAAATTCCATCATGGTAGGATTTGAACCCAGGTCCCCAGAGTATTACCTTGGGTCTCCGGATTACTAGGCCAGTGACAATACCACTAGATCACCACCTCCCTGAAGAAAGCACCTTCTTCATAGTAAATGCCTTGGTAATGAAACTCTGGGTAGAGTCTTTTCAGCCCCCTGGAGGTGGCTTTGGAGGTGTGTGTTGGGGGGAGGGGGTGGGGAAAGTAAATTTGGAAAAGTTGGCTCCTCAATGCATTCCCAACTCCATGCACATTGGCAGGGGATGGACTCAAAACAGAAACAGCTATCCCAGCTAGATAATTTGGGGAAGTTAAGTATCAGTTAGAAAGGTTAAATCAAATACGATGAGATCTTGTGGACAGCAGACTTAGCCCCCGAAAGTGTCAACCTAGGACTTCTCATAACTTCTCAAGCTGTGCAGGAGCTCAGAAAGCAGCAAAAGACCAAGCTGCTGCCTGGCTATATTGATGCTTTATCATTGCATTCTGCAATAGTGGGGACAGCTGTTCCACGGATGTTAATAGTGTTGCCGTACAATGCTTCCACTCCAACAGTCTGTCCCTCAACAGTACTCCTGCTCATTTCACTGTGGGGAATGCTGGCCTCCATTTGTGTGGGTTGTGATGTTGGGCATTCCTTTCTCAACTGGATGGCAAACACGGAAGTGGCTTCTTGGTTCCTGCAAGATTCCCCATGATTGCGCATTTCTGACCAGAGTGAAATCAGAACTCAGAAATAGACCCAGCACCTGAAAACTTTTAGAACTGTTTAAATTCTGACCAATGGGTGCCGAGAAAAGAATAAGTAAGGTCTCGGAATGTGGATGCAATAGAAGTGGAATTGAGGTCACTGCTCCCTGAATGCAGAAGTAACCAAATGCAGCAGAAAAAAATCACCATACAGGAAAGACCACAAGACCGGAAGACATAGAAGCAGAAGTAGGCCATTCGGCCAATCAGGTCTGCTCTGCCATCAATGAGATCATGACTGCTCTGATATGATAATCCTCAACTCCACTTTCCCATTTCATCCCCATAACCCTTGATTCCATTTACCGATTAAAAATCTATCACACTTCTGCAGCCCTCGGAGCATTCCACAGATTCAATACCCTCTGAGAGAATATTTTTCTCCTCAACTCTGCTTTAATTGGGAAACCCTTAAAACTGAGATTATGCCCTCTCATCCTAGACTCTCCCACAAGGGGAAACAATCTCCCAGCATCTACCCTGTCAAGCCCCCCGAGAATCCTATATGTCTCAATAAGTTTGCTTCTCATTCCTCTAAACTCCAATAAGTACAGGCCCAACCTACTCAACTTCTCCTCATAAAAAAATCCCTTCACATCCGGGATCAACCTAGTGAACCTTCTCTGGACTTCCTCCAATGTCAGTATATCTTTCCATAGATAAGGCAAAAGGAAACATAGCAAATATGTTTGTATGTGTTGAGACCATTAATATACTTCCTCAGCATAGAGCTGAGAGAATGTTGCACTGTCAGATACCATCTTTGAAATTAGACATTAAATTGAAACCCCTCTCAGGTGGGCATTAAAAAATCCCATGATAATATTTGAAGAAGAGCTGGGTAGCTCTACTTGCTTTCTTAACCAATATTTTATCCTTCAACCAACATGATTAAATTAACATCGAGCCATTATCTTATTGCTGTTCATGAGACTTGGCTATGAGCAATTACTCTTCAAAAATATTTGTTGCTGTAAAGTGTTTTAGGCTATCTTTGAGATCATGAAAAAGGCTATGTAATTTGAAGTAATGTAATGTGTTATGAGTCCGGACCAAAACTCCAAATCTGGTGAAGATCCCAGATGAGAACCCAACTATTTTGACTGGTTAAAACAATGAGGAAATGTTAATGCACCACAGGAGTGGTAACACTGACCAGCAAACAGCTTTTATATTAAAACAAACTTTAATTTAATTACAGAGTCAAGCACATCAGTGACAAAGAAATAACTTTACAGTTAACAAGTACAACATCTTCACTTGCCTCCGGAAACCTGCTTCTACATTCCAATTAAGCAACACATATATTTCAAATACTACTAATATATATAAAGGTGACAACCAGGTTTTACCTGCTTATCTTGGTGCAGAGTCCTTGGAGAGAGAAAATCTTTATTTAGGACCAAGCTGAAAGCCTTCTGCTCAGCTTAGAGTCCTGAAAGGAACTCCTATTTTCAGACATATCCCTCCCATTAGCTACACCAGCTGAACTCAAAGCACACAGCATTCTTTTGTCTCTTGTTACAAAATGTGCTTTGATTTGTTTAGCCAAGCTCAAACTGTTACAACATTACGTTAACTCTCTATCCGAAAAGAGGTAATGAGTTCTAATATATCTGAGCAAAACACTTCCTCTGTAAAAATCACGGACTACCTCGTTTTAATCACTGCTCTAGCACATAAATTGTCTGAAGCATTTTAATCCAGGTTTTAATATTACTGCAAAAATACAAAGTATAAAGTAAGACAAGTTCTTATATCCACCCCCCCCCCCCTCTCCCCCCCCCCCCCCCACCCTCCTTAAAAAGCGAACCAGCAATATGAAAAGAAGGCTTCATTTTTCTGGGCCTTAGATGTTCCATTCTTCTCCCTACTCAAAGTCATGATAGAGTATCTGCAATCAGGTACTCTCTTTCAAATGCTCCTTTCAATTCAGGCCTTGGGTAACTGTGTGGAGTTTGCACATTCCCCCCATGTCTGCGTGGGTTTCCTCTGGGTGCTTAAGTTTCCTCCTGCAGTCCTAAGATGTGCAAGTTAGGTGGATTGGTCATGCTAAAATGTCCCATTAGTATCCAAAGATGTGTAGGTTAGGTGGGGTTACGGGGATAGGGCAAGGAAGTGGGCCTAGGTAGGGTACTGTTTCAGTGGGCCAGTGCAGACTCGATGGGCCAAATGCTCTCCTTCTGCACTGTAGAAATTCTATGATTCTAACGGGTCCCATGCAATCAGTTAGGACCCTAGTAAAAGGTTCCCCAAAAGCATGAATGGATTAAGGACTCTGGTTTGTTTACTTTTTGAGGTTTTTCTATCACCTGATACATGATACGATAAAAGTCAACTACATCCTTATGCAACCCAGGCCAATAAAAATGTTTTTGTATTTTCACTTGGGTTTTCCTTTCTCCTAAATGCAACCCCCCCTCACTCCCCCCACCCGCCCCCCCACTAGAACCTCATGCGCTACCCGCAACACCGACCTTCAATAACCCACTGTTAATTGAACTTCTACCCATTTCTTATCTGCCTGACTTTGTACTGGTGTCCACTTTCTTACTACTACATAATTTCTTTTTCTTTAAATAATTTTTATTAAGATTTTCACAAAATATAAACAACAAAACAATATTAACAAAACAACCATGGTAAAAACCCAAGAACAACAACCACCCAACTACAAAAAGAACTACAAAAACAAAAAAAAAAGCAAACAACAAAAAGGAAAGAGATAACACCCGCCACATCCAACAAACCCATGTACACAATTCTCCCTCCCACCGAACCAAACCCCCCCCCCCCGGTTGCTGCTGCTGCCGGCCTAGTTCCCTACCGTTCCGCCAGGAAGTCCAGGAAAGGCTGCCACCGCCTAAAGAACCCCTGTACTGATCCCCTCAGGGCAAATTTCACCTTCTCCAATTTGATGAACCCCGCAATATCATTGATCCAGGCCTCCATGCTTGGGGGCCTCACATCCTTCCATTGAAGCAAGACCCTCCGCTGGGCTACTAGGGACGCAAAGGCCAGAACACCGGCCTCTTTCGCCACCTGCACTCCCGGCTCCACTGCAACCCCAGAAATTGTGAGTCCCCAGCCTGGCTTGACCCTGGATCCCACCACCCTCGACACCGTCCTTGCTACCCCCTTCCAAAACTCCCCCAGTGCTGGGCATGCCCAAAACATATGGGCGTGGTTCGCTGGGCTCCCCGAGCACCTAGCACATCTGTCTTCGCCCCGGAAAACCTACTCATCCTCGTCCCAGTCATGTGGGCCCTATGCAGCACCTTGAACTGTATGAGGCTAAGCCTCACACAGGAAGAGAAGGAATTCACTCTCTCCAGGGCATCCGCCCACGCCTCCTCCTCAATCTCCTCACCCAGCTCCTCTTCCCATTTACCCTTCAGTTCCTCCACCGAGGCCTCGTCTACCTCCTGCATTACCCGGTATATGTCCGAAATCCTCCCTCCTCCAACCCACACCCCCGAGAGCACCCTGTCCCGTACCCCACGTGGGGGCAACAAGGGGAACCCCTCCACCTGCCGCCTGGCAAACACCCTAACCTGCATGTATCGAAACATGTTCCCCGGGGGGAGCCCAAACTTCCCCTCTAACTCCCCCAAGCTCGCGAACCTCCCCTCCACAAACAGGTCCCTCAACCCCATAACCCCTACCCTGTGCCAGCCCAGAAATCCGCCATCAATGCTCCCTGGAACAAACCGATGGTTCCCCCATATCGGGGCTTCCATCGAGCCCCCCACTTCTCCCCTATGCCGTCTCCATTGCCCCCAAATTTTGAGGGTAGCCGCCACCACCGGGCTTGTGGTATACCTCGTTGGAGGGAGCGACAACGGCGCCGTTACCAGCGCCTCCAGGCCCGTGCCCACACAGGACGCCATATCCATCCTCTTCCATGCTTCCCCTCCCCCATCCATTACCCACTTACGCACCATCGCTGCGTTGGTAGCCCAATAGTACCCACAGAGGTTGGGCAGCGCCAGCCCCCCCTATCCCTGCCCCATTCCAAGAACACCCTTCTCACCCTTGGAGTCCCATGTGCCATCACAAATCCCGTAATAATCCTGTTAACTCTCCTAAAAAAGGCCTTTGGGATAAGGATTGGAAGGCACTGGAACAGGAACAAAAACCTCGGGAGCACCGTCATCTTAACGGACTGCACCCTCCCCGCCAGTGACAACGGTAACATATCCCACCTTTTGAACTCCTCCTCCATCAGCTCCACCAACCTTGTGAGGTTGAGCTTGTGCAGGGCCCCCCAGCTCCCAGCCACCTGGACTCCTAGGTACCTGAAACTCTTCCCTGCCTGCTTCAGTGGGAGCCTACCAATCCCCTCCTCCTGATCCCCCGGGTGCACCATGAACAACTCGCTCTTGCCCAGGTTCAGCTTACACCCAGAGAAGCCCCCAAATTCACTGAGAATCTTCATCACCTCCGGCATCCCCCCCACCGGGTCCGCCACATACAGCAACAGGTCGTCCGCATAAAGCGACACTCGATGCTCCTCCCCACCCCGCACCAGGCCCCTCCAGTTCCCTGACTCCCTCAACGCCATGGCCAGGGGCTCAATTGCCAACGCGAAGAGCAAGGGGGACAGGGGACACCCCTGTCTCGTCCCCCGGTACAGCCAAAAGTACTCCGACCTCCTCCTATTCCTGGCTACACTCGCCATCGGGCCGCATGGAGCAATGAAATGAAATGAAAATGAAAATCGCTTATTGTCACGAGTAGGCTTCAATGAAGTTACTGTGAAAAGCCCCTAGTCGCCACATTCCGGCGACTGTTCGGGGAGGCTGGTACAGGAATCGAACCGTGCTGCTGCCCTGCTTGGTCTGCTTTAAAAGCCAGCTATTTAGCCCAGTGAGCTAAACCTCACCCAACGGACAAACCCCTCACCAAACCCAAACCTTTCCAACACCTCCCACAGATTCCCCCACTCAACCCTATCAAAGGCCTTCTCCACATCGAATGCCACCACTATCTCCACCTCCCCTTCCACAGCCGGCATCATAATGACATTCAGAAGCCTTCGTATGTTGGTATTCAACTGCCTTCCCTTTACAAACCCCGTCTGCTCCTCGTGAATGACCCCCAGCACACAATCCTCTATTCTTGTGGCTAAGATCTTTGCCAGCAGCTTGGCGTCTACATTTAGCAGTGAGATCGGCCTATATGACCCACACTGCAGAGGGTCCTTGTCCCGCTTCAGGATCAAGGAAATCAGCGCCCGTGACATAGTTGGGGGCAAAGCCCCCCCCCCTCCCTTGCCTCGTTAAAGGTCCGGACCAACAGGGGGCCCAACAAGTCCGCATACCTTTTATAAAATTCGGCCTGAGACCCATCCGGCCCCGGCGCCTTCCCCGACTGCATGCTCCCTATCCCTTTAACCAGCTCCTCCAGCTCAATCGGCGCCCCCAGTCCCTCCACCTGCCCCTCCTCCACCCTCGGAAATCACAGCTTGTCCAAGAAGAGCCCCATTCCCCCCCCCCCCCCTCCCTCCACCGGGGGTTCAGACCGGTACAGTTCTCCATAAAAGTCCCTAAAGACCCCATTAACGTCTACCCCCCTCCGCACCACCTTCCCAACTCTATCCGTCACTCCCCCAATCTCCCTGGCCGCGTCTCGCTTTCGGAGCTGGTGTGCCAGCATCCTGCTCGCCTTCTCCCCATATTCATACACCGCCCCCTGTGCTTTCCTCCACTGAGCTTCCGCCTTTCTGGTAGTCAATAGGTCGAACCTGGCCTGAAGGCTACGCCTCTCCCCCAGCAATCGCTCCTCCGGAGCCTCCGCATATCTCCTATCCACCCTCACCATCTCCCCTATCAATCTCTCCCTCTCCCTCTGCTCCCACCTCTCCCTATGGGTTCGGATTGAAATCAACTCCCCTCTAATCACTGCCTTCAATGCCTCCCAGACCGTCCCCACTCGGACCTCCCCATTATCGTTGGCCTCAAGGTACCTCTCAATACACCCCCGAACCCTCCCGGCCACCTCCTCGTCTGCCAGCAGCCCCACCTCCAAGCGCCAGAGCGGACGCTGGTCCCTCTCCTCCCCCAGCCCGAGGTCCACCCAGTGCGGGGCATGATCCGAAATGGCAATGGCAGAGTATTCAACATCCTCCACCCTCGAAACCAGCCCCCTGCTCAGGACAAAAAAATCAATCCTTGAATAGGCCTTATGCACGTGGGAGAAAAACGAGTACTCCCTGGCCCTTGGCCTCGCAAACCTCCAGGGATCCACCCCTCCCATCTGATCCATAAATCCCCTCAACACCTTAGCCGCCGCTGGCCCTCTACCCGTCCGGGACCTGGATCGATCCAATGGGGGATCCAGCACCATGTTGAAGTCCCCCCCCATGATCAGGCCCCCCCACCTCCAGGTCCGGAATGCGGCCCAACATGCGCTGCATAAACCCTGCATCGTCCCAATTTGGGGTGTAAACATTCACCAACACCACCCGCTCCCGCTGCAGCTTACCACTCAACATCACATACCTCCCGCCACTATCAGCCACCACCCTCAACGCCTCAAACGACACCCTCTTTCCCACCAGGATCGCCACCCCCCAATTCTTCTCATCCAGCCCTGAATGAAATACTTGGCCCACCCATCCTTTCCTCAGCCAAACCTGGTCCGCCACCTTCAGGTGTGTCTCTTGGAGCATGGCCACATCCGCCTTCAGCCCCTTCAAGTGCGCAAACACCCGGGCCCGTTTGACCGGCCCGTTCAGCCCCCTCACATTCCAGGTTATCAGCCGGATCAGAGGGCTCCCTGCCCCCCTCCACTGCCGATTGGCCATAACCCATCCCCTGCCCATAACCCATCCCCTGCCCACCACTGGCCAGCGTCCCCTGCTCGGCCTGTTCCCCACGGCGGCAATTCCCCCCCTCCCCCCAGTACCCCCTGCATACTCCAGCTCCTTCCTAGCCATTTCAGCAGCAACCTGGTACCCCCCCCTCCCGCCCCCAGGCTTGGACCCCTCCTAGCTGCGCCCGTGAGCCAGCTAACTTCTGCTGGCCCCGGCCACTCCCGCCATACGTCCGACTCCTCCCCATGTGGGACTACTCCTCCTCCTTCATGCCCATCAGCAGGCCCTCCCCCCCCACCCCCCGCTCTTGCGCGGGAAAATAACAGCCAGCAAAGGCCCGCGCTTCTCAGCCCCGACCCTGCCCCCATCATCCCACAGCACGGAAAACCAGAGAAAAGCCCGCGCTTTCGCCCTGCCCAACCCCGCCTCCTCTAGGGCAACTCCCGTTGCCAGTCCCCACCACCAGCTCCCCGCACTCCCAGTTTACCTCCCTTCCCGAACCCGTCCACCAGACCCATACATAAAGACATAACGACATCGCCCCTCCCACCCTAAAGCCAACACACATCTTGCATTAAATAGAGAACCCCCCCATCCAGAGCAAAAATTAAACACAATTACATTATCATACAAAAACCCCCATCATTGACCCTCAGTTTGAGTCCAGTTTCTCGGCCTGCACAAAGGCCCATGCCTCCTCCAGGGACTCAAAATAATGGTGCCGGTCCTTGTAGGTGACCCACAGACGCGCCAGCTGCAACATGCCAAACTTCACGCTCCGTCTGTGGAGCACCGCCTTCGTCCGGTTGAACCCGGCCCTCCGCTTAGCCATCTCCGCACTCCAGTCCTGGAAGATCCGCACCTCTGTGTTCTCCCACTTGCTGCTCCGCTCCTTCTTGGCCCACCGGAGCACGCACTCCCGGCCAACGAACCAGTGCAACCGCACCAGCACTGCCCGCGGCGGCTCGTTCGGCTTGGGCCTCCTAGCCAGAATTCTGTGGGCCCCCTCCAACTCCAGGGGCTCCTGGAAGGACCCAGCTCCCATCAGCGAGTTCAGCATAACGACCACATAGGCCGCCAGGTCCGACCCCTCCAGCCCCTCCATGAGGCCCAGGATCCGCAAATTCTTCCGCCTCGACCGGTTGTCCAGCTCCTCGAACCGCTCCTGCCACTTTTTATGGAGCGCCTCGTGCATCTCCACCTTCCCCGCGACGGCCACGGCCTCATCCTCCCTTTAGGAGGCCTGCTGCTGCAGCTCCCGGATCGCGGCCCCCTGGGCTGTCTGAGTCTCCATCAGCTCTCTGGTGGTAACCTTCAGCGACTCCAGCAGCTCCACCTTAGCTCCTGGAAGCAGCATAGCAGAGTCTCCTGCTGCTCCTGCGCCCACTGCCTCAGCTCCTCGAGGGCTCCGTCGGCCGCCATTTTATTTCTCTTCCCCCGCTATTCCAGGGGCGCTTCCACTGTTTTACTGCTCACCCCACTCCTGGTCCGGACCATAGGACCCTAGGGATCTACTCCAGACCCCTTCCCACATTGGGATTCGTCGAAGATGCTCCGTTGGGGGCCCTGAAAAGAGCCCCAAAGTCCGTTTTTAGCGGGAGCTGCCGAACGTGCGGCTTAGCTCCGCATTGCTGCCACCGGAAGTCCACTACATCATTTCTAATGTATACATTTATATTCTTTCTGTATAGGCTTTCTGATACAACAGCTTTATCTCTGAATACTCCTGTTGTAACTCTATCAACTTTCCTGAACTGAAGATATTGGCTTCATCCTCCACCTGCTCTTGTTTAGGGGCTGGTTTTGCTCACACGGTTAAATCGCTGGCTTTTAAAGCAGACCAAGCAGGCCAGCAGCACGGTTCGATTCCCATACCAGCCTCCCCGGACAGGCGCCAGAATGTGGCGACTAGGGGCTTTTCACAGTAACTTCATTGAAGCCTACTCGTGACAATAAGCGATTTACATTTCATTTCATTTCATTTCTTTATCAACAATCTGGTCCAAGATTATACCTGATACCTAAACCTCAGCCTTGGTATCTTTATCCCTTGATTTCTCATCCTCCTGTCTTAACCTGTGGCTTTGTGATTTTGTTGCCACTCAATTTATCCAGGAAATGCTTCTTGCAGTACCTCAGTTGTTTGACTTTCCATCTGTATTTCAACCACAGCAGGTATCACTTCTACCTATGATCCAGCTATATCATTACCCAGGATAAACTGTAGCCCTGAAAAAGGTAATTTTTCTATTACCCCTGTCACCACTTTTCACCAGACTCTCTAACCTTACCTTACATAATGGAACACTACTTACTTCACCATTAATTCCACATATTGCCACCTTCTGAACTACATATCTCCCTATCTCTCACCATTAAAGATTGACTTGATCCTGTATCTGATTTGGACCTGTATCTTGTATCCCTTAAGATTTTAACCTACTTACCTACTCCACCTTGTACACGATTACATTTTACCCTCACAAATAAAATCTTTAAAAAGATCTGGGGCGGAATTCTCCAACCCCCCGGGGATCGCCCGGGGCTGGCATCAATCCCACCCCCGCCGTGTCCCGAATTCTCCGCCCCCCCCAAGATTTGGCGGGGGCGGGAATCACGGCGCGCCGGTCGGCGGGCCCCCCGCGCCAGTCTGCGGCCCCCCCGCGGCGATTCTCCGACACACCGGGACCCCCACCCCGCCGGGTAGGGGAGAATCCCGGCCCTGATAACTGTTTATTACCCAGCCACTGAACAGGCTGTACACTTTTGCATCTCTTCAGTTGCAACCATGCTTTCTTTTTCCACTTTAATAAACCGTACTGCCTATCCTGCTTTAAGGAGTGTCTTGCCGGTACTTTTCTTAAGCCACCAACACTGCAACTTTGTGTCCCCAACATTATTACAATGAAATCATCTGAGCTTTCATATCTCTTTTTCACTTTAATAAGTTTCCTTTTTAACCTGAGGCAAAATCTCTTCAATATCTCCAACTGTACCTCCTTTGTCTTGACCGCCTGTGGATTTTTAATTACACCAATTTATATCCTTCACAGACTGAAAATGGTTGAAAACCAAACGTTGATTTATGAACTAATTCAAAAGCATCTGCTATTTCTACTGCCTGTCTAGCAGTCTTAACCCTTTGCCCTTCTACATGAGTTCTCACTACTCATAGAACCATAGAATCCCTACAGTGCAGAAGGAGGCCATTTGGTCCATCGAGTCTTATTTGACGCTCTGAAAGAGCACCTTACCCATGTCCACCACCCTGTCCTATCCCCGTAACCTAAGTTGCGCATCCATGGACAGTAAGGGACAATTTAGTATGGCCAATCCATCTAACTTGTACATCTTTGAACTGTGGGAGGAAACTGAAGCACCCAGAGGAAACCAAAGAAACCAACGCAGACAATGTACAAACTCCACACAGACAGTCACGCAAGACCGGAATTGAGCCAGGGTCCCTGGCACTGTGAGGCAGCAGTGCTAACTACTGTGCTACCCAAGTGTGCAAGAAGTGAATCTTTAAATTCCTCCAGAATAATAATTTCTCTGAGAGCTTCATACATTTGGTCTATTTTTAATATTCTTCACCACCTATCAAAATTAGTTTGGTCAATTCTTTCAAATTCTTAACACTGACCTGATTCTTTCCTTATATTTCTAAACCTTTGTCAATAAACTTCTGCCACCAGTTCATATGCACTTACAATGGCTCTTCTCACCTCATCAATCCCTACTTACCTCCTCTGACAATTATGCAAAAACTTCACTAGCTCGACCTATTGATTTTGATTGAACCAAAAATACCCACATGGTTTTTGGCAATTTAATTGTTTAGCTACTTGCTCAAAAGAGATTTTCAAAATGCCACTACGTCCTTCTTGTCAAACTTTGGCAGTGCTTGAACATATTTAAATATATCCCCACTGGGATTTGAACTGGAAAGAGTTACTCCTCTCTCTTGATTTTCCTAAACTTCTGCCTTTAACGCCAATCTTTTGAATTGATATCCTATATGCCTTTCCAACTCCCTCTCCTTCAGGTCTATTTTCTGAAGTTCAAACTCTCTCTCTCCACTGTTTTTCCTAATTCAGGTTGTCTCATGTCTTTCTCATGTTGCAATTATTTCATTTGTAACTGGACTTTAGATAATTCCAATGACTCTTACCACAGCCCAGGCTGTATGCCCGGCATCCCTTCCAAATCTAAATGTTGAGCGGTCACTTCAATTATCTCTACGTTCCTTGCCTCTGCAGATAAATTCAATTGCAACTTGCCCGCCAATTCCAAAATTTTTGTTTTAACCACCTTTTGTAAACCGCCCTGAATTATTTCTTCAACACCCAGGAAACTCTTAGCCTCTGAAAGTGTCATTTTAAAAGTCACTCCCTGGTAAACTGACATGAGTATCATAACCTGAAAGCAACAGCTCCTCACATACGCTGTCTTTAAATGAATAATCTCAGAGCAAACAAGGAATTACACTTTTTAAATCAAGACGAGAACCCCAATTTTGGTTAAGATCCCTGATTAGAACCCAACTATTTGCATTTGGTCAAACTGGGAGGAAATGTTACTACACCATAGGAGTGATGACGCTGACCAGCAGTCACTTTTATATTAAAACAAACATTAATTTGAACACGGAATTAAGGACATTAGCAACAAAGAAATAGCTTTACAGCATCTTAACTTGCTTCCTGAAACCTGCCTCTATATTTCAATTAGGCAAGCCATATATTTCAAATACCACGTGTGCATAAAGTTGACACCCTGGTTTTACTTGCTTATCTTGGTGCAGAGTCATTGGAGAGAGAAAACCTTTTTTTTAGGACCAAGCTGAAAACTGCCTGCTCAGCTTAGAGCCCTGTAAGCAACTCCTTTGCCCAGACAGACCTGGCCTCTCCCATTATCTACAGCAGTTGCAATTAAAAAATACAGCATTCTCTTGTTACAATAGAACATAGAACATAGAACAGTACAGCACAGAACAGGCCCTTCGGCCCTCAATGTTGTGCCGAGCCATGATCACCCTACTCAAACCCACGTATCCACCCTATACCCGTAACCCAACAACCCCCCCCCCTTAACCTTACTTTTATTAGGACACTACGGGCAATTTAGCATGGCCAATCCACCTAACCCGCACATCTTTGGACTGTGGGAGGAAACCAGAGCACCCGGAGGAAACCCACGCACACAGGGGGAGGACGTGCAGACTCCACACAGACAGTGACCCAGCCGGGAATCGAACCTGGGACCCTGGAGCTGTGAAGCATTTATGCTAACCACCATGCTACCCTGCTGCCCCTATTGCCCCTACAAGATGTGCCTTGATTTGTTTAGCCAGGCTCAAAATTGTTACAACGTCACATTAGCTCGCTATCTGCAAACAGGCAAACTGTTTTTAAAAAAAATATCTATTAGCAAAACACTTGCCCGCAATAATCACTGAATACCTCACTTTAATCACAGCTCTAGCAGACATACTGTCTTTATGCATTCTATTTTTGAAAATAAATTTACAGTACCCAATTATTTTTTCCCAGTTAAGAGGCAAATTAGCGTGGCCAATCCACCTAACCTGCACATCTTTTGGGTTGTGCGGTGAAACCCACACAGACACGGTGAGCATGTGCAAACTCTACACAGACAGTAACCCTAGGCCGGGATCAAACTGGGGCCGAGATCGAACCCGGGTCCTCAGCACTGCCATCTGTATACATTCTAACCTAGGTTTTAATATTATTACTCCAAAAATACAAACTATAAAGTGTGAAAATTTCTTATATTCATCACAAATATCATTAGCCACAGTCCACAGAAGACCATCTTACAACTGGTTATATGGTTGAGGGGCACCATACTGCATCAAGTGTGAGAGAAGGCCAGGAGGTAGGCCTACATAAATTATTACAGCCGGTACGGGAATTGAACCTACACTATTGGCATCATTCTGCACCACAATTGAGCAATCTAGCCAACTAAACTAGCCATGCTCCAAGCAATTGCAAGTACTTTCTTTATTTCAATCCTTCATTTCACTGTTTACAAAGCCACCTGAAGATAAGAGAGTGCAGGAAGCAAACACAAAGTGAAACTACAGCTAAGTGATGCAAATCTTGTGTGAGAGAAAATTATTTCACATTGGATTGGATTGGATTTGTTTATTGTCACGTGTACCGAGGTACAGTGAAAAGTCTTGTTCTGCGTATAGTTCAGACAGATCATTCCATACATGAAAAAAAAATACATGGGGCAAACATTAAATGCACAATGTAAATAAACCGACAGGGTGAGGCATATAGGAGTGTAGTTATACTAAGTAGAGAAGATGTGTGAAAAAATCAGATAAGTCCATAAGAGAGTCATTTAGGAGTCTGGTAGCAGCGGGGAAGAAGCTGTTTTTGAATCTGATAGTGCGTGTTCTCAGACTTTTGTCTCTCCTGTCCGATGGAAGAAGTTGGAAGAGTGAATAAGCCTGGAGATACTCTTTCTTGAACCAATTTTATAATTTATAACCTACATACACAGACAAAATAGATGAATTAAGGGTGCTGGTGAGGTGGGAAGTAATTATCATTCTTTGATTATGTTGCCCGCATTCCCAAGGCAGCAGGAGGTGTAGGTAGAGTCAATAGATGCGAGGCGGGTTTGCGTGATGATCTGCGTGGTGTTCACAACTCTGTAGTTTCTTACGGTCTTCGGCCGATCAGTTGCCAAACCAGGCTGTCACGTAGCTAGATAGGATGCTTTCTATGGTGCATCTGTAAAAGTTGTTAAGAGTCAATGTGGACATGCCGAATTTCTTGTTTCCTGAGAAACTGTAGTTGCTGTTGTGCTTTCTTGGTTGTAGCGTCGACATGGGTGGCCCAGGACACATTGTTCGTGATGCGCACACGTAGGAATTTGAAGCTGTCAACCATCTCCACCTCAGCCATTGATACCGACAGGGGTGTGTACAATGCTTTGCTTCCTAAAGTCAATGTCCAGCTCTTTTGTTTTGCTCGCATTGAGGGAGAGATTGTTGTCGTTACACCACTCCACTAGGTTCTCTATCTCCCTCCTGAATTCTGACTCATCGTTGTTTGAGATCCGACCCACTACAGTCGTGTCATCAGCAAACGTGTAGATGGAGTTGGAGCCAAATTTTGCCACGCAGTCATATGTGTACAGGGAGCAGAGTAGAGGGCTAAGTACACGGCCTTGGGGGCCCCGGTATTGAGGACTATCGTGGAGGAGGTGAGATTATTGTTTCGGAGCTAAGATTAAGGAGTCAATTGCAAAGAATGATAATTACTTCCCACCTCACCAGCACCCTTAATTCATCTATTTTGTCTGTGTATGTAGGTTATAAATTATAAAATTGGTTCAAGAAAGAGTATCAAACCCAAGATCAACAGGATGTATTCTACCCATTTCAAAATACAAAATGCCTGAACAGCTTCTCATCAAAAACAGATCGCTCTGAAACATTGCTGGCATTAATGCGTGACCTGATAACACAGAATGAATGAATCAGACATACAGAGCTGCTAGCCTGCTTGGCATGAGCAAAGAATGCTGAAATCTAATTCCCACTCACAGCATTGCTGTTCTTCCCTTCTATTTAGAGCCTGTGGCATCATGAATTCCTGAGGCGAGTCATTCTGGTAGGGGGAAGCAATGTTTCTGGGAGCAAAGCCAGTGGACCCCCTGCCCTGCTTTGTTACTCACAAATGGAATTGCCTTTTTTTCACTTAATCATTATAAGCTTGAAATTGAACTCGCTCACCAGTCAGCCAGGCATCCATTATGATTAATTAGCTAGGGCAGCACGGTGTCACAGTAGTTAGCACTGCTGCCTCACGGCGCCGAGGTCCCAGGTTCAATCCCGGCTCTGGGTCACTGTCCGTGTGGAGTTTGCACATTCTTCCCGGGTTTGCGTGGGTTTTGCCCCCACAATTCAAAGGTGTGCAGGATAGGTGGATTAAGGACGCTAAATTACCCCTTAATTGGAAAAAATGAATTGGGTACTCTAAATTTATATTTTTTTTAAATGATTAATTAGCTGCATTTGAACAGTCACTATCTTAAACAGACCAGAAACTTTGAAATGTGTGATACTTATCACAGAATCAAGGAATCATAGAATCCCTACAATACAGAAGGCCCATCGAGTTGGCATCAATCCTTCGAAGGACCATCCTGCCTGAGCCCAATTCCCCACCCTATTCCTTCAACCCCACTCTAAGAGGCAATTCAGCATGTCCAATCCACCTAACCTGCACATCGTTGGACTGTGGGAGGAAACCAGAGCACCCGGAGGAAAACCACGCAGACACGGGCAGAAAGTCACCCGGGGCTAGAATTGAACCCGGGTCCCTGCCGCTGCGAGGCAACAATGCTAACCACTATGCTACCATGCTGCCCATAAAACGTAATAAACAACTTTTGGACAGATTTTGTGACACATTTTGCAAGTGAAACTATCGATCCAAGTGCAGGTGACAGCCTCATGAAACAAACAGAATGAAGACAGTCCGCTATGGAGGAGCCTGTCTCATTTTAGAAATGAGAGTTTATATCAGTGGAGTGCATTTCACTCAAGATATAACTTTGTGTTAAAGCTGAAAGCACAGACCAGCAGGGTTTGGCCAGTCCATTTTGTACGCAGCCAAAGAAACCCTTCAAGGTGCTTATATATTCTTGTATGGGGCTGGTTTAGCACAATGGGCTAAACAACTGGCTTGTAATGCAGAACAATGCCAGCAGTGCAGGTTCAATTCCCATACCGACCTCCCTGAACAGGCGCCGGAATATGGCAACTAGAGGCTTTTCACAGTAACTCCATTGAAGCCTACTTGTGACAATAAACAAATATTATTTTATTATTATGGAAGTGGGGGAATAGTGGTAACGCAGTGTTGTTTTCAGGGCTATTCCCACTCGCACTTCCTCTGCAGTCTTCCTCATTCATTCTTCCATCTGCTGCCATTCTCCAGCAGATGCTGGGCAGTAGTTTAGAGATATATCTGCAGCTTGAAGGCTTCTCAATTAATCGGGCAGACTGCACCGTGTCATCAGGCAAAGCGAAAGGTGGAGCGGTTTGACTCCTCATCAATTGCTCCTGGTGCTTAGATGTGGCGACCCTGGTGACCTACTGCTCCCCGGACCTGGAATACCTGACCGTGAAGTGCTGCCCACACTATCTTCTACGTGTGTTCACTTCAGCCATTATCTCAGCGGTCTACATCCCACCCCAGGCAGAAGTGAAGAAGGCGCTGGACGAACTGTGCACAGTTATAAACAACTACGAGACAGAACACCCGAAGGTCTTGTTCATCGTGGCCGGGTACTTCAACAAGGCCAGCCTCAAGAGTGTACAGCCAAAATTCCACCAGCACACCTCCTGTCCCATCAGCGGGCTACAACACTCTTGACCCCTGCTACTCAAAAATCAAGGGCGCCTACCGTTCCATCCCCCGACTGCACTTTGGGAAATCAGACCATAAGACGGTGCTCCTTCTCCCAGCATACAAGCAGAAACTCAAGCGGGAGAATCCAACTAAGAAGGTCTTGCAGTGCTGGTCTGAGGAAACAGAAGAGATCCTACGTGGCTGCTTAAAGACAGTGGACTGGTCCATATTTAAAAACTCCGCGACCAACTTAAATGAGTATGCATCTACCGTCAGACTCATCGGCAAATGTGGACGACTGCGTGCCAAAGAAAGCAGTACGTACATTCCCGAACCGTAAACCATGGCTCAATCGCGAGATTGACTCCCCACTGAAGGACAGGTCTGAGGCATTCAAGCCAGGTGACCCGGTCCTCTACAAAAAATCCAAGTACGACCTCCGCAAAGCCATCCGAGATGCCAAGAGAGAATATCAGACCAAGCTAGAGTCACAGACTAGCGTTACAGACTTTCGGCGGTTGTGGCAAGGCCAAAACAACATAACGGGCTACAAAGCGAAGCCGAGCAGTATCTCCAGCAGCAGCGCACCCCTCCCCGATGAATTCAATGGATTCTGTGCTCGGTTCGAGCAGGAAACCAACAATCTGCTGTCGAGTGCCCTAGCAGCCCATAACACACCCATATCCACCATCACAGCTTCTGAAGTCAGATCGGCTTTTCTGAAAGTGACCCTCGGAAGGCGACAGGTCTGGACGGGATCCCTGGTCGTGCACTCAGAGCCTGCACAGATCAGCTGGCAGATGTGTTCACAGGCATCTTTAAACTGTCCCTACTCCGCTCTGAGGTTCCCACCTGCTTCAAGAAGACCACCATCATACTGGTGCCAAAGAAGAACCAAGCAACGTGCCTCAATGACTACCGTCCGGTGGCCCTGACTTCAGTCGTAATGAAGTGCTTCGAGAGGTTGTTCATGAAGCGCTTCACCTCCATACTCCCAGTTCCTTGATCCACTGCAATTTGCATACTGCAGCAACTGGTCCACAGCAGACGCCACCTGGCCCTACACTCATCCCCAGAGCATCTCGACAACAAGGACTCCTACATCAAACTCCTATTTATTGACTACAGCTCCGCCTTCAACACCATAATCCCAGCCAAGCTCATATCAAGGTTCCAAAACCTAGGACTTGGCTCCTCACTCTGCAACTGGATCCTCGACTTTCTAACCCACAGACCAAAATCAGTAAGAATAAACAACAACACCTCCTCCACAATAGTCCTCAATACCGGTGCCCCGCAAGGCTGCGTACTCAGTTCCCTACTATACTCCCTGTACACACGACTGCGTGGCAAAATTTGGTTCCAACTCTATCTACAAGTTTGCTGATGATACGACCATGGTGGGTCAGATCTCGAATAACGACGAGTCAGAATACAAGAGGGAGATTGAGAACCTAATGGAATGGTGCAGCGATAACAATCTATCCCTCAATGCCAGCAAAACTAAAGAGCTGGTCATCGACTTCAGGAAGCAAAGTACTGTACACACCCCTGTGAGCAACAACGGGGCCGAGGTGAAGATGGTTAGCAGTTTCAAATTCCTAGGGGTACACATCTCCAAAAATCTGTCCTGGTCCACTCACGGCAACACTACTACCAAGAAACCACAACAGCGCAAAGCACAACATGTCCAAGAAATGACAGCAGAATCATTATCAGATCCTAGGAACCTTTGTTACATCAATATAAAGTGGCTTCAAAGAATGCTGTGCTTAAACATTTGGCAAAAGTTTATGTCAGTGCATTATGTAAACGTAGGAATCTTACGCAAGCTAGCGCTTTGCATGGGGGAGTGACACAATGTAAATGAGCGGCAGAGAAGTAGTCCGCAAACAATTGAGCAAATTCATATTATAATGTTTCATGTAAAACTGCCATAAATCATGCACGACTTTTATAAAAGTAAAACGACACAACACTGACATCTTAACTACATCAACAATCTTAGGCTGTCATCTTATAAGCTGTTCCAAAATATTTTGCTTATCAATGCAGCGATTAACTGTGACACAAAGAGGGTAATTTCCACTTAAACTCCAGCAATTGCCTTTACTGTTAGCCAAATGGTAGATTTCAAAAAATATCACCGTTCCTTCACTGTTGATGTGTCAAAATACTGGAATTCTCTTCACAACAACACTGAAGATATAACTACACCACAAGGACTGCTGCCTTTCAAGAAAGCACCTCACCATCACCTTCTCACAGCCAACTTGGGATGAACAACAAATTATGGCCTTGCCAGCGATACTCACATCCCATGAATGAGCAAAAAAAAAGATCAGGCTGGAATTTTCTTTTTGTTTAATCGATATACAACCTTCTTTCACAACGCCAGGGACCTGGGTTCGATTCTCGGCTTGGGTCACTATCTGTGCGGAGTCTGCACGTTCTCCCCGTGTCTGCATGGGCTTCCTCCGGGTTCTGCAGTTTCCTCCCACAAATCCCAAAAGACATGCTTGTGACGTGAATCGGACATTCTGAATTCAGTGTACCCGAACAGGAGCCGGAGTGTGGCGACGAGGTGATTTTCACAGTCACTTCATTGCAATGTTAATGTAAGCCTACTTGTGACACGAATAAAGATTATTATTATTTTAAGTGTACATTCATAGCAGCAGATTTAGTTCCATCAACATTGCGAGCAAACAAGTAGGAGACATGCTAACAAGTAATGTGGAGGGTGAGAGGGCTAGAAAGTAACTTGCGGTCAGCTTCTGATAAGGAACTGGGCAGGGTATATTGGTATTTCACTTATTCTTCCCTTGTTATATAGAAACGCCTTGATGTCCAACATAAAATCAGGAAGTCCCCATGTTGGAAAGCACCCATTCAAACCCAGTATATTCACTTTAAACGAACAAGTATACCGCACATAAAACAAATTCCCCTTTATCTATTTTAATAAACAATCATGAGATAGGAACTGGTTACGACAGTAACCTTTCACAAATCAGATGTAGATTCAAACCCAACATCAACTGAAAGCTATATGAAGAAATTTCAGATAATCTCAGTTCCTTCCTTAGTGAGTATAGGCTGCTAAATAATACGATTACTGTTATTCAGGTTGGCCACAGTATGGCTCGTGTGAGAGATCAGAAAATGTCACAGTGTTGCAGTAAAGGTTGTACTCTTCAAATTAAAATCAAGGTACATTGCGAGGAGAGAAACAAGGGACGTGGGAATAACTGAAGCTGTCATTAGGTGGTCACAAGAGTGTTTCATTACCAATGTTAACATCACTTTAATTGCAAACATTCACACAAAAAAGTTATTAATAAATATTTTATGAGGGCAGCACGGTGGTGCAGTGGCTAGCACTGCTGCCTCATGGCGTCGAGGTCCCAGGTTCAATCCAGGCTCTGGGTCACTGACCGTGTGGAGTTTGTACATTATCCCCATGTTTGCGTGGGTTTCGCCCCTACAGCCCAAAGATGTGCAGAGTAGGTGGATTGGCCTCGCTAAAATTGCCCCTTAATTGGAAAATATGAATTGGGTACTCTAAAATTTAAATAAAATAAAAATAATAAATATAATGGGCCAGGCCGGAAAATCCCCACGACCAGGTTGGCGCGGCGCCGGTCGCGGGCTGCTCTACGTGGCACCCCCCCCCTCCCCCAATGATTCTCCAGCCCAAATGGACCGAGCGGCCGTAAGAAAAAAAACCAGGTCCCGCCAGCGTCATTCTAACCTGCTGTGAGTTGGCAGGACCTCGGCGTTGAAGGGTCGGGTGGCGGCCTGTGTGGGGGGGAGGGGGGGTCCGACCCTGGGGGTCAGCCTCTCTAGCTGGGGGCCTCCTTTCCTACGCACCGGCCCCAGTAGCCCTGCGCCATGTTGTGTCGGGGCCGGCATGTTGAAGGAGGCCACTGCGCACGTGCGCATTGGCGCCAGCGATACTGAGCATGCGCGGATCCCGCAGCGCACAGTTCATGCCTGGATCTGCAGCTGGAGCGGCGCAAACCGCTCCAGTGCCGTGCTGGCCCCCTGTAGGGGCCAGAATTACTCCTGGCAGCGGCCCGTTCATGCCGTTGTAAAACGCAACGGCGTGGACACTCTGCCGCGGGATGGGAGAATCCCGCCCTTACGTATTTTTCACACCAATCTTACCTTCACCAAATGACATCAGTGGTGACATGCAAAGCACTACATATATTGGGGTTTATGTGTGAAGATAATGTTTATTTTGGGTTATAGCTGAATATGAGTGATAGGCAGAGTACTATTTTAATTTGTGTACAGTAATTGTCCCTTTGTAGATGGCAACTTTATGGGCGAAACTGTCTGGCCTCCCCACGACATGCTTTCCAGCTGCAGGAGGCTGCCCGGTATTGGCCGGCAGCTCGGATCTTCTGGTCCCGCCACTGTCAATGGAATTTCACAAAGTTCCATTGACTCCAACCAATGCCATTGGGAACCCATGGCGGTGGTGCACTGTCAACAGGACCAAAAGATCCCACAAGTGTGAAGAGCTGAAAAATCTGGCCCAGTGGGCATGATCAATGGCTGCACCAAAAAGCAGAGATCCTGTTCGGTGCTGGTCTCCACAAACAGGGACCAGATGTAACCGCACTCATGGGGGTCTCCCAGGGGATCGGAGGCCCCCGGGTGCTTGCCCTCTGGGCAGGGTGGCACCCTGGCAGTTCTGGTGCCACCCAGACCTCCTGGCACTGCTAGCCTGACCCCGGCACCATGCACTGCCACCTGGGTGCCAGCCTGACATTTCCATGGTGCCCAGGTGGCACTGCTTGCCAGCAGGGGCACTGCCAGTGTGCCAGGCTGGCAGAGCCAAGGTGCCAAGCTGGCATTTTTGCAAGGCATTGATCAGGTCGGGGGTGTTGCACTATGCGGCTGTGCCCCTTATAGTGAGTTGTGGTGGAGGGGTTTGGGGTCGCGTCTGGAGCTCGAGTGATTTTTAAATGGTATCCCAATCTCTCGCTGCACTGGGCAGTTCCAGCGAGCGGAGTCCCTCAGTGCAGAATACAGGTTTGAGTGTGGGCTCCGGCACGTTTTCCCACTGAGGCACCGTGCCTAACCAGAGGGGGTGTTAGATAGCAGGGTGTTTCTCAGCGCTACAAGCACTGGGAAACACACGGCTAAACGTGCTCACTATCGGACTCTGTTCCCATTTGGTTAGATCGGCACTATATATTAGCAACGTGTCTATCCATTCCACCGGCAACAGATAATGAAAAAGTTTAATATTCATGAGTAGGGCAGCATGGTGGTACAGTAGTTAGCTGGAACAGTGATAAACACTACTGCCTCACAGCACCAGTGACCCGGGTTCAATTCCGGCCTTGGGTCCCTGTGGAGTTTGCACATTCTCGTTTGCATGTCTGCATAGGTTTCCTCTGGATGTTCCAGTTTTCTCCTGCAGTCCAATGATGTGCAGGTTAGGTGGATTGGCCACGCTAAATTACTCCTCAGTGTCCAAAAGGGGTGACAGAGATGGGATAGCAGCCTGAGCCTAGGTAGAGTGCTCTTTCAGAGGGTCGGTGAGACTCGATGGGCCGAATGGCCTCCTTCTGCACTGTAAATTATATAATTCCATGAACAGAGCGTAACAATGGGGTTTCCAACAGCAGTTTGCTTTCCTTCAATGGAAATATTGGACTAGGTTTTCCCAGAGGCTTCAGAAACTTGACATCAAGACCAAATGGGGGTCCTGAGCCTGAACCTGCTGGCAATTGGACAAATTCAGCAATCTTCCAAGAGACGGCCTCTTAATTGCTGCCTCCAAGCCCTCCCAATCCTGCAGGCCAAGTCAGAGGGATGGCATCTCTGGAACCTCAGTAGCCCCACCAGAAGAGGCAGGCACTGATGAGGCAGGTCTGGAACTTTGAGGGCACCTCAACATAGTTCTTGCTAGCCTGCACAACCAGTGTAGAAAGTAATAAGATCAAGGCCAGAATGTTCAGGGGGTGGTGGATTGGGTCCAACCAGAATTGTAGCCTTTCATACTCAAAGACCCATCAATGCGGCATGGCTCACTGGCTCTCCAACCTGCTACAGGAAGCCAAAGCAGATATCTTTAAATTTCTGTACAGAAGGAATGCTGGTGGTCTGCCTGCTTGTCAAGAACTGCATAAAAACAGAATGCATGGGTAATAGCTTCAGCCAAGATCTTATTTACTAGAATGGTTCCTGGAGAGTCCCCAGAGGACTCAATTCAACGTTCTTCCAGTTTTACTGGCCAAGGTCATAGTGGGGGCTGCAAGTACCACACAGGCTGAGTAATATGGAAACAGGCAACACTTATCTTCAGCCCAGTAATTTCTAATGGAAAGTTCGGTTATTTTGCCAGAAACTTTACCAGAATGTTATTTCAAAAACAAATGGATAATTAAATTGTCTTTATTAAATAATAAAAAAAAAGTCATAAAGTAGATAGATGCTAAAAGTAATATATGTGCACAGGACATGACTCATAGGCAAAGCAGGGAAAGAACTTTATTGGTTTGCACATTTTGTTTCATACTTCAGTTCATAAGTTAAATTACATGTTACACACCCGTGCATAAAAACGGGAAAAAAAATTAGAGTTATATTAAAAACAAGGTAAACAAAAGGAAAATAAGACAAAAGGAAAGACGGGCAGCACGGTGGCCTAGTGGTTAGCACAACCGCCTCACGGCGCTGAGGTCCCAGGTTCGAATCCCGGCCCTGGGTCACTGTCTGTGTGGAGTTTGCACATTCTCCCCGTGTCTGCGTGGGTTTCGCCCCCACAACCCAAAAATGTGCAGAGTAGGTGGATTGGCCACACTAAATTGCCCCTTAATTGGAAAAAATAATTGGGTAATCTAAATTTAAAAAAAAAAACTAATTAATTAAAGACAAAAGGAAAGACAAACACAAATAGAAATCCTCACATATACCTACTGGCTGTTGTCTCCCCTCCCGCTGTCGCTGTGGTCCCCCTTTAGCCTGTCAGCCTACTCTCAAGTGTACCCGAGCGCATATTTGCAGGTGCGTTTTTACCCTTTACTTTGCTTTTCAGCGTGCCCTCGGGCTCATCCCATGTGGTTTTGTCCCTCTCGCCTACTTTGCATGCTTTCTGCTCTCTCCCCCTCTTCGTTCCCCCCTCCCTCCATCCCATTTTCCCTTTGTCTCGTGGCTTATTTGCGACTCATTTCAACCCCCCCCCCGTCCCACCTCCTTACTCTACTGTTTGCTGGCTACGAACAGATCTTGGAACAAGTTGGTGAACGGCTTCCACATCCTGCAGAAGCCCTCTTCCGACCCCCGGATGACAAATTTTATTTTCTCGAGCCTGAGAAATTCCGCCAGTCTGCAACTTTGAGTAGTGTTGCCAATCACCAGCTGAGCAGGATACTCCGGTGGACAATTATGGAGGCAAAGGCTCGGGAGTTGGCCCCCATCCCCATAAAGAGTTCTGGCTGCTCTGAAACCCCGAAGACCGCCACTTTTGGGTATGACTCCGCCTTCACTCCTACAACCTCACACATTGCCTCGAAGGTGGTCCAGAGCCTGACAAATCTGAGGCAGGCCCAGAACATGCGGGTGTGGTTGGCCAGGCCTTCCTCTGTAAAGAACCTGCTCATTTGTGTTCTGGTTAGTTGTGTTCTGTGCACCACTTTTAGCTGCGTTAGGCTGAGCGCTGTGGAGGTGGAGTTCACCCTGTGCAGTGCTTTGATCCAGAGTCCTCCCCCCACCTCTTTGCCTAGTTACTCCTCCTATTTTTCTCTTGTTTCATCCAAGGGGGGAGCATACCTCCTCCAACTCGTCCGTACAGGACCCCACAGTTCCCCCTCAATAGATTGCCTGCGTCCAGCAGTTCCTCAGCTAGCAAATGTCCTGGTGTCTGGGGGTATGTCTTTGTTTCCTTACAGAAGAAGTTTTGACCTGTATGTTTCTTAGTTTATTTCCTTTTGGTAGTTGGAACCTCTCCGTGAGTTACTCCGAGGTTGCTTCTCTATCATCTGTGTACATGTCCCTAACCGGCAGTGTCCACTCGTCCTGTCCCCACCTTTTGAAGGTGGCATCCATTATTGCGGGAGTAAACCGGAGATTGTTGTAGATGGCGGCCAACGTGGAAATTTTGGTTGGACTGAAGTGCTGTCTCATCTGATACCATGTTCGGAGCGTGGCTACCACCACTGGGCTTCTTTAGTACTGTGGTGATATGATTTGCATAGCTGTCTGCCATTGGTGCAGAACACTGGCTTACCATTGGCCCTGGTCGGTCATGTGCCTCTCGACCGATTGGTTGAGACCAGTCATGTGACAGCGCTCCGATTGGTCGAGAGGCTGAGTTAACCACGCCTCCATACCAAGGTATAAATAGTCGGAACACCCAGCGGTCGTCCATTTTATTGTAGTCAACTGCAGGGCTAAGTTCTAGCTTATTAAAGCCTAACTTTTGTATAGCAACTCGTCTCTCGTGCAATTGATGGCTCATCAATTTAATACGCTAGATTTTTGAAGATGGAGTTCCGGATCAAGCCCGAATACCTCCGCATCAGCCACAAACTCCGAACTCTGCAGAACTTTTTCAACATTGGCTGGCATGTCTCAAAGGATACCTGGAGTCTGCAACCAGCCTCCCCCATCATGGCACAGAAGCTTCACATCCTCCACCCCAGCGTGGGCACAGCAGCCTACGCGATAATCAAGGAGGAGAAAGATTACGATGCCGCCATGCTAAAGCTAAATGGACAATTCCTTAAACCAGTCAACAGAGTATTCGCCCGACATCTGCTGGCCACCAGACAACAGCTCCCCGGTGAGTCATTAGACCAATTTTACCAGACCCTCGCCATCCTGGGGAGGAACTGCTCCTGCCTCGCAGTTTCAGCTACGGAACACATGGAACTGCTGATCAGAGACGCTTACGTGGCTGGGATGCAGTCCCCCGCTATCCGCCAGCGGATGCTGAAGAAAGACGACCTCAGCTTAACTGAGGCATGGACTCTCTCCACCTCCCTGGAGGTCGCTGATCTAAACGCCCTATGTCCCCAGCTGCGTGGCACCATCCTGGGCCTCCTGGATCGCTTCCCCACCGCCATCCGCCGCTCCCGACCTCCCTCAGGCCTGCGCCGCGGGACGCCCCGACAAGTCCACGGGGCCCCGCTGCTACCACCCTCGCCCGCGCTGCACAGCCCGCTCCGCCCTCTGTAAGAGCTGCGGGAAGAAGGGCCACTTCTCCACTGTCTGCCAGGCCAAAGCGGTTGCTGTGGTTCCGCGCAGCAACCAGGGATCCCCACCTCCAGGCCCGTGCTGGCCCCTCCTGGACGCCGTGCATCACTCTTCCCCCCCCCCCCCCCCCCCCCCCCCCCCCCGCCCCCGGGCCCCTGCGCCCGACCTGCGCGCCTCTTTCTCTCCTCCGGCCCTCCCGGTCCCCACCTGGGCGCCGTGCAACTCTCTCCCCCCCGCCCCCGGGCCCCTGCGCACAACCTGCGCACCTCTCTCTCTCCTCCGGGCCCTCCTGGTCCCCCCTAGATGTTGTGCAACTCTCTCCCCCCCGCCCCCGGGACCCCGCGCCTGGCCTGCGTGCCTCTCTCTCTCCTCCGGGCCCTCCCGGTCCCTTCCTAGACGCCGCGCAACTCTCTCCCCCCGGGCCCCCGCGCCTCGCCTGCGCGCCTCTCTCTCTCCTCCGGGGCCCCTCCAGTGCACCGCGCTACTCTCCGCTCGCCGCCCCCGGGCCTGGCCTGCGTGCCTCTCTGCCCCCGCTCCCAGCCGCTCCGATCGGCCCGCCGGCACCGCTAACCCCGTCCTCAGCAACCACGAAGGCCCCACGGGCGCCGCCATCTTGGGGCGCCGACCCCATGTGCGGGTCCTGGGCGCCACCATCTTGGGGCCCTGACTCCACGTGCGGGTTCTGGGCGCCGCCATCTTGGGGCCCCGACTCCACGTGCGGGTCCTGGGTGTCACCATCTTGGGATCCCGACTCCACGTGCGGATCCTGGCCACCGCCTTCCGGGACTGGCATGCAAGGTTCTTCCAGCATCTACTCGCACGACGACGACGGATACGGATTTTCTCCACGGCTCGCGGCCATTCAGCTCGACCAGTCACGTCCACGCACGCTCGCCAAAACGACAACGCTCATCTACCTCAACAGCCATGAGACGGGCTGCCTGCTGGACTCCGGGAGCACGGAAAGCTTCGTACACCCTGCCACGGTAAGACGCTGCGCGCTCCCTGTCCATCCTGTAAAACACAAAATCGGGTTAGCCTCAGGTTCGCACTCCGTCCGCATCACCGGGTGCTGCATCGCGGACCTCACGGTCCAAGGGAAGGTTTAAAAAAATTATAAACTCCTTGTCCTCTCTGACCTTTGCGCACCGGCACCCCTAGGACTGGACTTCCAGTACAACCTGCAGAGCTTGACCTTCCAATTCGGTGGCCCTAAACCCCCCTCACTGTCTGCAGCCTCGCGTCCCTCAAAGTGGACCCTCCCTCCCTGTTTGCTAATCTCACCCCCGATTGCAAACCCGTCGCGACACGGAGCAGACGGTACAGCGCCCAGGACCGGTCCTTCATCAGGTCCGAGGTCCAGAGGCTGCTGACGGAAGGGGACATCGAGGGCAGCAACAGTCCCTGGCGAGCCCAAGTGCTGGTTGTCCGGACTGGGGAGAAAAATCGGATGGTCATCAACTACAGCCAGACCATCAACCGGTTTACACAACTGGACGCGTATCCTCTCCCCCGTATTTCCGCCATGGTAAATGATATTGCGAAATACAAGTTCTTCGCCACTGTGGACCTTAGGTCCGCTTACCACCAGCTCCCCCTCCGCGCGAGTGACCGCAAGTACACCGCGTTCGAGGCTGATGGGCGGCTCTACCACTTCCTTAGGGTTCCATTTGGTGTCACAAATGGGGTATCGGTCTTCCAACGGGAGATGGACCGAATGGTCGACAAGTACGGATTACGGGCTACCTTCCCGTATCTTGATAATGTCACCATCTGCGGCCACGATCAGCAGGACCATGACGCCAACCTCCAGAAATTCCTCCAAACTGCAAAACACCTGAACCTCACATACAATAAGGATAAGTGCGTGTTTAGCACCGACCGTCTAGCCATCTTCGGCTACATAGCGCGTAAAGGAGTGATAGGCCCCGACCCCGAACGCATGCGCCCCCTGATGGAACTCCCTCTCCCCAATACCCTCAAATCCCTCAAACGCTGCCTGGGTTTCTTCGCTTACTACGCCCAATGGGTTCCCAACTACACTGACAAGGCCCGTCCCCTCATTCAAACCACAACCTTCCCGCCGCCGACAGAGGCCTGCCAGGCTTTTAGCCGCATCAAAGCGGACATCGCAAAAGCCACGATGCGCGCCATCGATGAGTCCCTCCCCTTCCAGGTCGAGAGCGACGCATCAGAGGTTGCTCTGGCGGCCACCCTGAACCAAGCGGGCAGACCCGTGACCTTCTTCTCCAGGACTCTCCAGGCTTCCGAACTCCGCCACCCCTCTGTGGAAAAAGAAGCCCAGGCCATAGTCGAAGCGGTGCGACATTGGAGGCACTATTTGGCCGGCAGGAGGTTTACCCTCCTCACAGACCAACGGTCAGTAGCCTTCATGTTTGATAATGCACAAAGGGGCAATATTAAGAACGACAAGATCTTACGGCGGAGGATCGAGTTGTCCACGTACAACTATGAGATCTTGTATCATCCTTGGAAGCTCAATGAGCCTCCTGATGCCCTGTCCCGCGGTACCTGTGCCAGCGCGCAGATAGACCGCCTCCGCTCCCTCCACGCGGACCTCTGCCATCCAGGGGTGACCCGTCTCTACCACATCATTAAGGCCCGCAACCTGCCTTTCTCCATCGCGGAAGTCAGGACAGTAACCCATGACTGCCACGTCTGCGCAGAGTGCAAACCGCACTTCTACCGCCCCGAGCGCGCACACCTGATCAAAGCATCCCGACCCTTCGAACGTCTCAGCATTTACTTCAAGGGGCTTCTTCCCTCTAACAACCACAACATTTACTTCCTGGCAGTAATCGACGGATTCTCCCGCTTCCCCTTCGCCATTCCCTGCCCCGACATGACCACATCGACCGTCATTCAGGCCCTCCTCTCCATCTTCTCCCTGTTCGGCTACCCGGCGTACATACACAGCGATCGGGGGTCCTCCTTTAAGAGCGACGAGCTGCGTCAATTCCTGCTCAACAGGGGCATTGCCTCTAGCAGGACGACCAGCTATAACCCTCGGGGTAATGGACAGGTCGAGCGGGAGAATGGTACCATCTGGAAGACCGTCCTACTGGCCCTCCGGTCCAGAGATCTCCCTATTTCCCGATGGCAAGAGGTTAACCCCGATGCCCATTCTATCCGCTCACTCCTCTGTACCACAACAAATCAGACACCTCATGAACGTCTTCTTGTTTTCCCCAGGAAGTCGTCCTCCGGATCCCCTCTCCCGACGTGGCTGGTCACCCCCGGACCCATCTTGCTCCGGAAGCATGTGCGGGTGCACAAGTCCGACCCGTTGGTGGAACAAGTCCAGTTACTCCACGCTAACCTGCAGTATGCGTATGTGGAGTACCCCGACAGTCGGCAGGACACGGTTTCCCTCCGGGACCTGGCACCCACCGGCGTGCGGCCTTCCCTCCCTTCACCACAGACCCCCCACCTGTTTTTTTCCCCCCAGCGCCCCACCCAGGCCACCCCTTCCCCATCCATGGAATCTCCACAGCCAGCTCGGGTGACGGAGACTATTCAAGGACCATCGCTCGTCAGGCTCCATTTGTGGATCATGTCCAGTCATGGGTTATTTGGATCCCCAGATTGGAAAATTTGGTTTGGGCTTGTTTAAACGGTAGTCCCTCCAGCTCTGTCCCTCCCCACTGTGGGTTCACTGGTAAGATTTCACTTTTTCTCAGGTTGAGTTTGTAGTCCGAGAAGGCTCCAAACTCAGCGTCATTATCCCTTCCGTGCTGGTCCGGGGGTTTGCGGTATAGAGGAGCAGGTCACCCGCATAGAGTGAGACCCTATGCTCTCTGTCACCCCTCTGGATATCTCTCCACCCCTTCACCATTCTGAGGAAAATCACCAGTGACTTGATTGCCAGAGCAAACGGCAGCAAGAACATTGAGCAACCCTGCCTCTGTGCAGCTGGAAGTATTTAGAGCAGGTGGATTTTGTCCGTATGCTCACCATGGGAGCACAGTACAGCAGTTCACCCAGGAGGTGAACCCTGGCCCAAAACCAAACCTTTCCAGTACCTCACCCAAACCGTTCCAGTACCTCTGTGAGGTACTTCCACTCGACTCTGTCGAAGACCTTTTCTGTGTCCAGGGAGATGATCACTTTGCTGCCCTCTCCTTTATAACACTATTCCTGCATCCAGTTTAGCCTCTTACTCCTTAAATCTCACTCTGATTCTGAAGCCAAATTAACTTCTCCTTCCCTAATGATGGCTCTATTTTACCAGCGATTACATTACTTTTCAAACAGGGAAGCAGAACAATTGTCTACAGTCGCTGCCAATGGTGTCCTTAATTCACCATGGCAACATTCAGGAGTCTCAGCTAATTCAATAGTTCTTCCATTCCTCTCCTTGTTCCAAAGTGGTGCCTCCAACCCTAATCCTTCTTTTGGATGTAAAACATTCAAAAAGGCTACCGAGGCTGTTGCTTTCTTTAATTCTTTAATGTATATTTTGATCACACTACTTTCCCTGCCTTCATCTGTAAAGCCTGTAACGGTAGATTGACTTCCCACCTCCCCAGTTTTGAGCAGCCCAGAAGCAGCATCCTTTCATTCACATGCTTTTGCACAGTGGGCTAAACAGCTGGCTTGTAATGAAGAACAATGCCAGCAGCACGGATTCAATTCCCGGACCGGCCTCTCCGAACAGGAGCCAGAATGTGGCGACTAGGGGCTTTTCACAGTAACTTCATTGAAGTCTACTTGTGACAATAAGCAATTATTATTATTATTATTATGCTGTTAGCGTTGCCTGGGGTAAGGCCTTATACGCAGAGGATGTGTTAGCAGGCCTAGGTCATCAGTAGCCTTAAGGCCTCCGAAGTCTTAGAATACCTTTGATTGGGGTGAAGCAGGAAGTGGGAGGGGCTGATTGCTTTGAGCACAGTAACTAAGCTCAGGCGGATATTCCACACCCTTCAACTATTTTGGGTTCAGAACAGGCCACGGAGATGCTTTACCAAGCAATGGCTTCTCCTGGAGTAAAGCAAGAGACTAGAATAGTCATTAGCATGTTCAATATTCATTTGCATGTAAAATATCTGGCTCAGTATCTGAATACAATTCAAGGTCTAAAAGCACAATCTGTAGAATCTAAAATTCACAATTCATTCAATTCTTGGAGGATTATTTTGATGGACCAGCTAAATTGAAACCCTTTCTTGACCCCTATCCCCAACGGCAAGTCCACAAACCTCAACACCTGTTGCTCAGGCCTCATTGCACAGACTGTACAGAATACATTGCCAATGGGTACAATAGGTATGCTAGCTGATCATTTCTGTCTCAATGATCACAGTTCACCAATCCAGCCAAACATGTCTATTTACAGTATATTATGATAATGTAACAAACCACCAAACATGTAAACATTAATGAAATTCCTTTTTTCAACATACTGTTCCAAAATAGCTCAATTCATAATCTGTTTCATTCAATAACATTGCACTAATATTTACATAACACATGTTGAAATTTCCATTTATTGATGCAATTTCCTTATGCGAGTCCCTTCAAAAGCTTTGTGATGAATGTATCTTCCTCCTGGAAGGTAACATTACAGACAGGAGGGGGATTAGTTTAAATAGCCTTGATTTCTCCGCTCATTACCTGTTCTTGATTTTTGATTTCCCTCTTTATAAATGGTGTGATATTTTTCCCAGACTATAAATATGGAGTGTTCCAATCCTCCAGAAATAACTTGCACAGTAAACTCGAGGTAAGTTAAAATACAAGAGGTTGGTTTGTTTTTACACACACACACTCAGGCAGGAGAAGGGTTTTGCAATGTATGTCCCTATTTGCAATCATACAATACAAAACGGGATAAGAGAAAGAAAAGGTGTTCAATGCAAGACCATAATAAAGACACAAGTTATGGGTTAATGTGAGTCCAGAATCAAAAGTCTAATGGAATGTTCCTTCAGACTGCTGACTGTTAAAGGGTGATCCATCTTCCCAGAAATGGAACTTCCATGATGGAAGATGGGGGGCACATAGAGTTGAGTTAGTCTTGAAGATGCAAGTTCCAATGATCCAGTAATTCACAGTTTTGATGAGGGGCCAGAGTTCTTTCTGCTGCCACTTGCTTGATGGTAATATTGAGCTATTGTTTCTCATCGGAGGTCAACACTGACGGCTTCTCTTCAGGTCAATAGGGCAAAATTCTAGCAGCTTGGGGTGGTCATGTGACATGCCTCTCACCACTCACAAAGGATGTATTTTCCCAGGACTGGAACCTTGAGGCATTTACTAGGAGTTAGGATTCCTTTTGTTCTTGGAAACACTGGTTTAAGATTGACTAAATGAGGCCTCTGGTTGAAAGCCATTGCGTGTTGGAACAAGTAACACTGAGGCCATTAGCAGCGGATTAGAGTCTCGGAGTTTCAACCAGCTGTCTTTGCGCATAGCTGGCTGGGGCAGACAGTTCGTCTGCTAAGTCAGTGTGCTATCTGGGCTGGTATTTTTATACAATTCAGGGTGTTTTACATTCCAGGGTTTTGAGGTGTTAGCCTTTGTTCACTTTCAAACAGCTCAGAAAGCTCTGGAAACCAGCGTATGACCAGCTGGAGCCATTTTGTCAGCCAAGCAATTTTCCATTTGAAAAACAGAGGAAAAAAATAATTTTATAAAGTAGTCAGGCTGTCCACTTCCATCTCGACTGGAACAATAAAATGGTGCCAGGGCTTCAATGGCAGGATTGTTGCAGACCCGGTTATGAGGAAAATTCCAAATGCAACATTACTGATGCCCAGACATTCTGCTTACGATTTTATATCTTGACTATTGTGGAGTGAGTCAATTAAATTCATTGATATGCTGCTTTCCCTTTATTGTCTGAAAGTTATTGTGACAGTTTATTGATTTGTTGAGTTATTAATGTAATAGTCCACGAGGATTAGAGATTCCAAAATGGATGCAGAGGCGCATTAATCTAATTCATTAGAGAAGATATTCCCCTAGCATTCCAAACAGGATAAAAAAGGACAGACAAGACACCATTAGCAATCTCATCATTACTCTATAACTTGGTAAAGCTTTCATTGATCAGATTGCAAGTAAAAAAGTGGTAGTAAATTCTAAGCTAATGTGAACACAGCAGCAACAACTTACATTTAGGTAACAGATAAAGTCGCCACAGTCCCAGATGATTATAGGCTGCTTTCCTCTTTGAGGGGGAGAGCTGACTGGTGGTGATTTGACCTGAGAGTCACTACAATCAGGTGAGGGGCAAGGTTGAGAAGGCGGGCCTTCACGAATGACCCGGGGCCGGTTCAGCTCACTTGGCTAGACCACTGGTTCGTGATGCAGAGCAAGGCCAGCAGCACAGGTTCAATTCAGGTACCGGCTGAGGTCATTCATAAGGTTATATTTATCTAGTACCTCTATCTCATAGGAACATTATTAAACAAAGTATGACACCGATTAACAGAATCAGATATTCAGTCAGGTGACCAAAAGCTTGGTCAAAGAGATAGTAAGTGCCTTGAAGGAGGAACGGGAGAAGGAGAGCTTTTGGACGGGACTCCCAGAACTTGGGACATGGCAACTGAAGAGACAGCTGCCAGCGGTGAAGCAATTCTAATTGGGATGCACAAAAGCCTTGAATTACGAGACTGCAAATATCTCTGAATGTCGAAGAATTTATACAAATAATGAGAGGCAAGGTCATGGAGGGATTTGAAAAGAATGCAAATTTTAAAACCAAGGCTTTGCATGAATGGGAGTTAGTATAGGTCAGTGAGCAGAGCAGTGATAGAAGAATAGGACTAGCTGTGAGTTAATGGGCAGCAGAGGTTTGGAAGACCACAAGTTTACAGTGATTACATTGTGGAAGGCCAGCCAGGAATGCTTTGAAATAGTCCAAGTTCAGAGGTAACAAAGGCATGAATGAGGGTTCAGAAATAGGTGCGCTGAGACGGAGTGAAGTTGGCTGATGTTACAGTGACAGAAATAGGTGGTCTTAATGCTGTCACTAATTTGAGGTCACATGTCCATGTCAGGATCAAACGTGGCACCAAGGCTGTGAACAAATTGGTTTAATCTCAGAATGTTGCCAGGGAGAGAGATGAAGTCGGAAGCTAGGAAATGCAGTTTGGAGCAGGAACCAAAAACAATGGCTTCATTCTTCCCAATATTGAGTTGAAGGAAATTTGTGCTCATCCAGTGGATGTCGGATGAACAGCCTGATAATGTAGCAACAGTGGAGGAGTTGAGAAAGGTGGTGGTGAGGGATCAGTGCTGTTAATGGTGCGAAAAATAATAGCCTTTGGATGATGTCACTAATGGCTGCATTTATTTGAGAAATAGGAGGGGACCAAGGCTGGATCCTTGGGGATCTCCAGAGGTAACAATATAAGATTTTCTCATTACAATTGGAGAGAAAGGAATTGAACCGCATGACAGCAATCCCATCCAGCTGGATAGCAGTGGAAAGGTATTGGACACGCAGTGGAATACCCTTCCTTTCCCATTCCAAACACTTCAGTTTTATTATATTTCCAATCACCTGACAAAGGAGGGTGACTCACCCGTACAAAATGTCATTTCTACCTGGACTAGTGAAGACCCAATTGTAGCAGAACAATGTGCATGATTCAGAACCACTAAGTGGAATGCACACTTTTGGGATAATAGAAGAACAGATCTCTTTTAAAATGACTACGTGCATCTAGGCAACCACAAACGTGGTCTCAGTCTATGACGGCATTTTAAACGCATGGTACAATCGTACCTCTCATTCTCTGTGGAACATTGAGTCCATACATGACAAAATAGTCACTTCTGCATCACTAGTCAAACTGGTGTTTCTCTATAACCTGGTCAGGACATATAGCAGTTAACAACTGGAAAAGAGTTGCCTTTGCTCACACAGTACAAACTGGAATTACCTACCAGTTGCTCTGTTGTAAAGTGTGGGGGAGGGGTGGTTTCTGTCCCATGTAGTTTATGGTAAAGAAGTGCAAGGAAAAGTACCTGATCCCTGCAGCCCTATGAGTAAACACACAGTTATTTCTCCCCCCCCCCCCCCCCCCCCCTGTGGCTTGGCGTGAAGGAAGTGTACAGAACATACCCCGCTTCTCTGTCAGCAAAGACATGTATGGGTTAGCCACAGAAACTGAGAGAGAATTCTGCAGCCGGTTGAACAAACGCTAACCGTTGACCTTTCAAACAATTCTCACCACAACTATTAACAAAGAGCCTGAGTGGTGAACACAAAGATCATTCAGCCAAAATAAAACTGGGCTCGAGCTGTTCCAAAATTTAAAATCAGGCAGACCACACAGATTTCAAGGCAAGTTATTGTCTTAGCAATGTACTGTATTAGTGAGTGATACAATATCTGCCACATTTCCCTTTTGGACCAGGATAACAAATCCAGCAGCACCACCATCCCAGCAATATTGCTCTCAGCTGTCGGCCCAGGCAACATTGTGATATTTAAATGGAAACTTTCCCTCCCTGAAATGCAGTTCAGGCTCACTCTCCAGATTAAATTCAGAGAGAACCCAGCAGGGAAGATCCAGGGAGATGTAAATTAAAATCACTAGCGGAAGCCAAGGATGAAGTCAGAAGCATGAGTTGTCACCGAACTATCAGGGGAGCAAAACAATGTGCCTGTTGCAATGACAAATAACAGAGCAAATCTATCTCTGGATGTCCAGCAGGCAAGGTGAGGTCGCAGCATTTTAACCCACCGCCTTGCAGCGGCACAGTTAAAATCACCTCTGAATTGTTTACTGCCTCGTGCCTGTGACATCCTCTTCCAGCGCCACATTCACTGGAATTTGTTTTAAAAGTGGCCAAGTCACCTGCCTGATCTAGGTGGCATCCTCACTGATATATGCAAATCTGGATCCTGTGATGTTGCTATGTTACTGGGACTCTGATGGCATTTTAACCACTGACTGAGCATGGCACCATCATATCAGCGCCCCCCCCCCCCCCCCCCCCCCCCACTCCCACCCATCCATCCAGAAGGAAAAATCAGATTCGACCAGTAGCCTTATTTTCCCGATTTACCAGTGTTTCATTTTAAAGAATACAAGGCCAGTTCGGACCAGAATTCTTGATTTCCCTGTTTTACTTTTTTCCCTTCTGCCCCGCCCCGACACGCACACACTGGCAGCTACACATTCAGTAAAATGGAAGACAGAAAAGCTTCAAGAAAGTAAAGGTTAAACCTGTCTTGGAGAAACTTGGAGATGAGGGGTTTGATCTCGCTGGAACAGCAGGGAAGTCTGGGTCTCTACCTGCCAGACTTTGCCAACTACCCTCTTCCCCAACTACCATCTCTAGTGATTTAGCTAAACATCAGTAGGGGCTTTTTGGCCACCAAATATTTACCTGACTGATACCGGTCAGCTGCCTCTTCGTGTCCACATCTTGCAGACAGCTGGCCAAACACATGTAAACGAGGCTCAGGGATTAAAATAGCCCAGGCCTCAAACTGATGATGGGGATTGGGGGGAAGAATGTTTGGTGTTGCTCTCCCACCCATTGCTCACCCATGATCTGCTCCTTGTTAAATTCCTCCACACCATGAAGCGGATAGTTGTTGCACTTTGCAATTTCTGCCTTGAATCTTCAGACGGCCATTGATTTTGATTTTTAATTTTCTTTGAAAGGAATTGAAAAGGATCATTCCATCCACTGTGTGGCTCACCCAAAGAATCAGCACGACCACACGTTTATGTGGTAATATTTATCCAAAATACTTCCATCAAATTGAAAATTCCTGACAAGCAACAGAATCCGTAGTCTCATTTTTTAAAAAAATACAATTTACCCGGAAGGAAAAAATCAAACCGTTTTCCTGAATAATAATTTAGCTGCATTACAAGTTCTTGAAAGAATTAGGCAGTGGAGCAAAATAAGACCAAGCGTACACAAGTAGAAATATGGTAGTGAAAACCAGAAAATAACTGCTGAAAATTCAGGAGTACCTCATTTAGATCTAAACATAAATTTGCTTAATTCTTTGTCAAGTGTTACAATCTTTGTAAGCTTTACTTAGAAACCAAAATAGTATTTAAGATTTCAGGCATTAGTCCTACACCTTAAATAAGGCTTTTTTCAAAAAGACACAACTGCTAGTTACAACATAAAATAAATAAGGAGATCAGTACAGGAAGCCATGTTGAGAGAAGATACACTGAACTGTACTTGAAAGTATTTCAGTCACAGGATTACATTGGCCTTACCCTATCAACATGAGATGATCCACATTTGTTTTCATCATGAAACTTTATCAGTAACATTGTTGGGCAAAATTATTAATTAAAAGTAAAAAGATAAACCAGTGTCTATTTACGTACTTATAGTTATTATTTCCTCTTTCAATGCAAACTGAACAATACCGAGCTATTTCACTCTATTTACCATCAGATTTTAAGATTTACATCTGATTTTACGATTTGAAAATCTCTTCAAAATAGCTATCGATTTATTCACAAACACAATTTCTACGATGTGAGGTAATTGTATTGTGATTTTGTAGTGCTCCTAGGCACACATATTTTAAGCTCCAACTACAGCTAGTAACCACATAGAGAAATTTCAAGGCTATGTTCCGTTATGAAACAAAATAACTTCCTCAGACCAAAACAAAATCAGAGGTATATGATCCCCATCACACTAACATCTCTTAAGACTACAGTGCCATATTCTTACAGCTCAATAGAAAACTCAGGCTAATACATACTGCACTGAATCTCTGTTCCTCAACTTGACCTATCCTCTTCCGAGTTCGTCGTTTTCTCCGAAAATCAATGCTGTGATCTCTTTTGAAAACTTTGACTCTGAAACTCATGTTTGTATTATTATCCACAGGAAAGACAAATCGCAATTCACTCCAAAAAAATGGCTGCAGAATCTCAGTTTGAAGAGAACACAGAATCTGCTTTTACATAGTCATTTGCTGTGGGAGGGGAAGTACGTAAATGTACACGAGAAACCTATGTCACAGTACAAAGTGCAGAAAAGGAAACAAAACCAAAACTCACATCATTTATCATGTGGCATAATAAGGATATTACTTCTGACTATTACTTCTGCTAACAAATGCAGAATAGTATTGGCACCTATTTAAGATTAGAAAAAATAAATGTTGGTTCTTGGTTTGTCAGTTTATCAGTTAACAATGTCATGAACAAAAAATAAATAAAGTACATGAAATATCATTCAGCTCACCTATTCTAGACACCATCTGTAATTTGTACTCTCTTGGCCAAAATGACTAAAATTCCCATGACCCTTTCTTCCTGAAATCCCTTAGAGCTCCAGAATATCAAATTTCATCATACAATCTACCCTGCCTCTTGGCGCATCAGAGGTAGCATTTCTATGGTCACAGTAGCATGATAATTGGTATTTTTCAAAGAGGGTTTATGTGATAATATAGGGGGCATATAGGGGTGACATGATGGTAGAGTGGTTAGCACTGCTGCCTCTCAGTGCAAGGGACTCGGATTTAGTTCTGGCTTTGGGTCTCTGTCATTGTGGAGTTTGCATATTCTCCCCATATCTACATGGATTTTGCCAGGTGCTCCGGTTTCCTTCCACAGTCCAAAGACATGCAGGTTTGGTGGTTTGGCAATGCTAAATTGCCCCTTAGTTTCTCTGTGTGGGTGAGTGTGACTATGCTTGACATTGTGTAATGCCCTTCAAGCTAAAAGTCCCTGGCAATAGACTAAGGACATGTTCCAGGAATAATTAGCTACGGCAGACATATGTCTGACCTATGCACCATCACAGTGTGGAAAGATTGAGAGAGAGAGATAGCGGAGGGGAAGACGGCAACCGCGCATGCACGGGTTGGAGCCGGCCAACCTGCGCATGCGCGGCTGGCGTCACTTAGCCGCCGCCGCGGCGTCATTCTCGTGGCCAATAGAAGCTGGGAAACCCTGTTCCCAGGATCTACCCAGCTCGCAGCACCTCGCGAGATCCAACTCGATCTCATGAGCTATTGCAATGTAAATATCACCTGTTGTGGGTAGGATTACGTTTTGGCAAGTCTGCATATTATAATAATAATCTTTATTGTCACAAGTAGCTTTACATTAACACTGCAATGAAGTTACTGTGAAAAGTCTCTGGTTGGCACATTCTGGTGCCTGTTCAGGTACACAGCAGAATTCAGAATTTCCAATTCACCTAACAAGCACGTCTTTTGGGACTTGCGGGAGGAAACCGGAGCACCCAGAGGAAACCCACGCAGACACAGGGAGAACGTGCAGACTCTGCAGAGACAGTGACCCAAGCCGGGAATCAAACCTGGGACCCTGGTGCTGTCAAGCATGAGTGCCAACCACTGTGCTACCATGCTGCCCTCATTTAAGCGGACAGCCACTCTCACTTTAATATGCAGTTTCCCGAGGCACCCAAGATGTTTGTAGCTATCCCCTTCCCCTCGGAGACCTCAGGCACGTGCCATTCAGTGCTGGTCTCCACAAACGGAACGGCACTCGCGGGGGGTCTCCCAGGGGATCGGAGGCCTCCGGGTGCATGTCCTTTGTGCTGGGTGGCACCCTGGCAATGCCACCTGCATGCCAGCCTGGCACTGCCAAGGTGCCCAGGTGGCACTGCCAACATGCCAAATTTGCATTTTGTGCGTGGTGGCTATCGGACTGGGGTGCCCTGCACTGATGTTGGGGAGTGCTAGGGCCCAGGGACCTTCCCGTAGTGCATTGGGGTTTGGGGGAGGTTGGGGGTCATGTCAGGGGCGCCAGAGATTGGGACCTCAGGAGTTCCGGTGAGCGGAGCTCCTCAGTTCACAAAAGGGGGCTATGCGCGGCCTCGGCCATGCTTTCCCCGCTGGTGCACCCTTTCTAACCAGGGATGCGTTAAATAGTAGGGTGTTCTATGGCGCTGCGAGCACAGGGAACCACGCGGCTAAATGCACTCGCAATGGGACTTGAAATGAAATGAAATTTGTTCCCATTGAGTTCAATCTCGCCTAGAGGATTTAATAATTATTCCAAAAATCTCCAACTCCATTTTTGAATAAAGTGGTTCTGTTTTTAAAAACTTAAATCAATATAGGATTGGAAGTAATTTTGGTACGTATCTATTCCACACATTTTTTTCTTAAATGTTCAGAAGTTTTTAAAAAGTTGCAGAACTGAAAATACGATACGAATGTGCAATGAGCAGAATTTTACTTGCCAAGAGGGGGCAGACACGAGAGCTGATGTGGGTTGAAAACTGATGCCAGGTCTTAAACCCAACACGATCTTCTTACCCGCTTCCAGGTTTGATTCACGTGGCATTGCAGGTGCATGGGGAACCCCCATCTGCAGCTATCAGGAATGTCCTTAAAATATGCAAACAGATGATTAAATTACAATTCAATCCTGCATCCTGGCTTTAGCAGCCAGTACAGGGGTTCCCTAAGCGATCTACAGCTTGCTGGTGAGTTCACGGCGTTCCCTTCATCAGTTAAACTGACAGGCCGGGAAACCTTCAAAGACTGAAGCTGAAGAGATGCAGCCACACCTAAGTGAGAAGCTGCTGTTCATAGCATGTCTACTGAGAGTCTGTTATTACTGTTTGACAGGTGATTTTTGAACTTCTTGAGAGTCAGTTAACCTGCTTTGCACTTCACACATATTGACACGCACTTCTCTGTTGTCAGTCTTCACCATAACATGGGACCAACATATGTAGCTCGGCTTTGCAACTCTGATGAGGAACAAGAGCAGCAAGATTAATACCAACCCCAACAGCAGCAGCAGCAACAACATGAGCAACACCAGTTGCTTTCTCCTCATCCACATGAAAAAAATGAAAATCGCTTATTGTCACGAGTAGGCTTCAATGAAGTTACTGTGAAAAGCCCCTAGTCGCCACATTCCGGCGCCTGTCCAGGGAGGCTGGTACGGGAATCGAACCGTGCTGCTTTAAAAGCCAGCGATTTAGCCTGGTGAGCTAAACCAGCCACAGAAGAGAGGGGAATGACATTGAGATCCTGCTGGAAGGAGACAAAATCCTCAACAAGGATCAGCTCTCTCGACATGTCTGAGCACCAGTGCCTCGAAAGGCTCAGGCTTACATGACAGGTCATTGCTGACCTGGAACAAGACATCCTTCCCAGTAGACCAGGCAGACATATATTGACAGTGGCTATGTAGCTACCAATGGTTCTCCCGCCCATCCCTCGTTCTCTGCCCCTCCCCGGAATTCTGCAATCTTTTCCTGCAAGTAGAGAAAGCAGAAAGTTGTGAATTGAGAAATGGATTGCGTAGAGCGAAGGAAAGAACAATAATTGTGGGGTGTGACTGTGAGGTCTGGATGAGAGATGGAATAAAGATGAGTATGAATATTGACCGCTTCGATGGGGATGGGTGAAAGCGCCAGGCAAGAGAGAAAATGCCATATAAGATGTGTTGTGCAGGGGAATTCTCGTTCAGTCAGAGTGTGGAGCTTGGCATTGGAAAGTTTACATTGGGCGGAATTCTGCGCAACGGCCGATGCCGTTGTGAAACCCAGAGTGTTTCACGACGGCTTTGGAGGCCGCTCCTCGCCCCCTATTCTCCCCCCCCCCGGGGGGCTAGGAGCGGCGTTACGTGAAACTCGGCCGCCGGGCCTTGATGCATGCATCAAGGCGGCGTGCCGAGAATGACGCGGCCGCGGCGGCTAAGTTACGTCAGCTGCGCATGCGTAGGTTGGCCGGCTTCAATCCGCGCATGCGCGGTTGCCGTCTTCCCCTCCGCTGCCCCGCAAGACATGGTGGCTTGATGTTGCGAGGCGGCGGAGGGGAAAAAGTGCGTCTCTTTGTGGGCACCGATCACGGGCCAGTCCCCTCCTGAGCACGCCCGTGGTGCTCATTCCCCTCTCCGCCCCCCACAGGCCCCACACTTACCTGTCACGCGCTGTTCACGCCAGCAGCGACCAGGTGTGGTTGCAGCCGGCATGAACCCGTCGGGGTCATCAGGCTGCTCGGCCCATCCGGGCCGGAGAATCGCTGGTCGCCGGGAAAAATGGCGAGCGGCGATTCTCCGAGCGGGGTTGGGAGAATTGCGGGGGGTGCCAGAGCGGCCCTCCCGCGATTCTCCCACCCGGCGTGGGGAGCGGAGAATCGCGCCCATTATGTTTCCTATTTTCCTGAGGTCTATGAAGCTCTTGACCCACTGTCTCCAGCTTGGAGGGGCTACAATTCTGCTGACTTCCTCAGTCACGTCAATCTACATTTTATTAGTTGGACAGGCTAGCCTTTTCCTCCCATCATTGGCAAAAAACACCTCATTTTACCTCCTCAAAACGCCCAGCAGGGCCTCCAGGTAAGAATGAGAAACCTAGGATCTTTCCCAGGTCTCCTCTGCATTCTGTAGTTGCTGAGGTCTCAGGAATTAATGTAAAGTGCAGTTGTTCTGACTCATGGTGGGGTTCCTTTAACTGGAAATCCTTTCTTTGACAGATTCAGATCATTATAATACCCACCCTTTCTGATTGGCCAGGTAACCCAATGTGGGATGTTAATACTGTGGCTAAATTAAATAATTAAGAATGGATTCCCAGCCCGTTACTCATTCCTTCTCTCACAGTATGTACGTCAGTCTTGTCAAGATTCCGTCCAATGTTATCAGACTGATCAATGCTACAGAAATCCAATTAAAAGTCGCATAATTTACTTTAATACATGGAGCATTCAGAAAATGAGCACAGTTTACTGAAACACCCCAAAATACTCCAAGTTAAATTAAGTTGCGATGCATTCAAGTTTCGCAATCTCTTATGCCGCTACAATCCATGTGATTAATACATTTCGTATTACTCCAGACAAGGCACATCTTATAGCCTTTCCAAATAACTGTGCACAAGTAAAAGTACATTTATGAACGTTAAATCATTATAGAGAAGCATGCCACAAAACCACATAATATACAGTGCCCAATATCATACCAGCATGACAGGAAACATCAAGCTTCATCCATTATCGTGGACATTACTAATTTGGTATTTCTTGTATCTCCATTTAACAAAAGGCTAAATGCAGAAACGTAATGCACCCTATGTGTTCACTTATCATATTTAATATGTATTGACAGGTGAAGTTACCAGCTAATTAATTTTTATCTGAATAAAAAGCAATGTTTGTAAAATAAAATCCATTGTTTTGAGTGGAGTATGATTCTTTGCACATTTTGTCAGATCAAAATGATGAATATCCATTCTATAAAAGCACATAAATTTAAAAAATAACTTGATTATATTTTATGCTGTGGCTCAGTGTATCAGTGATAATTGTTCTATAACATTAAGGCTGGTCTGACAATAAACACAGGGGTACTAATTTACAGTGACTAAATAAGACAAATTCATCCAGTATTTTGGAAAATTAAATAATTGTTTTTTGAGACTGAATTATGCAACAACTAATTTTTCTGTCCGAATTGTAACTCAGGTACTTTCATCATTCTTGTCTTATATTTTTCTGGATTTCGTTTTAGGTAATTTATTGTTTATGGAGCCAGATGATGCGCATGATGTATCAGTGTCGATAAGATCCCTTCTTTGAATTAAAGAGGGTAGTTGTTGGGCTTCCTATCCTCAGCAATTTAGGGATTTGTCTATTGTGGCATGCAAAGACTGATATCGGATGGCTGAATGGATGAGACCAATCTAAGGTGTTATCAAATTCATAGAGCTCAACAAGACACAGAAGACGTCCCGGTAACCCACTGCATCCAAATCTATCGACTCATCTTGCTAATGGGCCAAGATAAATCAGGTTAGGAGAGTGAGGCTGACGATGCGCAACTCTCCCTTGCTATAATCCAATTCACGTGCAAGTCATCTTCATTATCTTTCTATTATCTGTCATTCACCAACTATCTGCCACAAGATGTCTTATAGGTATATCAAGGGCAAGAAGTTAAACAGGGAACAGATTCGCTATGAAAAGGAGAAAGTGCTAATGTTTTAACAAGCTTAAAAGTGGGTAATTCCCCAGGCCCAGATGATATGTATCTTTGGGAGCTGTGGGAGACAAGGGAGGAGATTGCAAGAGCCCTGTAGCTATTTTTCAAATCCTCTCTGGTCACAGAGAGGACATCCAATGTGGTACCATTATTCAAGAAGGGAAGTAGGGGTAAAACAGAAATTACAGGCCAGTGAGTCTAACTTCAGTGGTGAGAAATTATTGGAAAGAATTCAGAGGGACAGAATTAATCTCCACTTGGTGAGGCAAGGATTAATCAAGGATAGTCAGCAAGGCTTTGTCATGGGGAAATAATGTCTAATAAATTTGATTAAACTTCCCAAGGAGGTGACTAGTGTGTAGATGAGGGCAATGCCGTTGATGTAGTCTACATGGACTTCAGTAAGGCTTTTGACAAGGTCCCGCATGGGAGACTGATCAAGAAGGTAAAAGCCCATGGGATTGAGGGTGATTTGGTAAATTGGGTCCAAAACTGGCTTTGTGGCAGGAGGCAGAGGGTAATGGTCCAAAGTTGTTTTTATGCCTAGAAGCCTGCGCTCGGTCGGTGCTGGGTCGCTTGCTGTTTGTCGTGTACATTAATGATCTAGACGTGAATGTGAGGGTAACTTACTGGAATAAGTTTGCAGGTGACACGAAAACTGGTGGTGTGGTTCTTAGCGAGGAGGAAAGCTTTAGATTGCAGCAGGCGTTGTCAAACTCAGGGGTGGGACCCACGGGTGGGTCGTGGGCGGGTGTCGAGAGGGTCGCGGAGCCGTCCGTCGCGGTGCTCCCGATTGCGCAAATCCGCGCGCAACAGCCGGCTTTTAATAATGCCGGCTGCGAGCGACCTTCAAAATGGCCAGGAACAGATAAAAAAACATTGGCTGCATTGAGCATGCATGCACGATCATCAGTACTCATGCGCCAAACCATGCGCACCGATGATCGGGCATGCATGCGCAGTGCGGCTGCGTTTGTTTTATATGGTCGCAGCCTTTTTTTTTCAAGTTCGAGGGGCCAAAGGGACCCAAAACCATTTCCTCCATTTTTGTCAGCAACAAACAGGGTAAGAGAAAATGGTAGGTCGTGCAGGTCGGCCGAAATGGGTCGCGAAGGTCGGCCAGCGTGGGTCGCGAAGGTCAGCCGGGTTGGGTCCCGAAGGTTGGCCGGTTGGTAACAATGGGTCCCCGGAAAAAAAGTTTGAAAAACATTGGATTACAGGACGGTATAGAAGGGCTGATCAGATGGGCAGAAGAGTGGCAAATGGAATTTACCCCTAAAAAGTGTGAGGAGTTGCATTTTGGGAGTATTAACAAGGCAAGGGAATACACAATGAACAATAAGAAATTAGGAAGTACTGAGGACCAGAGGGACCTTGGGGTGCATGTCCATAGATCCCTGGAGGCAGCAGGACAGGCAGGTAAGGTGGTTAAGAAGGCATATGGGATACTTGCCTTTATTAGACAAGGCATAGAACATAGCAGCAGGGAGGTTATGATGAAGCTGTATAAAATGCTGGTTAGGCTCCAGGTGGAGTACTATGTGCAGCTCTGCTCGTCACACTATAGGAAGGAGGTGATTGTACTTGAGGAGGTGCAGAGGAGATTCACCAGGATGTTGCTTGGGCTGGGGTGTTTCAGCAATGAAGAGGGGCTGGAGTGGCTGGGATTGTTTTCCTGAGAGCAGAGAAGACTGAGGGGGGACCTGATTGAGGTGTACAAATAGGGTATGGATCTGATAAGTAGGGTAGATAGGAAGAAATCTTTCCCCTTAATAGATGGGTCAATAACCAGGGGGTATGGATTTAAGTTCAGGAGCAGGAGACTCAGAGGGGATGTGAGGAAAGACATTTTCACCCAGAGGGTGGTGGGAATCAGGAACTCACTGCCTGAAAGGTGGTAAAGACGGAACCCTCACAACATTTAAGAAGCATTTAGATAAGCACTTGAAACGTCATAATATACAAATCTATGGAACAAGTGCTGGAAAATAAGATTAGAATAGATTTCTGGCATAGACACGATGGGCTGAAGGATCTCTTTCTGTGCTGTATAACTCTGCGGGATTTTCAGTTTCAGAAACTAAGTGTTGATTTCAGGCTTGAATCTGTTGACTTCCACGACGGCAAAATTGCTGCCGCTCCTGAACCAATTCTTCAACCGTAATGGGCCCTCAACGGCGCCCTGTGGAACATGATCGATTCCAAATGAAAAACAGTGTTGGATTCAACGGGGTCGGGATTGACACTAGAGAAGCTGACAAGTTGCAGCCGCATACAAGCCATCTACTCACCACACACTCATCCCAGCCAGCAAGATGGTAGCAGTGAGAGCGGCACTCTGGTTCGTGGATGCTGAGCTCGAGACCCTGCTAGATATCATGGAGGAGAGGCGGGCTACCCAGTACCGTGGGATGGGAAGGAGGTTGCCACCCACCGCTGTACACTGGACCTGGGCGCAGGTGTACCCCAGTTGCCAGGGATGCCGTTGGCTGGTGCTACCCATGCCAGCAGTACGCTCCGCGGCCCCTGTCCGGCACCCTCCTGCAGGGGCTACTGTGGGTGCTGCCCTAGGGTGGGCCGAGTCCTAGCCCGCCAGCTGGTGGCAGCCGGATGGGAGTGTTGGTGGGGTGGAGTGTAAGGGTTGAATGTGGTGGTGGTGGGGTGGGGCATGCATATGGCCGATGTCACTCTGCGGAACCATGGGCTGCGGTGGGCAATCAGTGGGATGCGCAGCAAGGTGGCTGTCTTTTAGGCCGTGGTAATGGCGGTCGGTGCGTGGGTGCCCCGGTCCCATGGGGGGTTACCCTGGCCCGGAAGTGAAACACATCGTCGGTAATTCCTCCCGGCGACGGTGAAGCATCGCAGAGACCCCGGAGAATACCGGGTCATGACTGCTAATGATGGCGTTTACTGTACATGTGGAGTACAGCGCATTGATGCCACTGTTGAGGCACCAGAGCATGGCACTTGGCACCGGCAACGATATTGGCCTCGTGACCGATACTCCGCCCAATTGCCTTTCCCGATTCCGGCGTCAGCTGACGGAGAGCCTTGCCCAATAACTGTACGACAAGTCCTGTGGTGATGGACCATAGCAGCAGATGTGGATTCACTGAGAGAGTAGCCATGAACCTGCACACAAGCAGCACAGGCCAGAGGATTGTTTTCCACTGGAAAGAAGCATAAGTGGAATTTGGCAGCCCACTGAGCATCTGAGCAGCCTGTTTCAGGACCACACTGCACACCGCCCTAGAATGAAGAAGGGATGAGAAACGGTGCCCTCAGTACTGTCTGTTTTACCTCCTCGGCCAGCATCATCAGCTGATCTCACTACCCTCAGTGAGACTCATCTACCTGAGGGGGGGCTTGAAGCCACCCACCCCACCAGGAAAGTCATGGGTGGGGGTGCGCTGCCGGCATGAAAATAGAATTTCTACAGCTGGAAAACTCAAATGCCCCAAAGCTTCTCACTGTGCACAAGTGTATGAATGAATGTGCAGTGTGTAAGTGGGTGCAGAATAAGTAGGGTCGGCAAAGTAATTGGAGGTGAGGTTGGGTGAGGTAAATGGGTAAGGGTGTAGGATGGCAGCTGGTTAGTGTGGTCAAGTCAGGTCGGTGGGGGGGGAGGAGGTGGGGGTTGGAGGGTGGGAGTCAGTTGTATAATTACCCAGGGACTGGACGAGGACATTCACTGAGTAACCCTTCAGGGAAGTATGCCGGAACTGTTTAAAGTCTCCGTCTCTAACGCAGAGATTCTAACCTTAACCTTTTTGGAGAATTCCAGGGAGCAGGGGTTTTCCCCATTAGAAATTCAGACCACCCAGGCCACTCCCGCAGACTCAGTGCGTTGGGGCTTCCGAGGGTCTTCTGACAATTTGGAGCCGGAAAATCTGGGCAATGTCTCAAGGCTCCCAGAGAAACTTGACAGCCACCTATGTACAGTTAAAATGAAAGCTCAGTGTATTGCAAATGACTGAGCGACCTTCAGCGATATCGAGTTCTCCACTGCTCAAGAGACCTTTGGCCCTGCCTCTCGCAAGCATCAAGACTGGTTCGATGAAAATGACGAGGTAATCCAGAAACTACTGGAGGAGAAACAGTGCAAAGCCAACATGGTTTTATGAAAGGGAAATTGTGTTTGACAAATTAATTTGAGTTCTTTGATATGTAACAAGCAGGGTGATAAAGAGGGACCAGTAGATGGATTACCAAAAGGCATTCAATAAGGCGCCACAAAAACAGCCAATAGGCAAGATTGGGGCACCTGTAGTTGTGGATAATGGATACAGGGTTGGTCAACAGACATGAAGCAAAGAGTAGGCATAAATAGGGCAATCTCAACTTCATTTGTATTTATTCACTATGTGGATTGGCCATGATAAATTGCCCTTAGTGTCCAAAATTGCCCTTAGTGTTGGGTGGGGTTACTGGGTTATGGGGATAGGGTGGAGGTGTTGACCTTGGGCAGGGTGCTCTTTCCAAGAGCCGGTTCAGACTTGATGGGCCGAATGGCCTCTTTCTGCACTGTAAAGTCTATGTAAAAAAAAAAAAAATTGCCTTTGAGAATATGGTGGTGACTAGTGCAATGTGCTAGGTTCAGTTCTGGAGCCTCAGCTATTTACAATCTATATTAATAATTATGACAAAGAGACAGAGATTAATGTATCTAACTTTGCTTATCATACAAAGCTAGGTGGAAGTATACATTGTGAGGAGGAAACAGAGAGATTGCAAAGGAATATAAAGAGCTTAAAAGAGTGGATAACAAGATAGCGGGTGGAGTATATGTGGGGAAGTGTGAGGTTATTCAGTTGGCCATAAGGTTGGAAAATCAGAATTGTTTTTTAGAAGGCATGAAACTTGTTGATGTTCAGAGAGCCTTGGGTGTGCTCATGCAAGGAACTCAGAAAGACAGCATACAAGTACAGCAATCTATTCAGAAGGCAAATAGCATGTTGGTCTTTAGTACAAGGCAATTTGAATACAGGAATAAATAAGTCTTACTACAATTGTACAGAGCTATGGTGAGACCACACACCAGAATACTGTGTCCAGTTTTGGTGTCCATATTTAAGGACGATTATAGTTGTATTGGAGGGAATGCAGCAAAGTTTGACTAGATTATCCTCTGGGATGAGGAGATTGTCCTGTGGTGAGAGGCTGAATAAATTGAATCTATAACACAGGGGCGCAGTCTCAGGTTAAGGGTTTGATGATTTATGGCTGAGAAAGGAGAAGTTTCTTCACTCAAAAGGTTGTGAATCTTATGAATTCTCTTCACCGGAGGATTGTGGGTGCTCTATCATTGACAGAGATAGACAGATTTTTGATCTCTCAGGGAATCAAAGGATATAGGGTGCTGGTGGGAAAATGGAGATGAAGCCTAAGATCAGCCAGGATGGTATTGAATGGTGGAGCAGACCTGACAGGCTGAATGATCTAATCCTGCTCCTCCTATCTGTTGTGTAATTCTCTACATCTTCCCCTCACTGCTGCCCGGGTTCCATATTCAAATCATGCTGCTGCCCAAGGGGGACTCCAAGTATTCACCCCCATTATAGAAGCATATTTTCTCCTGACAGGTGAACTTCTCTGACCTCCTCGTCAGGATCCAGCACCACTAGTGCGAAAATTCAGAGGACGGCACGGTGGCGCAGTGATTAGCACAGCTGCCTCACGGCGCCGAGGACTTGGGTTCGATCACGGCCCTGGGTCACTGACCATGAAGAGTTTCCACATTCTCCCTGTGTCTGCGTGGGTCTCACCCCCACAACCCAAAGATGTGCAGGGCAGATGGATTGGCCACGCTAAATTGCCCCGTTAATTAGAAAAAAAAGAAAGGGGTACTCTAAATTTATTTTAAAACAGTGTATGAAAATTCAGTTCCTCCAATAATACGGAATAATACTTATCTTTGCTGACGTAGATTAATGCAAGTCCAAAGCATCCTGATGGATATCGGACAGTTAGCCTTTTGAGCAATGCTAATGGTAGGATGTGGGAGCCCACGGCACCTTATGCAGTTGAACACCTGCTGAGGTCAGAGTGATTAAGGAAGGACATTAACTGGACTTGCAAAATGGCAGTTTGTGCACCAGAACAGCGTCAGAGATTGTCTGACTTCATGACCCGTGCCCGCACATGGCACAACCACACCAGTGCCGTGGCAGGTTACACTGCATGGGAAATGGCCAGAAGCATTCGAGCTCCCAGAGTCAACATCCAGAGCCCTTTATTTTTACAATCCACAACCCGGAAATGAATGTTATAGATGATGCTGCAAATCACTGATGTAAATACTGAAAAAGTATCATCATTTAAGAGGAAACAGACTGCTTCTGGCTTTTCATGGAGAGGTTCCTTTGTGTGATTGGGGGACTAAAGTAGTAGGGAGAAAGATGCCAATAGAAGTTGAAAAGTGGAATAAATGCAAAAAGTAAGTGTGTTGGACAGTATTAGACAGTACCATATTAGATTGGCAGAGACTAAGCAAGACTATGAGATAATAATAATCTTTATTGTCACAAATTTGGATTTGGATTGGATTTGTTTATTGTCACGGGTTAACACTGCAACGAAGTCACTGTGAAAAACTCATAGTCGCCACATTCCTGCGTCTGTTCAGGTACGCAGAAGGAGAATTCAGAAATTACCTAACAGCATATCTTTCAGAACTTGTGGGAGGAAACCGGAACACCAGGACGAAACCCACGCAGACACAGGGAGACTCTGCACAGACAGTGACCCAAGCGGGAATCAAACCTTGGACCCTAGAGATGTGAAGCAACAGCGCTAATCACTGTGCTACCATGCCGATTTACTAGGACAGGTTTATATTGTAAGCATATAAACATAAAAAGCGTGGTGAATAAGGTTAGAGGACTGCAAGTACTATTATCTGTCAGGGAATATCATAGACTCATAGAATTTACAGTGCCATTCGGCCCATCGAGTATGCACTGGCTCTTGGAAAGGGCATCCTACCCAAGCCCACACCTCCACCCTATCCCCATAACTAAGGGCAATTTTGGACACTAAGGACAATTTAGCATGGCCAATCCACCTAATCTGCACATCTTTGGACTGAGGGAGAAAACCAGAGCACCTGGAGGAAACCCACGCACAGACTGGGAGAACGTGCAGACTCTGCACAGTCACCCAAGCCGGGAATCGAACCTGGGACCCTGGAGCTGTGAAGCAATTGTGCTAACTACAATGCTACCGTGCTGCCCCTATATAACAGAATATAACTGGTGATAACAGAAATCTGACTAACAAGGTTGAGGACTGGATGCTTAATATTCAATATTCATTAATATATTAATATGTATTCATAAAAGATAAGAAAGGAAAGCTCCCTACTCTACACCCTATATGCACACGACTGCATGGCAAAATTTGTCTCCAACTCCATCTACAGCATTTCTGACAAACAACCCTAGTGGGTCGGATCTCGAATAACGATGAGTCAGAGTACAGGAGGGAGATAGAGAACCTAGTGGAGTGGTGCAGACAACAATCTCTACATCAATGTCAGCAAACCTAAAGAGCTGTTCATTGACTTTAGGAAGCAAAGTATCGTACACACCCCTGTCAGCATCAATGATGCCGATGTGGAGATGGTTGACAGCTTCAAATTCCCAGGTTTGCGGATCACCAACAATCTATCCTGGTCCACCCATGTTGACGCTATGACCAAGAAAGCACAACTACACCTATACTTTCTCTGGAAACCAAGGAAATTTGGCATGTCCACATTGACTCTTACCAACGTTTACAGATGCACCACAGAAAGCATCCTATCTGGCTGCATTACCACTGGTATGGCAACTGCTCGGTCTAAGACTACAAGAATCTAGAGTCGTGAACCCGCCTCCCATCCATTGCTCCATCTACACATCCCGCTGCCTTAGGAAAGCAGGCAGCATAATCAAAGACTCCTCCCACCTGGCTTATTGACCCTGCCAACTTCTTCCATTGGGCAGGAGATACAAAAGTCTGATACCACGCACGAACAGATTCAAAACAGCTTCTTCCCCTCTGTTACCAGACTCCAAAACGACCCTCTTATGGATCATCTGATCTCCACACATCTTCTCTACTGAGTGGTACTACACTCTAGTATGTCTGAGTCGATGTATTTACATTGTGTATTTTATGTTTGCCCTGTGTATTTTTTTTTGTGTATGAAATGATCAGTCAGAGCTGTACACAGAACAATACGTTTCACTGTACCGCGGTACACGTGACAATAAACAAATCCAAATCAGAGTTAGAGCTGTGTGCTAATATTAGATTCCAGTGTTTATTCCAAGTAGAGTTTCATTGAAAATGAAGCAGCCCTGGCATACTATGGTACATCCCAGACAACACAACAGCTTGGGTTGGAAAGTGGCAGGTAAAATGCATAGAGCATAAATATCAGGCAACAATTATCAGCTCAATAAGTAAAGGCTCAAACACCTCACCCTGACCCTGAATTGAATAAACGGTGCAATAATCAATGCTTAGATTAGGTCCTCCCACAACCCCACCTCAGTGGACGTGCATGCTCCAGCTGCCAAATTAGAAGCTGGCTACTTTTGGAATTCTGGGTGCCTGCCTGAAACAGGCATTAACAGCACCCTGCACAAGACATTTGGGATCCTACTGACAGTTTTAGTCATGATGTGGAGATGCCGGCGTTGGATTGGGGTGAGCACAGTAAGAAGTCTTACAACACCAGGTTGAAGTCCAACATGTTTGTTTCAAACACTAGCTTTCGGAGCACTGCTCTTTCCTCAAGTGAATGTTCACCTGAGGAAGGAGCAGTGCTCCGAAAGCTAGTGTTTGAAACAAACATGTTGGACTTTAACCTGGTGTTGTAAGACTTCTTACAGTTTTAGTCATCACATGAGGAGCTTGTGCCACAATGCCTCAGCCCAACAACCCCACAACCTCAGCAGTTTAACAAATAGTCCTAAAAGAGTCATCCAGGAAAAGTTCATAATTATTTTATTGTTTTACTCTTCTGAGCCGGAGCAACATGAATGGATGCACAAAGCCTACCTTTTATAATAGCTTTGCAGCATATAATTATCTCCTAATTTCTCCACAAACTTATCTAATTGTCTCTTGAAGTTCATCCATCTCCCGAGTAACATTCAGCACAAGTCTATTTCCCTTGGGGGACAGAGCTCCACTCAATTCCAAAGTTACTTCTAATATGTTTATCAGCATAATACATCGGAAGCTTTCTTCATGGGAGGCATTTTTATGTCAGTTCTTCTCTCGGGACAATGCTTATTCATCATCTACTGTGTAGATCAGACATATTCAATTTTACTTTTTTTTTAATTCCACTTTTTCGTGGTTGCAGCAAAAACCTAAGTTAAATTAGTAACACGCTGAAAACCCATCATTGTTTCGCAGATTGGTTTGCTCTCTTAGCCTCACGCAATAATTTATAGACCTACAGAATGAAGAAATAAGCAACTAAGGGCGCTCACCCCTGTTTCAAACTTTGCCCTCCCTATAGCAGAAAAAAACCAATGATTAAAATGCAAAACAACTCAGACTTAGCATGAACCAAATGAGTTAAACAGCAAACAAAAAAAAAATAAAGCTGATCTCAAAATTAAAGTGAGTCATGTAATGAAATTCAAATTTGATTAGGAAAGTCCCATGGAATAACTCTGCTGGTGCTTGAGTCCTTAATCGCTCTGAAGAATATATTTGCATAAATGCTGACAATTCCCATCAGAATATAGAAAACAAATTAACTTGGATAATTTCAAATTATCTTCCTCTAAACAAAATACCCAACTTCTCTTACCTTTCATTAAGGGGTCAGAAATGTACAGCCTCCCAGGTAGGAACTCACCCACAAACTCAAATAAAAACAGAAAATGCTGGAAAAACTCAGCTGGCCTGGCAGCATCTGCGGAGAGAGACGTTTTGAGTCAAATATGACTCTTCTTCGGAAATGGTCAGTTTTTCCAGCATTTTCTGTTTTTATTTCAGATCTCAAGCACCCCAGTCTTTTTTGCTTTTATAACACAATCTGCCTTGTTTTTTACTCCATCCTTTTGCACCCTTCTTCTGTGGATTTACTTTTTCTCAGGAAGATGATACAAGCGGGGAATGATACATTTTCCATTCCAGCCATCCAATGTCATCATCAAACCTTTGCAGCCTCAGTATAACTATACTCCAGTTACAGGTGAACTAAACCTGCCCCCAATAATTTTCCTGAAATGACTATCTATTACAGCTGTCACTAGTTTGCTTTTTCCAGTTCCCAAACCAATCATCTCAAGAGGTCGACCATTTTGTCTAATTCAAACACCAAGAGGCAGCTTTTGGCTCTTTTTACTAATAACGATTTTAATATACAAGCTTGAGAAGTGAAATTAAATGCAGCACAGGAGTAAGAGTCTCTATTACGCACAGGCAAACTGATCCACGGGAAACTGGTACTGCACAGCAAGTACATTCGAAGGAGACTGGTCTTTGACTAACTTTCCATACATAAGATATGGTGGGGGTGTTGGGTTATGGGTATAGGGTGGATACGTGGGTTTGAGTAGGGTGATCATTGCTCGGCACAACATCGAGGGCCGAAGGGCCTGTTCTGTTCTGTACTGTTCTATGTTCTATGTTCTAATGTATACAATGTAACTACATAAGCACCGGCATCGGATGAAGCATACAGGGTGTCATGTTAATGAGGTCAGTCCATAAGAGGGTCATTTAGGAGTCTGGTAACAGCGGGGAAGAAGCTGTTTTTAAGTCTGTTCGTGTGTGTTCTCAGACTTCTGTATCTCCTGACCGATGGAAGAGTGAGTAAGCCGGGTGGGAGGGGTCTTTGTTATGCTGCCCGCTTTCCCCAGGCAGCGGGAGATGTAGATAGAGTCAATGGATGGGAGGCAGGTTTGTGTGATGGACTGGGGGTGTTCATGACTCTCTGAAGTTTCTTGCTGTCCTGGGCCGAGCAGTTGCCATCCCAGGCTGCCATGCAGACAGATAGGATGCTTTCTATGATGCATCTGTAAAAGTTGGTAAGGGTTAATGTGGACATGCCAAATTTCCCTAGTTTCCTGAGGAAGTATAGGCGCTGTTATGCTTTCTTGGTGGTAGCGTCGACGTGGGTGGACCAGGACAGATTTTTGGAGATATGTACCCCTAGGAATTTGAAACTGCTAAGCATCTCCACCTCGGCCCCGTTGATGCTGATAGGGGTGTGTACAGTACTTTGCTTCCTGAAGTTAATGACCAGCTCTTTAGTTTTGCTGGCATTGAGGGATAGATTGTTGTCGTTGCACCATTCCATTAGGTTCTCAATCTCCCTCTTGTATTCTGACTCGTCGTTATTCGAGATCCGGCCCACTATGGTCGAATCGTCAGCAAACTTGTAGATGGAGTTGGAAACACATTTTGCCACTCAGTCATGTGTGTACAGGGAGTAGAGTAGGGGGCTAAGTTTGCAGCCTTTTGGGGCCCTGGTATTGAGGACTATTATGGAGGAGGTGTTGTTGTTCATTCTTACTGATTGTGGTCTGTTGGTCAGAAAATTGAGGATCCAGTTGCAGAGTGGGGAGCCAAGTCCTATGTTTTGGAGCTTTGAAATGAGCTTGGCTGGAATTATGGTGTTGAAGGCAGAGCTGTAGTCAATAAATAGGAGTCTGATGTAGGAGTCCTTGTTTTCGAGATGCTCTAGGGATGAGTGTAGGGCCAGGGAAATAGCGTCTGCTGTGGACTGGTTGCAACGGTATGCGAATTGCAGTGGTTCTAGGCATTCTGGGAGTATGGAGATGATGCGCTTCATGTTGTCAACCTCTCGAAGCACTTCAATACGACTGAAGTCAGGGCCACCGGACTGTGGTCATTGAGGCATGTTGCCTGGTTCTTCTTTGGCACCGATATGATGGTGGTCTTCGGTGAATCTGGCGGGAGCAAAAGTGTCAGAAACACTGCAGCCTAAAATCCCATTACAATTCTTACAATGGCGGATCACACTTCCAGCCGGCAGGTGGCATCTCGTCAGGCCTTTCAATCTTGCTTTACGCTAGCGGGAATTTACTTCAGTGTCAAACCTTATTGCTAATGAATAACGTGCACAAAGTGGTCCTCAGTTTGTTATGACTTGGGGTGCTCCACCGCTCCTGATGCGCAGTTCATCACTCTACTGAGCAGAACAGTCCCTGCCTCTTATCTCCATGCCAAGTGGTCTTCACGGTCAGCTGCTGGACCCATGGATGCTTCTGTGTCACTGAGTCAGATAAGTACCGCATCTGGAGTTGGGGAGTACAGGGGCCTCCTTGCCCATGGTGGAACACAGCAGTGTTTATCTAGACAGGACTGTGCTGTGGGACTCAGGCTGCTGTGATCGATGAACCCCAAGATGATGGCGGGAAAACGCAGCCATGATGGTGACAAGGAAAGTCAGGAAGAGGTGATTGGGATTTTTCTTAATGTTTATTTATTCCTTATACTGTTGAATTCCTCTTGCTGTTTGAAAACCAAATGTAAATCTACTGGGACTTAACAAGACTGCTTAATAGAAAGATCCATTTGCCCATGTGTGCAAGTTCATCACTTAGGAAACCAAGTGGTGATAGCACAGCATTAAATTACCCTCTAATTTACACCTATTTTAGGCACAGTGTAAACAGAATTTGATGATAATAGGAAGGTAGCTGTCTAACTCAAATAAATGGAGTAGAAGAAAGCAAGGGTTCTCAGACATTAGGTTAATTTTCTAGATATCTAATGTTTAGGCTCTTTGTACTTAATAGACCAGTCATTCTCATTAAGCTGTGATAAATAATTAGTTGATATTTGAGAGGGAATAGGAAAATAGCAGTGGAGTTATTATATAAATAATTACCTTGCATCGAAGAAGTTTATTTTAAGTTTCTAATTAAAATGGGCAGACAGCTTCAGCCTGCAATGTTTGCACAATGGGGAAATTTCAGAACGCTCCATCTGTCCTGAAGGGCCATGTTTCCAAGAAGTGGCTCAAGCTGCTCAAACAGACATTAATGGTTTCTGAGCTTGAGGGGCAGCTGGATTTGGTGCAGGACGTACGGGTGGCTGAGTGTTTCCTGGATTGCAGGCTTCAGGATGTGATCACCCCACAACCAGAGAGAGTTCAGTGGATGGCCACCCAGAAAGATAGGAAGAGGCAAGCAATGCATGAATTCTCCAAGAGTACGACACTTTCAAACTGCTATTCAGCATTGAATACTGGTGGCCGGTGAAGCAGTGCAACCCTGAGTCTAGCACAGTGAGACTAAGGACTGCACATGGTGGCAAAGCACAGTGTAGGAATGGGGCAGTAATTGGGGATTCAACAGTCGGGGGTGGGGGGGGGGGGAACACAGGCAATTCTGCTACCATCATTGAGATACCCATATGCTATGTTGCCTCTCAGATGCCAAGATATGGGCCATCATGGAGAGGGCACAGTCTATTCTGAGGGGGTAAAGGAAAGTGCTGTGAGTTGTGGCCCATGTTGGAACCAACAGTATAGGGAGAAAGGGGTTGAAGTCCTGCTCTCAGAATATAAGGAGCTATGAAGAAAGTTAAAAAGCAGGATCTCAAAAAGTTAGCATCTTTGAGTGCCACGCACGAATGAAAGTATCAACAGGAGATTATGACAGATTAATGAGTGGCTACAGACATGGTGCAGGACGAAGAGCTTCAGAATTTGAGTGCAGGAACCCGATACATAAGAATTGTGGCTGCTCCCAGGGTACTGAACCCACATCACCAGGATTCTTTGGCACTGGTTGCAGACCAGTTGCACATTGAGGAATGGAATCCTTCCCTGTGGATGAAGGCCATTGGTTGGCGTGCGAGAGACTTCATCATAAAATTTCGGAAATCTATCACACCTTGCAGCTGGATCTGGATTTTCTGGCTCTCTCAGACTGACTGTCCAGTCCATGACATAACGAATGGATTGGATTGACTTCCTGAAGAGAATATTGATCACCACCTCGATGCAATGTTGTGCCACTGATTAACAGATGCTACATATCTGAACTGGAGGCATTCACCGACCTTGACTGCCACTGGCATTGGTTGACCACAAATGCCTATGCAATTCAGCTTCCATGGTCGTAACATGCAGAAGGAGGCCATTCGGCCCATCGAGTCTACACTAACCCTCCGAGAGAGACCCGAACTAGACCTATTCCCGAATCCTAACCCCGCAATCTGCACATCCCTGAACACTAAGGGGCAATTTTAGTATGGCCAATCCATCTAATCTGCACATCTTTGGACCGTGGGAGGAAGCCAAAACACCCGGAGGAAACTCACGCAGACACGAGGTGAACGTGCAAACTTCACACAGTCACACAAAGTCAGAATTGAACCCAGGTCCCTGATGCTGTGAGGCAGCAATGCTAACCACTGTGCCACCAAGCTCTGTCTGCCACCAATGTGCAAAGACCTGTGATATGAAGGACTCTCAGAAGATATGCAGACTTTGGAGACACCGTCACTCCAACATCTGAAGAAACTCTATGTCTGTACATCCTTGCTACAGGGTATCATCCTCTCTGCATTGCAGCTAGCTTTCAATGTCTCTGGGGCCTTCAACCACTTACCCGCTCTAAGGCTGTCTCTACAGGTGGCCATGAAGTTATTGTTGGCTTCACATCCCTGTGGCTGTAGCTCCTTTCCTCTCAGGTTCTTCTTCTCACTAGAGGACCTACATCCTGTGGGCAATGGCCATGGTGGATGGACACTACTAGTCTCAAGATGCTTCTTCCTATCACCACCCCTCTCAGCCCCCTTACGATGCAGCAAACTGCCAGCAGCCAGATGGCGCAATGGAAACCGATTGGCCTCGGCACCAGGTGGACCCCTCCCCCCCGGCAATATGCCATGGCCATGTTGCCCCAGCTTCCTGTGAAGGCACTTGTCTCACCTGATGGTGGCTGTCTTCACCACACCATTTCAACCAGTCATACCACCCTTGTCAAATTGGTTCCTGGCGAGATGAGCAGCATAGTTAAACGTTCTGCCTTACTTACAGTCACCATCCAGATAATGGGTGGAATTTTACAGCTCCATTGTGGTGGGGCAGGGCTGTAAAATGTGGCAAGCCACACAGAAGTCCATTAACTTCGGCAGGCCTGGAAAATCCCACCTGCAGGAGGGACGTTGAAATTCCGGCCAAAGTCTCTGCAAGCCATGCACCAATGCAGAGTGCAGACTTCTTTTTGATCACTGAAATGAGTCCATGCAGTACGTTTACTGCATTGTGAGGACTTCTGAGCTTCAAAGTAAAGGTGAAGTATCTTGGACTGGACTCTCCATTCCTGAGACTAAGTGTTGATGCCGGGGCAGGATTCGTTGACTTTCACAACTGCAAAACTGGTGCTGAACCTGGACCTATTCAGCGACTGTGGAGGGGTCACCACATGGAACGCATCGATTCCAATGAAAAATGTTGCGGGATTTGCCCGGTCCTTGATTGACCCTCGGGAGGCTGACGTTCTGCAGCCACATATACCTATTACAAACCCCACACACACTCATCCCAGCCAACAAGACGGCACTAGTTGTGCTGGGGTGCACCCATACAACTGATGGGTCAGCCAGAGGGCACCTAAGGTGTTGGCCTGGGGGGTCACCAATATGATCCATGGTCCTCAGTTCACAGTGGGCTGTCAGCGACATGCGCAGCTCAATGGTGTTTCATACATGTCCTTCCCAACCTCACAGCGCCACGCTCCACTACTCCGCCGGTCCTGGCAAAAGCCCCCTGGCCAGTGGCACAACTGTTGGCAAACAATGACGATGTTGGACACTTACCATACCCCCTCTCCCTCCCTCAGCAGCCACAAGACTGGTTTCACAAAAGCGCAAGTGAACTGCGCCGTTGGGAACTCGGCCCGATGGAGGGGGAGAATCGTAGAGGCCCGGGAGAATATCAGGTAGGGCCCACTAATGATATGTAAATGGTGTTTGCTGTACATGCGTCCCGGACTGCATTGGCAAGGCTGTAAAGGTGATGGAGAATTGCAATTTGGCGTCAAATCGACCCCCGCCGCGATTTTGGCGTTGGAACCTATTCTCCACCCAATCGCGTTTCCTAATTTTGGCATCAGCCAACAGAGAATCCAGCCCTTGTATATCAAATGTTTAACGTATAAAGCCCCTACATTTTCTCCCCTACATTCAGTGCACTTTCAACTGATGAGTTGACTATTATTAGAATCATAGATTAGAATCAAGGGATTTACAGTGCAGGTAGAGGCCATTTGGCCCATCGAATCTGCACCAACCCTTGGAAAGAGCACCCTACATAAGCCCACACCTCCACCCCATCCCCGCAACCCAGTAACCCCACCTAACCTTCTTGGATACGAAGGGCAATTTAGCATGGCCAATCCACCTAACCTGCACATCTTTGGACTGTGGGAGGAAACCGGAGCTCCCGGAGGAAACCCACGCAGACACGGGGAGAACATGCAGACTATGCACTGATAGTGACCCAAGCCGGGAATCGAACCTGGAACCCTGCAGCTGTGAAGCAACCGTGCAAACTACTGTGCTGCCGTGCAGCCCTTAATTGCTACCAATGCCCCTAACTGTGACTAATTTATGGGTTCTTGCCTCAGAGGGAACAGAATCGGTTTCAAGCCTCTTTTTTCCTTCATCCTCAAACATTTGGAAAAATTAATTTGATTGGGATTCTGGCAAATATGAAATAGAATGCCAAAAGAGAATTTAAGTGGCGGTTGGCCTCAAACAGAATTTGAGAACTGTCAATGTGTCTTCCTGTTGCCCAATGGTAAATGGCAGTCCCGGATACCTCCCATTCCAATTGGAAAGGAAGGAGAGACTTGAATGTGGCGACAAGAAATTGAAGGCCAGGGGAAGGTGCAATGTTCTTTCTGCCAGAAAAGTTATTCTTCAAATGTCATTCATTAAAGAACTGACAGATTTATATCAGTCTAAATGACAACCCCCATTGAAGTAAATCCTTAACTATATTTAACTTCTGTTTTTCCTTTTGCTAGGCATTCAAAAAAAATGAACAATGGTCCTTTCATCTCTGTGGTAGAACTGCCTTGTATAATTTGCTAAGTGCACATGATTATGACATCACACAAAGGTGACAGATGGTTATTTTGGAGTCTGGCCCTGTTCTGAAACCCTCACACAATGCGCAAGTGTATTGGTCAATCCAACTTCGTCAGGGCTTGATGACTCGGCTCCAATTTTCTAACTTATATTGCTTTAACTATTTCAAAAAGAAAAGGCTTTAAAGAAGTGCACACCAACAAGGTACCTGGTCTTTTCACAGGAGCATAATCAAAAGAGAAACCTTGTTGCCCGGGGAATTATTGGTGCTTTTGTACACCACCTTTTCTTGTGCCATGGCATTACTGCCTCCTCACTTTTATCCCGGGCCATAATGCTGGTTTTTGTTTTTTGGTAATGTATGGCTGACTACCCAATCACTTATTTCACACATCTGAAGTGGATGTAAATTCTGCCTGTTAGGCCTTGGTGGGTCTTTTGTTTACACAGCCTTAAACATTGAGCAGGATTTTCTGGCCTCTCCCGCCGAAGGGATCTTCCAGTCACATTGATAGCGAGCCCCTGACATGAGATCCCCAGCAGCTGAGGGTGCAAACAACAGGAAACCCTGTTGACAACAGCGGGACCAGGAGATCCTGCCGCTGGCCAATGGTGGGCTGTCTCTACCGCTGCAAAACACGTTGTGGGGGATGGGGTGCGGTGAGGCAAACCCTACCCATTAACTCTGTTTTTCTCTCTCCACAGAGGCTAATGGACGTGCTGGGAATTTTCAGCATGTTCTATTTTTCCTCACATCTCTAGTATCTGGAGTACTTTGTTGTCACATTGTTAAATTTCCTGAATGATATGCACAGGAAGCTCGTTAGATCCTCTATGCAGATCACACTGTCTACTTTGTTCCCCTTCCGTTGCAAAGATTGCATCATCATCATTCATTTTTATTTGTTATCGTCGACTATTCAGTATTTTCACGCCAGTTGTCGTTCTGCCATTGAAAAAAGTGGTGCATAGGCCACACTTGGGTGTGCCTTGCGGTGGCTGGAAATATGCAGGGCAGGCAAAATATTGAATAAACTGCATGCATTCCAAGGCAGATTTAGTATTAAGCTAATTGTACAACACTAACCACAGTTGTCCATTATGAAAATAATCTATCCTTGAACACAATTATAGGTTTCTTGCAAATTCATTAACTCAACTTGTTCTCACCAAAATATTCAATCATTTAGATTTTTTATATTAATGGGAAAAGTTCTACACCGGTAAATTGCCTTCAACCGGTACTTAATCTCAAATAATCTCCACACCCCTGTCCTGCATCCCCCACAAACAAAAAACTAATGAGCGGTTTTCGACTGATTACACCTGTGAAAATATTTTGAGATACTGTTAGAGAGCTTTAAAAATACAAGTTGTTGTTTTATAGAAAATGTTGACATTTTCAGAACAATTCAAAAATAATGGTTTTAGATTTCCTTATTACAAAGGTAAAATATATTTTAGTGATGGAGCTAGTGGATTAGCGGTAAATTTCGGAGTACTGATTCTCTGTGACAGAGAATCAGATGATTATGAACCTAGTTGTGTAGCAACCATGCACCTCTGGGCAGACAGGGAAGAAGGGCAGACAATATAGAAGAAGCATGGGTAGTTCATGCTGAATAATATGAAGCACTGTTTTGACATTAAAATTGATAACGATGGCTTGAAGAATTATACAAGGTGTGGGAAGCTACATAACAGGGAGGCTGCTTCAGAGTCGCATTGTCACTGAAGTAGTAATCCAGAGACCCAGGATAATTCTCTGGGGACCTGGGTTCAAATCCCACCTCAGCAGGTGGTATAATTTTAATTCAATAAAAGTCTGGAATTAAAAGTCTAATGGTGGCCAGGAAACCATTTTCGATTATTGCTTCACTTATGTCCTTCAGAGAAGAAAATCTGCCATCCTTACCTGGACTGGCCTACATGCAGCATTCACCCACCATTGGGAGCACCCAAGAAGCCATGCCCGATATGGCACTTGGTTCTTTTCTTGTTAAATCGTGCCCCACGTCTTGCATGCTGTATGTGGTTTTGATTGTCTTATTTAAGGAAGAAGGTAAATGCATTGGAGGTGGTTGAGAGGAGGTTCACTAGAATTGATATCTGGAATGAGCCGGTTATGAGGATAGGATGGAAAGGCTGGGCTTGTATCACTGGAGTTTAGAAGATTGAGGGGTTACTTTATTGAAGTCTATAAATAAGTGCCGGGATTCTCCCCTACCCGGTTGGACGAGGGAAGCCAGCGTACGGAGTGGTGTGAACCACTCCGGCGTCGGGTCTCCCCAAAGGTGCGGAATTCTCCGCATCTTTAGGGGCTAGGCCTGCATCAGAGCGGCTCCCGCTCCGCCGACCGGCTCCAACGGCCTTTGGCGCCACGCCGACTGGCGTCAGGGCTGGCCGAAAGGCCTTCGCCGGTCGGCGTGAGTCCGCACATGCGCCGGAGCATCAGCAGCCGCTGACGTCACCCCGGCGCATGCGTGGTGGAGGGGGTCTCTTCCGCCTCCGCCATGGTGGAGGCCGTGGCAGCAGCGGAAGAAAAAGAGTGCCCCCACGGCACAGGCCTGCCCGCCGATCGGTTGGCCCCGATCACGGGCCAGGACCCCGGGGCGCGCTCGCGCCGCCTGCTCCCGTCGGCACCAGAGGTGGTTTAAACCACGTCGGCGGGAGAGGCCTGACAGCGGCGGGACTTCGACCCATGGTTGGCCGGAGAATCGCCAGGGGGGGCCCGCCGACCGGCGCGGGGGGCCCATCGACCGGCGGGGCGCGATTCCCACCCACGCCGATTCCCGGATGGCGGAGAATTCCGGTCACGGCGGGGGCGGGATTTACGCCGGCCTCGGGCGATTCCCCGACCCTGCGGGGGTCAGAGAATTCCGCCCAAGATCCTGAACAGTAATGGCAAAGTGGACACTGAAAGAATATTTTCTCTTGTGGGTGAGTCCTGAACAAGTGGGCAAGGTTTTAAAATTAGGTGTTACCCTTATAGGACGGAAGTGAAGAGGATTGTTTTCTCTCAGAGTATTGTGTGACTTTCAAACTCTCTGCCTCAGAAGGCGGTGGATATGTTTTCATTGAATATTTTTAAGGCAGAGGTAGATAGAATTAGAATTAGAACAGTACAGCACAGAACAGGCCCTTCGGCCCTCAGTGTTGTGCCGAGCAATGATCACCCTACTCAAGCCCACGTATCCACCCTATACCAGTAACCAACAACTCCCATTAACATTATTTTTTTTAGGACACTAAGGGCAATTTAGCCTGGCCAATCCACCTAACCCACACATCTTTGGACTGTGGGAGGAAACCGGAGCACCCGGAGGAAACCCACGCACACACGGGGAGGACATGCAGACAGTGTCCCAGCCGGGAATCGAACCTGGGACCCTGGAGCTGTGAAGCATTGATGCTAACCACCATGCTACCATGCTGCCCCAATAAGATAGATTCTTATTGAGCAAGGGAATCAAAGATTATCAGGGGTAGATGGGGGAGTTGGAACTTGAAATGCAAGCAGGTTAACTATAATCTTATTGAATGGCGGAGCAGGCCAGAGAGGCCGAATGGCCTGCTTCTGCTCCTATTTTGTTCCTATGTTTGTAAGGAGGACATTCCAAAGGGAAATGTTGCTGCCTTGATTTAAACACAAATTGCCATATACATTTTCATTTCCCTTCTCATTGATTGTTTTGAACAGATACAAAGAAATTAGTGGATAATAGAATAATTTCTATTTAAGGCAGCTAACATTGGTACGAAATATAGTTGCAGTTATAGGTTTGCAAATTAAAGTTCCCTCTATTCTGCCAAATGGCATTTGTCAGCCCATGGAAAATTCCACAGTATTATTACTGTATAAAGTTAAATAGAGCCAGAATTGGTTGGGTATGAATGTAAATATAAATTTTATTATACACTTTATAAATATACAGCTATGAATGAAGAAGGCCTCAAGTGGCCAGCAGTTCCAACATGTCTGCTCCTCAGAATATGCCCTTTCTCTTCTGTATTTATTTAAAATGGCATGGCTTTGTGGTAATTTTAACTTTGGGTAATATCGACTCAGCTGCCTAATTTACAACTTTCCCAGTTTTCATTTGCATTGAAGCCCATTGCAAACAAATTATTGATTGCTAGTGATTTTGGCTGTATGCTGATTGACAGTATTTGTAACTGCTTACTACTTAATCTTGAGTAGATTCCCTACCTATTCAGTAGTGAATTTTCTTTTAATGAATTTATTCTTTGAGTCCATCAGGGGCACGTCTGACACTGTAAATCACCAACCTTGGAAGTATGAAATGGAGAAGTACTTTATTCTTGTGGAAATATTGATTCAAGAGATCAGTTTCAAGATCAGGATGTCAGGAAGGATGAAGTTGTCGTCAATGGCAAAATGTCTCAGCTGTTAACCTCTCAGCTAGGAAGTCATGGGATCAGGCCTTGCCTTAAACCAATACTTTAGTGAAGTATCGAATGAATACTGCATTGTTGGAGCTGCCTTTTTAAAAATGAGCCTTAACTCAAGATTCTATATGCCTGTTTAGGTCACATTAAAACAACTTTGCCAGTAATTTCCTATTGAGCTCCTCCTCATTCCACAGCTGTAACTTCAACAGAAACTGTAGTGAAGCGGTTTACTTCTCCTGAGTTTCTGCAGGTCCTTTGCGGAAGGACAGATGGAAAATCAAGGTTCCCCATGAAAATGTCATTTGTCAATGGCGTCCTGGGAAACAATCTTACCCCAGTCATAACCAGAAAAGCACGACAAGGGGTCATTCTTCTTATCTGCTGTTCGTAGCACCTGGTTTCACACAGGTTGATTGTGGAGTTTGCCTCACAACAGTGACTCAATCCCACTAGGATCATATCAACACTGACAAAGAAAGAAAGACCTGCATTTACATAGCACCTGCCATGACCACTGGACATCTTAATGCCCTTTATAGCCAATTAAGTCATTGTGAAATGCAGTCACTGTTGTAAAAAAGGAAATGCATCGCCCAATTTTGTGCACAGCAAACTCTCACAAACAACAACAGGGGAGGCAGTGGCATTGTGGTACTGTCAGTGGACTAGTAAACCAGAGAGCCAGAGTAATGCTCTGGGGATCCAGGTTCAAATTCCGCCACTGCAAATGGTGAAATTTGAATTCATTAAAAATCTGAAAATAGAAGTCTAATGATGACCATAAAACTATTGCCGATTGTCATAAAAACGCATCTGGTTCATTAATGTCCTTTAGGGAAGGAGATCTGCCGCCCTTACCTGATCTGGCCTACATGTGTCTCGAGATCCACAGAAATGTGGTTGACTCTTAACTGCCCCCTCAAGGGCAATTAGGGATGGGCAATAAATGCTGGTCCAGCCTGCGATGCCCATATCCCATTAAAACATTTTTAAAATGCGATAATACCAGATATACTATTTTTGTGTTTGTTGTACTTTGTGGGATAAATACTGGCCAGTACACAAGGGATAACTCCCCTACTCTTCTTTGAAATAACGTCTTGGGACCTTTTATATCCATCAGAAAAGAACATGAGGTCTCGGTTTAACTATTTATCTGAAAAACAGCACCTCCAACAGTACAGCATAGCTTCAGTACGGCGCTGGCTGGTCAGCCTTGATTATTGTGCTCAGATGTTGAAGTGGCTGTTGAGTGAGGAACCTTTTGACTCTAAGGCAAGAGTGCTACCAAACAAGCCAAAAGTGACACGTGGGCGGACCTCACCCAAGTACTTGCTGGTGAGAAGTATATACAAGATTCCCAGAAATCGGTTTCACGCTGTGAATTTGAAACGGGATCTTCTGCTGGAACCCACTGTGGCAGGTCGGAAAGCCCAACAGATGCCAGCGTCAATCTTATTTGCATCCCGTTAATGTGATGTAGATGAAGGTCTGACCACCTCCACCCCACCCCCCGAACACCAGATTCTCTACAATGTCGGCGGGGAAACCTGACGGCGTGAGACATGTTCGAAACAACATGAGGTGCAGATGTCAGAACTCTTTTGAGCAATGACTGGAGTTGCCTCCAGAGTTCAGGATAGAGGCCACCAGCAACCCTGGACACTGGAACACCATAGTAGTGGGTCAGGGGTGTATTTTAAGATGAACCTTCCAAATTAGGTGTCCTGGAGAGGGTTCATCTTCCAGCCTCACAATGTTCATGGAGATCCATCTTCTTTTCAGGAGGTCCACCTTTTTTCTTAAATTGTGCATCAGTGATGTTGGACATGTTTTCAATATAGCACCTGGAAACTATGCACCATCCAGGCCTGCCCTACCACTGACTATGGCATAAAACATGCAGGTGCACAATTAACGAGGTTGGGATCGGAAGATTTGGCATGTTTTCACACTAGTCGCCGTGACAGGAAACATTCCACGTTTCCACCCCTGCCATGGCTCTTCATCTCAAAATGGGTGAATTCTGCCCATAACATAATGCAATAGAGATATAAATCATATAAGCTTGTTTCTAACGGCCAAAATTTGGAATTGGTTTCTGGTGGTCTCCACAAGGTGTTCGCCATTTACCTGGAGTTTCACTAATTGCCTTCCAAGGTTAGAGTGGGAGAAAGGGAGAAAGCTCAAGAGAAAGTATTAGTGTACAGTTTATCTTAAGTATGATGTGGACATTAGCTAATCACTGAAAAGTAACCCGCAATGCAGATTCTGCAGTTCATGAAAACGGTGCTCTACCAAATTCAAATAAGTACATTTCAATGAACCAAACATAGATTTGTGGAAATTCTATCTCGGGAAATGCTGCTGAGTTCATTTACTGAGGGACTGATGGACTTTTCAGTGCATTTAGCACTCCACTAAAAGAAAGAAAAGGCAGCTGATTAGGTGCAGAGATAGCATCAGATTTGAAATTAAAGTCCTCAATTTAATGCATGATGCACTACATTAAAAAGCAAAATAAATCTACTTTGTTCAATGAGCTGCACTGTTATATCCCAACATATAGGTTGTTGAAGCCTTTTATAAAAAGGAAGTTGGTTGCACCTTTTAAGTTACTCGGATATCGCTTTGAAAAATCTGTGAATAAATAATCACGCCAGCACATAACTAATATTCACAGTTCAGTTACATAGTTTCCATAGGGTCAGCAAAAAACTTGGAATTGGTATACCTCACGACCACAACTGAATATAATGAAATGTGCTCTGAAACATCTATTATTTTTATTGGCAACAGAAAGCCCTTAGTTCAGAACCAAAACAGGTGAATTCAGTGGGGTTTTCAGGCAATGGACGTGGCAGCTTTGGGACCTCAATTGCAATCTATCTTGGACTGATGGGATAAAACTACCTTTTCTGAATGTTGTCAGGACGTTGAGAAAAGGGAATTACTTGGTGGTTTTAACACAGTTCCGAATAGAAAATGTGCAAAAAGACATTGGAAGATAATCCACCTGCTTTTGCTCTCTGGGAAATGTGAAGACGAGACTCGTGCTGTGGCATGGTTCTTTATTAAAGCTGGGGGTATGTTTGACGTGGAAAATATTCAAATTTCCTGATACCAATATCCTTCATTTTGAGAAAGAAAAAAATACCAAAAAATTATTGTAAAATTAAAAACACACATTCCTGTGACTAAGTTTATGTCATCGCTATTACTGGCTACATAAAAACTGGCCATTCAGCCCAACTGGTTCATGCTGGTATTCATATTCTACACAAACCTCCTTCGATTCTAATTATTTCTTCCCAGCCTGCATCAACACCCTCTGTTCCCTTCACTTTTATAGATGCATCAAGTCTCCCCTTAAATTCATCAATGCTCAACTGTGTGCGTGGGTTTCCTCCGGGTGCTCCGGTTTCCTCCCACAGTCCAAAGATGTGCGGGTTAGGTGGATTGGCCATGCTAAATTGCCCGTAGTGTCCTGTAAGGTTAAGGGGGGGGGGGGGGGTTGTTGGGTTACGGGTATAGGGTGGATACGTGGGTTTGAGTAGGGTGATCATTGCTCGGCACAACATCGAGGGCCGAAGGGCCTGTTCTGTGCTGCACTGTTCTATGTTCTATGTTCTAGTCCAGCTGATAGAGTTCCAATTCCTCACTACTCTCTGTGTAAACAAATTCCTCCTAATACCATTATTTAATCTGTCAGTGGTCATCTTGAATTTATGCCTTGTTCTGGACTCACTCACAAGATTTTTCCTCCGCTTCCTGATCAACGATTTTATATGTCTCCTCCTAGTCTCTCTTCCAGCAAAAATGATCCTCAGCCTGCTCAAGGAATTGTGATAATGGCACCCTCTCAATTCTGCTAACATCCTTGTAAATATTTTCCGTGTCTCCTCCAATATTTGAACAGATGTTTTTGTCGAATGGGCAGCAGACAGCCTAGAGTACTCCAAGTATGGCTGACCAAGTTTCTATTATAAATGTAACACTTCCTTCATGTTGTTGTCTGCCACTCTGCCAGAAATGAATCACAGTGCGTTGTTCCTTATTATCCTCTCTACAGTCAAAATCATAATAATGAAGCATTTTGAAGCTAAATCAGCTTTAAAAAGCACTAGCATATTATTAGTAACACATTAGCTCCATAATTTAATTGCTGTGGGGATGAGGAAAACACGCGTTTGTGCATTTCAAAAGAAGTAGATTAAACTCATTAAAATGATACACCAAATAGGATTCTTTTGTTAACTATAATACTGAATTATATATTTTGTATTCATTGTAAATAATTAACTTCAATTAATACTCTGTATAAGCTTCTAAATAATTACCATTTTCCTTATATGCTTCCTCCGATTTGTAAATGGTAATATTGATGTTTTTCATTTGTGTTTAACATTTAACTTGGAGGAGAGCCATAGCTTTTTTGCAGTTCATGGTTTCAAAAATTCTCAAGAAATACAACTACTGAATTCAGGGGGAAGGGTCAACATAATTCATTGTGCAGTGGCTATGAGGGGGTCTGTGCAAAGGAAATTAATTTTTAGCCCACCATTGGTGAAGGCATGAGAAAAACTAATGACTTGGGCTCCGGGAAGACTGCTTGAACTTTGGTTAATAATACACAAATAAGTTTTAGACCGATTGTGCTGCATCATAGTGTCCAGACAACAATAAATTTGTTGAGTTGCTTCCAAAAACAGAAGGGTAGCATTCTTGTGTCAATCTACACTCCGGGCACATTTCTCTCCCATGGTATTTTGAAATGACATGAGCTTTAAACAAATGATTTTGAAATGATATCACGATTTGAGATCTGTGGAATAACTGCCGGTCCAAATCAGTTTAGGAAAATTATACACTTTTACAGAATTTATATGCATGCATAATAGTGTACCTAAGCTACATGAGTCCACACAGTGGGCGCGATTTAATGGCCACGTTACATCCGAAAAGCAGCTCACTGCACCGCAGCATGGCCGATAAAAGCTGGGAGCTTTTCCTGATAAAAGCTCCCGGGATCTGCCTGGCTCACAACACCTCGCAAGATCTAACGCGATCTCGCGAGATGTTGCAATGTGAATACTACCCAAGGTGGGCGTGGTCACTTTTACACAAATTTGCATATTAAAGCGAGACAGCTAGTCTTGCTTTAATGTGCAGATTCCTGAGTTACCTGCAGCGTGGGATAAATTGCCCTTGCCTTGGAGACCTTGGATGAGAACTGTTCAGCACTGGCCTCTACAAATGGGGACCAGATAGAACAGCACTCATTGCAATCTCCCAGGGGATTGGAGACCCCCAGGTGCATGCCCTTTGGGCAGGGTGGCACCCTGGCACTGCTGGTGCCAGGCTGCCAGCTGGGCACCCTGGATGCCAGCCTGGCACTGGTAAGCAAGCATTTTCTGCATGGGTGTGATTGGGCCGGGGTGCCCTGCATGGGTGTTGTTGGGTGGGGGGGGGGGGGGGGGGGGGTGACACTTTGGGGCCTTGGAAACCAATCTCTTGCTACACTGAGTTCTGGTGAGTGGAGCTCCTCAGTGTACAAACTGGGGCTATATGCTACCTCAGTCACACATTCCTCCTCATTTAGCCCCCTTATCAAATGCATGTTGTGCTGTATAGCCGCTGGGAAACACAATACTAAACACGCTCACTATGGGGCTTTTTTCCGTTTGAGTTAAATCGCACCCATACACATATGCATGTTCCAATGCAGCAAAAGTGCAAATGCACAAGTCCATGAGTTCCATCCGATGAATGGCGACTTTCTCACTTCTATTTCCACATTCCTCTTTTGCCCCTAAAATCACTTTCTGCCACATTTCTTCCTAATCCCTACTTTTGATTATGTATTTTCCTCCCACTTTGACTTGCTTTTCCAAACATAGTCCCTCCTTAAAGGACTTACCATAAGATCATAAGAAATAGGAAGTAGTTGGTTTGGCCGGTCAAGCCTGTTCCACCATTCAATGGACACGATTTAACAGAAATGCAGAAATTTAACAGAAATTCCCGTACCAGCCTCCCCAGACAGACGCCGGAATGTGGCGACTAGGGGCTTTTCACAGTAACTTCATTGAAGCCTACTCGTGACAATAAGTGATTTTCATTTTCAAATGAAACAAGTCCCGTGTTGAGCACGTTTAGTTGGGTGTTTCCTCGGAGCAGGACTTAGTCAAACATTGCTTTTTTAAAATATATATAGATTAGCACCTTCGAGTAAGAGTTCTTCTGGCCAAGAACTATAGTGCTGGCTTCAGAGAGAATCCAGCCCATGTTCTCTGGTTCTACACTCTTCCATGAGGGGAAACATCCTCTCAGCATTTACCCTGTCAAGACCCTGTATATTTCAATGAGAATCCTATATATTTCAATGAGATCACCATTCATTTTTCTAAATTCCAATGAGTAGAGTTCAACCTGTTTAACCTTTGCTCATAAGACAAACACTCCACATTTCAGTGTCATCCTAGTACACCTTCTTCAAACCCCCTCCAATGAAACAACGGGGTGGATTCTCAGCCTCCTGGTTGTAATAACATTGAGGGAATGATAGAGATGCTTCTTCCTGATTAGATCACGCAGAGAAAGATGAAGCAGGACTGTAGGGGCACAGCAGCAGGATGTGGAAAATTAGTTTCCAACATCACTCCAGGAGTTAAACACAGAATCTAGGCTGCCACTTCAGGCTCTTTTCGATGCAACACATATCAAGGGTTTGGAGTCTTGGCTTGCATTCCCTTGCACTTCTTGACGCAATGAGTTCCAAGGTGTCTTGACAGACATTTGCCCTTCTCACACCGTGCCAATGAAATCAGATTAACTGGAGATTCACATGCTTTGCTGTTGGTGCGACTTTATTTTCTACAAATTTGTTACCGTGTTGCCGAAGTTACATGAATGATTAAGTATATCACGATCCAATTCACTGGCTGTGATGGATTATGGGACACCCTGCGGGCAGGAATCATGGTGTTCAGATTCAAGTTTCCTTTCCTTCTTACTTCAAGGCGGAACTTAATAAAAAAAAGTTAACGGGGCTAAAGGTACCTGGTTACCAAACATCCCAGAATACTGAAACAGTTTTCAATTCAGTCCCTGTCTGTTTGCAATAGAAACCTTGGTGAAGCCAAAAGGTTGCTGGGCCTCAAGCCAGTAAGTGAACTTGAATGAATTTAAATCCTGCCAAGCATCATTCCTGCCTGAGTGGAGGGAATTTGAAAGCGGGAAGAGAAATTTTCACGTGGAAGATTTTCAGTAACTTATCACAAATGGCTATTGTCGAACTATTGCACTCTTTCAACCAAAATGGGTAAGTATTTGAGAATGAATATGAAGGATATGAGAAAAGGCAGGGGAAGGAGTCCAGTCCAACAGCAGGCACTGGTACAGGCATGATGGGTCACACAACATCATTCTGTGGTTGAAGATTTACATCAGCTGTCTGATTTATTTTTCTCTCTCATAACCAAACTACTACACTCTTTGCCTAATTCTTCACCCGTCACCTTTTTGTACAAATGCAAAACACAACATCTCACCAAAACGTATAATTTCATCACTCAACGAGTCGCACTCTTTAAGCACCAATAATGCAAACCCCATGTTGACTGGTGTCACGCACATCATGGGTGTGGATTTGGAGTCAGTATCAAACTGACTATGGCGGCCACTACATGGCTAGGATCAGCTGTACAGAAACAATCAGCTGAGAACTGTGTCACGCTCTTGCAATTTGGATGCATGGAATATAAATTCAAAATGGATACCACTTTAAAACAAAATGGAGTTAGGAGGTCAGGTGACATTTTCTTTCTTGCCAATAGACATAGGACTATACAAGACCCCTTGGCTAATATTCATGTTTGGACAAGATATTAAAATGCAAATAAACTTTGGGAGACATCTTTGAGCAGTCATTTAAATTCGAACAGGTCTTTCCTGTGGCTAATAGCTGCCATTCTCTAAATAATTTAAGAAACCATTTCACAATACTGCAGGCAGACTTGTCAACTTCAGACCGATTCCAGAGAACAGGTGAGAAAGCCCCTATTCCATCATGGTGACATATGAATGGGTGAAACCCGGACTCCATTCTTTATGACACTGAGAAGTCACCAGAAATTTGAGAGGACACTGGACCACACTCTGGTCACATGACAGAAACAAGGTTCAGATAAGGACATTTAATAAGGCACATTTTTTGGAGCAGCAAGGGAGAAAGATCCAGTCCTGTGAAGGAACAGAACCCTGCCTAAGAACCATCAGCAAGCAGAGAAATCAAGTTGCCCTTTATCTCTCTATTTCAGTAACTGAGCCATGTCTTCGTTACTGGGGTTTGACTGCATCTCGACTGGAAGAAATCACTACTGCAAACAATAAACCACAGTGAATTTATCTTCCTCTATTCGTCAGTGAACCAAAAATTAATCACAGGCCTGCAATGTATCAAGACTTCACCTCAGGAAAAGCAAGTGTGACAGGGAACTTTTGAACTTTTAAGAGTTAACTTTGAAGTACATGCTACCTTCGGAATCACAATCTTTTCTGGAGTGCGTCTGTATAAATGGGTGAGTGGATGTGGTTGCAAATACATTTGGATGTTGATAATAAACATTTATTTTTCTGTTTAAAAGTTATGAGAAGCTGGCAGTTACAGCACTCGGGGTGTGGTGAATTATAAATACTAATAATCCACACTGTATTGTACAACATGTGTTGAGCCTGTATATTGTATTGGATCACGTGTAGTTGCGCGGCTCTACCTATAGGGGGAGATGAAGAGTTTGTACTGGGCTCCACCCTTGGCTCCGCCCATGGCTCCACCCATGGCTCCTCCCCTTAACCGGATGTATAAAGGTTGATGCTGAGAGCCTGCCTGCCAGTTCATCTGGAGTTCATCTCATCACAGGCAGGCTCTGTTGTAAGACGATTAAAACCACTGTTCACTTCTAACCACGGGCGGGATTCTCCGACCCCACGCAGGGTCGGAGAATTGGCGGGAAGCGGCGTTATTTCCGCTCCCGCAGGTTTTCGAATTCTCCCGCCGGTAAAAAACCGGCGTTGTGCAAATCCCGCCGGCAGCCTGTGAAAACAGCTGGCGCCGGCGGGATTTCATTTTATTTGCACTGACCTTAAATCTCCGGCCCGGATGGGCCGAAGTCCCGCCGACGTGGCCACGGGTCACGTCGGCGAAAATCACAGTTGATTTAAAACGGCGTCAACCATTGATGATGGTTGACGCCGTTCAGTGTCGGGGGTGGGTTGCGGCATGATGGGGGGGGGTGGGTTGCGGCATGATGGGGGGGTGGGTTGCGGCATGGGGGGGGTGGGTTGCGGCATGGGGGGGGGGGTTGCGGCATGGGGGGGTGGGTTGCGGCATGGGGGGGGTGGGTTGCGGCATGGGGGGGTGGGTTGCGGCATGGGGGGGGTGGGTTGCGGCATGGGGGGTGGGTTGCGGCATGGGGGGGTGGGTTGCGGCCATCGGGGGGGTGGGTTGCGGCATCGGGGGAGTGGGTTGCGGCATGGGGGGGCATCGGGGGGGGGTGGGTTGCGGCCATCGGGGCGTTGCGGCCATCGGGGGGGTGGGTTGCGGCCATCGGGGGGTTGCGGCCATCGGGGGGGTGGGTTGCGGCCATCGGGGGGTTGCGGCCATCGGGGGGGTGGGTTGCGGCCATCGGGGGGTTGCGGCCATCGGGGGGGTGGGTTGCGGCATCGGGGGGGTTTGGGGGCAGCGGCGGGCAGAGGGGGGGGGCGACGGATGCCCGGGGCCAACGCACCGTCGCCCCCCCCTCTCTGCCCGCCGCTGCCCCCAAACCCCCCCCCCCCCAAATGCCGGAACGCACCCCCCCCCCCAATGCCGGAACACACCCCCCCCTCAATGCCGGAACACACCCCCCCCCCAATGCCGGAACACACCCCCCCCCCCCAATGCCGGAACACACACCCCCCCCCCCCAATGCCGGAACACACACCCCCCCCCCCAATGCCGGAACACACCCCCCCCCCCAATGCCGGAACACACACCCCCCCCCCCAATGCCGGAACACACACCCCCCCCCCCAATGCCGGAACACACACCCCCCCCCCCCCAAAATGCCGGAACACACACCCCCCCCCCCCAAAATGCCGGAACACACACCCCCCCCCCCAAAATGCTGGAACACACCCCCCCCCCCAACTGCCGGGTCTGTCTCTCTCCTCCTCCTCCTCCAAAATACGCCGGGTCTCACCACTTCCGCAGCTGGAGAAACTGACGCGTATCGCGTCAGTCAGCTGCTAGCCCCTCCGGGAACGGAGAATAGCGGCCTTAAAGAAGGCCCCGACGCCGGAGTGATTAACACCGATTTTTTTCGCAGGCAACCCGCGTTACGAAGGGCTACGGAGAATCCCGCCCCACGTGTCGCGTGAACTGATGGTCTCATCACGGGGTTAAACACTTTTTCTTTTAAAACAAATCTGTCTTCAGTGAATTGAGAGGTGGGAAAAGAGAAAATCATCTCCCTCACCTCTCCTCTGTCGTAACAACACAGAATGTCTGCAGCTGGAGTCTCGGATGAGTGTATGATTCTCAGGGGTGAACGCAGAATTCAAGTTGCTATTCATCACAGGACACAATTTTATTTAAGAACCGGTGTATTATACCTGTTCATTGTGATCCACTTGAACTATTCAATTGCAGTCTTAAGTGATATATCAGTATTGCCAACAAAGTGGAGACCAAAAAGCTATTCTGCACATTGGGGAAATTGCAACTCAAAGATATGTTCTGAAGGTTTATTACTTCTTTTTAATCTTTCTCTTTCTTGGCCAGAGTTCTCCTGCCATTGAGATTCTCTCTTTCCGCTGGCAAGGCATGCTCCTCTGCGGGTTTCCCTGCAATATGGGGTGGCCTCAATAGGAATTCCCATTTACAATCGGCAGGCAGAGAGAATCCCAACGCCAGTGAACGGCATGCCTCCGTGAAACACCCATTGATATTGCTCCACCAGCAATCCCTTAGCACTGCAATTTCTCTGCCCTGCGTTAAAAACGTCCTGCAAACTTCTCTTTTGAACCACGCTTCTCCTGATTTTTCCAACCTTTTCTCCACACTTGGTTCCCACTGTAACTCTATAAGGTGCTCTGCACTGATAGTGTTATGCTTTTTGAAATACATTTTCCAAACCAGATGAATGGTGAAGTTGTCCTTGACAGAATTCTCATTGATCCTGATGCTGTGTCAAAGACGCTCCCTAACTTATTTGTGTATCAAAATCATTTACCCCATTTCTGTTTCCGCACCGATTTCTCGCTGCCATTTCTTTTGTCAACCCTTTGACAAAGGGTCACCTGGATTCGAAACGATAGCTCTTTTCTCTCCCTACGGATGCTGCCAGACCTGCTGAGATTTTCCAGCATTTTCTCTTTGGTTTCAGATTCCAGCATCCGCAGTAATTTGTTTTGATCCTTTTGTCAACCCTTGTGTAATCCTTGCCAATGATTCTTTGCAGGTTAACCTACCATCTGGCATCACAGCACAATCTGAAAATTGTCTTCCTGCACACATATTTACAGCAGGGATTACAAAAGAATGATTAGGATTAGAAACCCCTTGCTAATTTCCCACCTACTCCAACCCAAAACGTCAGTAATATGAAGTCACTTAACTCGCCAAACATCAAGGATCAATCAGGAATCTTCCTGGTCTAAATGACTGCTACTCACTGAATGAACTTTGGGGATCATTTTTAAAATAAAGTTAACAAAGTTGAAGGGAATTATCTTGCAGTTTATTTGAATTAAAAAGTAATTACTACAGATTGATACTTAAGAGGTTTCACCCTGCACCTGATTAGATACATCTGTGTCAATTGACTTGGCAAAGAAATATTCCAGCAATTTAACTGAGAAGGTACTGAATTAAAAATAATACGTTAAGAATAATGTGTTTTCATTTATTGTCATGACACAAATTCACTTAAGTTCATTCACACATATTAGCTACTAATATAGCAGTCACAGAACATACATTGCAGAACATACATTGCAGAAGGAGGCCATTCAGCCCATCGAGTCTGCACTCATCCACTTAAGCCCTCACTTCCACCCTATCGCCGTAACCCAATAACCCCTCCTACCCTTTTTGGTCACTAAGGGCAATTTATCATGGCCAATCCATCTAACCTGCACATATTTGTACTGTGGGAGGAAACCGGAGCACCCGGAAGTAACCCACGGGGAGAACGTGTAGACTCCGCACAGACAGTGACCCAGCGGGGAATCGAACCTGGGACCCTGGTGCTGTGAAGCCACAGTGCTATGCACTTGTGCTACCGTGCTGCCCCTCGATAAGTCGATAAGTTTCTAATCTGACGACAAACACATATATTCCACGGTTGTTTGTTCTAGTTATATGATCTCAGTCTACTCTCGTAGAAGATCAGAATAACAAAAGCAGAAGTGTGTATGTCGCCCTTACATATTGGTTTCAATGACAATTTAATTACCAAATTTTTAGAAAACATGCTTGTTGACATTGTTAACATGCTTGTTAACATTGGAAAACAAGGGCAGCACGGTGGCCTAGTGGTTAGCACAACCGCCTCACGGCGCTGAGGTCCCAGGTTCGATCCCGGCTCTGGGTCACTGTCCATGTGGAGTTTGCACATTCTCCCCATGTCTGCATGGGTTTCGCCCCCACAACCCAAAAATGTGCAGAGTAGGTGGATTGGCCACGCTAAATTGCCCCTTAATTGGAAAAAATAATTGTGTAATCTAAATTTAAAAAATAAAATAAAAATGATAACATTGGAAGACAATAATTTTTCAAATAAATCATTTGGCACACCTCTACCTCAAGACATCACTTGAAAATGCTGCACTAAAAAGAGAACAATTGCAGGGCATGAATTGACAGAACAAAAGTGAACAAACATAGGGCGCGATTCTCCGGAATAATTTCTAAGTGTTGTAGCTAGGGGGAACTGCAGTGATCTTCCCGGAGCTCGGCCCAGCTCGGCCCACTTAACGAGGCCTCATGGCTTCTCGCCGCAAATGAATGCTCACCAGCTGATTCGCCGGCTGATACCCCAAGATTTGGGTATGCAGACCTGGGGAAGTTGCTAGACACTGTGGAGGCCAGGAGGGAGACCCTGTTCCTCTAAGAGTCCAGGAGGGTCAGCCATAGGGCAGCCAGCCTGGGCGGGATGACATTTCCCCCTTTTAAAATAAATTTTGGAACGTGGCTATATATGCATGCATAACTATGTACAAGTGGGGAATGAATGAACATATGTACATGGGAAGGTGTCTATCGTGCAGATACAGAGCAAACTGAACAAAATTTACAAGATTTAAGTCTATAGATTCAGTCTTTGTGGTGGGCGGCGAATTCTCGCCGATCGCCGCAGAGTTGGAGGGGGGGACGCCGGCACCTGGACAGGCGGGATGGCTGCCATCTCGGTGGCCTTGTGGACAAGACGTCTGGAGGCGGCATGATGACATGCGGAGAAGTGCGGTCGGGTAGTGGGCAGGGAACTTTACACAGCGCCCTCCTGTTGCACCATAAAATGGAGCCATCAGCCATTTGGCCAACGAAAGACCTGGGAGCAGCCTGTCTGACGACAACAGCTGGGGCTGACCAACCTCCCTCAGGCAGCTGAACGAGAACAACATTGTCTGGAGCCAGCGCAGGCAGATCCGTGGCATGAGCATCATACGTGATCTTTTGCTGGTCCCTGGATCGCTGCACTTTCTGCAGCACCGTGAGGTGGTCAAGGTCTAAAACATGGATGGCTGGAACAGTCGTCCTCAGGTTGCGGTTCATGAGCAACTGCGCCGGAGACAAACCAGTCGACAGAGGGGTTGCCCTGTATGCCAATAGCGCCAGGTTGAAATCCGAGGCTGAGTCTGCAGCCTTGCACAGCAACTGCTTGACAATATAGACCCGTTTCTCGGCCTTCCCGTTTGATTGTGGGTAATGGAGACTGGATGTGATGTGACTAAAGTGGTAGGACCATGCAAAGTCGGACCACTCTTGGCTGAAGAAACATGTTGTCACTCATTACCGTGAGTGGTATCCCATGCCTGGTAAACATCTCTTTGTAGGCTTTGATGACAGACTTGGACGTGAGGTAGCTGGATAAGTAGTCGACCAGGAGCACATAATCACGCCCATTGGCACAAAAGAGGTCTATCCCCCACCTTGGACCACGGAGAGGTAACAATCTTGTGCTGTTGCAACGTTTCCTTGGGCTGAGCTGGTTGAAACTTCTGGCATGTTGTGCAGTTGAGGACTGATTTGGCAATGTCCTGGCTGATGCCAGGCCAGTAAACTGACTGCCGAGCTCTGTGTCAATATTTCTCAACCCCCAGGTGACCCTCATGGATCTGTCTGAGTGTGGTGGTATGACTAGGAGGTTTACGGTACCTCAGAGTAGTGCTGCCATTGGTGCAGAGGACTCGCTGCCCATTGGCTCAGGCAGGTCATGTGTCTCTCTGCCAATTGGCTGAGGCTAGTCATGTGACTGCTCGCCGATTGGCCGAGAGGCCGGTAGCCCCTCCTATGAGGCGGAGTATAAGAACCCGTAGCAGCCGGCAGTCGGCCTTTCTCTGTAAGTCGACTGCCGGGCACGCAACTAGTTCATTAAAGCCTGATATTTGGAACTTCTTCACGACTCGAGTCCAATTGATGGGACATCACTGAGCACCATGTTTTGCATGATGTGGGGAATGACGATTCTATCTAGTTTAAGAAGGATCCCCTCAACAACCGTCAGCTCATCCTTAACGTTGAAGAACTGGGGGAACTGCCTGTCTGCATCTCATGATATACGTGAGTGGATATTATGACACCTCCCGCAGTGTTCAATCACAGTGTCCAGCCATCAACGTGTGATTGGGATGCTAGGCAATGACTCCCACATGCAACATAGTTCGCCTACCCACAGGAATCCTGGGTAGTGTGAAGTGCACACTTAACCACAATTTTCAATTCCCTATTAGCAACAGCCTGGTGGTGCTGTGCGTAGTTGCCCCCCAGCACCTCCCCCACCATCCCATAGTGGCCCACCCCTGTGGAGGCTCCCGTGGCTCTCCAAGCCCCCCCCACCAAACACTGGAGTGGCAAGCCCAGCGCCCCTGTGTCTTTGCCTGTGAGCAAAGATGGCTAATTACCCCCTCAGCTCCCCACAGAAGCCCTTCCACCAAATTCCTGTTTTTCAAAAGTAGTACTCATCGGCACCAGCATGACCACTTGCTGGGGAAGCCGCTGATGATGGGAGGCCGTTGGATATGGGGTGGCTCTCGTTAATTTTATGGAAATTGGTCTTAAATGGTGATAATTGGTTTCGAACAATGCGATAGCGAGATCCCTATTTCGCCTCTGGGAGCGGGCGGGTTGCATCGCAAACTGTTTGGCATCTAGCGCAGTTCTCGTTTTCTGCCTCTCCTGCTATTCGCCGGCCTCTTTTCGCTTGAGCGAGAGCGTAACTAGGTCGGAGAATCGCGCCCGTAATCTGCTGTCCGTGCAAACAGTAAATACTCCACATCACTCATCAGAAAAAAAGAGGAGGTAACACTGTAGTTCAGACAGCCATGCCAATGAATTCCAATCATAGCTGCATCTCAATTAATATACAAGATTAAATGAACATTTTCCGATGAATACTGCTAATTCAATCATTTCCTATTTCAACTATTGGCAAAGAACAATTTAATATTATAAATGATTAAAACATTCTGAATGCACTCATGAGCAAAGAAAGCCAACATTGAAACCTAAAATGTAGATTTGCAACTCAGGCAACTGCGAGGCAGTTAATAGCAATCACTTGTCAAAGCTATGATTTTATGAAAATATTGGCAGCAGGAAAATAATCAATGCTGTGACTATTAACTGTAGCTCAGTGTAATGAGTAAATTTACAAAAACAGAAAACAGCATTATAATATCCCACACATTGTCTTCCCTGGGACCCTCGCCGAGTACGGGCTCCCCCACTGAGGGGCGGGAGCGATATTAACCATTGTATGAAAGATCAGCCAATAAGGCAGTGACCAGGAGAGAAACTCGGTCGGGATCTACTGGGCAGTGCATTTATCCTTACAGTGAATAAATCAAAGTTCTTTATTTTACTCAGTGTGGATTGACTTCCCGTGTGCTTATTAAAAGCATCAAATCATGTGACTGGCATCTACCATCCGGAGTCATGCATGATCATTGTTCAGGAAGTATGTCAGAATAACAAGCACACATGGAACTATGGCTTTTCATGATCCATTATCTTCAGGATAAGATAGAATTAAAAATCAAAGAAGAAAATTGCAGCATAAATTACAGAAGAGGCAGTTGCTGTTTTCCCATGAATATTAAGTACCTTTGGTGCTTTTACATCAGGGAAAAGACAGATGCCTGAATTTTCAAGATGGTGGGTGCCGGACTCGGAATGGAACACATCCCAAAGAATCCACAGAATCCCTACAGTGCAGAAGGAGGCCATTTGGCCCATTGGCTGTGCACCAACCCTCCGAAAGAGCACTAGGCCCACGCCTCTGCCCTATCCCCATAACACCGCACATTGATCTTGGCCGATCCACCTAACCTACACATTTTTGGAGATTAAGGGGCAATTTAGCGTGAACAATCCACCTAACTGGCACACCTTTGGACTGTGGGAAGAAACTGGAGCACCCGGAGGGAGCCCACGCAGACATGGGAAGAGCAGCAAACTCCACACTGACAGTCACCCAAGGCCAGAATTGAACTCCGGTCCTAGGTGCTGTGAAGGAGCAGTGCGAACCATTGTACCGCTATGCCGTCCCTTCACTCCAGCAGGTCAGATGCCATTTCATGCTCTAATGAGCAGAAGGTGGGACAATTGCCCCTCACCAGAAGGAAGGACTGCCTCTGATTGACTGGCAGCTTTCCAGTCTTTCCAGGAACTGCGCCAGGGTGGCTGGAAGAGGCACAGCATGTAGCAATCTGGATCAAAATGCCAGGCATGATGGGTTGAATGGCCTTCTTCTGTGTTGGTAAGCTTGTATGTTTCCGTGGAAGCACATTCAAAGCCAAATTGGATGTTATTGTAGATGAGAATGCTTCAAATAATTTCCATTTACCATCTTTGTTATTGATCTACATACTGAGGAACACCAAATGACATTTCATCCATCTGACAAAATAAACAAAATATTCTTCTATTGAGTTCGTTCCTAATAATAACATTTAGGGCTGGATTCTTCAGTTCCCCAGTATTTCTCGACGGTGTGCTGTTCGCTAGCAGCGGGATTCCGTCTTCCCGTTGCTTATCAATAGGTGTTCCCCTTGAAGCCACCCCACTCCGCCGGGAAACCGTGGGCCGGGGGTGGGGAGGGGGCGCTGCGGTAGGAAAAGTGAACCGCACCAGCTGGAGAATTCCAGCCTTTGTCTTCAAAACGGTGAATCTATTGGTATTGCACCTTTTATTTTCTATGTGTTTTTTTGTCAATTGCTATTTCTGTTCCTTTGCATGATGTTATGACCTGATGAGGGACTGATAACTTGGTGTTTAAAATAGACAAATTTTGAAATCCAGATATTTACTGAGATAAAAAGCCGAATTCCACAGTTTTTAACTGATAAAATAAATGTTGCCAGATAAAGTCAGAAAAGTACATCAATTTATAATGTCTATCTTATACACTAGCATTTAGAACTAACATGTGGTAAATATGCATTAACAGACAAGCTGTAGCCAAACACACCACTGCACATACCAGATGCGACCACAAGGCAGATTCCATATATTTCTCAGCAATCCACCCAGCTATCAGTGAGCACTTTGACTCACAATATCTTGTTAAAACTCTGTCTCCCTCACAAGGAATCTCTTTGCTTTCAAAGATATATGGTGCGCCTCAATGGGCTCGTCATGCCTGATTTGGCACTACCAGAGTGCCAGGTTGGCAGTGCCAAGCTGCTTGGGTGCAAGGTTGGTAGAGCCAGGGGTTGGGCCCGGGAGGGCCTTGCCCATAAGAGTGTGTGAGGGAGGGGTTTGAGGGCCCCAGAAAAGTTTGGGACGGCGAAGAGAGGGGGTTCCTGAATGCCGGGTTGGGGGGGGGGGCGGGGGAGGAGGGGCTGAAAGGGTAGGGGGGGTTACAGATATCAGCACAGCCATCCAAAATGGTGCCCTGACCTGTGAGGAGTTGGCGCTGCTGGCAAAGGTGGCTCAACAGTGGAAGACGGCTACCTTATTTTAGCTTTGATGGGGAGAAACTCCTCAATGCCAAAAAAGAAGCAGCAAAGTGCCATTGAACAACAGGGTCATTCTCGGCACTACAGCCATGGAGCCATGGAGCCACTGCAGCCATGGAGAAACACTCCGCCAAACGCGCCCGAAAGTGCACTTTAACTTTCTTTTCAGGAATCTCCCCATAACCTCTGAATTTCCTCAAAAGCCACTCTGCCTTGGACTGCCTCAACCACTGCTCACCTCCCAGTGGTTCAATCTCTCCTCCTGAGACTGTGTTGCACAGATTTCACAAAGCTGCATTCCTGCCTCCAAACAGGAGGTCACTTACAACTATTTTGCAGACCAGACCGCTAGCTTCCCGAAGCTGGCACTGTCCCAAGCTTTCTCTGACCACCAATCTCCCAGCTGCACCAAGCTATAAATGATTCCCAAGGTTTTCCTGAGCCCTAACTCTCTCCAGTACCGAAGACCTCATATCACCTTTTCAACTCTCCAGCACTTCTCTTGAGCCCTAACTGCCTAGAACCTGCTAACAGCTCCCTGGGCCTCTCTATGAGCTGCAAGCTACACAAGGTTCAAACTGCAAAGACGCCCCTCTCCCACAGATACATTGAAACCAGAGAAACCTCTTAAGATCCATCAATCTCCATAAGGACATATTCTTTCAGGGTTCACTGAAGGCTTTTTATTCTGATTTAGTACTAATTCCCAAAACAAAATATATCTCTGGACTGATGCGACCATCAATTCACATGAGACGATGAGTAGAAGTGACCAGTGGTTTTAATACGCTAGATCTGTGGCTGCCTGCAACTGCTCTGTACTGAGTGCCGCCGACAGGCTTACAGGTTTATATTCCACCCCTGAGGGGGCGGCGCCACAGGCGGAGCCCACAAGGGCATCAACATAATACAACACAGTACATTGGTGAATTGTAATAGCATACGTTCACCACATTCACCCCCTGTTAAAAAATTGAAGTCCAGCGGGGGTGAAGTGGGCTCACAGATCGAGTCTGTCCGGCGCCTTGATCGTTCTCTGTGATCGCCTCAGCTCCGGCTTCGCTGCGTGCACGGGTGTTGAGCTCGTCGCTACGGGCACGGATGTTGGGCTCGTTGACTCTGGGAGCGTGTCGTCTGGAGCTGCCTCACTGTAGGTCGGCAAGACCCAGAGGCAGATTTCCTGGGGAAGACAAATAGGCGGTCATGAAGGGGCCCGTTTGTGGCTGTGCAGAGGAGCGACATAATGGAGTGGAGGGCATTGGGGAGGACCTCCTGCCAGCGTGAATCTGGGAGACTTCTAGACCGTAGGGCCAGAAGGATGGCCTTCCATACTGTCGCGTTCTCCCTCTCCACCTGTCCGTTTCCCCGGGTGTTGTAGCTGGTAGTCCTGCTCGAGGCAATGCCCTTACCGAGCAGGTACTGACACAGCTGATCGCTCATAAATGAGGAGCCCCGGTCACTGTGGACTTAAGTGGGGAAACTGAACAGGGTGAAGATGCTATGCAGGGCCTTAATGACACTGGCCGCGGTCATGTCGGGGCATAGGATGGAAAAGGGGAAACGGGAATACTCGTCAACGATGTCAAGAAAATACGTGTTGCGGTCAGTGGAGGGGAGGGGCCCTTTGAAATCAAGGCTGAGGCACTCAAAAGGGCGGGATGCCTTCACCAGGTGGGCCTTGTCTGTCCGATAGAAATGCGGCTTGCACTCAGCGCAGACTTGGCAGTCCCTGGTCATAGCCCTGACCTCCTCAGTGGAGGAGGGCAGGTTGCGGGCCTTGATGAAGTGGAGAAGCCAGGTGACCCCCAGGTGACAGAGGTCATTGTGGAGTCAGTCATCCTGCGCGCTGGCGCATGTGCCTATGGACAGGGCATCTGGGGGCTCGTTGAGCTTCCCCGGACGATACACAATATCGTAATTATAGGTGGAGAGTTCGATTCTCCACCTCAAGATTTTATCATTCTTGATCTTGCCCCGCTGTGTGTTGTTGAACATAAAGGCTACCGACCGTTGGTCAGTGACGAGGGTGAACCTCCTACCGGCCAGGTAGTGGCTCCAAAGCCGCACAGCTTCCACAATGGCTTGAGCTTCTTTTTCGACCGAGGAGTGTTGAATTTCAGAGGCGTTGAGGGTACGGGGAAAAAAAGGCCACGGGCCTGCCTGCCTGGTTAAGGGTAGTGGCCAGGGCGACATCTGACGCGTCGCTCTCCACCTGGAAGGGGATGGACTCGTCCACCGCATGCATCGTTGCCTTGGTAATGTCTGCCTTGATGCGGCTGAAGGCCAGGCGGGCCTCAGTCGTCAGGGGGAAGATGGTGGCTTTAATAAGTGGACGGGCTTTGTCCACATAGTTGGGGACACACTGGGCATAATATGAAAAGAACCCAAGGCATCTTTTCAGGGCCTTGGGGCAGTGGGGATGGGGGAGTTGCAGGAGGGGACACATGCGGTAGGGAGTCGGGCCCTAGGACTTTATTTTCCACGACATAGCCAATGGCTAGTCGGGTTGTGCAGAAGACGCATTTCCCCTTGTTGTAGGTGAGATTGAGGGCTTGGCAGTTTGGAGGAACTTCTGTTAGCGTCGTGCTGATCATGGCCACAGATGGTGACAAGTACAGGAACGTGGCCCGCAGCCCGTACTGATCCACCATTCGGTCCATCGTTCTTTGGAAGACCGAGACCCCGTTGGTGACGCCGAAGGAGACCCTGAGGAAGTGGAAGAGGCGGCCGTCTTCCTCAAAGACCGTGTAGTGGCGGTCATCCCGGCGGATTGGAAGCTGGTGTATGCGGACTTCAGATCTACCGTGGAGAAAACTCGGTAGTGTGCAATCTGATTCACCAAGTCTGCTATACGGGGGAGGGGGTACGCATCGAGTTGCATGTACCAATTTATGGTTGGGCTGTAGTCTACAACCATTCGGTTATTTTCCCCGGTCCTGACGACCACCACTTGGGCTCTCCAGGGGCTATTACTGGCCTCGATGATCCCCTCCCTCAAGAGCCGCTGGACCTCCGAATTGATAAAAGTCCTGTCCTGGATACTGTACCGCCTGCTCCTGGTGGCGATGGGTTTACAGTCGGCGGTGAGGTTCGCGAAGACCGAGGGAGGGGCGACCTTAAGGGTCGCGAGGCTACATACGGTGTGAGGGGGTAGGAGCCCACCGAACTTCAGGGTCAGGCTCCTGAAGTTGCACTGGAAGTCCAGTCCCAACAGGAGAGGAGCGCAGAGATGGGGAAGGACATAGAGTTTAAAATTGGCGTACTCGGCGCCCTGTATCGCGAGGTTTGCGAGACAGTATCCCCGGATCTGCACTGAATGTGATCCGGAAGCAAGGGAGATTGTTTGGGATGCGGGGGAAATCTGGAGAGAACAGCGCCTTAATGTGCCTGGATGCATAAAGCTCTCCATGCTCCCAGAGTCAAACAGACAGGGCGTTTCATGCCCATTGATCCGGACGGTCATCATCGAGTTCTTGAGGTGCTTGGGCCATGACTGGTCAAGGGTGACAGCGCCGGGCTGCGCATAGACGGCATGGTCGGAGGTAGCGGGGTGGTTCCAAGATGGCGGCCCCCGTTGGTCACACGTGTCGGGTGGCATTGAAGATGGCAGCCAAGATGGCAGCCCCCATCGGCCGCATATGTTGGGCGGCGTTGAAGATGGCGGCCAAGGTGGTGGCCCCTATAAGTCGCACATGTCGGATAGGATTAAAGATGGCGGCCCCCACGGATAGCACAAGGTGGATGCTGTGTCAGAAGGGGGCGGTACCGGCAGGCACGCAGCCACGCTGCGGGGTCTGCGGGTCTGTGAGTCTGTGATTCGGGCCTGCGATTTAGGAGCTTTCAGTCGGGCCAAGCAGACTTTGGCAAAATGTCCTTTCTTGTCGCAGTCGCTGCCTGTCGCATTCCAAGCCGGGCAACGCTGCCTGAGGTGCTGGTTCTGATCGCAGAAATATCAGGGCAGCCTCCTGGGTTGGGCGGGCAGCTGTGCGGCACAGGCCTGGGACACCCTCGGGTCAGGTGACCATGAGGGAATCGCATGGTCGGAGGGGAAAGCATTTAGGCTCTGGAAAGCTACTTCTAAGGAGGTGGATAGTTTTACCTTCTCTTCTAGGTCGAGGACGCCCTTTTCGAGCAGGTGCTGTCTGACATAGCTGGACCCGACTCCAGCCACATAGGTGTCCTGGATGGTGAGTTCCATATGCTGCGAGGCCGTGATGTCCTTTTAATTGCAGCTTTGTGCGAGTACCCTCAGGTCGTGTAGGTATTCCTCCAGCGATTCCCCGTGGCGTCGACGACGAGTGGTGAGGAGATGCCGCGCGAACACTTGGTTCACTGGCCTCACGTAATGTCTTTTTAGGATCGCGACCACGTCTGCGTACGTGGTCGCTTCCTCGATTAGTATGGAGATTCTGTGGCTCACCCGGGCGTGGAGGAGACTCAGCTTCTGTGCCTCAGTGACGGCGGGCGAGAGGCGGAAAGGTAGGCCTCAAAGCAGCGGAGCCAGTGCAAAAAGATTCCCTTGGCTTTCAGAATGTGGGTCGAGTTCCAGTCGGTCAGGTTTGAGGGCAGCTTCCATTGCGATATCTTAGTGTATTAAATTGATGCGACCATCAATTTACACGAGACGATGAGTAGAAATGAACAGTGGTTTTAATACGCTAGATATGTGCCTGCCTGCGACTGCTCTGTACTGAGTGCCGCCTACAGGTTTATATGCCACCCCTGAGGGGGCGGAGCCACAGGCGGAGCCCACAAGGGCATCAACATAATACAACACAGTGCATTGGTGAATTGTAATAGCATATGCTCACCACATGGACAACTTGTTTTTTCAAATAATATGGACATCACATCGCTGGCTAAGTAAGCCCACATGCTGTTTAATGACTCTGTCTTCTACTCTGACTCTATTAAACAAATATAGGTAAACATTTGAACTATCATTTCTTCTAGGTGTTCTGGCAATCTCTGAAGCTCATCGTTTTAGCTACCTTACCCTCATAACAACAGTATACCCAGAATTAAACATTGGGTCGGAGTTTCTGCCCCCGTGCCCTCACACCACCCCCCGCAGCATATTCCGTGGCGGTGGACGTGGCTCCTTATTGACTGTTGGGAAGATCTTCCAGTCTCCCTGCTGTCAATGGGGGTTCCCGTTGTTCACCCCCTCTGCCGCTGGGGATCCATCCGGCAGGAATGGCTGGAAAGTCTCGCCCATTATCTCTCAAATATGAACATGAACCATGAACTCAATATTCATCACAAACATAAGGAAAAGTCAAGTTTAAACGTCTGCTGTGCCGCAGGCTTCCTTTACGCATTTACTTTCTGCAGTGGATATGGTCACACCACTGCATCATGAATTGTCAAAGCTCACAGAGTAGTTTTACTTCACTTCAATCAAAGACCCCTCCCACCCGGCTTACTCACTCTTCCAACTTCTTTCATCGGGCAGGAGATACAATAGTCTGAAAACATGAACGAGCAGACTTAAAAGCAGCTTGTTTTGAAGACTGGGCTAAATCGTTGGCTTTTAAAGCAGACCAAGGCTGGCCAGCAGCACGGTTCAACTCCCGTACCAGCCTCCCCGAACAGGCTCCGGAATGTGGCGACTAGGGGCTTTTCACAATAACTTAATTGAAGCCTAATCGTGACAATAAGCGATTTTCATTCATTTTTCATTCATTCCCCGCTGTTACCAGACTCCTAAATGACCCTCTTATGGACTGACCTCATTAACACTACATCCCTGTATGCTTCACCCGATGCCGGTGTCATGTAGTTACATTGTGTACCTTATGTTGCCCGAGTATGTATTTTCTTTTATTTTATTTAATTTTCACATACTTAATGATCTGTTGAGCTGCTTGCAGAAAAGTACTTTTCACTGTACCTCGGTACACGTGAGAATAAACAAATCCATCCATCCATATACATTCTCTGGAGGGAAATATATATTAATTAACAAAAGGCTTAAAACTTACAGACAATCATAAAAACCTGAGAACTAGGAGTAGAATAGGTGGCATTTTTCAGAATGCGAATTGAGCATTTTATACTTTTGTTGCTTCTGCGCTGCTTATCGTATTCCTTGTAGAGCAAATAAAATTATGGTAATCTACTTTAATATTATGTTAAAACATGAACTTGAAAACAGGAGGTGGTACCAATGCCTCTGGGATTCATGACCACTGCAGGAGAACTGCACAAGACAACTCATGGCCTGTTCAAGTATGTTAGCTAATTTAGTAAAAATTAATGGGAAATTCTAATTTAATATCAAACTATGTACAGTTTTGGGAGTGGTCCGTGCACACTAGGAATTGGATTGATAATCATTTCAGTAGTTTGAACCCAGGGGTGGGATTTCCACACAACCCGGCGCATGTTTCGTCACGGCAGAGGTGGCTTACCATTGGCTGACACAGGTTCCTCTGGTCTCGTTGATGTCAATGGGGTTTCCCATCGAATGCATCCCCAGTCTGTCGTGAAACATGCAGCGGGGTTACAGCGTCGGCGAGACCAGAAGATCCCAACCTTGTGAACAGCCGGAAGGTTTTGGCCCAGGAAACATTTATCTCATCGGTCTCGTCTAAATCTGAACCAAGCCACAAAGGCAAAATGTGTAATTTCCTTTTATTTAAATAAATACAGGTAGTCCTTGGACTTAGTACGCAATTGGTTCCTAAAAACCATGTTGTATGACGAAACACTGTAAGTCGGAACCAATTTTCCCATAGGAACAATGGTCCAAATGGGGGATTGGTTCCTGAACCAAGGTTGGAAATCACAGATGGGGGGTCCTACGATGTTAAATACTCTCGAACCTTGCCGTGTCAAGTCGTTGAGGTGACTGTTGATGCCTGCACACCTCAGCACGTGTTCCTCGGTTAATGAGGGGAATATAGTGAAGCTATTCGATCACTGTCCGTTGTTTGCTTAACCTTGAACTTCTGAGAGTCTGAGCACATATTAAGTACAATGTAAGTGCATAACTGTATTAAAATCGCACTTACTGTGCCAAAAGAATTGACAGAATAATACATTCATTTACAATAAAGTTCAACCTGTCTAGCCATACAGGTGGACAGCACAGAACATCAATGTGCACATATGACCGTGCTGGTGTGATGTCATGAAGTCAAAAACAATATTGTAAATTCAAAGTGAGGTGTCAATTTATAAATATTGTAAGTGCTGTTCATCGTAACTCAAATGTCAGAAAGTCGAGGACTGCCTGTATATTGATTGATTTAAAAACGTTGTTTTTGCATGAAGGCCAGACAGCACAATAATTAAAAGAGCATTTTCTGCTCTGAGATAAATTCCACTTGGAATCATATTTGAAAGTTTGGCCAGGGCCAACACCGTGGGTGGTCCTCCTGTTGTTAACTGAACTCTAGTGTAGGAATAATCATAGAATACACTCAGGAAAATGTAGGTCAATGAATCTACAGTCAGGCTATGATCTCCAGTTCCAGCAAACCTAATACAGAAAGCCTTGATAATCTGGACTGGGTAGTAAAATGAAATTGGATGCCATGTTTGCCGACATTCCACAGTGGCGACGCTTTGGGAAGTACATGCATGACTATTAGCCACTTTGAAACATCACAAGGATGTGAAACAAGTTGTATAAATAAAGTACTTTCTTTAACCCTACTCTCACATAAGGGATTAATATATTTCAATATCTTGCTTTGTTCCCTTTGAAAACATTTTTTTGCAAGAAACTGACCTGGTACTTAATGTTTTCGCACAAATAAGCTGCAAGCAGTATTTATATACACAATATTAAATAATGCTAATTCAGAGTTCCAGTTTCAGTCCATAAACCAGGCTCATTAAGTTCTTTCCATCTAATTTGTTTTGGATCCTGAGAATTTCCTTTGTGTAGGAACAGTAACTTACAAAGCCACCTTCTTGTTCACTCATCAGTCAGGTTGCAGATGTATTTTTTCTGCAGTGTGAAGAACTTGGGGGGTATAAAACATTAATTCACAAGTAAGATCCTAAGCTACTTGTTAAAGCCAAGGCAAGTAGGGCAGCACGGTAGCATGGTGGTTAGCATAAATGCTTCACAGCTCCAGGGTCCCAGGTTCGATTCCCGGCTGGGTCACTGTCTGTGTGGAGTCTGCACGTCCTCCCCCTGTGTGCGTGGGTTTCCTCCGGGTGCTCCGGTTTCCTCCCACAGTCCAAAGATGTGCGGGTTAGGTGGATTGGCCATGCTAAATTGCCCGTAGTGTCCTAAAAAAGTAAGGTTAAGGGGGGGTTGTTGGGTTAGGGGTATAGGGTGGATACGTGGGTTTGAGTAGGGTGATCGTTGCTCGGCACAACATCGAGGGCCGAAGGGCCTGTTCTGTGCTGTACTGTTCTATATTCTATAAGTGTTGCAGCCACAGGGTTCTCAGCTGACAGAGTGAAATTTGCAGCCAAATACATCCGGCAGTATATCTCTGGTCTTACATTTTACAATGTCAGACTGGGTAGTACAATAGAATGACAGCCTAAATTAACTCTATTAACTGTGCCAAATCCCTTATCTAACACTTCACTTATCTTTCACAGTTCGGCTTCCTTTGCACAATACATTCCCAGCATGCAATTATTTCTGCCCACTATTTTCCTTGCAAAAATTGCATTATGTTTGTAATTAAGTACTTAACCATTTTTAAATTGAGTGATTATCAACACAATGATGACCACATACATTCACTGCATTGAGAGTACATCCCTGTAGGCTCTGGTGGGTGGGGGACATGGGTTGTGATGAGTTGCCATTAAGTTGGCATAGGCACTATAATAAGCCATTGCGGTGGGTAGGGGGCAGAGGTTGGCATGGAGAGTATGAGGGTTATATAAGGTGGGTGGCGGTGAGGGCTGCATGGATGTATCGTGTTTTGACCTTTTTTTAAACTTTGGGCACAGTGCCAGCGTGATGAATAATTTCGGTAACTGCTGTAACTGTACCTTGCCTTGAATACATTGGCCCTTTAAGACCGGGCTTGGAACCCTGGTGGACTCTGCCTCTGGCTCCTCCCCCAGGAAACGGTATATAAGGTGATGCTCACTAGGCAGCATGCTGTGACCACACTTCTCGGCAGCTGTCCGGTTCTCTGGTAATTAAAGCCTTTGAATTACCAATCTTCTCTCCTGTGTCATAATTGAGGGTATCTTAGCCAGAGTGCTGAGGCAGGCCCATCGCCAGCCCACCTCCGCACCCGGCATCCTCCTTCCCAGGCTGCCTGTCCCAACTTCTACTACAACCCCCACCGACTGAAAATCTGGTGTCTGGCCAGCCATTTTTAAAGATCGGGTTCACAGAGCCGGGAATTCTCCCATCGAAAATCTGGGCCTGAATGTTCTAGATGGATAAATCCAGAATGGAGAAAGTATGCTCCACACAGGTTTACAGCTGCTATGTGACATAACTGGTTAATGAATACAATTATAACAAGTCAATTGTTTTCTACCAGTGCACTCTACTAAGGAGATTTTGTGGCTCCAATAATTTTAAAATAGGCTATTGATGTTATGCACAGCCAATGTCACAAAGCTAAAGATTGTAGAGTTACTTCAAAGTACAAAAAGATACCCCCGCCTTCTATCAATAGCATATTGCTTTAATGAGATGAATTTTAATATTTGCAGCATATAATCTGTAGATGGGAAATCTTTAGGAGCAATTCGGCATTATTAATGAAGACTGCACTGAGTATTTAAATGTCAGTTTTGTTACAATGTAATAAAATGCATAAACAGGCAGTCACAAGAAGAGCAGAATCTTATCGTAGCACAAGGTACATTATATTTGCTTTTAAAATTAAAATATTGCTTATACTCTCATGACTAAATCTAAGTTGGCTAGAATTTATGACCACAAACAGCATGATTACATCTAAAAAAAGAGGTAGAATTTAAGAGAAACACTCTTGGATAATGATCAAACATGCTTTCCCTTTGTGACATTTTATTTGTAGAAAAACTGGAGAAAATGAATGTCTTCAGCTTTCTGTTCAAATTAAGTAATGCCATGTTCCATCAGAGCGGAGATTATCTGCTGCCCAAAACAAAACATCATTTACATTGGCTTTGCCCCTTCACATTAACAGACAGCTTCTGAGATTTATTTTACTGTTTACTGTTTTATAAAAGCCAAAGTGAGAAGAGCATTGCCAGGATTTTTAAACCAATAATACAGAAAGCATTACACTACCATAATTAGAAGAGTTCTGGGTCTGCTCATGCCGTCAGATTCGTCCAGTGGCAAAAATTCAAGTGACAATTGCTCCTGGTGCTGGGTGCAGATATGTGAACAGTTCCTCTGAACCACGGAACGAAAGGCTTCAAGCAGAACAATGCTGGCAGTGCAACCCATATCGGCATCCTGAAGCCTACAGAATCACTTTTTCAATGCTTATGCTATATCCGAGAGACAGTGAAACCTTGTCCCTGAAACCAGCCTACATTGCAGCTGCAAGCACACAGCTTTCCAATCTGGATCAGCTTTCAGGTCAGCTGACAACAAGCAACTACGCTGCTTTGATGCACTGTAAACTAATGCCAGGCACAGCTGGAATATGCTGTACATAAACGGCACTCCGTTTCCTAATAGCCAAGGCTCAAGCAGTGTTTCTGACACAAGAGCATCAGAATATACCAAACACACCAGCATTCGGGGATTTATTTTGCAAAAAGGCAGCTAATGAAGTAATGACTACTGCTGAAGACTGAAATAATTCCAACTGATCTACAATTGTATTTGTCACAAGGTAACGATGATGCTGATGAAGTAGGCATCAGATGCTGTTGCTAGCATTAACATCAGAATGTGCTTCTAATACTACGGGTGTTCTGTTTCTCTCATTTAGAACTCTTCAGTTCTGTATCAGAAAATTATGCTCCCTAAACAAACAGCTCTGGTGTTGCTTGTGGAAATTTCCTTTCAATGGCTCAGTTGTTTTGGGCCCACACATGCAGATGCTTTGCAGACTAATCAATTTTAAGTAAACGCAGAAGGCTTTCTTCCATGAAACATGGACCAATTAAATTTCACAGCAAACTGCCACAGCACTCGTCCTTTCACAAACAAGCAGAAATGGAATACTTTGAGAGGCTTATGCCAAGAACTGCATGATAATGGGAAGATGTCACTGACAGTTAACAGCATATGACTGTAAAGCAGTAAGGAACAAAGGCTACAGTATTAAAAAGATGCTGAAAAGTTGCGTTTTGGTAAAGTTGCGAAGCAGTGACCACTGCGAGTTTTATGTGCATTTGGCTGAGGCATCCTCTGCTGTACAGTATTTCCTGCAACATGATAGTTACTGGAGGGAAAACTCCTTGCTGACTTAATGCATTCTTGTGTATATTTAACAATACTGACTTTTGTTCATAGGACACCTTCACACATCACAGGAGAATAAACTGATAAAAACTGATGCCAATGTCCATTTCCAACATTGTGTCAGGTAATGAGTTGCATGGTATTAGCCAATGGGTTGGAAGATGAATGACATAAAGATAGTTATATGTAAGTTATGTGTAAAATCAATTCCAGCCTTTCAGAAGACCAGACGTCACGAGTGTATGATGGGGGAAATTACCTAACCATCTCTATTTTGGTTGAAAATAACAATGACACCATATGCATCCCTTCAAGGGACCTCAGAGAAGTAAAAATGTACAGAGAATTAAGAACGGAATTCTGCAGCTCTCACTTTCTCTTTTTCTCTGCAGAATGCACTTAAATACTTTTGATGTGGTCCAAGAGCTGTCAGTCATAGCTATATGTTTAAAAACATTGTGGTTAGTTTCACAGCAGGGTACTTGAGATCCATTCAAGCATGAAGGGAAATGAAATTAAACAATTCAGACAGCTGGCTGTCTGCAAGGTGTCAATCACGGCCTAGAAAAACTAATTTCCCATTGATGAAAATGAAAGCCTTGGAGATCAAAAATCTAAGTGGGTTTAAACCCAGCTGATGTGGTTTTCATTTTCTAGAAATTTACAACTACTGCTTTCTCTGCTTAAACCAGCAGGTTAGGACACAGGTGAGTTTAAAAGCAGTGATTGCTCTCTAGCTTCCAGGCAAGGTTCTCTGGAATAGGGGGAGAGGGGGTTTCTGGAGGGGGCCTCTGTTATGGGGGAGGGGGTTCTGATTGGGGTCTGTGTAATGGGGGCTGTCTGGTGGGGTTCACTGTAATGCGGGGTCTCATGGGGGCTCTATTATGTGGCAACTTTGGCTGGGCTTTCATATGGGGGGTCTCTTGTGAGTGGGCTCTCTTCCGGGGGTTTCTGGTAGGGGTCTGTGTAATGGGGGTCTCTAGTGGGGTATTCTGTAATGGGGGCCTCTGGTGTTGTGTCTCTCTTATGGGTGGACAGTGGGGGATGGGTCGGATCACCCTCCTACTGTTGGGGGGGGGGTGGGGGGGCTGACCCAGTTACTCCAGTGGTGGGGGGAGCGGAATTGGATTGTGGGCAGGAGGAGGGCCAGCCACTGAACCTCATTATTGGCCCACCTAAGCAAAATGGCAGCCCAGTAGCAAGATTTGTGAGGGAAATCCCGGCATGCATAAATTCGCATTGCAAGGGATAGTGAATCGGCTCAGGATTCCTGCTCCCAGCACGAGTGCAAATCAGAAGCGCTTCATATTAAACATCAGTCTCCCAAACGGAGAATCCAGCCCTCTATCTACTCTCCTGGCACAGGTGCTGCTCATTTTTCAACCTTATTGTTCCAGAGATGAGTTGCTCAGCGAGCCAGATGCGCACACTGCCCTGGATAAAGTCAAGGGGTGAGAGTGAAGGACCAGTCAAGCACGGGTCAGAAGAAAACAAGAATATTTTAAATGTGGTATCACAGCAAAACATTTTTGTTTAAAATTCCTTTGACTGGATTCTACCACCTAAAGGCGGGAAGGCTGCCCTCACCCTGTCCCCCGCACCCCACTCCCCACACCTCACCCCCCACACCTCCACCGTCCCTCCACCAGCAACCTCACCTCCTGCCTCCACCCCGCCCCCTGCACTCACATAAAATATGGAGTGATGACATCAGGTTGGCAATCTGACATCATTCTCCTAATCTCCAGTAATATGGAAAGTAAGTGGAAGCCAAAATCAGAAGCCCAACCATCTTTTTTGCAAAAGACAATTAACAGGCTATTGAAAAAAAATGAAAAACTTTGCATGAAAAACACAGACTTGTGCACCTCGCTGTAATATTTTATCATCTGTACAGTGGAATTTAAAAGCATATTTTTAAGCATTAATAATGAAATGAAATGAAAATGAAATGAAAATCGCTTATTGTCACAAGTAGGCTTCAATGAAGTTACAGTGAAAAGCCCCTAGTCGCCACATTCCAGCGCCTGTTCGGGGAGGCTGTTACGGGAATCGAACCATGCGGCTGGCCTGCTTGGTCTGCTTTCAAAGCCAGCGATTTAGCCCTGTGCTAAACAGCCCCTCAGTAGAGAGGCAATTGTTTGCAATTTTACAATGCCCACTCCATTTTTCAGTCATCAACCAAGAACAAATTTGGGAATGATTTATGCCAGGTATGGTAATGTGGAAGGGTGGATGGAAAGGCCTTCAAACAAGACCATCGCTGTGAGTAAGAGCAGAGTGAAGGTTCTGAAGGTGCAAGTGTTCAGCTGTTATTAGACATTATTTCTTCACTTTTTGGCTGACATTACAAATAAAGAGATAGTGAGAGGGAAGGGAGCCTGGAGACAGGGCTATTGTAGAGGGCAAGCACCCCAACAGAGGAATTGAAGTTTGTTATCTCCAAGGGGATTGTGCACTCCAGAGGAGGAAATTAGTCCAGGCAGGTGTGGGACCTGTCAGCTATGGATGATGCCTTCCTTAAAGAGTGCCGTCACCAAATATAGATTTTAAATGAAGCTGCCACCAACCCAATGCCAGCATGTCCTTAAATGGATGGCCGTGGCCAGCTTCCAGTTCACGGCCCAACCCCTCTCCCACTGGATGTCCCACTATGCACATCCGGTTGAGCGTGGAGCCCCCCCCCCCCCCCCCCCCCCCCTTCCTAATGCTAATTCACTGGCCTTCCCATTGGTGGTCACTAATTTACCAGCAGATGCCTGATTCGCCTTGTTGAAAAGGCAGAGCAGGAGAATGTGGATCACACACTTCCTGTTCTGCCTCCCTCAACCCACAAAAAACAAAAATCAACCATTTTTACCCATTGGGTGGTGGGGATCTGTATCACACTGCCTGAAAGTGTGGTAGGCAGGAACCCTCACAACATTTAAGAAGCATTTAGATGAGCACTTGAAATGCCATAGCATACAAGGCTATGGAGCAAGTTCAAAATTGCATTAGAATAGTTAGGTGCTTGATGGCTAGCACAGACACAATGGGCCGAAGGGTCTCTTTCAGTGCTGTAAAACCCTTTGGGTGCAATTCAGCAGACTCAGCTTAAAGTCTACTGAATGGCATGTTTAGCGGGGTGTTTCTCGGTGGCTGCAGTGCTGAGAACACCCAGCGATCCAACAGCACTTTGCCGAATGTTTTGGCCATGGGCAGATATTCTCCACTGAGGCTGCACTAAGAGGGATTTCCTGCTGGCAAGAAAGGGTCCTCGCAGATTGGGGCACCATTTTGAAAGGCTGCTTCAATCTCCCATCCCCCACCTGGCACCTGGGTACCCTGGCACTGCCAACCTTGTGCCATCAGTGGGATGACTCTAAAACAATCTATCCGCTTATTTCTTTTCTGCCTATATTTTCATACTGCCTTTTAGCCGTCCTTTTGCCTTCCTATAATATTTTCCATGTTATTAAATCTGATATTATCATGTGCCCCCCCTTAAGCTCCAGCTTAGTTTTATTTTCCATTTTTCCACAAAACCTTCCCCTTTAATGTACACCAGTTTCACATTATAAGGATATATCTATTTTTATTCTATCCATTTATTTTTATAGCCCACAACGATTTTATTTTTCCTTTGCTATCTTTTTCGTCCAGTTAGTTTGGGCCATATTTCAAATCTCACTGAGTCTGATTGTTTATCAGTTCACTACCCTGATCGAAGGTTTCAAAATTTGAGTACATAATTTAGGCTCCACGTCAGTGCAATATTTGAGAAAGTGCTGCGCAGCTGGAAGTTGCGCTCTTTGAATAAGACAGGAAACAGAGTCTTGTCAGCCCTCAATATCTTAGGTAACTATTCAAAGAGAAGAATGGCCAACATTTATCCCTCAAGCAACATCACAAAAAAGAGATTACCTATTCAATCATCTCATTACTATCAATGGTACCTTGCTGTGTGCAAATTGTCTGTTGTGTTTCCTTGTATTTCAGCAGTAGTCACACTTCAGAACTACTTCATTGGCAGTGAAGTGTCAATGAAGAGAATGCAACTTCGACAGAGATATTTTGGTATTCTTCAAGTACAGTTATATTTATGATGATCTGAACTTCTCAGCCTTATAATGGTACTTGTGCGGTTATAGTTATTTAATCCATCAATGTGTCCAACAACGTTGAAATGAATGGCAAATAGGAATGCCATACCCAGTACTGAGCAGTGCTCCAGCTATAATAGAGTGGCTTATGTATGATTAATATAATTATAATTTGGATTGGTTATCATCCGAATGCAACAGAATGCAAATGATAGCGCCTGGTTTAGCACAGGGCTCAGTCGCTGGCTTTGAAAGCAGTCCAAGGCAGGCCAGCAGCACGGTTCAATTCCCGTACCAGCCTCCCCGAATAGGTGCCGGAATGTGGCGACTAGGGGCTTTTCACAGTAACTTCATTTGAAGCCTACTCGTGACAATAAGCGATTTTCATTTCATTTCATTTTTCATTAAGGCATCTTACTTGTTAAATAAATCAAGAACCCCATTCAGTTAGTATAACAAAAGTAATGAGAGTGTCTAAACTCTGCTGAACATAATCAACAGAGTTAATCTTAAATTCAATCATATTTACTCTGTTCAGACGCATAACAGGAAATTAGAATGTGCTTTTGAAGATCTGAATAGATTGCAACACCCAACTCTATTTACTACTCAACAGCTTTTTTTTAACCAACTCGGAAGCCATTCTAACTTCTGCTGTTGTTAGAAGTTTATTTATTTAGAAAAAGGCTATTAGCTCATGTCCTGACAAATCTGTAAAACTATAAGACACGAAATTGGAACTATGCAAGTTTATATGACATGCCAATTGTATTATTACTGTTAGTTATTAGCTTAAGTGGCCAAATCCAAAGGAAAGGAATTGTGTACAGTGCAGAGATAACCCATGTACAATGTTAGGTAAAATAGAACTGTAAGAAAGTGACCAAAGATGGAAGTCAAAGATGGGACTTGCTGTCCACAAGGATGGTGGAAGTTGAAATAATCGATGGTATCAAGGAGATAAACTTGATGGGTGACGGAGGAGAACAGGGAATGAGACTGACTGGATTGCTCCATGGGCATCCAGCATAGACTCAAAGGGCTGAATGGCCTCCTTTTGTGCCTTAAACAATTCTATGAAAATAACTTGCCACATAAATCCCTCGAGAATCAGTCAAGCATCAAAAGGATGGTTAAATTGCCCAACACCAAAACAGCAAACCTATTCAATAGAACAAGTGATGTGTTTTATGTTTGCATTTTAAAGTAATAGCTGAAAACTGGAAATGTGGAACTCACCCATGACACACTGAATATAAACTGCAAATGTAACCTTGCTAAATCACATGTTCCAACCATACTTACCTTATCACCACCACTAACAAAATCCTGATCTATGCATTATTTAGTTCCCTTTTCCTATGTCCACTTTATATAAATTCTATCTGATGCAAAATACATTGCTTGCATCTTGCCTTGCACTAACATCACTCCTGTTATCAGCAACATCCATTAACTTCCTTCCCTCCAGCTCAATGAATCCAAAATCATATAGTCCACTTATGCAACTTCATCTAAACCTGCATCACAGCCAGTGCTCACCAGTGATCGTGACTGCAAGAATAGATTCATTTTTATGGACAAATATTCACAATTAGTGTATATGAATGAGTAGTTATGTGTGCAATTATTATTCCGTTATTATTACCCTAATTCTGAAAAAGAATTAAAAATAAATGTTCCCTGCAAGGTGCGCATGTGTGCAGATACATAACTGCACAACTGTTTGGAATGTACTACGCAGTGAAATAAACCGACCGTTTACAGCAGCAAGCTCAAGCGGGATGTGGAGCTAGACTTCAAGACAATGGCAAAAGCACATGTGACTGGAGAGTGAAAAAAAGTGCCACAGTGATTGGAGGTACAGTAAGCGCAGAGAGAGAGAAACTATAATTGGAGTGAATGAGGGAGGGAGGGAGGAGGATGTGTGTCCAGAAATGAGCCTCACACAGCTAGTAAGGTAGGGGATGAGGAACCAGACAAAGCCTCCGAGCTTCAGAAGTTGTGGACTCATTGGCCAAGGTCTGTGGGAGGGGGCAAACTTGGGAAAAGACCCCCAATAGTTGATCGACATGTCAGGGGAGGGGCTGAGCCAGATGAAAGTAATGGAAACTGTGCAGCATCTCGTTGCCATCCATTAATTAAAGTGAGGCTCGAGATTGACCCCCCTTCAGCATTTCTCAGTGACCTAGGATCCATCCTGGTCAAATAAATACATGCGGCCTGGAATGAAGATCATTATTGGATAATCCTCATCCCTGACCTGACCTGACCTGATGCTAATTAACATTAACCGAGTCACACATTCCAATCTGGAAAACACAGGTTTATTGAAGTTGGCTGTGTTCATGGATAAAGGATGAGAGATCAGAGTGTGAGAGTTTTGTTTCACAGTTTGGTGAAATTAATGATTTTTAAGATTGTTTTCAAGTTGTGTGCATTCTTTGCATGTCTTTCACATTCCATCTGCTCCCTGAAAAAGTAGGTTCGTGGGCCAGAAAGCAAGAGCAAACATTCCCAGTGTGGGATCGCAGTGTGAACAGACGCAGAATGAGACAGTGAAGCCACTTTGGAAGGTGCCGTCGAAGGAACTTTGGTGAGTTACTGCAGTGCTTCTTGTAGTTGGTACACACAGCTGTCACTGTTCGCTGGTTGTGGAGGTTTGGTGGTTTATGGAAGGAGGAGCAATCAAGCGGACTGCTTTGTTCTGGATGGTGTCGAACCTCTTGAGTGTTGTTGGAGCAGCACCCATCCAGACAGGTGGAGAATATTCCATTACACTCCTGACTTGTGCCTTGTAGATGTTGGACAGACTTTGGGGGTCAAGAGGCGAGTTACTCACCGTAGATTCCCAACCTTGGACCTGCCCTTGTAGTCACAGTATTAATATGGCTAGTCCAGTTCAGTTTCTGATAAATGGTAACCCCCAGGATGTCGATTGTAGGGATTCAGCGAGAGTAATGTCATTGAATGTCAAGGGTTGATGGTTAGATCCTCTCTTGTAGGAGATGGTCAATGCCTGGCACTTGTGCCCCGCAAATGTAACATGCTATTTATCAACCCAAGCCTGGATGTTGTCCAGATCTTGTTGCATTTGTACATGGGCTGCTTCATTGCCTGAGGAGTCGCGAATGTTGCTGAACATTGTGCAGTCATCTGCAAACATCCCCACTTCTCGCCATATGCTGGAAGGGAGATCATTGATAAAGCAGCTGAAGGTTGTTGGGCCCAGGACACTATCCTGAGGAGCTCCGGCAGTGATGTCCTGAAGCTGAGATGATTGACCTCCAACCACCATAGCCATCTTCCATTGTGCTAGGTATGATTCCAACCAGCGGAAAGTTTTCCCAATGATTTCCATTGACTCCAATTTAGCTAGGGCTTGTTGATGCCATAATCGGTCAAATGGTGCCTTGATGTCAAGGGCACTCTCACCTCTGGCATTCAGCTCTTTGTCCAGGTTTGAACCAAGGCTGTAATGAGGTCAGGAACTGACTTACCCTTGCACAATCCAATCTGAGCGTAAGTGAGCAGGTTATTGCTGAGTAAGTGCCACTTGATAGCACTGTTGATGACTCCTTCTTCACTTTGCTGATGAAGCGTAGTAGACTGAGAGGGTGGTTAGTGGCTGGGTTGGGTTTGTACTTTTTCTTTTTTTGTATAAATTTAGAGCACCCAATTCATTTTTTCCAATTAAGGGGCAATTTAGCGTGTTCAATCCACCTACCTTGCACATCTTTGTCTTGTGGGGGTGAAACCCATGCAAATACAGGGAGAACGCGCAAACTCCACACGGACAGTGACCCAGAGCCGGGATTGAACCTGGGATCTCAGCGCCATGGGACTGCAGTGCTAATCACTGTGCCACCGTGCTGCCCTTATTTGTCCTTTTTCTTGTGTACAGGACACACCTGGGCAACTTTCCACATTGCCGGGTAGATGCCAGTGTTTAGGTGGACTGGAACAGCTTGACTATGGGTGCGGCAAGTTCTGGAGTACAAGCCTTCAGTACTATTGCCGGATATTATCACGGCCCATAGCCTTTGCAGTATCCAGTGCCTTCAGCTGTTTATTGATGTCACATTGAGTGAATTATATTGGCTGAAGACTGACATCTGTGGTGTTGGAGACCTCCGGAGGAGACCGAGATGGATCATCCACTCGGCACTTATGGCTGAAGTTTGTTGCGAATGCCTCAGTCTGGTCTTCTGCACGTATGTGCTGGGCTCCTCCATCACTGGAGGGTGGGGATATTTGTGGAGTCCCCTCCTCCAGTGAGTTACTTAGTTGTCCACCACCATTCATGGCTGGATGAGGGAGGACTGCTAAGCTTAGATCGGATGCATTCATTGTGGAATTGCTTAGCTTTGATCAGTGTCCTGAAGAGCTCCAGCCATCACCATTAAAAGGCTGCTGCTCAAAGCACTTCACTCAGAGAGAGTTTTTACCGTTTGACAGATGAGTGCCAATTTCTTGGAAGGCACTTTGCCTGTCTAGCACTTCATTCGCCTTGAGTTGCACTTCATGACCGCATGGGAGCAGCTTATGTAGCTTCACTTTGCACCTCTGCTCAACTGCTCCAGAAACAACAGGAGCAACACAAGCAGCAGCACTAGCTGTAATCAAGTTAACCAAATCCCCCTACCCTACCCCTGCCCCTTGGCTTTCACCAAGTTTTGTCCTGTCTTTTCCTACAAGGTGACAATGCAGATGTGAGCGTTTGAAATGGTTGCGTGGAGAGCAGGGTAGGACATGTAGGGACAAAGACGTGGATTTGTGGAGGGTGACTGTGAACTATATTTATGAGAAGGCAATATGCTGGTGGTGAGGCACACTGTTTAACGTTGGTTTTTAAACTGGTATCACTCTCTATTAGAGAGACAATTGTATATACCTAGCTGGATAGGTACCACCCTGCAAGCATGTTGCAAAGCGAGGAGGCAGGTGTTCATGAGCTACCACAACCGGTAAGGGGATTGAACCCACACCACTGGTGCGATAAAGATTAAGGTAGTAAATTTCTACCCATGTTTCAATGATCAATTCCATGTTAAAAAAAAAATTAAAGAGTCACTATATTGATTTGGCAAGGAGGACAGTAATGTTTGCAAACTGCTCTGTATAGCATTGAACACTATTCACTTAGCAGTTTGTTCTATAAATTTGTCTGTAATATCAAGGACTTTAATGGTTTTATTTTGGGATCAAGGGGATCCAAAGGGTTAAGTATGAATTTTAAAGCAGTTAGCGACAGATCTTAGTGCATTTCCAGGATATGGCATAGGTTTCACGACTGATGATGTTGAGTTACCAGTAAACAATGCACAATTGGTGAAGTTTTAAATGTCAAAGTGCATGCAGAGCTAGGTGCAAACTAAATAAAAATCTCAAAATACATCAGGTTGGTGGCCAAATAGCACATAAGTAGTAGGATGTTCAAATAAAAGGCTGCTCTGCAACTTCCTTCCTAATATATTTAGCAACTCACTGGGATCAGGGATTGTTCGCAGGCTGGAAAGTGTGGTATCAATATTGAAAAGGATAATGGTTCAGAACCAGGAAATTACTGGACCATTAGCTTGATTAAAAAGTGGCCATCATTGGGATGGTTGACTACAGCCAAAGATTGAATGCTGGGGCAAGCCCACCAGTTCCAAACCACTGCATTAGCAGATGATTGGGTCAGAAAGTAGATTTCAAGACGTGAAGGCAGGGCCACTACATCAGGGGAGAAGGATGAGTGTGCAAGTGGTTGGAATGGCAGTAGCTAAGGCTGGTCTTGTGAAACGTGAATGAGCAATCCTGCACCTTCTACATAGAACATAGAACATACAACACTACAGCGCAGTACGGGCCCTTCGGCCCTCGATGTTGCGCCGACCTGTGAAACCATCTGAAGCCTATCTGACCTACACTATTCCATTCTCATCCATATGTCTATCCAGTGACCACTTAAATGCCCTTAAAGTTGGCGAGTCTACTACTATTGCAATAGAACATATTGCTGATCCCACAATCATGAAAAGGAACTTACCTTGGGAATCCTTCAATCAAGTGCCAACTGATATTGGTCAGAGAGTGCAAGGCGTACACTTCATTCTGTTCATTCCAAAGTAGTAATGACTTAGGTCATCAGCCATAGACCACAAAGGACCATGGGTATCTCTCTCTATTAGAGAGACAATTGCATATACATAGCTGGAGAGGTACCACTCTGCAAACATGTTGCAAAGCGAGGAGGCAGGTGTTCATGAGCTACCACAAATGGTAAGAGGATTGAACCCACACCACTGGTGTCACTCTGTATCCAAAAACAGTAGTCAGGGTCTAATATATGTCACATTAGCTCAATATATGTTTTAAATGGGCCTTTTTGTGGAATATCCACATCCATACCATCCCATTAATCCCCGTGATAAAGGATGTGGCCTGGGTTAGATACAAAAACAGAAACAAGTAGAAAAATGTCATAAATACAACACAAATGGATGCACCATTTCATATAAAAGGCATCAGTTCATCTAATTGATAGACTAGTGGCACACTAGTTTAAAAGTTAAAATATTATATTTATTATTTCTCAGGGTTAAGAAAGACTCATATTGCACAACCAGCATTTGCTTCATCATGTGAATGTATTCTAAAGCTCACGGGCTAAAATTGATAAATGATTGAAATGCCACAAAACTCTCTGAGCCACTGTGCCCGATTGAACAATGCATTCACAGAAAGCTTCTATTTGCATACTTCAAGTTCCAAACTCCCTTGTAGGCTGGAATGTAAAAGTAGTTTCATAAAAGCAAAGCAATTGAACACAAGAATGAAATTAAAGCTATTTTTTCTGGAACAGTAACAATGAAAACATCACTCTTGGTAATGCAATGCATGCCAGTTAATGGCATCATATCAATGAAAACATTCATTTAAAAAGAATACTTCCACAGGCATCAATTAACTCCCCATAGAATCCCGTCTCTGATTAACCGCAGCAACTGGATAAATTGAATAGTTCGCTCTTTTGGGTGTTTCCATTACGAGGTTTCTTCAGCACATGCTAATGTACCATTTAATTGCAAATTGGTTTCCTTACTCTATTCCACATAATTTGAACAAGCTTACAACACCTTGCCCCATTTCTGAAAACAATATTTATCACAGATGTCTTTGCAATAATCGATTAGTCTTTTTATCCTCACCTCATTTGCAGTCCAAGGAAATCCACATTGTAGCAGGACATCGATTTTAGAGAACGGTAAGATCCACCATGCTCAATGTTCCAAAAAACCGACAGAAAATGTAAATTATTTTAATACGCAGATCACAACCATGAAAATGCATTCACCTCTCAAAGGGTTAAGATGTGAAATTATGAATTGTGCCATGTAGTATTCACAGTTATGTATCTGGACAGATATATGAACGGGCGGGAAACAGAGGGAAGTAGATCCTTGGAAAATAGGCAACAGGTTTAGATAAAGGATGTGGATCGGTGCAGGCTGGGAGGGCCGAAGGGCCTGTTCCTGTGCTGTAATTTGCTTTGTTCTTTGTTCTTTGTTCTTTGTTTTATGTGGTAATTCAACAAAGATGCCATTTGCTCTTAATGGACCTCACTTGTCCATGTGGTTTTAAAAAAGTGCAGGTGTGGTGCGAAAATAGAAATCCCCATAATAATTTAAACTGGACCCTCCTCTTAAAAAAAACTCAGTTGCAAGGCCGTTACTTGTTGCACAAAATGGAGTTACAGCAGGGTTTTGCATCACTCAAAGATAAATACATCTGTCCACCCAAATGCATTGGGAAAAGTTGGAGACCTAGGAAATTCACTCAGTTATTACAAAAACTGTTATTAGCAATATTTAAGTAAGAAAAATGTTAGATTTAAATAATCTGAAATCGGCTTGCAACAGACACTAATTATAGTAAAATTGAAACAATTCAAAATCACTGCTTGAGAATTTCGCACTTGTAGATGTGATATTAAAATTCCCTGCGCTTGTACAACCAAAAACTCCTCTTCATTAGTAACTGAGTTTTTGAGTCAAATCATTACAGAACTCTTGCAGAATAAAAATGTCTGTATATTCGTAATTGATATGACACAGATATTGTTTGAAGATCAAGACGCACTTAACATCTGTTCTGGAATTCTACATACAAAAACATATTTAAAATGGTCTTTAATTAAAGTTCAATATAGTGGATAAAATTGTTTTCTTCAGTATTTATTCAACAGTGACAAGCATTTGGCCACATGGAATTCCAACTAGGATCCTATCCTCTCAAAACAATTTTCATTTGTGGTATCTGTAATGCTCTTATGCCCACAGAAGCATTCTGTACCATTGTATAGGAGCAAAAGGGATACCTTGCTCATGACCGTGCACATGTACAAGTCAAACACAATGATAAAAGATTTTTAGCAACCTTACAAGGGTGTCGGCATGTATGCAAAATGTGAATTTCCTTTGTAAAAATGTTCACGTATTAGATTGGATTGGATTTGTTTATTGTCATGTGTACCTAGGTAGAGTGAAAAGTATTTTTCTGTGAGCAGCTCAAACAGATCATTTAGTGCATGGAAAGAAAAGAAAATACATAATAGGGCAACACAAGGTACACAATGCAAATACATAGACACAGGCATCAGGTGACCACCTCAGCATGATGCTAGAAAGGCACAGGACAACGTGTTGCAGGGGCACAAAGCTTCCAGGGCAGTGTAAGGTTTTTAAAGTTTCATAACCTGACAAGTATAATCCATGCTACTCCAACTCATAATAAGCTGCTTTCTGCTGCTCGTGTTTTAACTCTGATGGCAAAATGGACCCAAAAACCAAGGAAGTTACTTGTCACATCTCCGATGAGTGAAAAAGATCATTCTTCTGCTATTTCTGCTCCTTTCTAAGTGTTCAAAGAGGATAAGCTGAAACATGGGGTCTCGGCCAATTGTCTCGAGCCAATTGGCTCTTTCCTGCTGCCATCAGCATTATCACCTTACAAAAATTAAAAGTTGGTTTGCTCTGAAGATGAATTCAAGAATAGACAAAATCTGATCTTCTGGTTTGTTGAATCTTCACTCCAATCAATTTTAGGGAGGGAGGTAGGTGAAGGCTCAATGTTATATTATTTTTGGCAGCTTCAGCTTTGTCTAGGTGCATGTGAGGACAAAGCTGCCAATCTGCACAGCTTGATACCTGTATTATTGCTGCTATTTACCTGGCATTTCAAAATATGATAAAAGGTCATGCCTGACAGAAGGAAGTAACAGATGGAGAATAAATTTGCCCTGCACTGGTAAACCAGGGAAATTAGATCAAATTCCAACATAGCAGTTAGTAAAATTTTAATTCAGTTAATTAAATAGATTTGGAGTAAAAAGTTAGGAACAATGAAGACCATGAAGCTACTTTGTTATTACTATCATAAAAGACCCCAACTACTTCACGCACGGCCTTTAGGGAAAGAAACCTGCCATTCTTACCATGGCTGGCCAATGTGTGACTCTTGATCGACAGCAACATGGTTAACTGTTAACTGCCTGCTGAAACAGACTAGCAAGCCATTCATTTGTCATTGTGACATCCTCAGGGTAGGCAATAAATGCTAGTCTTGCCAGGATGCCCAAAATCCGTGTTTGAATGAGAAACAACTGAATGTCTTGCTTTTTCATAAGTGAAGAAAATGTATTGGAACTGTTGATAGGGTGACACGGTAGCACAATAGTTTGCACTGCTGCCTCACAGCGCCAGGGACCTAGGTTCGAATCTGACCTTGAGTGACTATCTGTGTGGAGTTTGTACATTCTCCTTGTCGTGACATGAGTTTCCTTCGGCTGCTCCGGTTTCCTCCCACAAGTCCTGAAAGTTGTGCTGTTAGGTAATTTAGATATTCGGAATTCTCCCTCCGTGCACCCGAACAGGCGTCGTAGTGTGGCAATGAGGCTTACATTAACACAGTAACTTCATTACAGTGTTAGTGTAAGCTTACTTGTGACAATAATAAAGATTATTATTATTACATTTTCTAACGCATGTCTTGGCCAAGTACAATTTTTACAATCTTATCTGGTAATCATCAAGAGTGATTGAAGTATTTCATGGTCATTTTTTGAAATACAATCCAGCACAATGTTTGTGACAAAGGAAACTGGAAAGAGAAGTGTTGCAAAATACTGTGTAGGACTTACTTTAAATAAAACTACTAGTGCTAAAATATTTAATTCGGCAACCTTAAAGTTTTCTCTCTTTGGCAAAGTATTGCGCAGTAGCCACTTGACATAAACCTGTTTGCTTGTTGATGGATCCAATGTTATCAATCATTCAACCTGCTCGATAACTAAAGCCCAGACAGAATGGAGAAGGTTACCGTAACAGAGGCAGAACCACAAACGCACACAGGAAGCATGCCTTTTGCCTTATTTATAATGCAATGAGAATGTGTGACTTTAAAATATAACTCTTCTTACACCAGCAACAATGTTTATTTACACAGCCTCTTTAATGTAATACTGGAGTATTATGATATAAAATTTAAGATTGGGCCACAGAAGACAAAGTTAGGGCAGATGGACAAAAATAGAAGTAGGTTTTATTCTTAAGATGTTATTAGCAAGTTGTTGGGCGTCACGTGGTGCAGTGGTTAGCACTGCTGCCTACGTCGCTGAGGATCCGGGTTCGATCCTGGCCCCGAGGCACTGTCTCATTCTCCCCGTGTCTGCATGGATTTCACCTCCACAACCCAAATATGTGCAGGTTAGGTGGATTGGCCATGCTACATTGCCCTTTAATTGGGAAAAAGAATAATTAGGTACTCAAAATTTTATTTAAAAAGTTATTAGCAAGTTGTTAATTAAGGCACTAACGAGACCATTTCACATTTTTCTTTGCAAATATTCACCGTCCCAGTTTATTAGATTTCTCTCAATACCAACGTGAGCTCATTCAAGAACAAATGCTGAAACCAAATGCCTGCAGTCATGTAAATCTGTGAGAACATGCAGAGAAACAATTGCTTTGAGTAACCTCAGAAGACATTCTCTGGTATATGGCAATGATCCACCATTTCTTGGTTCCGTATCATTCGCACTCTATTGCAAGAATGCTAGATAGCTTGATTTATAATGCCAGGCTTGTGATGGGTATTGCCTCTCGCGAGGAAATACCACCTCACATTAATACTAATCTATCATGTCAAAATATGGGGCTGGATTCTCCGCAGCTCTCCGGAAGTCGTGAAGTTCCCGATGCAGTGGAGAATTGCATGTTGAGAAACAAAGGGATCAACACCCGGGGCGCTATTCTCCGCCCCCCACGTCGGTTGGGAGAATAGCGGGAGGGCCTCCCGACATTTTTCACGCCCTCCTGCTATTCTCCCCCCCCCCCTCGCCCGACCCACATCACGAATCGCCGCTCGCCGTTTTCACCTTCCCCTCCCCCTCCAACCCCATTTTGCCAAGCCCCTGAATGCCACCTTGATGTCAATATCACTCTGACCACACCTCCGGAATGCAGCTATATTGTCTGTGATTGGAAATAAACTGCGAAGAGATCTGGAGCCAAGTGGTCTTGGCAGAATCCAAACTGAGCATCGGTGTGAAATAAACACCACTTAATATCACTGCCAATAATACCTTCCATTACTTTGCTGATGAGTAGATTGATGGATGGTAAATGGTCGGGTTTGATTTATTCTGCTATTTGTGGAGTGAACATTACTGGGCAATTTTCCATATTATCAGGCAGATGCCAATGTTGTACTGGAATGGATTGGCTGGGGCACAGCCGGAATATTGTCAGGGGTCATAGACTTTGCAGTATCCAGTGCATTCAGCTAAATTGGCTAAAGGTCGATATCGGTAATGCTGGGGCCTGAGAAGTAGGCGGAGCTGGATCACCCATCCACTCAGCACCTCTGGCTGAAGATGGTTGCAAATGCCTCACTTTTGCACTGGTGTATTGGGCCAACCTGAGCACTATATGGGGTTATTTGCGGAAGCTCTTCCTTCAGTTAGTTATTTAATTATCCACCACCATTCACAACTGGATATGGCAGGACTGCAGAGCTCTGGTCTGATTTGTTGATTGCTGATTGACGATAGCTTAGCTCTGTCTGTAACATGCTGCTTCAGTTCTTTAGCATATTAAGCCTCAGCTGCTTGGCACTTGATTTTTAATGATGCTGGTTCTGATCCTGTAATTTACTCCTGGACTTCTCTTTGAATTGAACTTAGTCCTGTGTCTAGTCCTAATGGTAGAGTGTGGGACATGCACGAGGTTGTATATAATTCTACTGCTGTAAATGGCTCACAGTTTCTCATGGATACCTAGTTTTGAGCTACAATATCTGTTCTGAAGTTAGCACAGTGGTAGTGTCACACAACACAATGGAGGTTATCTTCATGTAAAGACAGGACTTTGACTCCACATAGGGACTGTATCATAGTCATTTCTACCAATATTGCCATTGATAGATGCATCTGTGACAGATAGGTTGGTGAGCATGAGGCAAGTAGGCTTTGTCCTCTTTTTGGTTCGCTTGTTGCCACCTCTCACAGGTCCAATCTTGTGATATGTCCCTCAAGACTCAGACAGCTCAGTGAGCACCTTTGGTTTTGGACAAAGAACTCCCCCACACAGAGTTCACTTTGTGACTTGCTGTCTTCCAAGAGGTGTTCAAGATCAAGAAGTACAGATTCATCTGCTGAAAGAGGGCAATGGATGGTAATCAGAAGGAGATTTAGTTGCTGACATTTGACCTGATGCCTTGAGCTTTCATGGGATCCAATGTCAATATCAAGGAGTTCCAGAGTCACTCCCTCAAAACTGCAGGACCAGACATTCCAGGGGTGGTGATGGAGGAGCCTGCAACATTGACCCTAAGGTTTGATCCTGAGAGCGTGCCTATGTTAGGGAGTTGCTATACTAGTCTTTGGGACTGCACTCACAATTTTGGTACAAGTCCCCAGACGTTGGAGAGGACTTTGCAGGGTTGACTGAACAGAGAATGTCTTTGTCATTTCCGGAGCCTGTTGATGCCACGTGGTCTGGACAAATTTGTCAATCTTTCAGTAGTGGTTTGATACAACTGAAAAGCTTGCTATGCCATTTCAGAGGGCAGTTAAGCGTCAACCACATTGGAGTTGTGTCTAGGCCAAACCAAGTCAGGTGGCAGATTTCATTCCCTGAAGGCCATTAATGAACCAAACTGATTTTTATGACAATCCAGTAGTTTCATGATCATCATTACCAAGACTAGTTTTTAATTCCATGAGTAGAATTTAAAGGATGCCGAACGATTAGCACTCGCCATCCTGAGATTTGGTGTCTAATATGCAGTCTTGACTGGCATTTCACTGTTAATGATTGGAAGTTGGCAGGACTTCTGTCTGCCTTTGGAAGAAAGTCCTGCCTGTGAGATCAGTCGGCCAATCAGACTGGTCAGGAGCTCTTCAATCTGGCATGGCACAGCGCTGCAGTGGCCAGAAGCCATACTGCAAGACTGTGCCTGGGACTAAGTCCCGGGACCTTGGAGAAGGTAGGCCCTAGGGGCGGGAGAGTAGGGGACACCCAAGGAAATGAAAAATGAAAATCGCTTATTGTCACAAGTAGGCTTCAAATAAAGTTACTGTGAAAAGCCCCTCGTCGCCACATTCCGCCGCCTGTTTGGGGAGGCTGGTACGGGAATTGAACCGTGTTGCTGGCCTGCCTTGGTCTGCTTTCTAAGCCAGCGCTTTATCCCTGTGCTAAACCAGCCCCTCCAGGTTTGGAGAGTGGTGATCACAGCATCTGGAGGTAGGCTAGATTGGAGGGGGATCCAGAGCTCCAACATCCTGGGCGAGAGGGAGGGGCCGGAGAGCACCCCAGCTTGGAGGGTGCCTTCGGACTGAGGCTTCCCTTCCTGCCAAGATGGGAAAAGGTAGAAACATCTGTTTACCACACTCCGCAAAACCGCCAGCCTAGAATTGAGGCTGGGTAGGATAAGTAACCATTAAGTGGCCACTCAAGGCGCTTAATAGGTGAATGGGCAGGTTTCCTGCCCAAGGCCCTGTCCACCCACATCTGTTCAATTTTATGCTCTCCTGTCTCAAAACCCGCCTCGTGGGGGGAGTCAAATTCGGGCCCATTTTTATTTATTGTTTGAAATTTAAATTCCAGCAGCCATGGTGAGATTTCACTCACGTTACCAGAGCATGTGTCCTGGCATCTGGATCACATGCTGTTGTATTTTTTATCATGGCAATACACATGGTAGTAGATTTACTGTATGTTAACTTAATTCTTGTTTAAATTAGTTCCACAGTGCTCATGGTTAGAATTTGTCCATTCAAAAAGTCACTGCCTCAGGAGCATGCGGAGATAAATAAAAGCAGCATTGTTATTTACCAGATAACTTTTCAAACCTGGCCTTATAACACAATCCCAAGAGAAATCTGAATGTGACTCCACATGTAAGCAAGAGATCACAAACTGAGTGAGACCATGTGAGCAAAAGGAAAACAAATAAGTCAGCAGATAGATGTGTAAAATTTGCCCAAATGTGTCCAGAATATACTTGAATATTCCACAAAAGAACAAAGTGACAGCGTGAATATATTGCCTTGTACAATGCAAATGTACCTGAGTTATTGACTTCAACGCATTAGATGTGGTTCATGGTTGAACCTACAACTTGCATGGTCGTACAGTATTTTAGGAAGCAAAGGTGACCAATTACACTGTTGCCAAAGACTTGCCAGATTGTTTTCCAATAACTAAATGTGCACCTAAAGCACATAAAACTTAAATAAATTTAATTGGTGCACGACTGAAAAATTAGTCATACATTCATAAAGTGACCTCCACTGTGTTATGACCATTTGATTTTACGGTGCTCCAGTGAGGGAACAATGATTCATGTTTTATGCGAGATTACGATATTTCAAAACAACCGAAATGTCGAGTGCAGCCCCTATACTCCCATGTCCATTATAGATACAATAGTTCAGCAGGCAGTGCAAACCACAAAACATTTATCTTCCCTTTCAAGGTTATAAAAAGTTTCAGGAGGTTTGTGAGATATGATTTTAATGCAAAATAGAAGGCGCATTCTAGAAATTCAAATTAACTTAATTGTTGCTTTGATGATTATTGAAGACAAAATGGGGGTGATTCTCCGCTCCCCACGCCGGGTGGGTCAATCGCGGGAAGGCCGGGCGACTCACGACACGCCGCCCTGGCATCCCACCCCGATTCTCCCACCCCCCGCCTGACGTTCCCAACCTGTTCATGCCGGCGGCAACCACACCTGGTCGCTGCCGTTGCGAACATGGCGCCAAAGCTTCGTTTGTGGCTTGTGGGGGGCGGAGAGGGGAGTGAGCACCACGGCCGTGCTTGGGAGGGTACTGGCCCGCGATCGGTTCCCACCGATCGTCGGGCCGGCGTCTCCAAGGGACGCACTCTTTCCCCTCTGCCGCCCCGCGAGATCAAGCCGCCATGTCTTGCGGGGCAGCGGAGGGGAAGAAGGCAACCGCGCATGCGCGGGTTGGAGCCAGCCAACCTGCGCATGTGCGGCTGACGTCACTTAGGCGTCGCCGTCGCGTCATTCTCGGCGCGCCGCCTTGACGCTTCCCGGCGGCCGAGATTTACGGAACGCCGCTCCTAGCCCCCTTGGGGGGGGGGGGGGTGGTGACGACTAGGGTGCGAGGAGCGGCCTCCGAGGCCGTCATGAAACTCGGCCGAGTTCACGACGGCCTTCCCAATGCTGCGCGGGAGCAGAGAATCGCGACCAATGACTTCTCAATATTATCACACCTATTGAATTGTAAAGATGGAGCTAGATAAATACATTACAAGTATACATAATCTGCATTTACTCCTAATAGATACAACTGCGCACCCAAAAGAATATTTTTGAAGATTTTCTGACATAACGGGCAGTATCATAGACTCATGGAATCCCTACTGTGCAGGAGGAGCTGTTCGGTCTGCACCAGCCTGCTGAAAGAGCACCCTACATGGGCCCACCTCCCTGCCCATCCCTGTAACACCACCTAACTTGCACATCCTTAGACACTAAGGGGAAATTTTATCATGGCCAATCCACCTAACCTTCACATCTTTAGACTGTGGGAGGAAACTGGAGCACCCAGTGGAAACCAATGCAGACACGGGAGGAACGTGTAAACACCATACAGTCGCCCAAGGCCAGAAATGAACCCGTGTCCCTGGCACTATGAGGCAGCAGTGCTAACCGCTGTATATCGTAAAGCTACCAGTTAGGAAATTAAAAGGATATTGAACCTTATGTTAGCTCTGTAGTATGCAAGAAGAGAGTGAAAGCTCTAAGATAATTGATAAGACATGGGTAGGGACTTGGCAAAGACATTTGCCACTTCTTGGCAATGCCACAATTATAGGATAACAGCGAAATTAGTGGGTAGATATTTTCTGCAAATAAATGGTTATTCCAAAATTGTGATTTTTGTAGCAGGATTTAAAATCCTAATTGTTAAGTTGTTCTAAAATACAAGAATCAAGGAAAATACTCCCTTACTCTACACAATTTTAAATAAGACTTGAACTACCATTATCATAAAATTTGTGCCTCCTGCCACCTAGTGTTCAATGTGAGCTTGAACCTTTTGCAGGTAATCGAATCAGAATCACAAATCACATAGACAGTATGCAGATTTTAAAAATATAAAATTGCTACAATACCCAAGTTGCAATTGATCTCAGCATCAAATTAGAATTCTTTTCAGCTTTAGTTCTGTGCTCCCTAATGCACATGTAAGAGGAAAAAAATTGTTGCAATTGGAGGGACTGGTTTAGCACACTGGGCTAAATCACTGGCTTTTCAAGCAGGCCGGCAGCACGGTTCGATTCCCGTACTAGCCTCCCCGGACAGGTGCCGGAATGTGGCAACTAGGGGCTTTTCACAATAACTTCACTGAAGCCTACTTGTGACAATAAGCTATTTTCATTTTATTTTCATTTCATTTCATTATTAATGCTTAAAAATATGCTTTGAAATTCCACTGTACAGATGATAAAATATTACAGCGAGGTGCACAAGTCTGTGTTTTTCATGCAAGTTTTCTTGCTACTGATTCAAAGCAACTCGCTCGCCACTCTCTCAGGGCGAATGACAATGTCCACAATCCTCACATCTATGCCAACCCCAAGCTGACCTTTTGAAACAATATACTCTCCATCATAATGAAGCCTTCCTATGACCAGCAAAGCATCATCCAGCTAAGCCGACTCAATTGTGTCTTGCTCAATTGTGCTTTTATAACACTCCAGACACAACTATTATAATGCACGCCTGGCTAGTTTCCTATCCTCCATCAAGTACATCATATCCGAAATTCTGCAGTACAGCAGGTATATTCTGAATACTCAGGGAGGCATTGGACCCCAATTAGGCTGAAATACATTATCACATTTATGTAGTACACTTAATTTTGAGTGGATGCATCCAGCAGACAAGCAGTCCCATTAGTGTGTACATTTTTCATGGTAATGGATTTCACGAATCAGGTGGTTTTTTTTGCCATTTACTGAACCTCCATAATGTAAAGTCTGTGTTTGCCCATTTTGGCAGCACTCTGCAACGTAAGTGACCTAACCTCTCTGAAATATTAGCACTGGATATCCACAAAACTGCACGTCCACACTTCATTTCAGTTAACTCAGCAGTGTTGGGCATTAATTAAATGAGTAAAGGGAGAACATCACATGGGGATCACATTCCCGAGACACAAACAATTAATTAGGTGATACATAATAATGCTTTTATCTATCTGTTAAATGTATGTTGATGGGAGACAATTGGATAGCTCTCCATTGGCTTGATTCAATAGTATAAACTCTTCCACCCATTAAGACCCAGAAACATTTGAGGCACTTGAAAATGTGGGCCAGGTTAAAAGTGGCTCAGTTTCAATCAAGTAAAGACGCTGAACGTGCTGTCTGTATCTACCAACACAGTGTCTTAGGGGCGCAATCCAACACCCAAAAAGCAGCTCGCTGTGGTGCAGCATGACCGATAAAAGTCAGGAGACCCCGCTCCTGGTATCTACCGGGCTCGCAACTCCTCACGAGTTCCAATGTGATCTCGCAAGACGTGTTATAAATCTGAGTAGGATCACGTTTTAGCAAATTTGCATGATAGAGTGAGACCGTAAGCCAACTTGGTGCCAAGGTGCCCAGGTGGAATTGCCAGCTGGCATGGGCACTGCCAGGGTGCCAGGTTGGCACTGTCATGGCATTTTTTGCTAGTGCACAATCGGGCTCGGTGAGTATCTGCTTGGGCCCAGGGGGGGGCTGGAGACCCTCCCATAGTACGTTCGGGCTGGCGGGGAGTCGGGGATCACTTTGGGGCATCGGAAACCAGGACATCATTTAAATGTGGTGCCCCGATCTCTCGCTACACCGGGGAGTTCCAGCAAGCACAGCTCCCCAGTGTACAAAATGGGGCTATGTGCAGCCTCTGCTGCACATTCCTCTCTGAGGCCCCTTATACAATGCAGCCATGTGTTTCTCGACACTGCGAGCGCTGGGAAACACGCGGCTAAACGCGCTCGTTATGGGACTGCATTCCCATTTAGTTGAATTGAGCCCTAGGTTTCTGCATTGGCCAGTACAAACTTTAAAAGACTAGGGAGTGAAGGGAGAGGGTTACTCCCCCTGGACTGAAGGAAAGGACTGCGGATTAATATAAATGTGTGGTGAGGACCATTTTAAAATTCATTCAAAAAAGGAAAACTAATCAGGAAGCACTTCAGGATAAGGAACAGACAGTGATCGGCACGCTAATGAGATCTGCTGACAAGATGAGATGATGAAGGGTCAACTGCAAGTTATCAATATGAGGAACTTAGAGTGAAGAGCAGATATTTATGATAGCAGCATTGAGGAAAACATCAGCAGTGTCAAGCTAGAAAACAAGACTGAAAAACAGCGGAAAGCTGCAGGCCACATTCTCAATACTTTGGAAAGCAATTTTTGACAATACAAAACTTCATTTGCAACCAATTTATTGGGGTATTTTCTAGCTGTAGCCTATATAAATGCTAATAACATTCAAAGTTCAATTTCTGAGACTGATCTGGTTTGCTCTCTGGAGACTTTGGTATCAAGAAACCTCAGCTGATAGCTAGTCCAGAGCACGCCCCAAGGTGTGACACTGTCAGTGCTGTGAAATAAAATTGCTCCAAGAATTTGGCTTTTTTTTGTGTTATCCATTATTGCTCAGTGAACAATAAAAATAGTAGAGAGCTCCTCCAAAAACTGTTGCATCTTCAAACTCAATATATTTTTGGAATATCTATCACAAAAGAAATGTTCGGGGTGTCCTGAAGGCACATTAGGGAAAAGCAGCAGAGAACGTGGCATCGAACCATACAGGTCCGTATAGTCCCTGTTTCATTCCTTTTAGCCAATTTCTGATGAAAATTTGTCGAAATTGGCTTCAGCTTCTGTATGGAAGGCAAGAAAAAATAAACGATAGTTAATGTGAGTGTTCCCAACCACTCTCTACTGAACCCTGCTTTGTGTGTGAGTTGCATGACTTTGACAGTCTTGATCCCAGGTTACTCTCCATAGAGATATATTCAGTATGACGAATTGCGTAGTGAGATCCGCTAACGCCTGTGAAACTAACTATACCCCAGCATCTACCAGCAGTTTCAGAAAACAACATAAGAAAAATTACTTTGATATAATCATACAGCAAAGAATGGCTATCGCACAGCAGGGCACATAGTCCATTGTGCCTATGCTGGCTCTCAGCAAGAGCAACTCAACTGGTTCTACTTACCATTTTTCCGCAGCTCAGTAAAATAAAAATTCTCCAGGTAATTATCCAATACTCTTTCGAAAGCCGTGACTGAAATTCCCTCCCTCCCTTTCAGGCAGTGCATTCCAGATCTTAAGCAAGCGCTTCATAAAAAGGCATTTCCTCAAATCACCTTTGGTTCTTTAGCCATTCACCTGAATCTGGTTAGGCCCTTCTTCCAATGGGAACACCATCCACTCTGTCCACTCCTCTCATGATTTTGAACACCTCTGTCAACTCTCCTCCCAACCTTCTCTCCTCGAAGAGCAGCCCCGGCTTCTCCCATTTTTATTAGTGTCACAAGTAGGCTTCCACGAACACCGCAATGAAGTTACTGTGAAAATCTATCCATGCAACCAAAGTCCCTCATTCCTGGTACCATTCTTGTAAATCTTTTTTTCTCCTCTCTAATGTCTTCACTTCTTCCGCATGATTAGGGGCTGGTTTAGCTCAGTGGGCTAGACAGCTGGTTTGTGATGCAGAAAAAGGCCAACAGCATGGGTTCAATTCCCGTACCAGCTGAGAATTCTGAATTCTCCCTTTGTGTACCCGAACAGGCACCGGATTGTGGCGACTAGGGGCTTTTCACAGTAACTTCATTGCAGTGTTAATGTAAGCCTACTTTTGACAATAAAGATTATTTATTTATTTATTTTATGATCAGATATCTAACAGTTTGTGACCATCGTCCCCTGTGCAACAAAATGGAAAGCAAGAATTTACCGTCATAAACCGCAGTAGTTGCACCACATGCTTAATTAGCAGAATTCAACATCAACCCTTTTCTCTTCCATTCCACGAGTGTTCTGCCTGAAAACAGGTCTTTGGCTCATTGTCTCAGGAGGCTTCATCCTACGTCTTTACCCTGGGCTGTTTTTGGCAGCCGAGGTTTGCCATTGTAAAGAGGCGCCTTGGCATCAGTAAACCATGCACACCTTTTTGCCAGTTCTGCCCCGGCGTCCTGGTAAATTCTGAGGGAATGATCCTACCTACTACATACTCAAGTGTCCTTCACCCACCTCAGGATTTTCTCCTTATCCAAGTATCTGTGAAGTCAGACTATGATCACCCTTGGTGGCTCCCCTGACTCAGCTTCTGCCTCAACGACTGGTGGGCTCGGTCCACTTTGTTTGTTAAACTCATGTGTAAGGAATTTCACCAGCCTCGCAGCTGTCCACTGAGAGGGCAATAACAATACAAGGGCCTCCACCATTTTCTCCCCTCCTCCTACACGAGGGCCTTCCATGTCAGACAAGGACACCTTATTCAATTTGTTCCTCGTATTATAACATCCAGATATTACACACAGGAGGAGGAACCAAAGCTTTCAATTGACACCACTTTTCTCTCCAAAGAGCACACATTAAACAGGCAAAAAGGGCCAAATCCCAAATCCCCAAGCAGCAGCCATCTTATGTGTGACCATTCATCTCATAGCCGCCACCGGAATCCTTTTTTAAAATCCTTACAAGGGCCCCCAGTTGTTAAGCAATCCCTGCTAATTCTATTTATTCTTCACACCGTAGCCCTAAGCACAATAGAATCACAGTTGTAATTGAAACCAACCCCCACACATACAAAAACTTTTGCCAGCATCAGTTGAACCATAGGTTTTACCCTTCCAAGCTCAGAAACATTACATAAACCCTACTTAAAACTGTACTTTATTTCTAATCTTTGCCAATACAAATCCCTTAAAACTACCTTTATTTTCCTAACAATAGCCAGATGATACCTCTGAGACCTAAATAAAAGAGTTCACTCTGTTCAAATTTATTGCTAGACATAGTGTGCGTCCACCACCTGCCTTCTCATTCAAACTGTGCAAATAGTTAAATAAATCATATGCTGCAGCAAAGAATGTAATGGGCTTGCACTCCACACATTGAGAGCCAATACATTCTTCACTGGGAATTCATTTGCACTCTCCAGTGTAACATGGTTCACTAAAATAACCGTCACCTGAATATAACCCACCACTCAACAAGACGGACTTTGGTTATCTACCACCACCACCAGCAAGACTGGCTAATTCAGAAACATAGGTTGCTTTGTGAATATCCAATCCTTAAAATTCAGAAAATTAAATCACAGTCAACATATGCTTTAAATCTCACAGCTTAACCAATTTAAGGTAACAGATGCTGACCAGCCCTCTCAAAAAAAGTCTTCTAACTATATTAAAGTTAGTGCATGAATTGCACAAAATTGCAGGACTCATACTTTTATGGCGTCCCGTTCTTATTGCATGTGGACTGTTAAGCAATTGCTAAAATTAATGCTGAAATGACTGAAGCTTGGTTCACAGAGAGGAGAATTAACTTTTATAAATCATGAAGTATAGGGCATGATGAATAAAGTGAAAAGGATTCAAGTTACGTTACAGTAATATCATGAATTTAAAGCGCAGTAATAGGCCATTCAGTTCACTGATGATGATTAAGCTCCACACTAACTTTTTTAATGATCATTCACAGCTGCTATTCCTTCCCATTCAACAAAATAAAAGATTAATCAAAATGCTCTTCGTCAAAAAATAAATGTTTCATTAAAAGGAAAGTTGAGGTGGCACAGTGGTTAGCACTGCTGGCTCACGATGCCGAGGACACGGGATCGATCCCTGTCACTGCCCATGTGTCTGCGTGGGCCTCACTCTCACAACCCAAAAGATGTGCAGAGTAGGTGGGTTGGCCACACTAAATTGCCCCTTAATTGGGAAAAAACAGTAAAGTCACCATGGTCCCAGATGACTATAGGCTGCTTTCCCCTTTGAGAGGGAGAGCTGATTGGTGGTGATTTAACCTGAGGGTCACCGCACCTCAGGCAAGGGGTAAGATTGAGAAGATGGGGCCTTCAAGAATAACCTCAGCGAATACGGGAATTGAACCCGTGCTGTTGACCTTGCATTGCATCAGAAACCAGCTGACCAGCCAATTGGGCTAAACTTACATTAACACTGCAATTAAATTACGGTGTAAATCCCCTAGTCGCCACACTCCGGTACACTGAGGGAGAATTCAGAATGTACAATTCACCTAACAAGCATGTCTTTTGGGACTTGTGGGAGGAAACTGGAGCACCGGGAGAAAACCGCAGACACGGGGAGAACGTGCAGACTCCACACAGACAGTGACCCAATCCGGGAATCAAACCCGGGTCCCTGGTGCTGTGAAGCAACAGTGCTAACCATTGTGCTACCAAGCCACCCACTTATGGTGCTGTCTGTCCCCCAGCAAATGATAGCTCTGCAGAATGTTTGCATGATCAGATTTCTCCATAGAATTTTACAGAACAAAAACTAGACTGTGCCAGTATTTGTGCTCCACCCACTCCATCTAATCCCACCAGTATACAGTATATTCTTCTGTTTTTTGCTCCCTTATATACTTAGCTAGCTTCTCTTTAAATGCATCAAACATGTCGTCTGCCGCATGTTTAACTGTGAGGACAATTCCAGCAATCACATGTGAAAAGAACATCAGCAAATGATCTGAATGCTCAGACAATTAGGCAAACAGAAGACAGCCAAATGTTATTGCTTTTGCAGGAGCTTCAGGGAGCATACATCGGAGTGAGCATGGTACCATCACTCACATGACAACTATCACATACTATGTCAAGGTCCGACCCAGTGGGAATCGATGCCAAACTCAAATGCTGTGAAGTGCATGGTCTTTCTAGAGAGGTGGTGATTTTGTAGCAAGGAGCATCTTAAAAAGGAAATTATAATATTACTTTTGTATTTGGTTTACAGATCCCAGAACAAGCAGCATATAATATAAATATATACACACACCAGGATTGTTCAGGAAAAAGCTGCCAGCACTCTTCTGAACAGAACGCTGTGGTTAATTTTGATGATGGGTAAAAGTGTAAAATGTGAGATATCCATTCAGCTGCCTGTCACACATTTCCCTCGATTTTAATTTCCATGACTTCAATGGAAACAAAAATCAGAGAAGGTGCATATTTGACAGCAAACACGATAGTGCACATTTTAAACTATCAGCAAAAGTAAAACAGCCTGTACTGAATGCACATCATAAAATATAAACCATCTGTTAAAGGAATTTGACTTTGGTTCAGATTCATCTTCAAATTGCTTTGCTTTGATCCAGTTTGCAGCAATCAAACCCCTTCAAGAGAATCAAATTCCAGTTATCCTTGGGAACAGTGTATGATGATAGCAGCAGGAAGCAGCAGTGAAGTACTGCTCCTAAAGTATTGTTCGCCAGTGCACTTTACAAGTGGGAAAAGTGGACAACAAGCAAAGAGACGAAATGGGATAACTTGGGAAAATTCAAAGCACAGGGAAAGAATTAATTGGAAGCGGGATTTTGATGGTAAACAGAAGGAGACAGCGAGGTAGACTGATATTTGATTAGAGTTTGAAACAGCAGGGGAAAGAGCAGCTTAATAGTTAAGCTCCAATTATGGAGTACAGGGAGCAATAATGCAGAGGGTGCAGACTCAAACAAGGTGCTACAGAAATAAATTATCTAAAAAAATATTTTTATTCAAGGCTTTTTATATATACATAGAAATAAATTAAAACATATCTTCTGGACTCCAGTTTAGCTACACAAACAGGAGAAAACATGTAAGGTGGACCCTTCACGCAGCCGAATCCTAATGTGGCAATGGCAGACCTACATACACTATATGATCAAATCCTGCAAAGTCCTAATCTCTGCCTTGGACAGTCAGTCAGAACATCCAGCACTAGACTTCCTGAGAATATAGCATCGGCCATACCTTCAGTAAAAATGGGCTGGTAAGGGAGCACTTGAGCCTCGCTCAGGCTGGTAGGCAGCCTCAAAAATTTCTTCTTTGCTCCCTCCAGTTGCAATGCCAGTTGTCAATGAAACCAAACTGACTTCTTTGATTGGAAAACCAACATGTCAAAAGATTACAGCCTCTAGCTGTTTCAATGTTTTTAGTCTCAACGTCCCCTTAAAGTATAAGATTAATGGATGTCTGACATTTCTATCTTTCACAAGAAATGACAAAGGAAATGACACCACACTGATGAGGTCAAGTTTGTCATCATAGCTACAAAATGTTCCTGCAATATTGCCCACCGCAATCTGTCGCAACTGCAGCAATTCAATTCAGCTTCAGGGCCTGAAATTAAACCAGCTCAATCAACCTGACTAAAGAAGCCAGATCATTCCACTTGATTTAGACAAATTAAAATGCACATGTTAATGGGAAAATCAAAGAACGTAGACATATTCAGAAAGTAATTATTGTTCATAAACTCCTGGTGTAACAAAAATGCAAGACACCTTACACAACCAAAACTGCTGAAAGATTTTACTCAAGCACACATCAGGCTTGACAGCATTGCACTATTCATCTAAAAATGTAACTCACGTAACACTGACAACCATGGGAAACCAGAAGTACCTTCAGTGTATGCATTACAGCTAATAGCTGGATGCCCTTTCCAGTTCAATGAGTGAAAGCACATGTAGTCTTATGCTCTCACCCTTATGAATGGGGGGAAATGAGGCTGCTTCAGGAACCTAGCGCCTGTGCCAAGTAGACCAGCTTCAGGCAGTTTTCAATTTCATTTATTCTGAAAGCTTGCATCTCGAATACAAAACATGTAAACAAAAATCACGAATCAGCTTTAAAAAAACCACAGTGACAGATATGGTTAGACTGCAGGATGCAATCACAAGCTAGTGAGATCTGAATGATTGCGCTTTACTTTATATAAACTTGCAAATATGTACCAGAAGGGTGATAGTGCAACAGACACCAACTTTTGGATATGGAAGCAGGGTGGGAAGGTTGACCATCGGCCTTCCCGCCCAGGATTTACTTCCAGTCAAGGGAGAAAGCTATCAGGTATTTGTCCCAATGCCAACCCGCCAAGTTTTCAAGCCCACCCTCCTCCTGTGGGGGAAAAAGATTCTAGTCGTGAACAACATATCACTTCAGGAAATCATAACCAGCAACAGCCTTCAATTCAAAAGCCACAGTGTTATCCAATTATCAAAAAGTTAATTTTTAAATTCCTAAATATAGTATAATAAACAGTTCTTTCCATCAGGAATATGTCACCAATAATATAGTTCTGTTGGAAAGTTTAGTGTCAGCCTTTAAACAGCAATAGATTTACTGTTTCTCACACATTCCTGATAATTGGAAATCTTTGTTTCACCAGTCATCAACAGATGAAGTAAATAAAGTTTATGCGGTGCAGAAAACTTTGGCTCCACCTAACCTTTCTCTGAAACAGCAACACTTTTATGTATTTTGAACAAAGTAAACTTCCACCAAAGGTGGCAACTGATTGCCCTCAGCAGTGAAGTTAATTACTGCTGCATTATCTCAATTGGTAACGGTGTGGGCTTGCATGTGAAACATCGTAAAATTGCCCTCACTTCTCATTACTCCAACAAGAAGTCGAACCAATTCCAATTCCAGTGAATATTTAAACTCAATAGTGTCGATTGGGCAAATGGTGCTGATTGGTAGAAACTTTGACTGGGAATTTCAATCTGAGAAAAGATGGTGATGGAAAAACTTACACATCAAACACCAGACTTCACATACTCTTTGTCAATCAAAACCAAGTCATATTGGCTGTAACTAACAGAGTATTATTTAAGTAATTATCTATTACTTAACTGAAGGCAGTATCAGCTGTTCAGACCCAAAGCTGCATAAATAGAAATAATCGATGAACAATTTAAAACAGAGTGCTTAAAGCTACCATTGGGAAATAAAGCAGATGCACCCAGCCTTGATGGTTGATATGAGGTGGTAGCATTGAGAGAATCACAGGGAACATGTAAGGAAGGGCACCCAGTCATGGAGGTACAGGAGCAAGAATCCACTTGCTAAAGAGAAGGAAAATAACAGTGAAAACAGGGAAATAAGAATACTAGTCCGAACTGGTCTTGTATACATTAAAAAGGACCAGTAAAAACTGGGAAATAGGAATACAGGTCTGAACTGTTTTTTCCTTCTCCGGTACATTTGTCGTCATTGTCAGAACAGAGAAATTTAGACTTCAAGGGGCCCGAACATATAAGGATGGTGAATGAGAACAATTGTCTTCTGGAGTATGAGATAGTATCAACAAATGTCCTGCAAAATGTACCAGCAATTATAAAGTCCACTAACTTTGCTATTAGAGCACAACTGTTGAGCAAAAATGAAACACACAGCGCTGCAGCACAGGGCCCTGGCCAATTGGGGGGGGGGGGGGCATACTGAGAGGTGACTGAGGAGTGGGAGCACCAATCAGAGCCTGGTGGCATCTTTGCATTTACTGATAGGATGTCTTGAGCCTATTGGCAGGCAATAGGGAACAACATCAGGCTCTGATTGATGGAATCGCCTTTAGAGCAGGTAAATAGTTTGTCAGACATTGAGGTGGTGGAGACTTAGAGCAGTTCAGATGGATCTCCTGAATTGGTGTGAGCTTTCGGAACTTTAATTGAGTGAAGCAGCAGGCAGGTTTCTGACATTCGGCCCGGTGTGCAGCCTGAGGCAAAAGTGAGGTCACTGACCTAACTTCGGAGTGTGAGTGTTCAGTGAGGTGAGGAGGAGGTGTTGGCCAACAGCTATTGAGGGGGAGCAGTGGGGTGGCTCTTGAACACCAGACCTGGGTTGAGGAGGCCAGCCAAGCAACCAACCAAAGAACAGAGGCCAGATAAGGCAGGCAGCCAGGTGCTCAAGGCCTGGCCATGAGAGGTGAGCAGTCGGGAGGTGCGAAGGCCAGGCAAGCGCTGGCATTGTGGTTTCTTTGGGATCTGTGGAGTGATTTGACCAGAGGCCAGGGCTGACAGTGAGAGGGCTGGGTGTCAACTGGACCAGGCACCGAGGGCGAGACAGTAGAAGCCAGACCAGATAGCCAGCAGCAGCAGCTAGCCAGGAGCACATGTGGACATCGAGCCATGAGGCTTGGCCACCCAAGCAAAAGGTGTGAGCAGTCGCAAGGTGTGGTAGCCAGGCAGGCACCAGCATCGTGGTTTTCGGGAGCAGTGGCAGGGCTGAGACTGAGAAGTCTGGGCAGCAACCAAATGTGCTTTGGAATATCGATTTGGAATTCAATTATTCTTAATTCAACACAAGATCCAGTTGCTACTGTCCGCAAAGCAACAGTGCCGTCCATACTGAGATCCAATTCTGTGAAATCTCCTTTTTGGGATTCTGCAGGGAAAGATTTAATGGGACATTCTACTTTGACACTTTTATAAAGACCTTCCTGTTTTGTGCCAAGATGTGATTATTTCTCCGAGGAGTTAATCTGCAGTTCCATCTGCTGGTTAACTACCTGAAGCATTAGAGACTGTTTAGTTACACTGAGAGAAGCTGGAGGACCCAACTTTTGAAACCGATCAGAAATACCATTCCTGATCCAGCATGTTTACTGTTGGCCAGTTGAAGTTTGACCAGTGATTATATAGCATTTAATTCACACTGAGATTGTTGATGCAGTCGATTTTCAAATTGGCTCTCTCAATGGGGGATTTCATCTGCTGGCTTTCGCCCAGAGTCCATTGTTTGAAAAGCGAGGGGAATTTTCACTTTTTGGGGCTTGTCCGAGAATTCTGCCATTTGAGAGTCAAAGCCAGATTCTACTACCAGGCAATCGACAGGAAGTTCCAGTATCGTTTCCGTCCCTATTTCTTCCCCAACAAACAATCCATCCTCTCGGGAGTCGACATGCAGTTCCATTTGGCATTCCGCAAGTTTGCATTTGGATGGGGATCCCCATTGTTTCTGTTCATAAGCTTGTAAGATATAGGAGCAGAATTAGGCCATTTGGCCCATCGGGTCTGCTCTGTCATTTCATCCTGGCGTTAACTCCACTGTCCTGCCTGTTCTCCATAACCCTTCAACCCATTACCAATTAAAAATCTGTCTAACTCCTCCTTAAATTTACTCACTGACACAGCATCCACTGCACTCTGGGGTAGCGAATTCCACAGATTCACATCCTTTTGGAAAAAATAGTTTCTCATCATCTCCATTTTAAGTTTGCTACCTCTTATCCTAAATCTATGACCTCTCGATCTAGAATGCCTCACAAGAGGAAGTATCCATTCCTCGTTTACTTTATCCATACCTTTTATCATCTTGTATACCTCAATTTGATCTCCCCCTCATTCTTCTAAATTCGAGTGTTTAGGCCTAAACTGTTCAATCTCTCTTCATACGTCAAAACCCATCATCTCTGGAATCTAGTGAACCTCCTCTGAACTGCCACCAATGCCTACTACATCTTTCCTCCAATTAGGGACCAAAACGGTGCACAATACTCCAGGTGTGGTCTCACCAATGCCTTGTATAGTTGTAAAAACACTTCCTTAACGTTATACTCTATTCCTCTAGCTATAAATGTCAACATTCCATTTACACTCCTGATTATCTGCTACACCTACATGCTAGTTTTCTGTGATTCATGAAAGAGGACACCCAGACCCCTCTGCGTCGGAGCACTCTAAAGACTCTCCCCATTTAGATAATACGTTGCCTTCCTATTTTTCCAACCAAAATCCATAACCTCACATTTATCCACGTTAAACTCCATCTGCCACATTTTGGCCCACTCTCCTAACCTATTTATATCCATTTGTAAGTTTCTTATTTCCTCATTGAAACTTACTGTCCCACCTATTTTTGTGATATCTGCAAATTTGGCTATAAAACCTTCTATCCCTGTATCAAAGTCATTTATATAGATTGTAAATAGCTGGGGCCCAAGGACTGACCCTGTGGCACCCCACTAATTACTTCTTGCCCCAGAAAAAAACCCATTTATCCCAACTCTGTCTTCTATTCAAGCTGATAAATTACCCCTAATTCCGTGTGATCTAACCTTCTGTGCACCACCTTATCAAACGTCTTCCAAAAGTCCAGATATACTACATCTACAGGATCCCCTTTATCCACCTTGCTTGTTACAACGTCAAAGACCTCTAGCAAATTAGTCAAACATGATCTGCCCTTCATAAAACCATGCTGACCCTGATGGATAGCATTTGTACTTTCCAAATGTCCTGATATTACTTCCTTGATAATTGATTCCAACAATTTTCCAACAACAGATGTTAAACTAACTGGTCTGTAATTTTCCACATTCTGCCTCCCTCCTTTTTGAATAAGGACGTCAAAATTAGCATTTTTCCAATCCGCTGGAAACTTTCTATCTCCAGGGAATTTTGGAATCTTATAACCAGTGGATCCACTATTTCTGCTGCCACTTCCTTCAACACCCTAGGATGTAGGCCATCAGGCCCGGGGTCCACACCAGTTAAATGCCATTTGGTGAGTACTGAACTAATGGAATGCCCAAGAAAGGCCAGTGGCAGGCTCGAAGATTGGGAAACTTTCAAAAATGTAGCAAAGGGTTACTAAAAAAGTAATAAAAAGGGATAAGGTAATTTACAGAAGAAAACTAGCGCAAAGTATCAAAAAGGATAGCAAAAGCTTCTACAAGTAAATAAAAGGGAAGACAGTCGCTAAAGTGAATGTTGGTCTCTTGGAAGATGAAACCGGAGAGTTAATAGTGGGGAACACAGAAATAGCAAAGATGCTAAATAAATACTGACTGCCCTCAATTCCAACAGTTTGTTGAATACCATTTCCCCATTGATGTTAGTTGTTTTAAGTTCCTCCCTTTCTATTAACTCTGAATTGATCATTCCTATAGGGATGGTACTGGAGTCCTCCACTGTGAAAACTGAGGCAAAATACTAGGCACACCTTTACAGAGTCGTTTGCAATCCTGGTGTGGAACTATCAACATCTTCACTTGTTTTTGTATGTTGATTTACTGCCTTTTGGATTGATGGGTCCCCCATCACTCTCAATACTGGCTTTCACAAAGTCTTTTCTTTTCTGGACAAATAATGGAATTCTGCCAGACATGTGCAAGCAAAGCCATTGATATTAGTCTTGGACTGAACACCATTGGAGTATTTGCTGCTACACTGGACTTTTTCTGGCTAATTCAGTCGTGCACTGGCCTGTGCTCTCCTGCAGTCACATCATCAGCTGATATCTCTATCCCACTGCTCATGAGCCAGTTAATGTTTGCTTGCCTCAAGACGCACCTCAAGACGATCATAATATTCACCATCTCTACCGCCATGCTGACAATTTGCAGGTTTGGACTTTACTTTATCAATTACAGTACAGCGCCAGGTTCGATTCCCAGCTTGGATCACTGCCTGTGTCTGCACGTTCTCCCCATGTCTGCGTGGGTTTCCTTTGGGTGCTCCGGTTTCCTCCCACAAAGTCCCAAAAGACATGCTTGTTAACTGAATTGGACATTCTGAATTCAGCTTTGGTGTACTCGAACAGGCGCCGGAATGTGGCGACTAGGGGATTTTCACAGTGACTTCTTTGCAGTGTTCCTGTAAGCCTACTTGTGACACTAATAAAGATTATTATTATTATTAGGCTTGTTGTCATAAATTAAAGAGCACTACAGCAATTAAGCAGTGATTTTGGGATTCTGTGCCTTGCATTATGTGAGCTGAGGGTGGGTAGGGTCAGGAGGGCTTTAATATCATTTTGGTGGAGCTTGACGTCATTGGGAGTGGGCCACCACGTCAGCAGGGGTGGGGTGTGATGTAAGGGCCCCTCAAAGAGTGAAAGCGCTGGGTCCCAAAAGTGTAAGTCCACCTCTGCCGCTATGGAATTCACGGCACCATGCCATCTATAGTTGAATGTCCGTAGATGTGAGTAGTACCTCTTGTCAATTGTACCATGCGGCCTGTTGTGTGGAGCAGATGCACTTTGCTCAGTAGAAACTGTTGCATCAGAAGCAAAGGCCCAAAAGGTAATAAAAAGCTATTTTGGGCTTCCATCACTCCGGGATCCCCACTTCCAGTCTGCTGAAATTTTCCCGGCATTCCCTAACTGCTTCCCATTCCCTGATGAGTTGCCTTGCTCCGAGCAAGGCACCTGATGCTATCCCAGCACAAAGCTGGTGAGCTGCCTCAGAATGGCCATTTGGGGCAGAGAACTCACCTAGCTTGATATGAACGATGTTAGAGATAAAATGGAACAGGCACCCAATTCTTCTTCTAGACTTTCTGCAAAGAGGTTGAAATTCCTAATTTTAACTTTAGTCTCAGCAGAAATAGTCGATAAATCAAAACTTTGAGAGCGATACTCCCCAAAAATTTCTAAGTTCATTTCTGCCGGGTTTTTTTCAGTTTCCCCCCCGGCTCTGCCGGCGAGTTCCCCATCGCTATTCAATGACACTTAGATGGGGCGCGATTTTCCGGCCTCATTATGCTCTCGCGAAATGAGGCCGCTGAATAGCGGGAAAGGCCAGAAACGAGACCCGCACCGGGCGCCAAACAGTTTGCAATGCAACCAGCCCTCTAAGTGAAATCGGGATTGCGTCGTAGCGTGGCGAGAAACCAATTATCACCCCTTAATCCCCATTTCCATACCATTAATGAGGGCACCCCATATCCAACGGCTTCCCATCATTCAGTGGCCTCCCTAGCCGGTGGTCACGCTGGCGCCGATTAGTACTACTTTTGAAAAACATAAACCTGGTGGAAGGGCTTCTGTGGGGAGTCGAGGAGCTGAGCAGCCATCTTTGCTCACAGACAAAGAGTCCAGGGGTTCTGGGATTGCCACCACAGTGCTCGGTGGGGTAAGTGGCCCTTGGCTGGGGCTGGGGGACCCTACGCAGGGGTGGGCTGCCAAGGGAGGTTGGGGGCAACCACTCATGGCACCATAATGCCAACCTCTGAATTGTTTTACCCGTTCCTAGGGCAACCCTTGTCCCAGCTCGACTGCTCCAATGAGCACCCGTAACCCCCACTGACTGCTGAGGCCTCTGGCTGCGCGGCAGAAGGCTATTGCCAATACGAAATTGGAAATCATGGTTAAGTGAGCACGTTCTCGTGGGTGGGCGGGCCATGTAGCAAGTGGGAGGCATGCAAATCACACCTTGATGCCTGGACACTGCTGCGCACAATGCAGGAGGAAACACCACACATACATAAAATGCAAGAGGGTAGCCAGGGAAAGGTTGGGCCCACTGAAGGACAGGCGAGGGAATGTGTGGAGCCAGAGGAAATAGGCGAGGTACTAAGTGAATACTTTGCATCAGTATTCACCAAAGAGAAGGAATTGGTGGATGATGAGTCTGGAGAAGGGTGGGTAGATAGCCTGGGTCACATTGAGATCCAAAAAGATGAGGTGTTGGGCGTCTTGAAAAATATTAAGGTAGATAAGTCCCCAGGGCCTGATGGGATCTACCCCAGAATACTGACGGAGGCTAGAGAGGAAATTGCTGAGGCCTTGACGGAAATCTTTGGATCCTCACTGTTTTCAGGTGATGTCCGGGAGGACTGGAGAATAGCCAATGTTGTTCCTTTGAATAAGAAGGGTAGCAAAGATAATCCAGGGAACTACAGGCCTGTGAGCCTTACGTCAGTGGTAGGGAAATTACTGGAGAGAATTCTTCGAGACGGGAACTACTCCCATTTGGAAGCAAATGGACATATTAGTGAAAGGCAGCACAGTTTTGTAAAGGGGAGGTCGTGTCTCACTAACTTGATAGAGTTTTTCGAGGAGGTCACAAAGATGATTGATGCAGGTAGGGCAGTGGATGTTGTCTATATGGACTTCAGTAAGGTCTTTGACAAGGTCCCTCATGGTAGACTGGTACAAAAGGTGAAGTCACACAGGATCAGGGGTGAGCTGGCAAGATGGATACAGGACTGGCTAGGTTGTAGAAGGCAGAGAGTAGCAATGGAAGGGTGCTTTTCTGATTGGACGGCTGTGACAAGTGGTGTTCCGCATGGACCAGTGCTGGGGCCTTTGCTGTTCGTAGTATATATAAATGATTTGGAGGAACATGTACCTGGTCTGATTAGTAAGTTTGCAGGCGACACAAAGGTTGGTGGAATTGCGGATAGTGATGAGGACTGTCAGAGGATACAGCAGGATTTAGATCGTTTGGTGACTTGGGCGGAGAGATGGCAGATGGAGTTTAATCCGGACAAATGTGAGGTAATGCATTTTGGAAGGTCCAATGCAGGTAGGGAATATACAGTGAATGGTAGAATCTTTAAGAGTATTGACAGTCAGGGAGATCTAGGTGTACAGGTCCACAGGTCACTGAAAGGGGCAACACAGGTGGAGAAGGTAGTCAAGAAGGCATATTCCAATCCCCTTGCAGACCCTCAAGTACCATTCCATCTGGTCCCTGTTTGTTAGGACTAGTACCAAATGGCACTTACCCGAGCTGAAGGGATGGAATCCCAAAGCCTCAGGTACCTTGGGAACCTGCACATTAGAGTAAGGCTTACTGCCTCGCTCTAATATGCAGATTTGCCAAAAAGAGATCTGCCCATTGTTGGTGGGATTCACCTTGCAATGTCTCGCAAGATTGCGTTGAATCTCGCGAGGCATTGGGAGCCTGGGTAGATCCCGGGAACGGGGTCTCCCGGCTTTCAACAGGCACACTGCACTGCAGTGAGCTGCTTTTCCCATGCAGCGTGGACGGAGGATCGTGTCCACTATCTCCATTGAGTAGACGCACCCTTAGAATTTTATTTAGCACTGAGGAGCTGAATTCCGAGATCGGGTCGCCAATTTGAAAGGGTGCCCCGGTATCTAAGTGAACTTATGGGTCCCCCACACCCCCCCACTCATGGGCAATGTCACTCCCCACACACATTGACACTACCCCACACCCCCAAGTCAGGACAGCTGCTATGGGGTCCCTGGCTGTCCCCTCTCTTCAGGCCCCCCACGCCCACTTGCAAACAGACCCATCCCCTTCCAGGACCCCCACCCGTCATTCCCCCCAACATTCCGAAGGCCTCTAAGTACCTGCCATACACTCCCCCACACTCTCAAAACCCCACCTCTATGCTCCTATCATGGGCATGGCTGCCTCAGGCCTGGGCCCTTGGCAGTGCCAACTTGGCACCTGGGCACCCTTGCACTGCCACCCTGGCAATGTTCCTTCTATCTTGGCAGTGCCACCCGGGCACCTTGTCAGTTCCAGGGTGGCAGTGCCATGGTGCCAGCTGAGCAGCGCCAAGATGCCCGTGTTCTGGGGGAGGGGGCACTGACCCTGACCACCCAGGGGCCGCCCATGGTGGATCCCGCGAGGCATGAAAACTGCCGGGAAACCCACGAGAGAGCTCTCCCAGTGCTCACCGGATGCACCGTGCTCGAGTGAGAACGCAACGCAGTGGGAGGTGGATCGCCCCTTTATCACAAGGCTTTACTTCTTTAATTCTGAAAAAATGTTTTTCAAATTTTCAACTGGCTGGAAACTCCTTAAAAATGCAAAGTCATCTTCTAAGGTGAAGGTGAAAAAGGAAATAATTTTTTGTGCCCCCAGCAGACATGTTTCTCCATGGGTGGGGACGGGGGGGGGGGAAGGTATGAAAAACGTGGTGGGCAGTCGTCCCACCACCATCCTACCCATCATCGAGCGACCGCCACCCCCCCCCCCCCCCTCCTCCTTAGACTGAACATCCCCTTCTATTTTACCCGCTCCCTTCCTTAAACCCACCCATTCCTTCTGATTGCCCTTCTCCCTCACTTCCCCTAACCCTTCCGGTCTTATTGGGCGGTATCCTCCGCTTTTCCGGCAGCGCACTCACGCCTGTAAATTTCCCAATGGCATGGAGGTGGCCACAATAGGAAATCTCATCGGCTGGCTGCCGGGACGGAGGATCCCATTGCCGGTGAAGGCACACCGTGCCAGAAAACGGGATGGAGAATCCTGCCCAACTGCTTTAGAGTTTTGAGGCCTTGGGTTCCACTCCTCAACTGCAGTCCCAGCATCTACCCCTGATGTCTTTGTGGTTCTTCTGGGACTGAGGGAGCTGCTGATTAATCAGATTTAATAGTAGCTCAAGAGGTTGGGATGTCCACCACAATGAGAGACGAAAGTCCCACTTGGCTCTTGCTAATGTGCCCCACAGAGGTCAGGACGTATCAGTGTGGAGCGTGCTGGCTCTAACTCAACAGGGGCCCACCAGTCCCAGTATTATTATGCCCCCTCAGGGGAACGTCAAGAGAGGGACATTTACCATAATTAAAAGATCGACTGAAACTCGTCATGGTCCAAGGAAGAGACAATAAAATGTAAAGTGCTAAATGTTGAAACAGTGGCTGCCACAGACAGATCTATGGGAAACCCCTTGAGAATACATGAGTGAAGTAGTCTTAGCCACTGCAGAGTGACACAGGGAGTGACTATAATGCTTTCAGCAGAAAAAACAGACTGAAAAGCTGATCTCTCTCTCTCTCAATTTTTTGAAACAAGTGTGTTCATCAGTTTGCAAGACAACTTTACTAGAAATCTACCAATGAACCAATACCTTGTGACAACTGAAGTATCTTCTACATCTGACTACATTCTCAAACCAACTCATCCAAATTGGCTGCAATGATTAATAATAATCTATGCCCCAAGGACAAGCAAAGGACACTTTACTGTATATTCTATTTATCTTTTTCGATTGGATTCTAACTCGCCTTATTCTTGATACCTTTATATTTTTTTTTACTTCCTTCTTGGGTTTATTGGTTAATAAATGTGCTCTCTCTAATTCAAGAAAACCTTGTTTGATTGGTTCCTTGTTGCACACTGCATAAATAGTTTAGTACAATCCGATTTCGTGGGCAGCACGGTAGCATTGTGGTAGCACAATCACTTCACAGCTCCAGGGTCCCAGGTTCGATTCTGGCTTGGGTCACTGTCTGTGCGGAGTCTGCACATCCTCCCCGTGTGTGCGTGGGTTTCTCCGGGTGCTCCGGTTTCTTCCCACAGTCCAAAGATGTGCAGGTGGATTGGCCATGATAAATTGCCCTTAGTGTTCAAAATTGCCCTTAGTGTTGGGTGGGGTTGCTGGGTTATGGGGATGGGGTGGAGGTGTTGACCTTGGGTAGGGTGCTCTTTCCAAGAGCCAGTGCAGACTCAATGGGCCGAATGGCCTCCTTCTGCACTGTAAATTCTAATTCTATTAAAAAAGGCATATCATGGTGAAAAAGAGATGCACACCTTTTCTGTGACCAACTGAGAACAGTGAGTAGAGGGAAACTAGTTCACCCTTTCTCATCTGGTCATAACGTTTGGAGCATAACTACCTGAAAAGAACCAAAAAGCAGATCATTCACATTAAAAGGTGACAGTCAATGGTTGTACATGCAATCACACATGAGCAGCTCACCAACAAAGAGAATGACCTCTGCAAGTCATCAAAAGATGGTGAAAAGAATGATTTGCACTTAATGTTCCTGCAGTAAAGATAATAGTGTCATTTTGTTTTAATCAGCTACATATCAGGACAACAAAATAAATAGAGGAAAGTAATCTGAGCAAACCTTTTGGGAAAGGTGACTAATCTGAAACATTAAATCGATTTCTCTTTCCTCGGATGCTGCCAGACCTTGGGAGAATTTCCCACATTTTCTTTCTCTCCTGTTAACGGGTTGATGTTCGTTGATAGAATAAAAATAGGGGTAAATCGTCCGAACCCACCCACTGCTGCAATTTTCACACATTGGGGCCTCACGGTAGCATGGTGGTTAGCATCAATGCTTCACAGCTCCAGGGTCCCAGGTTCGATTCCCGGCTGGGTCACTGTCTGTGTGGAGTCTGCATGTCCTCCCCGTGTGTGCGTGGGTTTCCTCCGGGTGCTCCGGTTTCCTCCCACAGTCCAAAGATGTGCGGGTTAGGTGGATTGGCCATGCTAAATTGCCCGTAGTGTAAGGTTAATGGGGGGATTGTTGGGTTACGGGTATACGGGTTACGTGGGTTTAAGTAGGATGATCATTGCTCGGCACAAGGGCAGCAGGGTAGCATGGTGGTTAGCATCAATGCTTCACAGCTCCAGGGTCCCAGGTTCGATTCCCGGCTGGGTCACTGTCTGTGTGGAGTCTGCACGTCCTCCCCCTGTGTGCGTGGGTTTCCTCCGGGTGCTCCGGTTTCCTCCCACTGTCCAAAGATGTGCGGGTTAGGTGGATTGGCCATGCTAAATTGCCCGTAGTGTCCTAATAAAAGTAGGGTTAAGGGGGAGGTTAATAAAAGTAGGGTTACGGGTATAGGGTGGATACGTGGGTTTGAGAAGGGTGATCATGGCTCGGCACAACATTGAGGGCCGAAGGCCCTGTTCTGTGCTGTACTGTTCTATGTTCTAAAATGTTGACCTCGAGCGGGAATTTTCTGTCTTGGGACAGGCAGGGCCGGAAAGTTCCACCCATTAGATTAAAATGGGCTGAATTTGCTGATCGATGGCAACACCCCTTGGCAGCACGGTAGCATGGTGGTTAGCATAAATGCTTCACAGCTCCAGGGTCCCAGGTTCGATTCCCGGCTGGGTCTCTGTCTGTGCGGAGTCTGCAAGGCCTCCCCGTGTGTGCGTGGGTTTCCTCCGGGTGCTCCGGTTTCCTCCCACAGTCCAAAGATGTGCGGGTTAGGTGGATTGGCCATGCTAAATTGCCCGTAGTGTCCTAAAAGGTAAGGTTAGGGGGGGGGTTGTTGGGTTACGGGTATAGGGTGGATATGTGGGTTTGAGTAGGGTGATCATTGCTCGGCACAACATCGAGGGCCGAAGGGCCTGTTCTGTGCTGTACTGTTCTATGTTCTATGTTCTATTCCACGGCAGCGAGGGTCCGGGGCCCGCAAAAGCCCGAAGGATTTGGCAGAACCGGAAGATCCCTCCACTGGCCAACTGTGGACTGCCTCCGCCACCGGAAAATACACTGCAAGGGGATCGGAAAATCGCGTTCATTGTCAAATATGATTGCAAACTTTCCAGATATGCATTCAAATCAAATGGTTTCTTTTTTTAATTTTAATTTTTGAAATCTTCAGTGTGCTACACTATTTATCTTGCACAGTACACATGATTCCTTCACTGATTGTTTTTATTTAAAAAAATGGGAATTTTGTCCATGTTTAACAGAACTATAGATTGAAGAATGTACCATTAACTACAACTTATCTACACCGTTCTGTTTATTTGGGTACTTTAATTGTGCATTCTCTTCAGACAAACACCATCTCCAATCTCTTTTAGTTATATTTCGGTCAAGGTGTCACTTCATTAGACTACGATTAGAAAACTGGATATCTGGATTCATGCAGCACCTCCGCAACTGATGTTGGTAATGCTACAAAATCTGATTCTTCATTCTGCTCACTGACACTGGACAGACCTCAGTTTCAATACTCATCTTTCATTTATATTCTTCTTTCTTCACCAAAGCAATTCTACAGTAGTTTCTTATATATGGCCCAAAATAAAAAGCTGTGTTTGTTTTTTCCTTTTTTGCTCATTGCCCTGTGGCCATTGTTGAATAGGAACAATTCTCAGAGTGGCACAAAGCACAGGCGAACAATCCATTTGCACTTTCTGAGAGAATTTCATTGTGTGTGAATGCCTAACGTTTCATAAATGTTACCAGAGAAAATATGGACTTTTCCGTTTGCCTCTTAAGGTTTCTGTGTTCTTGCTCCAAGCTGAAATACATGAGCTCAGTGCAACGATTTGACTTAGCAGCTCTTCCATGAGGTAAAGAAACGTGTCTAATAATCAGGTCAACAAGAGAAATGGTACAGCATTCCTCAGATTTGTGAACTGTGACATTTCTGTCAAAAATTGCACGTCATATTTGACTGCCTATTGCTCTGTGTAGATGATGGTCCTACATCTTAAACTACACCACAACCAGTTATTAGATGCTCATCAACAATTGAATTGAAAGTAAAGAAATTACAGTAATGTAATTCAGCAACTTTTTATTTCATTGAAACTCGATTACTCAAATTGTCAGTTATTTTTGGTCCAAGTTATTATCCTTACTATATTCTGAACAATGGTATTTCAGAAATTATTTTGCATGATCTTTTCACAGGAAACTTTTGTATAAAGCCTTTGGATTCTGCATCGAGGCATGTCTGGAGTATCAATCAATAGCACCATACCCAGCTGATCTTTTCCATGCACTGTTCTTCAGATCTCCTCTTCTCCAAAGGGTCGTTCCCTGGAAAATGCACTGGAGAGCCCTCCAGAAGTCCCCAGGTAAGCATTGCACAAGAATTCACTGGAGAATTACCCTACATATGGAGTCCGCTGAAACTCTCATTTAAAGCCTAGGATTATGGATGGTTCTGACTCTCTAAGCAGGTTAATTACCCAGGTAATCTTAGAAGGATTGAAACGAATTCTAACTCCTGGATAATTATACTACTCACCCCTTTGACTCCCCACTGGATCCACCAACTATACCCCCCACCGACCCACCTACCTTATGCACATTCCATCTCTCCTGGCAAGGTGGCTGGAGCATTTAATCCCATTTGAATATGGGAGCTAATGCTGTAAAAAAGGGGGTGTGGGTCCACTATTCCCGACGACCCTGCACTGCATTCATTGTCTCCAGGAGCAGTTATGCTGCACATGTGGAGCTGCAAACTAAGCTAAGTGAAAAGGAGGTGGAGCAATCTGACAGTGATTGCCTCTCCACAGAAGATTCAACCCATTATACTGTTACTTACAATTGTAATCCCAAATATCCACTATCTTCCTTTAGAGAAAAGGAAATCAATGGACCATTCTTGAATATTTGACAACATATTGGGCGTAAATTTCTGGCCTTTCCTACCACAGGGACTGAAGGCAACAGCCCTCTGGCAGATTCCCCAGCAGTGGGTTCCCCAGCAATGGGACAGACAAGCCGCGCAAAGCGCCGTAGACATTGGCAGGACCGGAAGATCCCGCCAGCAATCAATGGCGAGCTGCCTCTGCCGCTGGAAAACATGCTGTGAGAGAGCTGGAAAGACCTGCCCATTGCGACTGCACGACACAATTCAGAACGGGGCAGCAGGGTAGCACAGTGGTTAGCTCAGTTGTTTCACAGCTCCAGGGTCCCAGATTTGATTCCCAGCTTGGGTCACTGTTTGTGCGGAGTCTGCACATTCTGCGTGGGTTTCCTCCGGCTGCTCCGGTTTCCTCCCACTGTCCAACGATGTGCAGGTTAGGCAGATTAGCCATGCTAAATTGCCCTTATGTCTCGCGAGACATTGCAATGTGAATCCCGCCCACAATGGCTGGGATCACGTTTTGGCAAATGTGCATATTAGTGCGAGGCAGTAAGCCTCACTCTAATGTGCAGATTCCCGAGGTACCTGAGGCTTTGGGATTCAACCCCTTTGCCTCAAAGACCTTGGACAAGTGCCATTCAGCACTAGGGAACCACAAACGGGAACCAGATGGAACGGGACTCGTGGTGGTCTCCAAGAGGATCGGAGTCCCCCAGCTGCATGCCCAGCAAGCGGAACTCCCCACTGTAAAAAAACAGGGCCAAGTGAGGCCTTGCCGTGATTTCCCCATTCAAGCCCCTTATTAAATACGAGTCACGTTGAATGGCCATGTGTTTCTCAGCACTGAGAGTGTCAGGAAACACGCAGCTAAACTCGCTCGTTAGGGGGCTTTGTTCCCTTTTGGGAGAATTACGCCTTATATGTTTTTATTTATCAAATATTATGTCAGAAAATCATAATACGGGTGAGCAGACTCAATATGTATTTATGAAAGGGTAATTGTGTGCAGTTCTTTGAGATTATAACTAGCACGATAGCTAAGTAGGATCCAATGAATGTTCGGATACAGTCCCTCCAATCCAGCTATCCAATAAATGGACATTTTTGAAACGGGATGCTTTTGAGGGCCATGGTTTGTATTATTGATTTTCCTCCTGACTCCCAAATCTTCTTCCTTCACTTGTGCTGTGTCCAGATGGTCTCCCTCAGAAAGAGGAGCTTCTGCTTTTGTTCCAGTTCTCCCACTCCTCTGGGGGAATTATTTTCCTTGGGCTTTCCTTGGTCTTGGTTCTTCTCCACCAGGCATCCATTAAATGTCGGATAAAAGCAAATTACTGTGGATGCTGGAATCTGAAACGAATGAGAAAATGCTGGAAAATCTCAGCAGGTCTGGCAGCATCTGTAGGGAGAGAAAAGAGCTAATGTTTCGAGTCCGATGACTCTTTGTCAAAGCTAACAGACAGAGAAAGTGGGAAATATTTATACTGTGGAGTGAGAAGGAAAGATGAGTCATAGCCACAGAAACCCAGGGTAACTGGGTGCTAATGGCCACAGAAACCAAGGGGAAAGAGTGCGAATGGCAGTCCCCAGGGAGGACCTTAAAGCTGCTATGCTACCCGTTTGGTGTGGGCCTACCTGTGATGTTGGTAAAATGTTGGTGGGGTGGGGGATCTGGTCCTTAAGTAGCAATTAATTGGCACTTCAGGGTTTCAATATCCCCAAGCTGTGGTGAGCTGCTGACACCTGCCTCCCCCCCCCCCCCCCCCCCCCCCCCACCCCACCCCCGCAAATAAGATTCCAGGCATTTTGGTGACAGTAAGGTAGCTGGCAAGAAGGCCACCCACTGGATTTGACATTCACCTAGTACCCATTTTCGGACCTGCCAGCAGATGAGCGTTAAATCCAGCCTTCTGGCTCAGACTACAAGAGCAGCCAAATAAATAACTTAGGTTGAGCTGGTGTTGGTGCAGGGATTGTTTGGAAATGTAATGTCAGGAATTACAAATTCACCCTTTGAGTTGTTTTGAAATACATCATTATCATACTTCAGGGAACTCCAAGTCAAATTCATGGAGACATTGACTTAAAGACAAAAGAGGGGGAAGAAAGCAAAAAAAAAAATTCTTCGCCTTGAAATCACTGAATTTTAAAAAGCAAATTGTAGTCAAGGTTAATAGATGAATTTGGGAGCACGTGGCCTGGGATCAGAAGAATGAAGCGAGGTGGTTGCAAGAAATGTGTCTAGATTAATGTTACACTACTATAAATGAAATTATATGATTAAGCATTGCAGGAAATTGTTGGTTCATGCAATTTCATGCATGTACGCAGAGTTCTTAGTCGACCTATTCAATAGCCACAGCGCTAATTCAGATACCAGGGGCTGGTTTAGCTCACCAGGCTAAATCGCTGGCTTTTAAAGCAGGCCAGCAGCACGGTTCGACTCCCGTACCAGCCTCCCCGGACAGGCGCCGGAATGTGGCGACTAGGGGCTTTTCACAGTAACTTCATTGAAGCCTACTCGTGACAATAAGCGATTTTCATTTCATTTCATTTCAACAGTAAAACCATTTTTGATGTGTGACATTCGCACAAAGGGACAAATGTGCATGCTATCATTTTATGTACGTTTAGGTCAGAACCTGTACCTGATTGTTGAGCTACAAGCTGATGCTCAGCTTAACATTTAACCACATATCACAAATCCATCTTTTAATGCGTTGTGTGGATGTGTACTGGTAAGCCAATCTATGTCAGTGCATACCGAGAATTTTGTGTCATCTTTATTCAGAAATTCAGCTCTCTGATACCAAGCATAGTAACTTGCAACCTCTGCGTGAAAGTATATTTTTATTGTGCTTCCATCATGCCTGATCCAGTCTGTCAGAGAGAACAAGTTTATTTAGATTTCATAGATGTTTACAACAGGCCCTTCGGCCCAGCTTGTCTATGCCGCCCAGTTTCTATCACTAAGCTAGTCCCACTTGCCTGTATTTGGCCCATATCCCTCTATACCCACCCTGCCAATGTAACTGTCTAACTTTTTTTAAAGGAAAAAATGTGTCCCCGCCTCTACCACTGCCTCTGGCAACCTGTTCCAGATGCTCACCACCCTCTAAAAGAAATAAATTCCCCTCTGGTCTCTTTTGTATTTCTCCCCTCTCACCTTAAACCCATGCCCTCTCGTTCTGGACTCCTCTACCTTTGGGAAAAGATGTTGACTATCTCCCTTATCTATGCTCCTCATTATTTTGTAGACCTCTATAAGATCACCCTTAAGCCTCCTACGCTTCAGGGAAAAAAGTCCCAGCCTATCCAGCCTCTCCTTATAACGCAGACCATCAAGTCCTGGTAGCATCCAGAATTCATGAATACATAGCAAATCAAACGTAAAAAAGTAGCACTACAGATATATTCTGACTTATTTTTGTTTATTTTACACAGTTCATCATTGCTACTTCAATAAAGTTCCAAAGATTTATACTGAAAGTACATCAGTGCAAGCTGTCTCACAGAGGAGGACAGATAGGAAATATGATATAAGCCACTTCCTGTCAGTTTACACATGTAGCATGTGTGCAGTTTCACAGCATTAATTGGATGGGTGTCGCATTTATGTTCTGAATTGAATGAATATTCAACATAATCTGTTTGACCTCTGTTCTGTTTTTACAATCCAGAACCTCAGTTTGTTTGTGAAATGATTCATTTTCTCATTAATTTCTTCCTCTCTCCTTCATTCTTTGCTGGAAGGACTAACAGTTGCCATGCAATGTTTGCTAATTGATAGCATGAGTCAGCAAACTATAACCACAGCTATAGCCAAGCCCAGTTTGTTCTCATCAGCAGTCCTCACTGAAGATTCAAGGTGGCAATCTTGAGACGGAAACTATAGAACTTGGAAACAAATGTGCAAGATAGCAAGCCTGAAGTAAACTGCCCGGCTGGGCTGTCCAACTATTCCTTATTCCAAGTAGTTTTGCTCAAACTGTTATAAATATAGAAAATGTGAGCATTGTGCTTATGCTGCTGGATAAGTCATCCAGGGGCATAGACTAATAACTCAGGGGCCACAATTTCAAATCTCACCAACGTAATTTGAGAATTTGAACTTGTATTTAATAAATATCTAGAAATTAAAAGCAGGTTAACAGTGAAGAAACCATAACACAATTAGATCAATTTCCAAACTCAACTGATTCAAAAGATGACCTTTCAGGGAAGGGAATTTGCTCTCCATAAGGGATTTGGCCAAAACATGACTCCATGCCCACATCAACAATATTGACTGAACTGCACTCTGCAGTGGTCATGCAAGCCACACAGTTGTTTCAAACTGTTAATGATAGAAGAAGGCACACCACTTGTTATACATGGGAAATGAATGGCAGTCTTGGTGGTGATGTCCACATGCCAAGAATGATTTTTTCTAAAAACTAGATCCCTTGTGTCATCTCTCCTCATTATTTAACCATTGGAGTTCAGATATCATTACAGTAAACCTATTATATATTCCCTCAAAAGTCAAAGAGTGCAATTCAACGGCCTCATCGCGCCCGAATCGGACGGAACGAGGCCAGTAAATCTCACGAGAGGCCTCTCGGGAGATGTACGACATTTGTTATGCCTCGCGAAATCTAACGAGACTTTGCAAGGCGTCGTGACCTGGAGCCTGCCCTCAATGTGTGGGATTCAGATTTACATGTTTAAGTGTGCAGTTCGTGCTGGAGTTATCCAAGGTGCAGGATGTACCTGAGTGGGTGCCATTTAGCACTTGTTCCCATTAATACAGACCAGACGTACCGGCACTTGGAGGAGATCTCCCAGGCAATCAGCGGCCCCTGGGTGGTTGGGCTCGGGGTACGGTGGTACCCTGGCATCCCTAATGCCACCTTGTCAGTGCCATCTAGGCACACTTGCAATGCAGGATGTCCAGGTGCACTGCCAGGATGGCAGTGCCAAGGTGGCACTTTGCCCGTGCTGGGGACCGGGCCTGGGGTGCTCTGCCCATATGAGGTGTGGGCTCGTGGACCCCCTAATTGGGATGCAGGGGTGTTGAGGGAATCTGGAGGCCGCAGTGGGTGTTCAGAGTGGCGACCTGATCTCCTCTTGCGCTGGCAAGCTGAGCTCATTAATACAGGAAATGAGTCTGAGTGCAGCCTCGGGTAGGCATTATTCGCTGAGGCCCAGAAAAGAAGCAGAGTCCCATTGAATAGAAGGGTTGTTCGGATGACTCCCGAGGCCTTTAAAAATGGTGGGCAGGATCGGATTCCATGATTTCTACCCCCCGACAATTAGTTTGCTGGTGCAGGAAGGATACAGGGAGTGAGCAACTCCAGGCCAATGTCAGGAAACACCAGGTTAAAGGTGTCCAAAATGGCTTTCATTTCCATTAAATCACACCCAATATATCATTCCTAAGGTGAAGTATCATGAACTGTTCGGAGTACTCCAGATGTGGTCTAACAAGAGCATTGTACAGCTGCTGCACAACTTCTACCCCCTTGTGTTCCAGTTCCCTCGACATAAAGACCAACATTCCATTAGCTTTTAATTATTTTCTGGACCTCCATGGATTCTCAATTTTCAACATTTAGCGAATATTCTGTTCTATCCTCTTTCGGTCCAAAGTGGATGACCTCAGATTTGCCGACAGCTAAATCCATTCGCCAGAGTCTTGTCCAGTCAATTAATCTAGTAATATCGTTTTGTCATTTTAGGCTTCTGATTATGCTGTCTATCTTTGTGTCATTGCCAAATTTAGATACTTGACTTTCTATCTCATCACCGAAGCCATTAATGAATACTGTGAATAGTTGAGGCCCCAACACAGATTCTTATGGAATACCACTAGTCACATGCTGCTAACTGGACTACCTACCCATATCACTGCTCCCTATCTCCTATAACAGACAATTTCCTAGCCAGGTTAGTAATTTCTCTTCAGTTGTGTGATCTCTGAGCTCTCGGACCTTCACGAAGAAAGTTATCGAAAGGTTCCTGACGTCAATATAAATAACAGACATAGACATTCCTCGCCTACTACTGAAAATATTTAACCGGATTCATCAGGCAAATCTTTACAAATCCATACTGGCTTTCTCTGATCGGCAGAAAATTTTCAGTCAGCCTATCCTTAATTATAGATTCTGGAACCAGATTTTTGTGTTGTTTGGATGACTCCGGAGGCCTCTAAAAATGTTGGGTAGGATCAGATTCCACGATTTCCACCCCTGCCGACAATTATATTGCTGGTGCGGGAAGGATGCGGGGAGTGAGCCCGCAGCCTGCAATCCCAAACTTGCCGATTCCATTACAGGGATAAGCATCTCATACCACCTCCCCCACCACAATTTTCATGGCATGTGGCCAACTTCGTTGATCCATGGTTCACTGTCCCTCATTGACTATAGTTTCGGTCTAGGAACCTTTCGAAAGATAAGTTTAAAGCTCTTACCCATGCCCCAATCAGGCCCTTCAACCAGTATGCACTGCGTTCAGAAAGAATGCGCCATATAATAACAATGGTAAGTCTTGATACTCTCATGGTAAAAAACACCCATTCAGAAATCTGCTTTGAAAAACTGCTGCTCTTACAACCATAAAAAAATGCCAATAGGAGACACTGTCATTCATAGTTTCAACAGAAGCCCCACTTACTTCACACCTCTGAAACTTGTCCAAATTGATATAAAAACACTGGAAAATCAGAGAAAGAATAATTTGCTATAACCTCAAAAATGTCAGTCAATCATCAGCAAGTCTTAGAGCTCAGTCAAGCATTCTTAATGAAGCAATCTGAAGAAATAGATGTCTGTCAATCCGCTTCTGTCAATGCTAGATAGCCAAATGTTAACGAAAGTGAAAAATGAAGGCAAAAAATCATTAAATCACAGACGTACAGCAAAAAACAGGATAATGAGCTGCTTGTGTTTTGTTTTAACTTAATCCATGATATTATTGTCTGATGTTGCAAAGCAGGGAAACAGAACAGCAAAGAATGGACATCAAGGAGACGTGACACAGTGCAGGGGGCAATGCTATCTGTGGTGTTTTTGAACCGCGATTGTCTCAAATATATTGTCTGAAACATATAGCCATGATAGAATGGCGGAGTAGACTCGATGGGCCGAATGGCCTAATTCTGCTCCTATGTCTTATGGTCTAGCGCAGGGTTCTTTCACCATTGACTTCCGTCATTGACTTAGCTGAATCGTCTCCCATGAAAAACTAGGACAATTTCTTGATGTGCACGCATTTCTGCAGAGATTCACTCTGCATCATTGTCTGGATCTTGCTCTGAATTTCATTCTTGCGTGATTATTTCCACCTCCAAATCCCTCACAGTTATGACATTTTGAATTGCTAATCGGTATGCAGACAATGGTGATCTTGGTATCTCTCGTGGAATACTACAAGGTTTTCCAATACCTATCCAGGGACAACTTTAAGATGGAAACAATATGCTGTATAAAGGATTCTGGTAACTAGATACACTTTGTGGCTATTGGCTGGCATAAGTTTCTCATTAGTGAGGGCTGAAGAGAAACATTTGGCTCCACAAGGAGACCACTTTGCAGTTTCTCCATATAAAGCTTGAATTCTGGATATTAAGGCAGCAAGGTTATTATCAATTGGAAAGGGATATATTCTATTTCCGTTATGATTATTTTTAACTGGCAATTCTTTTCCACAGTTTGCATGAGTACTGATTTTCAAGCTCCATTCATGCGTTCGAACGACAAAAAGAGAAAAACAACTTTCAGACGTAATGTTTGCTGATCTTTGCTGATGTTAATTGGATGAGCTTAGTTCTGTGCAGAAAAACACATAAATCTTTAGCTGCCCTATTTGAATGCTTAACAAAGCTCGTGCACATCCTGTCTGAGACAGAGAGCACTTCAGAAGACACCAGGTCAAAGCATGTTTGCACAATGTGAGTAGGGAGCTAATGAGATCTTTAGGCTGTGATATACTGCCCTGGACCTTGGAATTTGGAACTCCTTGCTTTTGAGTTTTCTCCTTTTGTTGAAATTTCCAAATCCTCACGTAGAGCCAGAAAGGTTTACAGCATGGAAACAGGCCCTTAGGCCCAACTTGTCCATGCCACCCAGTTTTTAACACTAAACTAGTCCCAATTGCCCGCATATGGCCCATATCCCTCTATACCCATCTTACCCATATAACTCTCTAAATGATTTTTAAAAGACAAAATTGTACCCACCTCTACTGTTGCCTCTGGCAGCGTGTTTCAAACACTCATAACCGTTCATTCTTTTCAGTTTAAAAAAAAATTCATTTATGGGATGTGGCTGGCAAGGCCTGAATTTATCAAAATACAACTGGGTGCCTCGCTCAATCTTTTCAGAGGGAAGTTAAGAGTCCACAGCACTGCTGAGGCTCTGAAGTCACAAATAGGACAGGAAATCTCCTTCCCTAAAATGAGCCAAATGGGTCTCTTGCTGAAATAACCCTTTAATTCCAGATTTATTTAATTAACTAAACTGTTGTCATGGTGGAATTGAATATTTTTTCTCTGTGGATCACTGGTGCACACCTCTGCATCAATGGCAATAATAATAATCTTTATTATTGTTACAAGTAGGCACTGCAATGAAGTTACTGTGAAAATCCCCTAGTCGCCACACTGCGGCATCTGTTCGGGTACACTGATGAGAATTCAGAATGTCCACTTCACCTCACAAGCACGTCTTTCGGGACTTGTGGGAGGAAACAGGGGCACCAGAGGAAACCCACGCAGACACAGGGTGCAGACTCCGCAACAGGCAGTGACCCAAGCTGGGAATCGAACCTGGGACCCTGGCGCTGTGAAGCAACAGCGCTAACCACAGTGATACCATGCCACCCTAAGAGCAGTAATATAACCAATATGCCAATATTCCCCTATCTCATGCAATTCATACTGCAACAGGGCCTACCTTTACTAGGCCTATTCCATTCCAGTCACTTCTACTCCTTTCACAGTCTCCAATAAATTCCAGTGTTACTCATAAATTCCATGAAGTAAAGTGCACTCAACACCAATCTTATCCTGGAACTGTTCCTTCAATTGCATACATTCAAGCCAAAGCAACCATCCTATAACAGGCAGACAGTGCAGGGATCCATCGTGGCCGTTCCCCTTCAAAACAAGTATACCGTTTTGGATGCTGTTGGGGGGGATGACCTACCGGGGGAAGGCCCCAGCGGCCAGGTCTCTGGCACTGAGTCTGGCTCTGGGGCTCAGAAGGGAAGGGGGAGCATAGAAAAGCAATAGTAATAGGAGATTCAATGGTTAGGGGAATAGATAGGAGATTCTGTGGTCGCGAGCGAGACTCCCGAAAGGTATGTTGCCTCCCGGGTGCCAGGGCCAGGGATGTCTCGGATTGTGTCTTCAGGATCCTGAAGGGGGAGGGTGAGCAGCCAGAAGTCGTGGTGCACATTGGTACCAACGACGTAGGTAGGAAAAAGGGTGTGGAGGTAATAAACAAGTTTAGGGAGTTAGGCTGGAAGTTAAAGGCCAGGACAGACAGAGTTGTCATCTCTGGTTTGTTGCCGGTGCCATGTGATAGCGAGGCTAGGAATAGGGAGAGAGTGCAGTTGAACACGTGGCTGCAGGAATTGTGTAGGAGGGAGGGCTTCAGGTATTTGGATAATTGGAGCACATTCTGGGGAAGGTGGGACCTGTAAAAGCAGGACGGGTTGCATCTGAACCAGAGGGGCACCAATATCCTGGGGGTGAGGTTTTCTAGTACTCTTCGGGAGGGTTTAAACTAATTTGGCAGGGGAATGGGAACCGGATTTGTAGTCCAGCAACTAAGGAAGCTGATATTCAGGACGCCAAAGCACGTAGTGATGCAGTGGGGAAGGTAACACTGACAAAGGAGAGTACTTGCAGGCAAGGAGATGGGTTGAAGTGTGTATACTTTAATGCAAGAAGCATCAGGAATAAGGTGGGTGAACTTAAGGCATGGATCGGTACTTGGGACTACGATGTGGTGGCCATCACGGAAACTTGGATAGAAGAGGGGCAGAAATGGTTGTTGGAGGTCCCTGGTTATAGATGTTTCAACAAGATTAGGGAGGATGGTAAAAGAGGTAGGGGGTGGCATTGTTAATTAGAGATAGTATAACAGCTGCAGAAAGGCAGTTCGAGGGGGATCTGCCTACTGAGGTAATATGGGTTGAAGTCAGAAATAAGGAAGGAGCAGTCACCTTGTTGGGAGTTTTCTATAGGCCCCCCAATAGCAGCAGAGATGTGGAGGAACAGATTGGGAAACAGATTTTGGAAAGGTGCAGAAGTCACAGGGTAGTAGTCATGGGTGACTTCAACTTCCCAAACATTGAGTGGAAACTCTTTAGATCAAATAGTTTGGATGGGGTAGGGTTTGTGCAGTGTGTCCAGGAAGCTTTTCTAACACAGTATGTAGATTGTCCGACGAGAGTGGAAGCCATATTGGATTTAGTACTTGGTAATGAACCAGGGCAGGTGATAGATTTGTTAGTGGGGAAGCATTTTGGAGGTAGTGACCACAATTCTGTGACTTTCACTTTAGTTATGGAGAGGGATAGGTGCGTGCAACAGGGCAAGGTTTACAATTGGGGGAAGGGTAAATACAATGCTGTCAGACAAGAATTGAAGTGCAGAAGTTGGGAACATAGGCTGTCAGGGAAGGACACAAGTGAAATGTGGAACTTGTTCAAGGAACAGGTACTGCGTGTCTTTGATATGTATGTCCCTGTCAGGCAGGGAAGAGATGGTTGAGTGAGAGAACCATGGTTGACAAGAGAGGTTGAATGTCTTGTTAAGAGGAAGAAGGAGACTTATGTAAGGCTGAAGAAGCAAGGTTCAGACAGGGCGCTGGAGGGATACAAGATAGCCAGGAGGGAACTGAAGAAAGGGATTAGGAGAGCTAAGAGAGGGCATGAAAAATCTTTGGCAGGTAGGATCAAGGAAAACCCCAAAGCCTTTTACACATATGTGAGAAATATGAGAATGACTAGAGCGAGGGTAGGTCCGGTCAAGGACAGTAGCGGGAGATTGTGTATTGAGTCTGAAGAGATAGGAGAGGTCTTGAACAAGTATTTTTCTTCAGTATTTACAAACGAAATGGGCCATATTGTTGGAGAGGACAGTGTGAAACAGACTGATAAGCTCAAGGAGATACTTGTCAGGAAGGAAGATGTGTTGCGCGTTTTGAAAAACTTGAGGATAGACAAGTCCCCCGGGCCTGACGGGATATATCCAAGGATTCTATGGGAAGCAAGAAATGAAATTGCAGAGCCGTTGGCAATGATCTTTTCGTCCTCGCTGTCAACAGGGGTGGTACCAGAGGATTGGAGAGTGGCGAATATCGTGCCCCTGTTCAAAAAAGGGAATAGGGATAACCCTGGGAATTACAGGCCAGTTAGTCTTACTTCGGTGGTAGGCAAAGTAATGGAAAGGGTACAGAGGGATAGGATTTCTGATCATCTGGAAAGACACTGCTTGATTAGGGATAGTCAGCACGGATTTGTGAGGGGTAGGTCTTGCCTTACAAGTCTTATTGACTTCTTTGAGGAGGTGACCAAGCATGTGGATGAAGGTAAAGCAGTGGATGTAGTGTACATGGATTTTAGTAAGGCATTTGATAAGGTTCCCCATTTAGGCTTGTGCAGAAAGTAAGGAGGCATGGGATAGTGGGAAATTTGGCCAGTTGGATAACAAACTGGCTAACCGATAGAAGACAGAGAGTGGTGGTGGATGGCAAATATTCAGCTGGAGCCCAGTTATCAGTGGCGTACCGCAGGGATCAGTTCTGGGTCCTCTGCTGTTTGTGATTTTCATTAACGACTTGGATGAGGGAGTTGAAGGGTAGGTCAGTAAATTTGCAGATGATACGCAAATTGGTGGAGTTGTGGATAGTGAGGAGGGTTGTTGTCGGCTTCAAAGAGACATAGATAGGATGCAGAGCTGGGCTGAGAAGTGGCAGATGGAGTTTAACCCTGACAAGTGTGAGGTTGTCCATTTTGGAAGGACAAATATGAATGCGGAATACAGGGTTAACGGTAGGGTTCTTGGCAATGTGGAGGAGCAGAGAGATCTTGGGGTCTATGTTCATAGATCTTTGAAAGCTGCCACTCAAGTGGATAGAGCTGTGAAGAAGGCCTATGGTGTGCGAGCGTTCATTAGCAGAGGGATTGAATTTAAGAGCCGTGAGGTGATGATGCAGCTGTACAAAACCTTGGTCAGGTCACATTTGGAGTACTGTGTGCAGTTCTGATTGCCTCATTTTAGGAAGGATGTGGAAGCTTTGGAAAAGGTGCAAAGGAGATTTACCAGGATGTTGCCTGGAATGGAGAGTAGGTCATACGAGGAAAGGTTGAGGGTGCTAGGCCTTTTTTCATTAGAACGGAGAAGGATAAAGGGCGACTTGATAGAGGTTTATAAGATGATCAGGGGAATAGATAGAGTAGACAGTCAGAGAATTTTTCCCTGGGTGGAACACACCATTACAAGGGGACATAAATTTAAGATAAATGGTGGAAGATATAGAGGGGATGTCAGAGGTAGGTTCTTTACCCAGAGAGTAGTGGGGGCATGGAATGCACTGTCTGTGGAAGTAGTTGAGTCGGAAACGTTAGGGACCTTCAGCGGCTATTGGATAGGTACATGGATTAGGGTAGAATAATGGACTGTAAATTAACTTCTTCTTAAGGGCAGCACGATAGCATTGTGGATAGCACAATTGCTTCACAGCTCCAGGGTCCCAAGTTCGATTGCGACTAGGGTCACTGTCTGTGTGGAGTCTGCACATCCTCCCCGTGTGTGCGTGGGTTTCCTCCGGGTACTCCGGTTTCCTCCCACAGTCCAAAGATGTGCAGGTTGGGTAGATTGGCCATGAAAAATTGCCCTTAGTGTCCAAAATTCTATGATTAACCTAGGACAAAAGTTCGGCACAACATCGTGGGCCGAAGGGCCTGTTCTGTGCTGTATTTCTCTATCTATTCTCTATCTATCTATCTATCTAATGTATGAAGCATTCAAATATTGCACCCAGTGGGTGCTTGCTGAATTCTAAATATAACTGGAGATTAACATGATTGCAACCATTCACTTTCTACTTCTTTACAAAAGAAAATAAACATAGGGTGATCTTTCATGCACAAACACTTAGAGGAAGAAACCCTGTAAATTCTGTGAAAATGTGGGGGGAGGGGGAGAGCTAGAAGTGAATTAAAAAGAGCAGAACTGGCACAGACAAAGGACTTACCTCAAAGCTTCCATCTGCCCTTTTTCTTGTGCTATTCTTGCATTCATTTCCTGACAATAAATCTGTCCATTGTGTTCTGTCTTGTAGCAGGTTCTATCTCATCTGCCATCACTTATGCTGGAAGATTGGGTGAGGTGGTTTCCTTATGCCCTCCTACAGTTTTTAATCATCAGGAGTATTTTCTTCTAGTTGGGCTACAGCCAAGACCACAGACTGCCATCTATACTAAATGATGGGGAGGGTTGGAACACCTGCACCCATAGCATGTAAGTAACATCACTGAATGCCAATCCAGAATTCAAAGTTGGTCTCCACATACCAGGACTTGTTGGAGTGGGAGCCAAATCCAGTACTTCTGGCCAGAGGCAAGAATTCAACTACTGAGACAGGGGTCACTCCATCTGGATGCCAACCCAGTATTTACAAACCATACATTAGTCTCTACTTGCTGGGGCAACAAGGCACACACTATGATACTGAAACATTTCATCATGACACACCTACTGGAAGCTATTTGTGAAGGCTTCTCAATAGAATAATATGATAGCACCTCCACTTCTTGAATTTTAAGGGAACTAAGCAACTAAACCAAGCCAGAGAAACTTGGAGCACTTACATTGGACACCATTATTCACTCTACTCTTCACAAACATCAACTATGTAACATCTAACAAGGATGTAAAATCATTGAAGAGAGTTTACTGAGAGAGACATAAAGTAATGAATATATGCAAATCATAGTTGATGTTGCTGCTGGACAAGTCAGATCCCAGAGTGGAACCTGGCTTGATAGATCCTGGGCGGGATTCTCCATCCCCGCCAGTCGTGTTTTCCGGCCCAGCAGGCCCTCGCCAGCAGTGGGATTCTCCGTTCCTGCAGCCAGCCAATGGGGTTTCTCATTGTAGCCACCCCATGCCGTCGGGAAAACCACCAGCATGGGTGAGTTGCCGACAAAGCGGAGGATCCCGCCGATGGAGAATCCCACAGCCTAACTTTTATTTTTTGTTTAAATATGTGAAAGGTGGCTACTGAACAGAGTCACAGGAGTCAGCTGATAAACTTTTCACAAAACAATAAAACAATTTTTAAACAAGTATAAACTATTCTTTCACCCCAACTATATCTTTACAGACATATGCAGATTTATAAGAGTTACACAAGTTACAGAATCCATCTTATACTCTAAACATTAGAATAAACAGTAAGTATACAGTCCATGTAAACCAATAGGCAATCTGAGCTCACATGCACCACACTTTGAAACCAAGTAGCAAACGGCATCCAAAAATAACTTCAATGGATCTCACATCAATTCCCCCAGCTGTGAGCCAGCTGGTCTCACTGGAACTATGTCTTCCGCATGAGGGCTTCCAATCACTGCCTCTTGAAGAACATATTTTGGAATCTTCCCCCCAAATAACGCTTTCTCTCTGATGTATTCACCAAGGATCCAACTCCAAGGTTTCAACTTCTCCTTCCAGTATTCCTCTGTCCGTGAATCATGACGTGTATTCAAGCTTCTGTTCCACACGACCTCTCAGACAACAAACCATGCCAACAGAACATCACTGTAGATGGTGGACAGGCTTTGGGGAGTTAGAAGCTGAGTTACTCACCACAAAATTCCAAATCTGTGACCTGTTCTTGTAGCCACAGTATTTAGTTCAGCTCAGTTTCTGGTAAATGGTAACCCCGCAGGGTGTTGATAGTGGGGGATTCAACAGTGGCAATACCATTGAATGTCAAGAGGCAATGGTTAAATTCTCTCTTCTTGGATATGGTCATTGCCTGACACTTGTGTGGCACGAATGTTACTTTTATAGCAGTGAGACGTGTATAGCAGACAACCTCTAAATCTGTTGGGGAACCTGAAGGGGTTCTTCAGCAAGTGAATTACATTGGTAGATCTGTGCACACCACATAGCAGTTTTGAGCAAATGTACTGGGATCTTGCTTCACAGGATTGTCTGAATTTCCTAAAAGCCACCCTGCGACTTTATGAGTCAAGTTCTAGTGAGGCCACTAAAGTGAAGCCATATCTGGGAAGTGAGCAATGTCTTTCATAATCCAGTAACTTGCATTATCTAGCACCAATTCATTTCAATAGTGCAGTAGAACACATTGGTACATTGGTACAATCAATTACCCTCAATAGCCCTGCCATTTGCTACAATTGCATAATCTGTTCATGCGCTGCTGGTTAAGATGGATAGGATATTATAGAATGAATATCACTTGCTGTGTATGAATACGAGTGATGGTGCTCGTCATACTTTGGAATGGTCAACTTGTAGAACTAATGAGTGGTCCTGATCTTAACAGCTACTGTAATACAATTCCTGAAGATGAACACTGCTGCAGGTACTGGCTAAATAGATTATTGAGACAGGGATAAACACTTCAAATCAATGCCCCATCTAATTTAAGCTGATGTTTCCTGCAAATCGCACAGTGGAAAAGTATATGATGCCAGCAAGTGATGAACCAAACCTAGCCAACAAGTTATAGGGTCATAGAGTCATACAGTGCAGAAAAGGCCCCATTCGGCCCGTGATAATAACTACCCCAAATCTCACACTAATCCCATTTATCAGCACTTGTTCCATATCTTTGAATGTAATGGTGTTTCAAGTATTAATCCAAGAGCTTTTTAAACGTGGTGAGGTTTCCAGCTTCCACTACCTTCCCAGGCAGTGAATTCCAGATTCTCACCACCCTCTGAATTTTTTTTTCTCAAATCCCCTCGTAATTTTCTGCCTTTCACCCTAAAACTATGCTCCCTCAATCAAATGGAACAGCTGATTCCTATTTACCTTGTCCAAACCTCTCAATCTTATATACCTCAATCATATCCCCCCTGCCTTATCTGCTCTGAAGAAAACAATCCAAGCCTATCCAGTCTCTCCTTATAGCTCAGATGCTCGATCCCTGGCAACATCCTCTGTACCCCCTCCAGTGCAGTCACCTCCTTCCTATATTTAGGTTATCAGAACTGTACACAGTACTCCAGCTGTGGCCTAACTAACATTCTGTACAGCTCCAACATAACCTCCTTGTTCTTATATTCTATACCATGACTGGTAAAGGCAAATGTCCCATATGCCTTCTTAACTACCCTATTCACCTGCTCTGCCGCCTTCAGGGATCTGTGAACAAGTAGCCCAAGATTCACCTGTTCCTCTGAGCTTCCTAGTGTCCTGTTATTCATCACATACTCTCTTGTCCTGTTTCTTCTTCCAAAGTGCATCACCTCGCACTTATCAGGGTTAAATACCATCTGCCACTGCCCTGCCCATTTGTCCAACCCATCTATGTCTTCCTCTAACCTACGACCCTCTTCTTCACTGTTAACCAGCCTATCAAACTTGGTGTCATCTGCAAACCTACTTATCATTCCCCACATTCTCGTTATATAATTTATATATATATAAAACAAACAGTAAGGAACCCCGTACTGATCCTTGTGATACACTGCTGGTCACCAACCTCCTAACAGCCTTCGACCCACCACCTTTTGTGTCCTTTACTAAGCCAGTTTCAGAGTGATCTTGCCAGGTTTCCTTGAATCCCATGTGCTTCAACCTTCCCAATCAGTCTCCCATGTGGGACCTTGTCAAAATCTAGTCACTTTATCAAAAGATTCTGTCAAATTTGTTAGACATGACCTCCTCTGACAAAGCCATGCTGACTACCCCTAATCAACCCATGTCTTTCCAAGTGGAGAATAATCCTCTCCATCAGAATTTTCTCTAAGAGTTTCCTTACCACTTACATAAGACTCACCAGTCTATAATCCTATGATTTATCTCGAGCACCCTTCTTGAAAAGTCCTCTGTCACATCCAACTTTGAAAAACTGCAACTGCTCAAAAATTCCAATGTGTTAATTTAAAGGTATATTGTAATCTGCAATCTAATATTTTTTGTGTTGTACTGTGACCTGAGAAAGCAGGTATTTTGTACGAAATAACATTTCTTAAATTGTCAAAAATTAGCAGTAGCATTGCACTTTTTGCAATGACTTCCGCCCCTCTCCTCTCCACCCTTCTCCTCTATCCCTTCTCCCTTCCCCACCCCCTATCCCCATCACCCCTCTCCCCCATCCACTTCTCCCCTATCTACCCATCCCCCATCTGCCTATCACCATCCCCCTCCATGCAGAAATTGTACAATGTTAACAATGGATAAATCACAATGTTCCCCTTTGAAGTGTCTTGTAATTAATGGGAAAAGTGATTTTAGAAGGGAGGAGTGTGAATCCTGACAACTTTAATTTTTAAGCCTGCTATCCTTTCCAATGTCTCCATATTATTTGGTGATCTAACTGGAGGCAAAATTACTAGTGTAATTTCACCAGCACTTGAAGGATTGTTAATGTAATTTTAGTGGACTGACTCGATGGATATGAATAAATTAATATTTTATTTGCTGCTATACATTTATACATGGTCTATATATATATATTGTTTACATGGCTAGAAGCAGCTTTCCAAAAAAATCGTATAGTGTTTAAGATAATTTTAAAATATGTTTGCTGCAGACAAATCCATCCGTAACCTTCCTATCTCAGCTAAAGTAAGTGAAGAATGCATACATCTGCCACATTATATTAACTCAACCTTATTACAGTTATTCAGCTCTTCCTTGAGGCTTTTCCCTGGCTGGTTGCAATAATAAAGCTGGAAAAGGAAATATTTTTTATTAAGAGATAACATCTCATCAAGGTAGCTTCAGGCCAATCCACATCCAACAATCTGCTCTGAAAGCTCTGCTCATATTGTCACGGCTGTGACAAATAGACAATCTACAACATTTCAAAACAATCAGCAACGTTCCAAAAAAAATCCCACAATATTATTTTTTTTAAATGCAATTGATCCCATCAATTTTAATGGACCCATTAAAAAAATCCAAAATCTGGATCCTCACCTTCACCAAAACCTGATCAGTTCTTATTTGAGCCCTATCTCCGTACCAAGTTTGGTTGAAATCTGTCCATTCGTTGTTTGAGATATTGTACAGATACACTAACAAACCAACATAAAGCAGGGGCTAAAACATTAAACGGGCATATGTGATGAAGCATTATACCTGTGAACATAATATTTAAAAATATAAATTAAATTAATTGCAGTTCTCTTCTTCCCGATTTACTGCTTGTTCTTCACCCATAAAAAAACTAAACTCAAACCGACAGTTTCCCTGAAACGGTGTGAAACTTCTTTCAAAAGCAAAAAATCCACTTTGAGCCTGGTTATAATTCAATTGCTGTGACAAATTCTTCATAACGGAGGAATTCCCCTGGAAGTCACTTGTTGATGAGTTAAGTGAGTTATCGTAAATGAGTAATCGTAAACATTCCGAAAATCGTGGGAAATAACGCACGGACGCAGCGGCGGAAGGGTTACTGTTTATCAGAATGCACAAGGAGTGCATCTAAATGCATTTCAAATAAAAGTTTATTGAAGATAAATAGTGATCGCTCCGGCTCAGTGTTGCGCAGTGCCGCGCGAATCGTCTCCTGGCTGGGCAATCACACATCTTCGCACGGGAACTGCAGAGTCGAACTTGAAAAGAAAACATTTCCCTTACCGCAAGCAGGGATGGTCTTTTGACAGCCACCGCGGCGCTCTGTCGGATTTCTGCGGCTGTGCCAGGTTTGAACAGACCTCTGGTGAAGCGGCGAGCTGAGTCTCCCATTGTCGTTTCCAGTTCAGAATGGCCCCTTTCTGACAGATTGAAACCATTCAAAGTGTGGGGTGTCACAGAGTCTGCAACTGCCTGATCTCTTGTTTTTTTCACTCTCAGTCCTCGTCGACCAGGAAACGGAACTCAGCCGCAAGTGACAACAGGGGCATTTGCTCCATTTCTACAAACGTCAATCATTTCATGCACATATATATATATATATATATTAAGCGAACGCCACTTCGTCCCGTAGTCATTGGAATAATGAAATGAATAACTCCCTAATACACAGGGCGCACCACTGTTAAATTCTCCCCACCGACTTTCTTTTTGGGCAACTGCTTTTGAGCAAATATTTGAAGAAACAATTATTGCTGAAACCTATTTCGACGTGGAGCTCTGCTTCATTGACAGTTAGCTCCGTCACGATTGAACACAAAGCTGTAAAGCTATCCATAAATCCCACTGCAACACCTGGTCAATGCAGAAATGTGACAACTCATTTGGAAAAAAAGTGACATTCAATTTAATGCAACTTTCCAGTTCCACTTTCTGAATTGCTAGCACCACCTGGCGGCGGTTTGCTTTACAGCTGAAAAATCACCTGTTAGAAATATGTGAAATACTGCAGCTACTTGCCATCTGGGGTAGGGGTGGGCAGTATTGGGCTTGTTTAAGGACTTTTTTCAAATAAATGTAATATAAAACACGCCGCCTTTTGCAGCTTTTCCATCTGGCTAGTTGGAATTCCAAAGTTTTGTGGGGTCAAAGAAAGTGAAATGTCTGGCCTGACGCCTGAGCGGTTCACAGGTCTCTGAGACTTCCTCCTGTGGCAGGCAAGGCACACCTGATGCATATGAAGACTGCAATTTGCAGTCAGCTTCATCATTCGAGGGCACTCTCATTCTCCCCAGCTCTCATGGGCTGTGGGGGCTCTCAATTCCATTGCTGAGAGACTGCTGCAGGCATTTGCAGACATGAGAAAGAGAGAGAGAGAGAGGGGCAGGACATTCTGCTGGTAAGGCCTGGCCTGGGGTTCAGCCTGAGACTGGATTTAACAACTGCCTGCCCCCCCCCCCTTTCTGCCTGCTTGACGGACTAATGTTGCTGACTCTTGGAGGAAGGAGAAGAGAAGGGTGGTGGCTGGTTCATCTGAATGACTTGTTGCAGGAGGAGGAAGTCAGGTGCCCTGCTGCTGGTGAGGAAGTCTGAATCCACTGCAACATGCTGGAGATTTGGAGGATTGATTTACCATCTGATGCTGCTTTTGTTTGGACTGCTGACTGTTGCCCATTTCAATGTTTGGAAGCCATATGTTCCTACTGCTCCTACTTTTGGGGTTGGCTGGAGCAGGTGTTAAAGGCCGGGGTTTAGAAAACTCCAAAGTTGAGTTCACCTGACCTATAACTGTTTGTTGACTTGGCTAGGATGAGCACATGAGCCTTACTTTCAGATGGCTTCCAAACATTGAAACGGGCAACAGTCAACAGAATTCTTAGGTGCGTTTAATAAAAAGAAAACAGCTTTATTCTAAGAATTTAGTTAACAATTGTATAAACACACACAGCAAGAATTTGTTATCAATTACAAACACAAAGACCCCACACAGCATCAGTAATCTATGTATAACACTTAATTAATTCCCCCTTAACTGTTCCAATTCAATAAGAAAATCCAAGTAAAAAACAGAAAGCCTTTTTCAAAGGTGTGGCCCAACACACGGGATTTTCACTTGAATAAGACTGTTTTAACTAATACTCTGTTCCACTTTTCAAACAGCAGATTTGAATTCCTTCCAGAAAGCAATTATCTCTTTTAAGTTACCAAGCAGGAACAGTCTGGAACAGCTTTTAAAATGAAGATAGACAGGCCATAAATCTCTGTTCTCTGAGTCCACAGCAGCCAAAAGTGAAAATGAAAGAAAAACACACACAGCCACAGCCCAGCTCCACCCACACAATGACATCACTGAAGCCATATGATAAGACATAACCCTTTCTTAAAGGGACACTCCCATGACACAGGTGGCTGGATGTTGGGGCTGCAGGAGGAGGACGGAGGTAGCTCACCTCAACTGGACACCTTGGAGGCCATAATGATGCATCCTTAAAGGCTGTTGGCCGCTTCCATGTAATAATGACTGTTTCTGGTTCACGTTTGGAAGGCCATGTCAACGGCTGGTGTCTTTGTACTGTTGCATTTTGCTGTTTAATGTTTGCTCATATGCTTGTTATTGTATTGGTGCTGGGTTTTTTCTACTGTCTGGACTGGTGCCTCATTCCATGTAATAGTGCCTGTTTTTTTGTGTTTTCTTTCGGTGCATGCTATTGATGCTGGTGGGGGTGGGGATATTCCCTCTCCTTCTGTTCTGCCCCATGTCATCGAGACCTTTTCCGGTGAGTTGGGCAGTCTTTCACGCATATACTCTTTATGCATGCACACTCTTACGCCGATATGCATGCACTACTTTCATTTCGTCCTTTCGTATACACGTACTGTGCGCCCTTCCACCGATGTGGGTCTCGGCGGTGGGGAGGCGGGAGTGGAAGGGGGGCACTGTTGATGGTGTTATTCCTTGTCTTTTGATATGCTGTGTATGGTTTGGTTTATGATGTACCAGGTTTATTCCAGGCTGAATTATGCCCCACTTGAGAGGGGTGAACTGTTCTTTCCCTCTCTCCTACGCCGTGCTCCATGTTCGAGTGGCCTATTCTGGTGCGCCTGTCCACTGATGTAGGTCGGGGCAGTGGGGGGAAATGGTAAGTGTGCTAAACAGCTAGCTTGTAATGCAGAGCAATGCCAGCAGCACGGGTTCAATTCCCATACCGGCCTCCCCGAACAGGCACCGGAATGTGGCGAGTAGTGGCTTTTCACAGTAACTTCATTAAAGCCTACTTGTGACAATAAGCTATTATTATTATTATTATTATTATTATTAAGCATGTTCTGGGCTGCCATGTGTTTGGTGTCCTTGTTATACTGTTTTCTGTATTTTGATAAATGTTATTAAACTAAAATACATCCTGGGCTGTGGAGACTCTCAATTCCATTGTTGAGAGACTGCTCCAGTCATTTGCAAAAGAGAGAGAGAGAGAGGGGCAGGACATTCTGCTGGTAAGGCTTAGACTAGGGTTCAGCCTGAAACTGAATTTAACAACTGCCTGCCCCCTTTCGGCTTGTTTGATGGACTACTGCTGCTGACTCTTGGAGGAAGGAGGAGAGAAGGGTGGTGGCTGGGTCATCTGAATGACTTGCTGCAGGAGAGGGAGGAAGTCAGGAGCCCTGCTGCCGGTGCTTCGGGAGGAAGGGTGATGGCCCAAATCCACTGCAACATGCGGTGGTTTGGAGGACTGCTTTTCCATCAGATGCTGCTTTTGTTTGGACTGCTGACTGTTTTCCGTGTCAATGTTTGGAAGCCGCGTGTTGTTCCTACTGCTCCTACTTTTGTGGCTGGACTGGGGGCACTTCATCGGCAGCTGGTGACGGCGTTCCTTGTCTTTTGTAATACTCTGTACTTGTTTGGTTTATAATGTGCCGGGGCTTTTCCGGGCTGAATTATACCCCTCTTGAGAGGGGTGGACTGATCTTTCACTCTCTCCTCCGCTGTGCTCCGTGTTGGAGTGGCCTATTCCCGTGGGTTGGGCAGCTGTGCCTTTCCGCTGATGTAGGTTTGGGCGGGTAAGTCTGAGGTGCCAGGTGTTTGGTGTCTTTGTTATACTGTTTTCTGCATTTTGATAATGTTAATAAACTAAAATATACTTATGGGCTGCGGATTAAATGAGCCTTTCAACCTGAAAAGCCAGCAACCCATATGCTAATCCCTGTCAGTCTGACCTCCATAACCAGTGGTCTTGAACTTCGAGGCATCTCATGCCCTCAAAGTTTGGCCAGAGTGTGGGGGTTCTGACTGAACTCATCTTCCACCTTGTGTGAGGGTCTTCAGGCCTAATGAGGCTGGAAACCATCCCTGTTAGAGTCCCCCCCTCTGCCCTTGCAGTCTGGCGTCTCACGGGACCCACCCAGGGATCTCAGTCACTCCCTGTGCTGACCCTGTCTATTCACCTCCTCCCCTGTTTTCCAGCTGCCACTCCATAATGGTAATCCGTCAGTAGTGATATCACCACAAACCCAGCAAACAGGACACGGGAAGTGATGCTGCAAACCAGCCGCCATACCCATTAAATCTAGAGCAAGTGACTCCTCCCCCTGAGATGCCGACTAAACACCCCCACACCCGTGCCCTGAGTTGAACATATCTGGAATGTTCTAGATTCGAATTTGGATTGATCTAGGCTCAAGTCGCTGGCTCCATCACGGGTGGCAAAGGCTTTTTATGGAGAAAATGGAAGGGGGCAGATCCTTAGCAATTTCTGTACCCGAGGGATAATGATTTTTCTTTTTTTCCCCATGTCCATCACGTTTACTCACGGATTGACTTTTTTGATGGTGTATCGGTCTCCTCCCCAGGGTGAAGAGGGCATGGTGTTTGATGATTGTGATTTCAGATCATGCTTCAAACTTTGTGGACTTGATCCTAGAGTTAGGTCCCTCTCAGCCATTGAGGTTGAATATGGCATTGTTAACAGACAAAGGATTTTGCAAACGCATATCCTCCGCCATTGAGGAATTTATCAAGTTTAACAACTGCAAATCTATCTCACCCTCTATGCTACAGGAAACCCTTAAGGTGGTTAATAGGGGTGGAGATAATTTTCTCTAAGCCACCTGTGATAAAGAACTGCGAAAGTGGAGGGGCAGAGGCTGGTGAACTCTGTCCTCGAGGTGCACCATCAGTACTCACTCGACCCTGATGGGTTAGGCAGGTTGGTTCGACATCGACTGCAACTGGATGCAGGGAAGCTAGAAGCAAACGTCTGACACCGGAGATGATTCAACACTGTTTTATTTAACTATGAACTGCTGTACATGTTCAGCTGTGGGTTGACACTCTACTAATCCTACTGACAACCTCTTACTGGCTCGACCAGACTTACTAGCTACCACATGGTAATAGTGCCCACTAACTTGTGCACTCTGACTGTCTCAGTGTCTGGGTCCCGAAATAAGCGAGAGCCTTAATGCCCTGTGGGCTTTATAGTGGTGGTGTCTTGTCTGGTGATTGGTTGTTCTGTGTTGTGTGTTCATTGGTCATCCTGTGTGTCAATCACTGCCTGTCTGCATCTCATTATATACATGAGTGGATATTATGACATCTCCCCTTTTTTTTAAAAATAAATTATGGAACGCGAAGGTATATACATGCCTGACTATGTACAAATGGTGAGTTAACGAACATATGTACATGGGAAGGTGTCCATCGTGCAGATACAGAGGAAACTGAACAAAATTTCCAAAAGTAAAGTCTATAGATTCAGTCTTTGAGGCGGGCGATGAATTCTGGTTGATCGCTGCAGAGGTGGAGCAGGAGACGCCGGCACTTGGACAGGTGGGATTGCTGGCATTGCGGCAGTGTCATGGACAGGTGGGACCGATGGCAGATTGGTGGCCTCGTGTTAGGCGACGTCCGGAGGAGGCACGATAGCCGGCGGAGCAATGCGGTTAGGCGGTTGGCAGGGAACTCTCCGTTGCGCCGGAGAATGGAGCCGTCAGCCATTTGAACAATGAAAGACCTTGGGGCGGCCTTCCTGACAGCAACAGCTGGGGCTGACCAACCTCCCTCAGGCAACTGGACGCAAACAACATCTGCTGGAGCCAGCGCAGGCAGATCCGTGGCATGAGCATCATATGTGATCTTCTGCTGGTCCCTGGATCGCTGCACTTTCTGCAGCACCGTGAGGTGGTCAAGGTCTGGAATATGGATGGCTGGAACAGTCGTCCTCAGGTTGCGGTTCATGAGCATCTGCGCTGGAGATAAACCAGTCGACAGGGGGGCTGCGCTGCAGGCCAGCAGAGCCAAGTTGAAATTGCCAAGTTGTGCAGCCTTGCACAACAACCGCTTGACGATATGGACCCTTTTCTCAGCCTTCCCGTTTGATTGTGGGGAATGGGGACTGGAGGTGATGTGTCTGAAGTTGTAGGATTGTGCAAAATCGGACCACTCCTGGCTGTAAAAACATGGACCGTTGTCACTCATTACTGTGAGTGGTATCCCGTGCCGGGCAAACGTCTCTTTGTAAGCTTTGATGACGGACCTAGACATGAGGCCCGACAATTTCACCACTTCCGGGTAACTGGAGAAGTAGTCGACCAAGAGCACGTAATCACGCCCACTGGCGTGGAAGAGGTCTACCCCCACTTTAGACCATGGAGAGGTCACAAGCTCGTGCTGTTGAAGTGTTTCTTTGGGCTGAGCCGGTTGAAACTTCTGGCAGGTTGGGCAGTGGAGGACTGTGTTAGCAATGTCCTGCTTGATACCCGACCAATAAACTGCCCCCCGAGCTCTGCACCGACATTTTGAGACCCCAAGGTTCATGGATCTGTCCGAGCACCATAGCTCGCATGCTTTGAGGAATAACGATCCTATCCAGTTTAAGAAGGATTCCCTCAATAACCGTTAACTCGTCCTTACCGTTAAAGAACTGGGGACACTGCCCCTTTTGCCAGCCATGGGCGAGGTGTTGCATCACGCGCTACAGTAGAGGATCCTTGGCATTTTCTTCACGTATTTGGACCACACGTTCATCAGTGGCTGGTAGGTTGCTGGCACACAAGTGCACCTGTGCCTCTATGAAATGAAATGAAAATTGCTTATTGTCACAAGTAGGCTTCAAATGAAGTTACTGTGAAAAGCCCCTAGTCGCCACATTCCAGCACCTGTTCGGGGAGGCTGGTACGGGAATTGAACCGTGCTGCTGGCCTGCCTTGGTCTGCTTTCAAAGCCAGAGATTTAGCCCTGTGCTAAACAGCCCCTCAGTGGCAGATGAAGTCGCCCTGTTCACATGGCATGGTGATGGACCTGGATAGGGCATCCGCGATGATCAGCTGCTTACCCGGTGTGTAGATGAGTTTGAAGTCATATCGGCGGAGACGAAGAAGAATTCGCTGTAGCCGAGGTGTCACATCATTTAAATCCTTCTGGATTATGTGGACTAAAGCCCTATGGTCTGTTTCCACCGTGAACTTCGGCAGGCCATATACGTAGTCATGAAATTTGACTATTCCTGTCAGGAGACCCAAGAACTCCTTCTCGATCTGAGCATACCGTTACTCGGTCGGTGTCATGGCCCTGGAGGCATATGCCACTGGAGCCCAGGACGAGGAGTCGTCTCACTGGAGGAGCACCGCCCCAATGCCATCCTGGTTAGCATCAGTAGATATCTTGGTGTCCTTGGTTTGGTCAAAGAACGCCAGTACTGGGGCTGTGGTGAGCTTCGCCTTTAGCTTGAGCCACTCATTTTCATGGGTCGGCAGCCACTGGAACATTGTTGACTTCTTTACGAGATGCCGGAGGGTCGTGGTGTGGGCTGCCAGATTGGGAATGAATTTCCCGAGAAAATTCACCATCCCGAGGAAGCGGATGACTGCCTTCTTGTCCTCTGGGGTCTTCATGGTGTTGATCATCAGCACCTTGTCGCCGTCAGGTTGTACACCCTGCTGTGAAATGTGGTCACCCAGAAACTTGATAGCGGATTGACCGAATGAGCATTTGGCCCTGTTGAGCTGGAGGCCATTTTCATGAATCCGCTGGAAGACCTGTCTGAGACGTGCAATGTGATCCTCGGGCATTGTGGACCAGATGATCACGTCGTCCACAAAGACTTGCACCCCCTCAATGCCCTCCATCATTTGCCCCATGATGCGATGAAATACTTCGGAAGCTGATATGATAACGAAGGGCATGCGGTTGTAGTAATAGCGGCCAAACGGAGTGTTAAACGTGCACAGCTTCCGACGACGCGTCTAGCTGTATTTGCCAGAAGCCACGGGAGGTGTCCAGCTTGGTGAAGAATTTGGCATGAGCCATTTCACTGGTTAACTCTTCACGCTTTGGGATCGGGTAGTGCTCCCGCATGATGTTGCGTTTCAGGTCTTTGGGATCAATGCAAATGCGGAGTTCACCAGAGGCTTCTTGACGCAGACCATGGAGCTGACCCAGTCTGTTGGTTCCGTGACCTTTGAGATGATGCCCTGGTCTTGGAGGTCTTGCAGCTGCTTTTTCAGATGATCCTTGAGAGGAGCCGGCACCCGGCGTGGTGCATGGATCACTGGGGTGGTGTTCGGCTTGAGCAGAATTTTGTACCGATATGGGAGCGTGCCCATTCCATCAAACACGTTGTGGTATTGTGTGAGAATGTCGTCTATCTCGGCCTGGAGATTCACATTGGGCGAGGCAGTCTCCGGTGTCGAGGAGATGGTGTGGACTCGCTAGTCCAGATTCAGGAGCTTGCAGGCGCGAGCACCGAGCAGGGATGCCCTGTCAGGTCAAACGATCTCAAATCGTGAAGTTGCCTTGAATTCCTTGTGAGATACCCCTAGCCAACACGATACACTGGCAGCTATGGCATTCCCATTGTAGTCAAGGAACTGGCAGGCTGGTGGAAGAATACTGGGTTGGTCACGGATGCTGTCGAGATCTGACTGTGATATGAGGTTTGCAGACACGCCGGTGTCCAGTTTAAATCGGATGTGAGCCTGGTTGACTGTGAGGATAGCACACCACTCGACGTCGGGATCCACACTGAGGATCGAAAGGCGGGTTGCAGGAGCAGTGGAGACCAGCTCGCATGTGGTTATGATGCCCACCCGATATGGAGACTCGAGGCAGTCAGCATCGGGGTCCGTTGGGCTGTCGGGATCAGCATCCTGAATGTCTTGTTGTACCGAGCGGATACTTCTCCACCGTGTCTGGGATCGCTGGCTGATAATCAGTGGAGAGGACCTGCAGCAGTCCACGTAATGGCCAGGCTTCCCACACTGTAGACATCGGCGTCCTTTGGCTGGACATTGCCGCTTTAAATGGGCGGAGCCACAATTCGGACACATCATAACGCTGACGTTAGCGCGTTCCGTGCGCCAACGGGCATGCGCAGTGCAGTCGGCCGACGTACGCACCTGCGCATTAGGGTTTTCTGCCTCATCGTCCACCCAGTCGTGGCGCGCATGTGAAGGGACCTGGGAAAAGCGCGCAAAACAGCCACTCTCCTCGATACTCAGGCCTTGCATTTTTGCGATGGCCTGTACCCGTTCTGCCTTGTGGGAGGCCAGCTTTGCAGTTTCTGCAGCCCTGATGTGGGGGTAACGATTCTTGATATGCTCATGGACTATGCACGTCTCGATAGCGACAGAGAGGGTTAGCTGTTTGATTTTGAGGAGCTGCTGCCGCAGGAATCGGAGTGGAGCCCGAAAACGATCTGATCCCGGATCATGGAATCAGCCGTCGAGCCATAATTACATGAATGCGCCAGGATGCGGAGATGAGTCAGGAAGGACTGAAAAGGTTCATCCTTACCCTGAAGCCTCTGTTGGAAGATGTACCGTTCAAAGCTCTCATTCACTTCAATGTCGCAGTGGCTGTTGAATTTTAGCAGAACTGTTTTGAACTTCGTCTTGTCTTCGCCATCGGCAAACGTAAGCGAGTTGTAGATATGGATGGCGTGATTCCCTGCAGTCGAGAGAAATAGCACAATCTTCCTTGCATCCGAGGTCGGAGGCCTCGATAGACAGGAGGAACTTTTGCTTGAAGATTTTCCAATTGGCAGCGAGGTTGCCGGAGATGCGGAGCTGCGGACGAGGCTGGATGTTTTCCATTTCGCTAGGTGGCCGCTTGCTGGTCGTTGCAGATTCACTCGAGGTAGGTTCGGTAGGATTGATAGCACTCTGGTACCATGATGTGTTCGGCAGGTTGGTTCGACGTCGACTGCAACTGGATGCAGGGAAGTTAGAAACAAATTTCTGACACCGGAGATGATCCACCACTGTTTTATTTAACTATGAACTGCTGTACAGGTTCAGCTGTGGGTTGACACTCTATTGATCCTACTGATGACCTCTTACTGGCACGACCAGACTTACTAGCTACCACATGGCAATAGTGCCCACTAACTTGTGCACTCTGACTATCTCAGTGTCTGGGTCCGGAAAAAAGCGGGCGTCTTAATGCCCTGTGGGCTTTATAGTGGTGGTGTCGTGTCTGGTGATTGGTTGTTCTGTGTTGTGTGTTCATTGGTCATCCTGTGTGTCAATCACTGCCTGTCTGCATCTCATTATATACATGAGTGAATATTATGACAGACCCTACCCAAGAGTTGCTTGCAAACAGGACAATGCTGCAGATGCAATTTGAAGTGTTATCAACAGGTAAGGAGGTAAGTCAGCTGCCACGCTCAGAGTGGGTATTCTATAAATATGAGGAGAAAGCCAGTCGCCTTTTAGTTCATCAGCTGAGGCAGCAGGCGGCTTCCCGGGAGATTATACAGATTAGGGACTCAGGTTTGATCTTGACTTCCGCCCCGTCTAAAGTCAATGCGGCTCTCAAAACATTTAGATCGGTTGTCCTTCCCATTGGTGGAGACAGAAAGGCAGGAGGAATTGGAATCCGCATTGAGCCCTGATGAGATTTTGGAAAGTATTGGGTTAATGCAAATGGGTAAACCTCCAAGCCTTGATGGATTCCCCATTGAGTTCTCGAAGAAGTTTACAGGTCACGTGACCCCGTTAATATTGGGCATGTTCAATGATTCCATGTCCAGGGGTTCGTTGCCCGTTAATTGATTTCGCTGATCATGAAGAAGGATAAGGACCCTACGGAATGTGGGTCATTTCGACCATATCGCTTTTGAACGCGGGCACTAAATTACTTGAGATGGAGATGGCCTGGGAGACCCCCCTCCCCCCAGGTGCCATTTGACTTTGTCCACATTTGCGTAGAACAGTGCCGAACACCATCACAGAGAGGTCTCCCTGTCGCTGGCATTCCCAGGCTTTGGGAGGTTCCTGCACAGGCATATCTAAACATGCAAATCTGGATCCTGCCCAGTGAGGATGAGATCCACATCACAACATCTCGCTAGCTCTCGTTGGATCTCGCAAGGCGTCCTGAGCATCACTAACCTCGCGAGATGCTGCCCGCAGGATTTAATGGTCTGAGTCGAGCGCAATGAGGCCAAACAATCATGTTCCATGTCAGAGACTCTCAACGTAGAATTGAAGCCTTGTCCGCTGCTTGCTAATTTTGGCGTATTGGACTTGCTGGTGCTGCAGGCGGAGGCGAAGGCAGATGTCCTCACCTTTGGCTCATAAATAGCCCGGAAGTGAGTTCTGCTTGGGTGGAGATCTCCTACTCTGCCCAGTGTCTTGGCCTGGTTGGGTAACCTAATGGAATTTTTACATTTGGAGAAGGTCAAGTACACCATTAGGGGGTCAGTAGAGGTATTCTACCTGAGCTGGCAGTCATTCATTTCCTTTTCCAAAGAGTTAGTCACCATTAGCTGTTAAGGGGGGCTATAGTTTATTGTTTGGATGTGTTCTTAACTGTTTACTGTTCTCTTTATACTATAATAATATAACAATCTTTATTGTCACCAGTAGGTTTACATTAACACAATGCAATGAAGTTACTGTGAAAAAACCCCTAGTCACCACATTCCAGCACCTGTTCGGGTACACGGAGGGAGAATTCAGAATGTCCAATTCACCTAACAAGCATGTCTTTCGGGACTTGTGGGAGGAAACCGGAGCACCCGGAGGAAACCCACGAAGATACGGAGAGAATGTGCAAACTCCTCACAGACAGTGACCCAAGCCGGGAATTGAACCTGGGATCCTAGCGCTGTGAAGCAACAGTGCTAACGACTGTGCTATCCTGCCGCCCCTATAAACCAAAGCATCGTTTTATATTATATTGTTACATTATTTTGTCTGAATGAAAAATTTTCAATAAAAATATTTGAAAAATAAATAAATTCATGCTATTGACAGATCACTACAATCAATGTCTTCATTCTCAGCACTCGGATCACAACTGACTGCAAAAGCCCACACTCTGCACCAAGACCCCAGGGTCTATTCCCCATTGGGCAATCGGGTGGCATGACACTTCCAATGCATGGTCCCTTGAAGGGCAAGTGACTACACTGGGCTAATTCAGAATCAACAAAAACATTTTAAAAATAATTTTAGTGTACTAATTCATTTTTTTCAATTAAGGGACAATTTAGCGTGGCCAATCCACCTACTCTGCACATCTTTGAGTCATTGAGGTGAAACCCACTCAATACGGGGAGAATGTGCAAACTCCACACGGGCAGTGACCCAGGGCTGGGATCAAACCTGGGACCTTGGCGCCGTGAGCCAGCAGTGCTAACCACTGCGCCACCATGCTGCCCTTGAAGCAACCAAAATAACCTGAGGTATGATCTCAGAAAGGCCAGAGAAAATAAGCTACTGTGGCCTCATTTTGCAAAAGAACATTAGTCAGCCAGCTTGGTTATTATGACAATCCAACTAGCATGGTGGGGTTTTTGTTAAGAGCTTTCTTAAAATAAAAAAGCTATTTTTTTAAAAACTGAATTCATATTCTCAAATTACCATTGGTGATATGTTCAAGTTCCCATTCATCCATACATTTGACTATCTTTCCTGTATTCCGTAGAAAGCGCTGCCAGGTGCAGAGTGAAAACAGCTATCAGAATTATCTACTGTCTGAATTAATTATCAATGCCTATTATGGAGTGCAGTTCTTCAGCAATCGACCATGAAAGAAAATAGCCCATCAACAAAAGTAGCTGTTGTAATATTATAATTGTAAAACGTAACAAACGATTATAGTGATAAAATGAGAATGATTGCTTATGAAGCACCTTATCATTTCCTCCGCACGTCCCAAAGCACTTCACTTCTGACCTGCAGTCACTGTTGTTATGCGGGTAAACATAATAACCAAGATTCCACAAACAGCAAATCACTAAGTGGTTGGTCAATCTGTTTTCATGTGTTGAGTTGGGGGAAAACGTTAACCAGGTCAGCAGAGAAACACAACGGGCCATAACTTTCAACTAGTGTCAGAAAACGATGGCCCATTGAATGTTAAAGTGCATCTACCTACGCTGAAACCTCCGATGGCCAGAGCAGCTTGGGGCCAACATTGAAAGCGTTCCCACTGGCCCCAGCCTAGTACAGCAAAGTCGGATTCAGGGAGGTCATGCCCCTGCATTGGTTGCCATAAAGCAGGTAAGTTTAAAGGGCCCATTGAAATTGACAGGCCAGGAAGAAGGTAAGTCCAAGGCATGTGGATGATATTTGGGTGGTCAGAGGTCGGGGAGGAGGGAGGGGTTGATCGGAGGTCAGGTGTTTTGGGGGATCAGAGGGTCAGTAGATAGGAGGTCAGAGCGTCGGGGGATCGGAGGTTGGGGGGAAATCAGAGGTCAGGGGTGTGGGGGAATCAGACGTCAGGAAGGTGGGGGTTTGGAGGTCAGGGGGTGGGGGTGGGTCAGACATCGGCAGTTGTACACGGGTTTGGAGAATCGGATCGAGAGTTCGGGTCGGGGTGGGGTCTGGAGTGGTTGGTTCGGTGGTGGGGGTCTGCAGGAGGGGGTAAGGGGTGGTTATGTTGGGGGTGGTCCAGTCAAGTCGGGGAGTGTTGGATTGGGGATGTCTCTGGCCTGTGGGTTGGCGGGGGAGTCCTGCATTAGTGGGTGTCGGGGATAATCCTCTTAGGGATTGGGATGGGAGGGATGTCCCAAGCGGGGATTGGTCTGGGTATTTAAACTAGTTACGCAGAAGTTAAAAATGTTATTTCTTCTAACTTTTTCAGAGTAACTATTAGCGTAACTTTGGCAGAACCATCCAAAGTTAACGATTCAAATTGCCTTGTCAGATAGTTCCCAGCGCAATTGTCCAGGGGAAGTTGGTACTTCTGGATAATTGCCACGTAAACACTTAGATGGAAGCTTCTGAGGTGGATTCCCGAGCACATCTTTGGGCCCTCAAATCTGACACCGGGGAGCCAGGAAAGTTATGATCTTCAAATTGTGCTACATGATTGTTTAAATATTGGTGAAGAGGAAAATGTGATCCACGTTTAACATCTGAGCTGAAAGGCAGCATTACCCTCATTATTGTACAGTATCAATTTACATTATAAGCTAAAGCTCAGGGGTCAATCTGGAACCAATAACACTGGCTGAGAGACAATCCTCCTTCCAGCTGAGCAAAGCTGGGAAAATCATACAAATGCCTGCAAAATCCCAAATGCAGACTTCAGTTACCTGATAATTAATCATCTTCAAAGCTATAGCTGCACCAACCTCCACTATGACTATAATGATGATGGGCACACACTGAGTCTGTAATTAATGCATGTTTACATGGTGGTTACACGCTTCAGAGATCAAATACCAGATTTGTCCGTAGTTTTTGGTAGCCATATTTCTGATGCAACTCCCTTGCTTATGGTAACAGTTTAGTTACTTTATCGTATGGGAGAATTTCTACAGAAGCAAAGTAACTGCAGCAGTATCAATTCCAATTCTAAGCAAAAAAATGTTAACACAGCAGTGCAGGTGACCAAAAGAAATGAGCATGGCATACTCTAGTCAGAATAAGGTATAGCTGAGAGACACTAATCAACAAAATGGATTAATGCACTGAGAGAAATGGCTTTGAGTCTGTCCCACTGTTTATTGCAAAATTACATTTAGAAACAAATATGCCTGCATGAGCTCACATGGGTTCAAATAATTCTGATTTGCCAAACAAAACACTGAACTGTGAGAAGTTGCTCTTTAATAGCATGTGCTATTTATTCAATGAGTTTTAATATTCAAAAACTCTTTGAATATAAGATGCAGTCATGATCCAATTGATTTCAATTTGATTGGACAGAAATCAAAGGTTAAATTAAACAACTGTGTCACTTCCAAGAAGCTTTATACACTGTAGATACAGTAACAGCACTCAAGTTTAACTGACATCTTAGAAGACATTTCATTTAGAATTACATGGCCTATAGATTGTTAAAAGAGCATGTGTTTATTGTGACTGGAATACAAATGAGAGTTATAATCATAATCGTACACTGGTTGTGCAAGATATCTTATTTAGCACTCTGTAGTGCTGTATAATAGACAGGGGGGGGGAAATGAGAAGCTTTCACTATCAGCTATTAGCGAGTAAACAAACAAGCTGCAATATTTGTAAGGAATTACTGTCACATATGGTTGTAGTTGTGAAGTATATTTGCCCAGCAAGCATTCATTTCAGAGTATTATTGGTTCCATACTAAGCAGAAACTGCAATCTCAGTTAGACAGTGGGATAAATCACAATAGTCCTAAAAGATGGATTTGGCACCTGCAAAATTCTGTATGAATGAAGCCAAACTCTAAAACTGATTACTAGAGCAGCGTGCAAATCTTTTTAGAGTGCCACGGAATCTGGATGCGTCTCACCATATAAATATAGCACAAAGAATATGTATGCAAGCATACTAATAGGCCGTTAGGAGACTCTCAGTCATCAGCAAGGAACAGACTCAAAGAGGAATGAACACCCCACCACATTGGTTGTTTCCTTTCAAAGGGTCACTCTAAAGGAACTAGTCACATACAATAGCACAACGACAGGTATATGTAGCTCAGAATAAAGAGGATTGGAACGTGGAAGTTTGTAACCAGGAAATTAGAAAGATTGTAAACTCAACATTGCAAAATTGACTTTATATTCCAATGACTAATGCCCTGAAATATATTTACATAATTCAACTTCATAATGCAGCTAAATCACACTAAAGTCCTGAGGATATCTTGTGAAGTTGATTGTAATAATTGTTATCCAGTGGCTAATAATAACATAACTCCATACACTAAGTATACACAAATATAATGTAGCAGTGATATATCCTGAGTAGCATGGCTCAACGGAGCATATGATAGAATTCTATATCCATTGTCAGTGTCTTCTTTGAACAGGCATTGCTTGATACAGCTTGTCAATATGAGCAGGTTACCCTTAGTAACAGGAGTGGAAGCACTGAAACAGAAGTCTTATTCTGTTCAAGCATGTCTCCAGGCAAAAGGGATTGCAAAGAGATTTGTCTCTTTCATCCCTTAACAGACACAATTGTGGTTATGTACTCCTATGGCTCAGTAATCTGTCACATAACCTCCAGATATGTCATCATTCTTATAGGCCACCCATCTTGAGTATATCCGAGTGCATTTGGAAAAAATAGGATTACATTAAGCAAAAAGATTGTAAAAATAATTCCATAAATATATTATTGAACAATTTTTGATTGGATTCCAAAGGATTTTATTTTAAGGAGCAAAATATTCTGGACCAGGGCAAATTATGCATTGATATCTATGGAATGCCACCTCCATCCAGCCTTTCTACTCACAATACACCACTGCCATTTCCTGGTATATATTCAACAGCCGTCTTCAGTGTCTGGGCCTTCAGTTAACATTTGAGTCCTCTGCAGCAGAACTAGTCTGCGATAAGCCTCTTCGATTGGCAGTGTGCTGTCTGAAGTTGTGAGAAATGTTCTTCTGCTAATGGCAACTTTATAGAGCATGCGTGTGTTCTGGTATTATGTTAGAAAGTGAGGGTTGGAACTTTGCTGAGTATGTGAGTATGAGGAGAAGAAACAGTAGTGAAATTGTAGGGAAGTAGAAAAGGAGAGTATTATGAGGAGTGAGGCTGAAAGTAGTAGAGGCGTGAGCGAACAGTACATGAGATATATGTTTAAATTTGGGGTCATTATACTTCTTTAGACATTGCAGCCCTGGAGCTAGACTATTGGTAATAGCCTCATCTGCAACCTCTTTCCACTGGCAGCATCTTTTGAAAGCTTTCTATACTTGGTGGTAAAAGGAGATAATTTCGTCTGGTCCTGATTCAGGGCTTCTAACATAGACCATAATAATGATAGTTTCTCAATGGGTCTCTTCTAGACATTTTTTTTTTACAATCTTGGAAGTTTCTCTATCATCTACAGCCAAAGAGCACTTCTCCTTTAAGACGTGATGGCTGTCTTTCAGTACAATGAGATATACTCAACTTATCATGAGAACCTATAGATGTGCAGTCAGTCATAGCACGGGGAGTGCGGCCTACTCATCTAAATAATAACTTTGCGCTGCCAGCACCAATTTCACAAGTACCTGGTTCACTCTCTCTCTCATGGAAGGAACCTTGCTGTAATGCAGCACATACCTCCTGCTATGCACCTTCATTTTGGGGCACAATCAGATTTCTTGGCCGTGGTATTTTTGAGGCTCTTCCAAAAATAAATTTCCTTTTAATCTATTCATATTTTTTTTGCTGATATTGCAGTGCAGTCAAATTGGTTAACATGCAGGATGGTGCAGTTCTTTGCAGTAGACACAGGTGATTATTTATCATTTTTTTTCTGGGTCATTCTTGTTTAGCTGGCCTCAGTATGCATGTAACCAAATTAAATTTCACGTTAAAGCTTTTGAGTATGTTTACTGTCATTCATCATTCAACATGGGCTGGATCATTCAGCTGACCCGAGGTCAGCACAAAGTAAACTCACACCACCCATGATGCACTGTGGAGATTGGCGGACTTCAAAGAAGAACCAGTAAATTTACCGTTAATGACTGCTCCGGTTATGCTCGCAAGGTTTGCAATAAACAGGCCATGATGAGCAGGTATACCAAATTTTTATAGGGCCATGACGGACTCCACACCGAGCCGTTCAAAGAAACTTAGTTTATTTATAATAACTATTATATACATCACATGGTAGATCCCAACTGGGCCTGCCTTGCCAGTGCTTAACGGGCCAATTTTATGTACCATCCAACGATACATCGTTTAGAGGTCCCCCGCCCCTTTAACGGCAGAGCTCGTATTCTTCAAGGTTCACGGGGAAGTTAATTGTTCCCACCACCTAAGAGACTTGTGGTTATAACACAAACATAGCCCTTACTAAATAAAAAAATCTTCAGAAATATAGCATAAATTACACAATGTGATATCATATGGAGGCTTAATATATTCACACCAAATTATTTTTCTGCTACTTAATAAAGCACTTAAATTTGTCGATCTTACGTTTTTTGTTATGGAAGTATTCATCGTCAACGATTAATATCACATATTGTAATTTGTAGGCTAGTTAAATACAGCAGAATATGCATACTGGTGATAGATTTTCTTATTAATTTAAAATCCGAGCATGCAATTGTTTGCTACCAATATAAATACTTCCAAATGTTGGGTGGGATTTTCTGGTCCCTCCCACCCGAAGTCAAGAGACTTTTGGCTGCTCTCCACATTTTCCAGTCTTGTCCATGGCAATTCCCAGTGCAAGCAGAGCCAGAAAATCCCAGCTCTTGTCTGTGCGTTAGACCAGTTCAAGCAGTAGTATTCCACAACATTAAATCTCCCGCAGTATTTTCTTCCTTTAAGAGTACAAGCTCACCACAACTCACCCAACCACTATTTTTTAATTAACATACCTACTTTTTTTTAACAATAAATGTATAATTTAGGGGAGGAAGGGGAGGATTTAATCATTGGCCATGATATGGAATAAAAACAGAAGTCAGTTCAGGTCTATATTATGCCAAGTGAGATGTGGTAAATTAATTCCCCTGTATTCAACCTCCCTGTTTAGGTCACAGCGAAAGTTTAAGTTTCTTTTTCATGCCTTTTCCGAATCTGAATGATTTTACCTATTAATGCAGTGAGCAATAAGAAGCCAATCAAACAAAGATTTATTCAGTCAAAGAAAGGGCAAATTTATTCACAATAAGGAAAAAAAATAATAAAAATGTGCCATCACAAACATTACACAGGGGCAGGACTCGCCGAATCCCGCGCCGGAGAATCGCTGCAACCGTGCCACGCCGCCCCGATGCCAGTGTGCGATTCTCTGAGAGGAGAATCGGCGCCATTTGCGCCGGCGCGTTTGGCGTGGCGCTGGTCGTGGGCCGCTGTCCGTGGCCGGGCCAGCAATTCTCCGGCCTTGATGGGCCGAGCAGAAACGGCAGAGTCCCGCTGGCGCCGTCCACCACCAGAGGCGGGAACTCTGTTTGCAGGGTCGGGGGCGGCCTGTGGGGGGGGCAGGGGGTGGGGGCTCCTCCACCAGGGGGGCCTCCGATGGGGTCTGGCCCGTGATCGGGGCCCACTGATCAGTGGGCCGGCCTCTCCAGCCCCGGCCCTATTTTGTTATGCATCCGGCCCCTGAACCCCCGCGTCATGTTGCGTCGGGGCCGGCGGATTGAGGAAGTCCACCACGCATGCGCGGGTTGGCGCAGCGCCACTGCGCATGCGCAGGTTGGCGTGGCACCCAGTTGGCACCGGGAAGGGAGGCTGGAGCGGCGTGAACCGCTCCAGCGACATGCTGGCCCCCCGTGGGGGCTAGAATTGGTAGCGCCCGCGCCCGTTTCACGCTGTCGTGAAACACAACGGCGTTCACGACGGCGTGGACACTCTGCCTCCATTTTGGAGAATCCCGGCCCTGGTGTCTGAAATAAGGGAAGTTAGAGTCCAATGAAAAAGGGTTAAAATAATTTACAGTTTGATTGCATGGGAGGTGTAGAATTTTAAACCTGTAACCAATTTGGATTAGCTGGTTTTGTGGATGGGGTCAGATGTAGAAGATGGTAGAATTATTACAAGATGCTGGTACATTTCTAGTAAAGATGGCTTCCAAATTAGGTAATACACTTGTTCCAAAAGAAAGAGAGAGTGCTTCCAGTTTGTTTATTCTGCTGAAGTATTTTATGTTGCGCGAGTAGCAAAAACAGCTTTTGACTTTCGTGCAACGTCATGGACATCAGGCAGGCTTTTTAAAGAAATCAGAACCACAAGTTGCCCAAAGGTTAGGAGCAGCAGTTCCTACTTGCAGCAACTGAGGATCCGATTTTTTTTTACAAGTCTGTCTTTAGGTCTGAAGTTCTGGATGCTCAGTCTGGACTATGACGAGAACTTCATTTACGACAATGAACCAGGGAACCAGAGCCCCCGGGCTCGAGCGTTTTGCACCTTGTGAACCCCCTGCCTGCAAGACAAAGGGAAGGTTATCAGTGAGTATTCTGAATCTGTTTATCTGACGTATCCATTAATGCTAAATAACTGATAATGTAGGTGTGAAGCGTACAGCAATGCTAAGTGTATGTCAGTTCAGTGGATTATATGAATGTTAAAGATAGAGATTGTGGAGAAATTAACGGTGGGGCTGTCGTGAATTGAACCGTGTCTAAGGCTAGTGGGGCAGTTGGTGGGATAACGCATTTGGAAAAATATTCACTGACCATTTCCACATGCGCCAGATCATTTAACTTAATGGAATCGCAGAACTGTTACAGCACAGAAGGAGGCCATTTGGCCCTTCATGTCTGCATCCATTATCTGAACAAGTATTTCACCTAGTGCCATTCTCCTGCCTTCATCCTATAACCTGCAGATTGTTTCTTTTCAAATAATTATCCAATTCCTCTTGAATGCCTCGATTGAACCTGCCTCGACCATACTCTCAGGCTGTGTATTCTAGATCCCAACCACTCGTTGTGTGGAAAATGTTTTAAAATCTTCTTGTGGCATTAAGTCCAAATCCTCTAGACTTGACCTCCGCAGCTAACTGCTCTCAGTGCCTTCTGAGCCTGTGTCTCGGAGGCCTCTTGCAGACACAAAGCATTTCTCCCAATCTCCACTTCCTTCACCAAACTCTCCAGTACATCATCCAAAATCCTGCTGTGCACTCTCTTCCATGTTGTGCCATCACTCAATGTTCCCCAGGTCAAATTAATTTGCTTAACAACTGCCAGCACATGCTCCAGCCACAATGCACCATACCAGTAATAGTTGCAGGCCAGCTTCAACTGGTTCTAGCCACTCACAATATTGGTCCCCTGCTCAGGCACCCGGCGACTCAATAACCCGATTAGCACCAGCTGGATGCTGAAATCATTTAAAACAGCAGGCAGTACAAAGTTGGCATGCTGCCTGCATTGCGGGGCGAAGAATCCAGCCCATGATATTTGAATCATGCATTCCTAATATGAATTAGCTGTCATTGGGTTCAAATTATTCAGCATCATGATCCCCATTTTCAGAAGCTATCTGAAGCCCCACCTACTTTTAATGCATTATGTTCGGGGGCCATGAATCATGATTAATAATGATGTCCATGCAGAATTCTTTTTCAATTATCACTCATTATTCTGCCATGATTACTGATAATTAAACCTTCATTATTTCAGCGAAGTATTCTAAACCCCACTAGGGACGATTCTGATTCATCTATCAAAACAAAAAGTAATTAACTAAGATCTTGCTGTGAGCAGTGGAAGGAATTATAAAAGGGTGATTTGTTATCCCATAACACGAGATGAGGAGTTCCACAATACACCAGGAAGCAAAGAGCTCATGTCACAACACAAAACCCAGTTTAGTAAAAACATCAGTTCAGGAACTGAAAGGTTGTTAACTCTAGAATTTGCAGCATCCAGGAAAACAAATTGCTTCTGTTCTTTTTTGACAAAATTAACTGCACTAATTGCATTCTCTTTCTAATGGTCAGTCCCATTTGAAATGTTTTCTGTATTGGTAAATGAAGGCGCTGAAGTTACTCATCAGTTCCTGGAAATAAACACAATGTCAGTGCTGATGAATATAAAATGGCCCTTTAAAAATGTACCTGGGTTTTAACATTGGAATAGTTTCTCATGGAGCTGGTTTTAGTTTACAATGTAAGAACTAAAGAAGTGAGTAGGTGCCGGGAGTTGCTTAAAAGGTGAACAAAACAAACTGCTGCAACTTAAAAGCTTTTCCAGAACATGATATAATCCACAAAACATGCACATTTTACTTTTCAAAGGAATAAATAATCATATTAGGAATGCATGATTCAAATATCATGGGCTGGATTCTTCGCCCCGCTGCGCCACATTTCTGCCTTGACTCGCCGGCGGGATACTCCGGGATACTCCGTTTCCCATTGTGGGGCAGCCCCACGCTGTCAGGAAAATCCAGGGCACCGGCAAAACGGAGCATCCCGCTGGCGGAGAATCCTGCCCCATAGCCCTCATCCTTTTGCATTGGTTGCTTTCCTGAACTAATAATAATATTAATCGCTTATTGTCACAAGTAGGCTTCAATTAAGTGAGAAGCCCCTATTGCCACATTCCGGCGCCTGTTCGGGGAGGCCAGTACGGGAATTGAACCCGCGCTGCTTGCGTTGTTCTGCATTACAAGCCGTAATTATTAATTAGTCATTATTGTGTATACCGACATAAACCTTAGCTTATTTCTTTCCTACCGTGCGTTTCTGTATCTCTTTCATTGGATTCTATAGCCTCTTTCTGTACTGTTGAGATTCTATGATTCCGGTTATGAGGGTAGGCAAGAAGAGCCATTAAGGCCACAAGCAGATCTGCCATGACCCTATTGAATAATGGACTGTGTGGCCTACCCCTGCTCCTATTTCTTGGGATCCTAAAGTGTAAATGTTGTCATACTAACCATTAAAATCAGATGCTTAGTTGTAAAATAAATTTGTTCAACTAAGTGAAGCTGTGGGATTGTACTTGGTTAAATTGCCAGATTGCATCCCAGCACAAATATTCCTCAAAGTGAAATTACCTCATTTAAAAGTATAATTGAACTTGAATCAAACTACACACCTGCTATTTTACCGTTTTGGCTAAGGGTGGGTTGAGCAGAATACAGCTGCATCCTTCCAATTACCTCATTTCTCAGTCAGCACATCGAATACAGAACTGAGTTAGTATCATATCTGGTGTGCACAAAATGCAAGGGGGTGCACAAAATAATCATGCTTATTCTAACCAGGAATTGTCAGAATGCTGTGTTCTGATCCACTGAACAGCAATCATTATCTTCAATTCTACTTTCTGAAGTAAATTTAAACAAAAGATATTTATTAAGAGTAATAGGTTTGGATAAAATGTTGCTTGACCTGAAACATTTGGCGCGATCAAACGACTTTGCTCGTCCGACCCACCTCTCACAAGATTTGTGACATGATCATGAAATCTGATGAGGTCTTGCAAGACATTGCGATCTGCATCTCGTCATCACTGGGCGTAATCCAGGTTTACATATTTATGTGAGAAGTTAGGCTCACTTAATCATGTCAGCACTGGATTCTCCCAAGGTCCAGGAACTAACGCTCATGCCTAGGAGACCTCAGCATGGCGCCATTTAGTACTAATCCACACAAATGTGGACAAGTTGTAATGGAACCTGTGGGTCTCCCAGGCCATCGGGGACCCCCAGCTGGTCGGGTTCTGGGCAGGGTGGTACTCTGGCACTTCCACTGCCACCCGAGCACCTCGGCACTGCCACCTGCACACCCTGGCAGGAGAACTGCCAGGGTGCCAGGCTGGGGATCGGGCCAGGGGGTGGTTTGCCCTTGTGAGGGGGTGGCTCGAAGATCCCCTGGCAGGTAAGTTGGGAGTGTCCGGAGGTCATGTTAGATGTTCAAGAGATTGGGGCAGCACTTTAAAATGGCTTCCCGAATTCTTCCCGCACTGACCAGCTGAACTGGTCAATGCAGGAAATGAAGCAAATTCCGGCCTCGGCAGAGGGTTCCTTGCCAAGGCCAAAAAGCATTGCAGGCGCCGAGAAACACCCCTCTAAATGCACTGGATTCTATTTTATTCCTGTTAAATCGGGCCCATTTTCCCAGTTCCACTCTTCACAGATGCCACCTGACCTGGTGTGTGTTTCCAGCATTTTCCGTTTCTTTTCCGATTTCCAGTATTGCTGATCCTGGCTTTCCACTTCATCCATTTTGCAACTGCATTTTCAGAAAAATTAGCTACTTAATGTTCACAGTGTGTGTCCAAGGATTGATTTTATTCAGAAAAATGCCCATAAATTATTCATGAAATCAAGATGCCGAACTAAAGTCCAGATTTTTATTTTCCTCCGTGGGAACAGGAAAGGAGATGAAAACACAAAATGTTTGGACTTCAGGCAAGCAGCAGCATGGAGATTTGGGAGGAGGGATTGCAACAAATCAGAATGCTTATGTAATATTGATTCTTCCAAGTTGTTATTTCTACAGCCCACTCTTTTCCTGCAGCACCAAGCATTGTAAATCAATTCACCAGTTTGTATCATTTTAGCATTGCACCAAGGCCATGAAAATGCCAAATTTTTTAAAGATACATGAAAAAGAAACAAACTCCTCAACAAATATTTCACATTTTCTACACATGAAAACAATAAAAAGACAGTGCTCAGGACAGACACGCTTGCATTTCTGAATTTTAAATCTCTCGAGTCGTCAAATCTAGATGTATATCTAGTCGGGGACATCTGGTTACAAGATAAAAATACAATGACTGAATTCTGACTCCAAAGCATGATGTTTGAATGCCAAAGAGCACAGACGACAATCATTGTTGTTCTGGTCGCTAAATAATTGCAGGCTTCACATTCTCATGCAGGGAATTAATGACAAGAAAAGCATTGTCTCTCTCACATGCAAATCAACAAGGCCAAGATTCCGACACTCAACGGACTTCAGTGTGCAGAGTATCACAGGAATTAGCCCATTTGCAACAGCTCAGTTGAGTTTCATCAAAGCTTTCAGTTTCTCATTAGCTACACTTAGTTTGTGCTGATGATCAGAAAGATACTATTGATACAGTCAAACAGCTACATTTCCCTTCAAACTGCTATTCCAAGAGTAAATGCAATACAGCAACTTTGTCGCCTTATAAATTAATTTGCATAATTGAATTCCTCCCCTTTCTTAACAGGCACCGTTAATCAATGAAATAATGAAGTGGTCATCTGCAAGAGCATTTGTGATGATCTAGCCCAGTGTTTTACAAACTTTTATGCCCGGGACCCATTTCTGCCAACCGGCCATCCTTCGTGACCCACGCCAGCCGACCTTTACGACCCAAGCTGGCTGACTTTTGCGACCCACCATTTTCACTGAGCTTTAATGTGACAGGTGAGCCTGCATGGTCCTCACGATCTCACTTGCTTTGTTATTCAATGTTACATTTTGATAATGACTTCAGCTGATGATTTAAGACCTTACCGCATCTGTTGACGAAAATAAAGAGGTTAGTCTTCAAATAAGTCGGAGGGGTGG